>NC_064931.1:813605922-814230922 GCF_023897955.1 Schistocerca gregaria | reverse complement strand
TTGTGCATTTCACATAACACCTCCTCTTTCAACACCACTGGTACAATCACCATTGGGCCTTTTTGTCTCTCTACACAATAAACCACCAGGCACACTAAACTGCTTCTGCTTCTGCTGTACTTCTTACATTCCTCATTGTTGCTCTGTACAGCCTGCCACTCGTCATTGCTCATGGAATTTGAAAATCTTTTATTGTTTGTACTAACCTCACATCCACTCTCTAACCATACTTGCTAATGATATGGCTCAAATACTTGACTTCTTCCAACACAAAGTGACATTCTTCCCTGCTACATGTCAAACACTTTGCTCGTAACCTACTGAATATTTCCTGCAGACATTGTCTATGCTCTTGTACATCCCTTGAAAAAAAACTATTATGTCATCAGGATAGACTAGACACTGCCATGATTTCAAATCTTTCAGCACCCTTTCCAATAACTGTTGGAAATTTGCTGGCCCATTCTTTAACTAAAAAGGCATCCTTACATATATTGGAAACTATCCTACAGTTCAGAAAACTTTTCTTTTGGTCTATCCTCTGGAGGAACTTCTAAATGATGGTATCCGCTCAATAAGTCCATTATTGAGAAGTACTGGCATTGCCCTAGATTATCTATCATCTCTTTGATGTTTGGAATCAGGTAGGCATCTGACACAGTCTTACTATGTAAGTGAGGGTAAGCACAACAAAAATGATACTTTCATTTACAGATTTCTCACAAACAACCTTACCTATCTGTGTCAGTCAATGAGTGGAGATCCTCTACAAATGCTAACACATCCTCAGAAACCCCACCAGAGAAGGGAGGGACAAGGTTAACAACAGCTTGATCCCCTCTTAAATTTTGTTGTTTCAATATTTCTACTTCAACACATTTCTCTAACAAACTATTATGTGAAGTCACCTCATCAGCCCTCAGATGAGCTATATGATGCCCTAATGATGCTACAGTCTCATCCCTGGTAACACACTGTGTCTCAGATTTTGCCATTGCCTTATCTTTACTCATTTTATGTCTCAGTAAAACAAGGAGAAACAAAAGAATTAATATAGTTAGAACACTTTCAAACTACTTGTATTACTACTGTACTTCCTGTGCTGAATCATGATCCACCTTGATTTATGACATTGCCTAGCTGTGTGTCCAAAACAATTACAAGTAAAGCAATTCATTACTACTGATTGAGAACAAAGGGCAGATTGTCCAAGTAAATTACAGTGACAATGGAATGGTCCAGTCTGTCATGTGAAACCTACCCTGAAACTTTTCACTCAGGAAGGATACACTGAAAGAAATGCATTGTCAAAATTTTAGCTGCTAAGTTGCACTGTAAATATTTTTAAAAAAGTGTTAAATTTACTCATTTTTGTCACACTAAGAACCACCTATAACAGCAGTTTGTACAGCTGTCCCTCCATAGCACGCAAAGCAGCAGATAAGTAGTTGCAACTGCAACAAGAGAATGTAGAAACATGTAGCATGAAATCCAAAGTGCACACACACAAATTTTAAGCACTTAAACCATACCAGAAATGTCTCAGATCATTAATTTACTGAATAGCTTGTAGTTCATTTTGACAGCTAAACTGTTGCAGTTGTAATTGTTAAACAAGGGTCTAGCAGAAGAAAGAAAATCGAAGCAGTGTATTTTGTTACATTACAGATGACTTCGATCAGTTTAAACTCTGATTTTTTGACATTAAACATTTTATAACAATTCCTGTAGCACAGTTCTTATGATAGTTTTTGAATAAAATATCTTTTACTAAGAATTAAACCATTCCTCGTTTATTTACTGTAATCACCACAAAAATGCAAAGTATTTATATGATGATGAAAACAAACATTTTCCTCACGCCAAGTGCATATGATAAAAGAAAAATTAATGCATTGAGACACTTCACACTGATTATTAGTTTTATTTAGACAGAACTGAAATGGAGTAAGACACGGTCATAGCTGTTGTTCTACATATTGTGTTGCATACCAGGAACACTTGATCAAATTTGTAAAATGTGGTGATGCAAAGTGACAATGCAGAAATGGCTGAAGTTTATGTTTAATTAGGTATAAGTACAACACAACCAGTAGACTGAACACAACTTTATTCCATGGAAGCATTAAGAACTTGAACACAGTATTTCAGTAACATTCTGCAGGAACCAATTATGTATGCAAAGAGCTGTAGCAATACACTCAGAGAACTGCAGCAGAGAGTAGCTCTGCTAGCCTTAAATAGACTGAGGCCTGTGGTGGGCTCTGATGGTGGCAGCTGTATCTCTCTCTCCCTCTCTCTCTCTCTCTCTCTCTCTCTCTCTCTCTCTCTCTCTCTCTGTCTCTCTCTCTCTCTCCTCTCTCTCTCTCTCTGTCTCTTTTTCTCTTTCAGAAGCACACACACACACATGCATGTCTGAGGCGCCCTCTGTGGACAACATAGCACTGCCGCAATTTGGCCTTTTCACACACATCACTGGATTCCTCCTCTCTGAGGGAGATTATGCATTCTTGAGACATCCATGCTGTCCTCATTCTCTGGGCTCTGACTGAGGAGGCATTCTGCAGTGGGAGTGTACAGTCTGAATTGCTTCAGGTGACAACACATTCTGTGCATACCTTTCTATGTTAAACCATACAGCAACACCGCCAATGCCAGGACTGCTTCCATGTGAAACTTGGGCATCGGTGCTGGTGATGGTGCTCACAATGCTGGTGATACTGGTATGAGCAGTTGCTCAGGAATGGGTTACAGAATCACTGATGAAGGTGTCAGAAGCAAGAGAGGAACTGCTGGTTCAGCAACTGAGCATGGATGCCCTCGTCCACATGGAAGTGGAGAACCACCTGAAGCAAGTGATGTGGATAGGCTCAGAGATGATGGTGTGACATCAGGGGATGCTGGGCAGTCCATATGAAGGTGAAGCTGATCATGGTGCCTCAAGCAGAGGCTGTCCTCCATGCAGATGTTGCAGAGACACCACCCATGGCATCTGGGGCGGACAGCTGGAATCCATTAAGGGTGACATCTGAAAACACACATCCATACAGCCACAACCAGATGGAAGAGGCACAGTGGCTGCATGAGTTGATGTCCAGGTGGAGGATGCAAGAGGTGTAGTCGTGTCGTCAGCTGGAATCCACGGAGTAGCTCCACCACTTTTTTCATGCTGAATGACACGAAAGAGTACAAGGAGGGAAACCATTTTAAGACAACATCAAATGAAGAGTTGGCAACATACTTTGTCATCTGAGTTTTTAATGTTCACATTAGATGTTTCACCTCACCATTAGAATCTGGATGGAATGGCAGGGCAAGGATGTGAAGAATGCCATGCAACTTGCAAAATGCTGCAAACTCTTGTGACGGAAACTGTAAATGATTATCAGATGTTAACGTGATGTTCAAGCCTTCAGGTGAAAAATTTTTGAACAAGGCTGTGAAGGTGGCAGTTGTGAATGTAGAAACACAATGAATGACATATGAAAAAGAAGGATATGCATCAACTACATACAGCCAATAAGCATTGAGAAAGCGGCCAGTGAAATCCACATGTATAAGGTCCCATGCATGCAACAGCATTGGCCAAGGAGACAACAATGCCCAAGGAGCTGCTTGATGTGTCACACACTGTGAACAGGAGGCAACCAAGTGGGTAATGCCACTGTTCCAGCCTGGCCAAAATGCTTTTGTGCCTGATACACCGCAATGACCTGCATGTGATACACAGAACCTCCAAATGAAGCACTGAGGGGATCACTACCCTTAGTCCACAAGATCCATGTCTGAAACAAAAACAGCATCCACATCAGAGAATTGATGTCAATAGATTTAATAATTATGGAGGGAGTCAGAAGGTGGTGAATCTGGCCAATTATGTTTTTCGAACATTATGACCTTCCACAAAACAAGATTCAAAGCTACTACCTTCACAATTGGTGTGCTTGTTACAGGAAAACCATCAACTGTCTGTCATGCAGCGACATTAGTGTGGAAACAAAGAAATTGCTCCTGATAAAATCCTGGGTCCCGACCAGCCAGCAGGTGGGACAAAGTATCAGCATTTGTGTGCTGATTCATAGAACAGAAATGAATCTCGTAGTTATATCATGAAAGGAAAAGAACCCAATATTGAAAGTGATATGCTCCTTTATCTGGTAATGAACCAGAAGCACTGAATAAGAAAACCAACTGTTTGTGATTGGAATTTGGTACCACAGAGATAAACATGGAATTTCTTCACAGTACACACAACAGTCAAAGCTTTCTTTTCTATCTGACAATACCTACTTGAGCAGTAGTCAGCATTTTTATGGCATAAGCAGTAGGCCAGTTGAAGCCATTGGGACATCTATGAGCGAGACTGACCCTGATGTATACTGCTGTATTGTGGAGTGTCCGTCGCAGAAGCCAAGTGGTCTTAAGGGCAGAAAACACAGTTTCACAACCCAGCACTCAGTCAAACTGAGTCCCTTTTGCAGAAGCGCATGTAACAGCTGTGCTATTGTTGCTGCCCCAGGCAAAAATTTATGGTAGTAGGCGACTTTGTTGAGAAAAACCAGAAGTTTTTTGACTGATGCAGTGTGTGGAACTGACACAATAGCAGAAATGTGTTTATTCAGGGCCTTGAAACCCTTGTGAGAAACGTCAAACCCAAGATAAATGGTAGAAATTTTAAAACTCTGACATTTTTCTAAATTACACTTTAACCCTGCTACCTGGAGGACATAAAGAGGGTTCAGATATTTTGTAAATTTTCCTTAGTGGAGGCACCAGAAACTACAATGTCATTCAAATAACTTCCACAACCCAGCACAGATGCTGTAAGTTGTACGAAAAATGTTGAAAATTGCAGGAGCACTGGTGAGTGCCAAAGGTAACCAAAAGTATTGGTACAGAATGAAGGAGATATTGACAGCTAATATACGTTGTGATTCTGTCTCTGAGGAGAGTTGTAAATAGGGATCCAACAAGTCAATTTTTGAGAAATATTGACCACCTGATAAATTTGCAAAGAGCTCGTTGGTGTGTGGTATCAGGTATATAATCACTGTAGATTTTACATTCACAGAAACTTTAAAATCTGTGCGAAGGCATAACCAGCCTGATGGTTTCTTTACTATAAGTAAGGAGGTAGAACATTCACTTGATGCAATAGGCTGAACAATTCTGGATTCTGTGATGTGATTTAATGCATCGTTGAATTGTTCCCAGAGTGCCAGCAGAACTGGATGGCCCAGAAAAAACGAGGTTGAGCAGAAGATTTCATAGTAATGTCCACTTGATAATTGTTGGCTGATCCCCAATCTAGGAGAGAACAAACAGGGTAACTCAGAACATAATGCATGTAACTGTGTATATGGCACTTGTTCAAACACTAAGTTCCCTTCCTCTGAAATAGTAAAATCAGACAACTTAAAATCATTTAGTCCAAAAACATTATCTGTACACGCATTATCTACAACAATAAATGTAAGTGGCCAGACCACTGGCTTGAAATCACTGGGGCAGTGAACTGGCCTAGAATAGCAATATTCTGTTTACTGTAATTTACTAACTTCCTAACACAGGAAGAAGTGGAGGGGAGCCCAAGTTCTCATAGGTTTGTGAGTTAAACAAGGTTACCACAGCTCCTGTATCCACTAGTATGTGCAGAACTTCATGAAAGACCATAACATTGATGGAAAGCTTGTTATGCACAATAGAAATAGCTGATACAATGCTTACCTACATCTCCGCATCAGGATTGTTGTGCTGAATTTTTGTGTTACAGGCAAAAGCAATGTGACATTTTCTGTTGTATTATGACAGGTAGCCCAGCATTTTGGCCATTTTGAGTGCTCATGGCTAATGAAACAATAAGGGCAGAACAGGAGTGTGGGATGCATATGTTGCTGTTTACGAACCTGTTTAATTTGTTGGTGTGGCTGCTATCGGTAGTGAGGTCAGCTGTCCTGACACTGTGGACTGTTGCAATCGTGTCTTTGCCCTGTGAACTATCTGAATCTTATTGTGAAGGAGTGGATTTGATTGCTGATATCTAACACTATGACTCAATTTGGTTACCCACACCTTGTGACACCTCGAACAGCTGTGCTATAGCTAAAACCTCAGAGAGGGATGGATTTCTACTATAGGGGGCATGCTCTTTTACCACATGATCTGGAGCTAAATTAATGATAGCATCTGTCACCATTTGGTCAGAATATGGCTCTTCATGCAAGTCAGACAAAAAATGACAATCACAACTTAACCCATAGTGTTCAGCTACCCATGCTCGATAGGATTAATGTGGTTTCTTCCAACAGTGGTAAAAACCAACCTGGGATGCAATAACATGGGTGCAATTACAGTAGTATTTTGAAAGAAGTTCATGCATTTGGTCAAACATTAAAGATGATGGATCCTGCATAGGAGTGAGTTGACATAGGACTTGATACATTTTTGGCAATATCCATGAAGGAACAGGGGATGACGTAAAATAGCATCAGTAATCCCAAAAGCTTGAAAGTGTTGTCACATATGTTTCTTATTTTTGTCTCATTACTCAATCGACTCACCATATGTAGAAAATGGAGGTGGACAAACCATGAGGGCCATGAAGGGCAAAACAGCAGGAGACACAGAATGAGTAGCATGCCAACTAGAGAAAATGCCAATGAAGGAAGTACCTGAAATTTGCACAGAGAACAGGACCACACTTGTCACCAGTTATGTTGTAATTAGGTAAAAGTACAACACAACAAGTAGACTGAACACACCTTTATTCCATGAAAGTGTTAACAACAGCCTGAACACAGTACTTAAGTAACAATCCACAAGAACCAGTTACCTACACAAAGAGCTGTAGCAATGCACATAGAACTGAGGCTGAGTGCAGCTCACAGCTCAGCTAGTCTTACACACACACACACACACACACACACACACACAAGTGAGAAGCACTCTCGGCAGATGACATACAATTGCCACACACATAGGCTTTTGAAAGAATGTGTATGTGTCACTGCAGTTTAACTATACTGTTATGCTGAAAAACTGGAAATAGCAAAGAATTATCAGAAATAAATGGCAAAGAATTATCAGAAATTAAATAGTATGCCATTTTTTTTTGTAAATACTTTACACTGTTGAAAAATAGTTTTATCAAGCAGATAAATCTCAATATTATTTCTGTGTGGAATCAGCATTATATTATTATTATTTTTATTGTACTCCTAAAGACAGAGGTGTCATTATGTCCACACCAATAGTCCAACTAAAGCAACGAATTATTTTCTGTTAATGGTAAGAAGGTGTTTTGGATGTAACATCGAAAATTATTCTCTCCCATTTTTTTCAGGTTTTGCTACTTTGATTGCAAGATTTTTACAGTAAACAGTTCTTTTTTAGTTTTTGGTCCTAAACTGGCTTGATGTTCCTGAAGACAGATATGAATCTGAGGAAAGTGTAATCCACTGATACTTATCACTGGCATTGTTGTATTTGACTGCACAAGCAACTTTGTCTTTTGTCAGCTCAATATGGTAAAATGTGGTTTGTATGCAGTTTTTGCACACTTATTGGCTGTATACACAACATTTTACAGGATAGATAGGAGCTTTGTCTTCATGTCAGCTATGAATTTCTCTAAGTATTACTTATTAATGGCATCTGATTTACATGTTTTCTTTAGGTAGGCTTCAGAATTTTGTGACTTCCTTTTCTGTATAATTTTCTGAATCTGTTTCACCAGCTCAAAGAAGCTTGGAATCAGTAATGTTCATCTCACATGCAATTCAGAGTACCTGATCTCATAGAACCACCTCAGTAATAGCCCACTGTCTCTCATGAGCAGATCTAAATCTTCCAAAGTTTCATTTTGGTGCATATTTCTTCCATTTATACAAGTCATGTTGAGTTATTATGAAACAAAACCAGCTTTACACACTGCTGAAGTTTAAGCACTTTCTCCTCCCTTCATTTGACCAAAAACTTTACAGCCCTTTCCTTGTCACTGATAGTTATTGCTGTACATGTTTTGCATGGGCCTGGAAGGTACTCTGTTTTTGTTCTGGGCTTTATTAGCACAACAGTCATCATTCAAACTGTAATTCATGGTATCACCCAAGTTATTTCCTGTTTCTTCTAATGTTTCCACAATTTCCAACAAAATGCCAAAATCATTCAAATTAATCTCCAAGAAATTGCCTAATAAATAATACATACATAGGTCCTCAGGAGGAGCAGTTGGTTTTGACTGCATACCACATTCTTCATATTTAATCTTTGTAAGGTTGAAAACATTAAATGGATTCTACATTACTGCGAAATTCTGGAGCCTGCATAAACACAGAAACTGTTAGGAAGCATATAACAGGAAATTCAGTTTTACCTCAGTTATTAACACTTGGTGATATTGCAAAGGCAATTGCTTGTTATTATGGATATTAAATGAGTTGGAAATTTGAGTAAATAGTAACTGTGAACATTTATACCAGAGGAACTACAAATGGAAATGGATATTAGCTTTACAAATAGAGATCATGTTGTGCTGTGTTATCTGTTCATCAAAGTGATTACCACATGGTGCATGTGCTGTCTGATACACCTGTAGCAGGTGTGTACATTTCTACAGCCACCTGGCAAGTAAAAAATATTTGACTTTAAACATTTTTTAAAATACTTGCAGTGTCTCTTCACAACTAAAATTTTGACAGTGTGTTTCTTGTGGTGTACTCTTCCTATATAAAAAAAAATATTTTGGGCAGGTTTTCTTGTGTCAGATTGCACCATTCCCTTGTGAGTATAACACACAGGTACCAACCATTCATCCGTAGCATTACACCTAAACTGCAATAAGTCCACTGGTTCCTCTGACTTCAGAAAAGTTACCCTTGTATAATCACAACAGATACACATTGACCTCACAAGAGTAACCACACAAGGGAAAAATGGTCTCACTCACCCTAATGAAGATACCACAGGCTGCAGCTTGGATGTCAAACTGCAGGGGTGGCATCCACTCTCTTGCTAATTGTGGTGAAGTCGGCACCCCTGACACCAATCTGTAGCATGCTGTGGACACTGAGGGATGAATGAGTGGTAGTGACAGGCTGGTGGGCACATGTGAAATGCTGTTGACAGTTACAAATGCTTTTATTGACTTCAGTACATGACATACTTGGGCAGGCACAACTCTTCCTGTTGCCCTCACTAGTGCTGATGAAAGAGCAGCAGCTTCCACCAATAGCTACTAAGCAAGTGGTCTGCTTTGCTAAGGCTGGCAACCTTTGGAGGCCATGGCAGTTGACGACTGTGGCACTGCATGTTGCGCTGTGATGGTGGTGCATTTGGAAAACAGCTCCTTGGATTCTAACATGGGCGCAGTGGCTGTGTGTGGAATCTGCTGTGTAGGCAGTTCAACCTGCTGCCCTCAGACAATAGTTGGATTGTGGCTGGCACTGTGGCACCAAGTCCCACTAGAAACTCAGCATTGGTGGCAACAGGGGTGAATGGCAGGTCATCAGACCTGTCCCACGAAGTCCTGTGAAAGATTTAGTGCTGGCAACAGGCACAGCCCAGTCTCAAACCCATGGCTGCTGCTGGCCAAACCCTGTCATCTCATTGTTCAGGGTAGCTCTGATCTCATGGTGGTGATGATGGTTTCTAGTATCAAGAATTGATTTCTGCTTTAAAATCCAGACTTAATTATATGCCTCCAGTGCCCATTTGTTTCACTAAAACCTGCCACCTAACCACATCATCTAACTAACTGCAGGTAGTTATTGGGGATAGTTAGCTGGATAATCAAATGAAGAAAACCTCAAAGACACTTACCTCTGTTGGAACATGAGATGATACATCAGATGTTATTGTACTGAATTTAGTGCAGTTTTGAAATGAAAATAAAAGAACTAAGATCCATGTCACTATTTCACGAATTACAGATTATGTACTGCAAGCATAATCATCATATTATTTGTACAAAATTATACAAATTATTACAGGTTTTTCTACATAAAGTATTTTTACATTATATTTGACAAAATGACATGAAACTTTATGAGTGCAATAGCCTGACTTTATTTATTGCTGGACTCAGTTCCTCCTTTCTTCCTTTCATGTGTCTGAATTCACTTAATGTGTGGCTTAGCTCATTCTGATGTCCATTCTCAATTAACTTGACCACCATTGCTCACAAATCCTTGGGGTGGTGTTTTTGGTAGTGCCACCATAATTTTGTGTCCATAATCTGAGTGCAATAAACAACAAACAGAAGAAAATCAAAACTTACATTAATAAATGTGTATAATTGTTCTATCATACAGTTCATTGTTCAACATGGTAGTTCTTTGAATTTACATAAAGATATTTACTGCTAACTAAATTATTAAATTAGTAAAACACTCTACATTCCACCATTACAATGAACCAGTAAAATGGATGGGAGCTATCCCTTAAGATCACATTAATCTCACTATTATCAAAATGAGTAATTTTTGCACAAAATTTAAAAAGTTTCATGTCATTTTGAAGTATGCTTTCATACAAGTGAATACGCATAATTAAAATTTCATTGTGAATCAACATGAGAAACCATTAACATAAAACATTATGATAAATTCAAACTCCTAATGAGGAAAGCCAATAATAATCACAAAGAGCATTTACAGCAGTTTTAGAAAATAGTATACTATTGTATTTCTGACCTAAGTGCTGTAACTTCTACATAAATTAATTAAATTTAGCCTCTGCATACAGAGCTCATCATTTACTATAGTCAATATTTATTTTCATAAATGCCTTTCACATTTACTTCTTATTCTTATGTGATTTGGACCTTATCGCTTTCTTCATTATTTTACTTATAGAAATTTCTTGTGGGTGAAGTACTATAAAGACAGAGTTCCCTACCATGTACCTTAAATATCTTCACATTGTTTAATTAACTTACAGGAACACATCTGGGTGACATCTTTGAGAACAGGCAGTATTTTGACAGCTGCACATTCTGCAATGAGAAAGTGTTGTGCAAGGAAAGTTTGTGGTGCACAATGTATAATTATTATTAAGTATTGTAACAGCCATGACATTTTCATTTCTTGTGGGGCTGAGTCAGGTAGGCATGAGTCCATTAGTACTAATAATGCTTGTGCAAGATTCAGTTATATAGGAATATGTGTTGTAATAATTACATTGAGTCTGCATGAGTACCTGTGATGCATTGATGATAGCTGCACTCTTAGCTGAAATTTAGATGTGCAATAAAAAAAATTTTAAAAAATAGTTATGACCTGAATAAGTTAAAAGATTCTGTGGACAATACACTTGCCCAAGCAAAATATTGGTTTAAGCAAATGGTTTCTCCTGAATGAGAACAAGACACAAAAAGTGTTATTTAGCCTAAGGGACAAAAGCCCTGTTAATGGTCTCAGCTATGTAAAGTTATTGGGAATATAGTTAGACAATAAATTGTCCTGTTGACAACACATAAAATATATTAGTATCAAACTGTCTTGAGTAATTTATTTATTAAGATGTCTTATAAAATAGGTACCAGCAGCCTATGTTAAGACTTTGTATTTTGCATTCTTCCAAAGTATTGTGTCATATGGGCTTATTCTCTTGGGAAACTCAAGCCATGTTCAAAATATATTACTTCTGCAGAAGAAAGCAATCAGAGTCATTACATGTTCCCAGCATAAAGCACATTGTAAGCCCTTGTTCGCCGAACTCAAAATAATGACTTTTATAAATCTGTACACATACCAAGTGTTAATCTATTCAAAAAATAACCTACATGAAGTAAAACAGAAATAATATCCATGGTCACAATACAAGGAAAAACAAGTCCATATATACATCATACTGTAGACTAGCAAAGACAGTCAATAGCTATGAGCTAGTGGGCCATAAACTATTTAATAAGCTTCCGCAGACAGTACAAGATGTAGGTAAACATTAAATAAGTGACTTGCTTCCAACCCCTTTTATGAATTAAACGAATTCTTTGAGTGAGACATTGAATTGTAAGTCAATAGTGCTTCATTATTCTGTTTATTAAAGTAACGATTGTGCTGTACAAAAATTTGTCTATTGTGCAAAAATTTGTCTATTGCTGTAATGGCCTAATGACAATAAAATTATCTTATCTTATTATCTTATATTATCCCACCATGCTCCTACTACAACAGATCTCTTCACTGTTCAGCATTTCTCTGTGATTACATGTCAGACCAGGAATTCACACCTACTCGCTACCTCTCTATCTTCATGGGACTGGGTGCTTTTGTGTAAGATGCTCTGTGATTATTTTATGTGTAATTGCATCAATGAAGTGCATAATTCATAGCAAAAGTATCTGAATATCATTTATTGCTATTGAATTCCTACACACTAAAGGCACATAATTCGGAATAAAATTTTCCACTTAGTAGATTAAAACTGTGTACCTGGCCAAGATTCAAACTCAGGACCTTTGCCTTTTGCAGGCAAGAGCCCATGAAAAGCAAAGGTCCCGATTTTGAGTCTCAGTCCAGTACACAATTTTAATCTGCCAGGAAGTTTTATGTCAGTACTCACTCCATTGCAGAGTGAAAATTTCAGTTGGGTCTACAAATGTTCTTCTTTGGTATCATCAGCACTACGCTTGGTCTTCCTTTTTCCCTCCTGAGGAAGAGCTTCCATCATTTAAAATTCTAGTAATTATCTGACAGATAATGGTAGAAACGAGTGAGCTAAGAAGTGAAAGATGCATTTACCCAGTTGAAAAGCACTTGTCACCACCTGAGAGGTAAAATGAAATTTGATGTGCATATAAACAAAACAACTGTGTTTCAGTCATCTCTCTAAATTATGTTGAAGGCATAATTACTGTTGTCACTAATTCATAAGACTTTTAATATAGATTACATAAGTTACCAGTAAATTTCTTGGCATTAATACATGACACAATATGGTGGACATTACAGCTTGTGAAAAAAATGTGTGAACATCTTCCTCACTTAGTCCATCCAATATTCACATACTCTGTACTGTGCAGCTGCAGTGGCAGTGGTCAGAAACAAAGCATTGGCAGCCTGATGTCTTCTAGTATCTGCCATTTCAGAATTAAGAAATCCACCAATCAAATGATTTACAAGGAGCAAGTACATAATGCTCACAATTTGAATTTGCCAATTTTAAATGGGGAGTGCAGGTTGTGAATAAAATTCATGATTTAATAAAACACCCAAAAAACTAAATACCAAATATCTTTCACCATTTTAAAAATAAGTTATTGAAGAAAATTCTTTTTCATTTTAAAGTTTAGAGAGGTGATGAAGATGAGGAAGCAAGGGATACTAGCTAATATGTGATTGCACTGAAGGGTAATGATCTCAAAAAGCCTGGGAACCACTACAATAAAGAACAATGGTCTCCCTAACTGCTTGTTTCTCATGACTTTTCTTAACCCCTGCTTCCCAATTAATTCAGTATTCAAAATCTGGTCTCAGTCTTTTCCTACTTAATGCATTCACTAATTTTCCCTTATTTGTGGGTATCCTGTATTCTGATTTCTTCCATAGTTCTCGTCCAAGTGGTTGACTTTTTCTAATCTACCACTAAAGCTCAAAATTCAGTAAGGTAATTCCTAGATGCATGAAGTAACAGTTGCCTTATTATCAGTTAATTTGGTTTTCTAAGCCTAATGTTATAGATTCACAAGCCCATTTTTACCTAAAATTTTATTGAGCCAGTGCTCATAGAACCCTTTTATTCCCTATGTTATAACTTTATTTTACCCAAAACTTGCTCACTGTCCTATGCTGCTCATTTTGTGACCTTTATTCTCGAAAAAGACTTACTGCTGTCCTCCCACAAATTATAGGAGTAAGAAAGCTCTGATGTCCATCCATAAGCATTCCCTTACAAAAAAATTTTTTTTCTTGTTTTGGCCACTAATTTGGTAGATTACTGAACATTCTAATGAAATCTGTAGAGTCACTGGCTGAAAACAATTGAACTTCTCAGAATTAAAAATGCAGATTCACTAGAAAAAATCTGCATACTGGTTGCTATACTCAGTACTTTATTTACCTTATTTTTCTTTTTAGTGCCAGCAAGTTTGGTTTCACTTTTTACCTAACATTTTTTCCATCACTTCACTAACTTTATTCACCCTTCCATTAAGAACTGATATGTATTTGGTCTGTACCTTCTTTACCTCATTCTCTACTTTATTATTTAAATCAAATCTTTTATCCACAGTAAATGTTATTATCACCACATATTTTTATTATATCCTCAGATTTTTATTGAGAGGAATGAACAGTCATTGCCATCTGACAATTAGAGCTCCTTCCCTTTTCTTTAGCCCTATATACATACACATTGCTGAAAAAGCTTTCTTTTTGCCAAGACTCTGTTCTCATTTTCTAATTTAACTTTCACATTATCTATTTACTACTTACTTAGACCTATTGATCTAATCATCCAGATAGATCTAATGATCTACTTCATCCATCAAACAACCCAACTAGTGCAATATTGCTCAAATTTTTTATTAATCTTAGCTTTTAAATCATTTACGTTACTGCTCAGATATAATTTTAAGTTACTAATTTCAGTTCTAGTTCAGTGATTAGTTTCTTTTATTGCTGTCTTCAATCCTTTTGTCACTACTCAAATTTTTCCTTAGGCTACAAATGTCAGATCTATTTTTCGAGTTAGTGTTCATAAAACTTTTAATGTCACTACTATTTTGTCCAATTCTCCATTCATTTCACTAATATTTTGATAACTTTTGTATTTTTGTTATTATTGTCTTTAATAACAAATTAAGGCCACTAGTAATAGGTGATCCCCTTATTGCTCGAATTCCCTGGTTTACACCTGCCCACTAGGAGCATTAAAATTTCTGTTGGTGATCCTATTACTATCTATGAACTACCTGATTATAATTCATTTTGAAACATTTGTTTTGCTACAGCCCCATAAATGTGGTGGCAGTGCTTAAAATCTCAGTTGTGAGCTGCAGCAGGAAACAGACACCTTCTTTGCACTTGAGAGGAAGAACACCATGTATTGGTCTGAATATTAACTAGTAAATTTATATTGGCTGATCTGGGTCAAATTTAGTTCTGCTGCACTATTACAATAATTTCAATAAGTTTGCCAGCCTCACCTTGGCCTATGAGATATAATTAAACTTTTCACTGCTCCAAAATCAATCATTAATAGTCTGTCGTTATCTGACTGTACCCAGAAAGGTTTTGAGATTTGACCACTGGGCTGGAAAATGCAGAATGCCACATGCAGTGCAACTGCAGCAGGTTTCTATCAATTATCACTGATAATAACTACAAGGACAAAAGGGATGACAGCTGAAAGTCATTAGGGGAAAGTTACTCAGAGCAGTACAGTTTCCGTTTCCATGGATGCAAATGTAATTTTGTGGCTTCAGTTAGACCCCCCCCCCCCAACTAAGTCACCCTTAGCTAGCTAATGATAGTTAATGGAACCAATCTCTGATATGAAGTTTCTTCATGATGAGAATGTACACACTCTCTAAACTGTAGCTCATGTCTAGAAAACTGGAAAGTGATTAGACAGAACTCCACTACTAGCACAGGAATGCACTTTTGAACTCTGTTAGGAGTTTCTTATTGGAAAAGTGACTTTTGTTAATCATGAGGAATCAATGACTCCCATTAAACAAACAAATAAATAAATGTGTAAATTAAATCTTTTTTATATCTCTGTAGAGGTTAGATAACTGAAAGTGATGTTGCAACCAAATAACAACAGGTAAAATATTATGATGAACAGGACAAATTACACTGATATGCAGCACAAGTACAAAATGTAGCAGAAAGAGCAATCAACAACACTTGTTTTTTCCTCCTTTAAATAAGTGAAATTATGAGAAAGTAAAAATAACCATGACTAAACAAGCCAGTCAACTGAATGATGGTCAAGAGGGACAAACTAGGAAAGCAGGACTGGACATGATTGATAGGTTGGTTGGTTTGGAGAAGGTGACAAAAGAGTGAGGTCATCAGTCCCATTGGATTAGGGAAGTATGGGAAAGGAAGTTAGCTGTATCCTTTGAAAGGAAGCATCCTGACATTTGCCTGAAGAAATTTGGGGAAATCACTGCATTGGACATGATATTTATTAACAATGAATTTTCAACATTACCTTCATCCATATCAACAGCTACAACCTACAACTGGAATCACAAAGTCCATCCAAAACATTCCCTGATGATGAAGTTTTGATATCACATCAAAAATAATGTCACCTGTAAAAGAAGAAGTTACATGTACAGCATCAGTAGTAATTTCAGTGAAAACAAAGTGAGAATCAAACTGCATCAGGAAGTTCAAATGAAAGAGTGTTCAGGAGAAAAAATGCTGGACCTCCTTCCTCTTTCCACCTGTTTTTATGCACAAGCCTGAAGAAGAAAAAGCCATGGGACTAGTAGTGTCAAATGTCTATTCTATGGCCTCCTGCATTAAGGCAAATTCCAGTGAATCCTCAGTCAGGTAAAAGTAGCATTCATGAAGTTAAGAAGCAACAAGCAATAATCTCTTTTCCATCATTTTTATTAATTCATTTATTATTATTATTATTATTATTATTATCTTCTTTTTTTTCTATGGGGTCATCACAGTGATGGCTTTTGCAAACATCAGAAATAATAATATGACTATAATTACACATACAAAATATAACTCAACTGTTGCATCTTCTTTCATTTTATATATTTATTACATTACAGCTGATATGCTACTGGCTCATGTTAAAATCAGTATCTTAAGATTCACTGAATGAATGTACTGTGTACATTTTTCTATCAAAAAAGATTTTAATTTTGTTTTAAAATAATTTCCTATATGATATTGGAGGGTTTGATATTTTGTTGAAACAAATCAAACCATTGATTTATGGGCTTCTAGCTGTCATTTTTAAGGTAGTTCTTTTTCCAGAAATAGTTAAATTTTATCTTGGTGTTGTGATCATGTACATCACTACACTGCATAACTTCTGTTAACTGACTCATAAAATATGTGACAAATTCGAATACGTACAGAGAATATATTGTTAGATTTTTGTGCAGGACAAACACTTCATGACATGAATCTCTATAAATAATCCCATGTATAAGTCTTATTGCACTTTTTTCTGCAGCAGCAGTATAATTTTTAAGTGTATGTCAGCTGCACAGCTGCATATTTCAACCCTGCAATTGAGGATGGAGTAAAATTGTTCCATAATAAATTATTTTCAGTGTTAGGTTAGGAACTGTCTTTACAAGCTGGCTGACAAAATATAAGAGGAATTACTGACTTTTCCACATACAAGTAAATCTGATTTGTCATCCACAAATTTTTATCAGGAATTTAAAGCTTCCATTTGCTTTTTTTGAGATCTTATGAACTGCCTGTTTAAATGCCAGTAGAAGATTCATGGATGGATCCTCAATACAATATGACTCCTGTTTTACTGTTTACTATGTCAAATGCTTTTTCCGTTCCAAATATCAGTGGTCTGCATACTTTGACCCATCAGTTATTAAATTTTATGGAAGAACTGTGTAACTGCTGTGGCTGTACTTTGTTCTTTTCTGAAACAATGCTATGAATCAGACAGTTTGAGTTGTGCATGAGAAAGGTACATATCTGGGATGGGATAATACTTTCAAATATCTTACTGCAGGTAGGAATTAAGTATATTGATCTATAGTTGGAGACATCCTCTTTGCTTCTCTTTTTGTACACTTGTTTCCCTACACTAATTTTTAGAACAGTTGGATACATGTTTTCTCTGATGTTGCAGTTAACCAGATAGGTAAGAGGTTTAGAGATTCCTTTTAAGCACACCTTAGCAATAGCACTGGGTATGCCATCCCATCCAGATGAATTTTTTTCTTTAGCATGTATATTGCCTAGCATACTTCTTGCTCATTCACTCCCACAAATTCAAATTCAGTGCACCAAGTGAAGTGACATGGAGTCTGTACCTGTGCATCCATAATATGGGTTAACTAGTCAACAGAAATGAAGTAGTTATTAAAAATATCACACTCAGTATTTGCTGCTTTTACAATGTTACCATCATGTCTTATGCTGAATCATTTCATGTTCATCTTATTGGGACCTTTGCAGCATTTATCAGTCAGCTTCTAAGATGCTTTACTTATTTTGTCAGCTTGTGTCTACTGTTTTGCTGTTAACATGCTGCCTCATGTTAGCAATTTCAGTTTTACAACATTTCTTTGCCCAGTTGTTTCCTTTTTTTTGACCTGCAGAACAGTAGCATTATAAATCTGGTTTTGATCATATATACTGTGCCTGAGGCTTATCAGATTTGGTAGGAATTTTAGTCTAGGAGTACCTTCATTTTGGAAATTTTTAACTACCTTCTGCATTTCTCTGACAGCAATATTTATATTAACTCAACAGGGTTGAGTAGAGCTCATTACACTTGTCATCAGGCCCTTCCACTGGCACACAGAATCCCATTTCTCATTTGATAATTTGTTTTTAAGGGCATTAAAGTCTGAGATATTCAGAGTTCATTTCAGCTGAACAATTTTTGTTATTTTTGTCACAACTGAATTTACATCTCTATCACCTAACAAAAGTGGTCAGAATAATTAAAATAATGTTTTTGTCAGGTCCAAAAATATACCTGTCATTTGCATCCTTTGACCCATCAAAGTGAAACGACACTGTGAATCTACAAGCAGATTGTTTTGTGTGTGAAAACAGCACTTAGTTGGGATGGATAATTTGCCTTACCTATAACATCTTCTTCAATTATAACATAATCTTTTCTTGTGGAGCATGTGTGTGTCACTCTAGTATCAGAGATTACTACATTTAAAGTATTGTACAAGTTTAATGCATCACTGAGTTTCATGTGTAGTAATTGAATTTGCATCTACATTAATGTCAGCTAATACACTGAGGTGAAGAAAAGTCTTGGGAATTGAAGTGCACTTATACAGATGGTGGTAGTATAATGTGTACAAAGTATAAATGGGCAGTGTTTTGGTGGTGCTCTCATTTGTGCTGAGGTGACTCATGTGAAAAGGTTGCAGATGTGATTGTGGCCACATGACAGAAGTTAAGACACTTTAAATGCAGAATGATAGTTGCAACTAGATGCATGGGACATTCAATTTCAGAAAATGTTAAGGAATCCAATATTCCAAGATCCACTACGTCAGGAGTGTGCTGAGAATACCAAATTACAGGCATTGCCCCTCACCACAGGCAATGCAGTGGCCAATGGCCTTCACTTAATGACTTAGAGCAGCCGCACTTGCATAGAGTTGTCAATGCTAACAGATAAGAAACACTCTGTGAAATAGCCACAGATATCAATGTGGAATGTACAATGAACATACCTGTTAGCAAATTTGGCATAAATGGACTAAACCAGCAGACAACAAATGTGAGTGCCTTTGTTAACAGTACAACATCTCCTGTAGCACCTCTCCTGGGCTCATGACCACATTAGTTGGACCCTTGATGAGTGAAAAATCATGGTCCAATCAGAAGAGTTCAAATTTCAGTTAGTAAGTAGGGTTCAAGTGTGACACAGGCCCCACAAATCCATGGACCCAAGTTGTCAACAAGGCACTGTGGGTCCTCTAGTTGAACTGAACTGATTGTTGACTGGAAATGTTTATGTCTGGCTACTTGAAGACAATTTGCAGACTTCCTAGGACTTCATGTTCCCAGACAATGAAAGAATTTTATGGATGAAAATGTCCCATGTCACCAGATCACAACTATTTGCAACTGGTTTGAAGAACATTTTGCACAGTTTGAGCAAATGAATGGGCCATCGAGATCACCCAACATGAATTCCACTGAACACTTATGAGACATAATTGAAAGTTCAATTCATGCACAAAATTCTGTACTGGCAACACCTTTGCAATTATGGATGACTACAGATTCAGCATGACTAAATATTTCTGCAGGGGACTCCCAATGACTTGTTGAGTCCATACCACATTGAGCTGCTGCACTACACCAGGCAAAAAGGAGGTCCAACAGGATATTTGGGTTAATCCCATGACTTTTGTCACTTCAGTGTATACTAAGAGCATTACAACCAGTCTGACCAACCACACTACTAAGTCTAGTCATAAACAACATTACATCAGCATTTGGTGGCTGATACACCCCAATCACTTTATGTTTCTGTAACGTAAGGTCATTACTGTGGAACACAACACCTGTCATTTAGAGTGATCCTTCTTTGTGTGGCGCTCAAGACAAGAAATTTTTCAACAGCTATGTCATTAATAACACAAATTGCCTCACCAACACCTCTAAGGTTTTGCCTACAATAACAATTTGCTTGTAAGTAACCTTCTAATCTACAATATATTATTTCACTGGATTTTAGTTCATGTTCAGTTAGTATTAATATGTGTAGTGAGTGTTCCTCTAAGAATATTTGCAATATGTCTAGTTTGTTTTTGAGATATTTCACATTTAAGTACATCAGCTTCAAGGGTGTTATCCAGTCTTGGTGATTTTCCATCTTGCATGAATCACATTCATTCATGTTACATTGTTTATGGTAACCTATTACAAAAACTGGATTTTTAGGAATATCCTGCAATGACTGATCACTTATTTCACAGCTTAGCTTTCCTTCGAGTGAATGGGTCTCAGGCATATATGAGGTGTGACAATAAAGTAAAGAGACTGATTTTCTTTGCAAGATGTGACAACACTGCAGGGTTGTCTAGGCACTATATCTTTGACCTTGGTCTATAAGCTGCTTCTAGTCCAAGTGGCACATGGATGCAACTGCTCAATCGTAAGTTGTGCTGTAATAAGTTAACATGTGTTTGTGTCTCTCGTCATAGAAATGGAAACGCATAATGTTAGAGCAAATGGAAATAAATCCAGAATTGTTGAGCCATGTTATCACTGGTGATGAAAGGTGGTTTTTTTCAGTATGATCCAGAGATAGAACGCCAAAGTTAGCAATGGTGCTCAAAGGGCTCACCCAGACCAAAAAAAGCTTGCATGTCAAAGTCAAAAGTGAAATGCATGCTTGCATTTTTCTTTGATTCCAGAGGTCTGTCAAGCTTTCTTTTTTATATATCACCATTTGAGAAGAATGGTGACAGAACTGTCAAGATGAATAGTTTACAGGAGAGACAGAAAACTAAATGACATTTTTTAAAAACTTCATAAAACAACAATAAAATTACCTATGGAAATGAAAGTTGGCCTAGTTGTGACGCTAAGTGTTCTCTACAAAATACAAAAATTATTTCCTTCAAACCACATTCCATTCAACCCCTTGCAACCCTTTCAGTAAATGTGTCATTGTTATTGAAATTAACAAGTACGACAAAAGAAGGTGTGTGGGAAAAAAGGAAACATATCTCTTAACCATAATTTTTTGTTCACTCTTACAATTTCATTGTTTTATTATCATTTTTATTATTGGCATCTTATAACTGACATAAAATAATGTACTAAGTGAAATAAATTACTTACAAATGACATAAAAGCAACAAATTACATTTATGTGGAAAGGGAATCATAGAAGGCCTTGTAATATTTAGGAATGATGTTGCTGTTAACCAGATTGTTTAAATCTTGAATTTTGTTTCCTGAGAGGGTCATTGTTCTAGTATAAGGATGTTTCAGGTCCAAATTACTTCCATCTACATTCTCTGTTACATGCCTATTTCTCCCTTTGAATTGAACTTTTCCCCACATGGATTGTTTGAAGCTGTTCTAATACTGAAACACATCACTTCCCTTTTTCACATCAAAATAATTTAATTTCATACACTTTGAAAATATTCCCATCAATGTTCTTGGCCATCTAAGGCGCCATCTCATCATGCAAAGCTTTCATGTCATTGAGATCCGAAAAACCCATTTCTCTAAGATGTAGTGGACTTCCCTTCTTTTTTGCATTTTGGATGACTGATATGTATTCATCAGGTACATAAATTGTCCCTGACTTCTTAGCACTTTTCACTGTTCTCTCAGTGATTCTGTGAACTGCATCTCCCTCGTTCTGGGTGTGACCACGAATCAAGTACTTGTGCATAATGGACCAAATAGCCAGCCTTTGTACTGCATACAGATACATTGGAATCATGTATGAACATTTTAATCAATGTCATTTTTAAAATAGAAACATTTTGTTACATGTATAATAGATAGTAAAAAAAAATGTATGTATGGACACACACTATGAAATTGTAACAGTTGAGCCATGGCTTGTAGAAAAAGGCAAATGTTAGTCCTGTTGGTACTGGCAAGAGAACTTGTAAATCATAAAGAGCTAGTTGCATCTTCTTATTTTGAGCCAACTCCTTATCCAGGTTTTTTTCTATGCAACTCAATTGTTTTTCTTTCTGATGTTCCTGAAATTCTTCTTGTAGCTTTGGCTTGTCTTCATCTGTAGCATTTTTGTAAGCTTCACATTGGTTGCACTGATACTTCTTTGGAACAAAAAATCCGATGTTAAATTCAGCATTGAATTTATGTGCATAGGCATCATAATTCGCAGCTGTCAGGTTAGCATAAAATCACTCTGAAGAGTAACTTCTGTGCATTTCTGTGATGAATACTCTTGTTGTGTCATTTCTTACATAGTGGCTCCCAATATGGGAAATTGAGTTTATGTGATTCCTAATTGACTCCAAGATTTCTGGATCAGTCTGATGGTGTTTTCCATGTTGTCCTATTTTGTCCACAGGTGCCATCTCAGTCCCAGTACTTTTCACTAGGATAACAGTATGGATTTGCTATTTGGTCATTCCCAAAGTGTTTATCAGAATGTTTTGCACACACAAATCTTCGGCTCATCTTTCACCAAGTAGAAAACACAATTCAGCTTTCTAGGTTCTTGGGCAGTAATGCAACAATATTTGAGAATGAGCATTTCAATGCATGTATTTAGAAAATCCCATTGCCTTTGTAATGATCCCAGTGCCCAGTAATTCATGAACAGCTGACATCTATATTTTTCTGTTACTTTCTTTGTACAAGACAAGAGACATTTATAAGTACATGGAGCACCGATTTTTAGAACAAATTTTACACATACATGATGTATAACTTTTCCCACTGTATCTCAACATTTTGGCTTTTACTCTGCCTCAGTTGCTAACATTTTGAATTCTTTTTTTTGGCTTTTTAATGGGAGAGTTTTCCTTATGGATGACTGATTTTTAACTTGAATTAGACAATTCATTGCTGCTTGATGAATAATAATTGTCACTTGAGCCAAAGGACAAATCTGATCTGCTATCGGAAGTGCTCCTCGCCAAAGGAGATGTTACTGACACCCTTTTCAAAACTGATTTTGTTGTGCTTGCCCTTTCAACCACATACACATTTGAAGCTTCTGGCAATTGTGTTACCTTGGATTTATGTTTTGATGATGATGCCTGTGGCTCCACATTGCTCACTTGCTCGTCTGTTATTTCACAATATGAGCTCGATAGTTGTTGCTCTATACTGCTCACCCGTACTCATGGTTCTCTTATCATGGAACAATTTACTTCCCTTGTCCCTTTTTTATCTTCTGATAGCCCTTGAAGAGCAAGTCACATAATCTTTTTTGCTCACTTGCTCATTTTTATTCCTATAAAACAGAAATGAAATTGACCTACTTGTATTAAAAAGCCATTTTGTTCACATCAACAATAATGCAAAGAACAGTTATGAGAAAAAAGTTATTTAAAAGTTGAGGATACAATGATACTATGAACAATCATGACACAGAAATTATTCAAACATTGGGAAAACAATGACACAATGTACACTTGCATCATTATTGCACCAATGATTTTAGTTGAAGTGATTCTCAGTCCACAGTTTTCATAAGTTTTGTCATTATTTCACTGGATACATTACTATGCTCACAATTGATATTTCCATGTAGACATAACTGCTCTCTAGCGGCACTATGTATAACTAAAATTCTGATGATCTTTCACTGCAGGCGCTACCTTCTTCTGAGATGACTGGTGCAATAACATTTATTTGTGGATTTTGCAGTGGTGTAATTGTTCTTCTGGAGCTGTCAGCTGTAATAACCACAAGGTCATCTTTTCTCAGTAGAACTGTCTGTGTTGTAATACTCTCCTCCACCGCATTTAACATAACACCAGGCTTAACTTTCACAAAAAGTGATTGCTTTTAACATATACTTTCAAAAACGTGTTTTGATAGGTCTTTTTGATGACTGTCAGCATACAGAAGCAGTCCTTTGGGGCATCTTGGCATCAGAGAGTTCTTTTTTGGCTCTTTATTCAAAGATTAATCATATACTTTCTGATTTGCCTATGTTTGATGTATTACCACAGTCAGCAACTAGTGCTCGGAATCTATTTGATAATGGTATCACTAGGGCTGTCGTTACATAAAACTATAAGATGCCTTTCAAACACATCAGAACAACTGCTTACTAACATTAATGAAAGGACTGTCCAAGTAAGGCACACATATTGTGGTTTATGGAGAACTATGTCACTAATAAATGGGCCATGACAGCTATAGTAAGTTATCCACTATTTTAGGAAAAATATGGACAAAGATTGAGTGACAGATTATGTTAAAGACATAGCCACAGACATTAAGAAATACGGTGTAGAGTAACATTTTGAACCGTGTGCAACTGAAATGCACTTACTATTTACAGGCATCTTAAGGTAATAAAAACATTCATACATGGTATGCAACATCTGACTTAGGTAAAAGTAAACCATGTATAATCTAATGTCAGTAACCAACTTTCCTGGCTGAGATTTTTAGCGGACACTCCCTGTCAGTCACTCAGGAAACTGGCTGTAATCCCTCTGTTGATGATGCCATGATTCTATGCCAAACTGCATACTCCTACATAAAAGCAGAAATGCACCTTAATCCTGTCTCTGTAGGCAAAATTTAAGAAAAAATCCACCATTTGATTAAAGAATAAAAGTGCTACAGGGTTAGATAATGTATCTAATAATTTATTGAAACATTCTTGCTTGCGAATAAGTGTCATTTAGGTCTTATTTTTAATGTTTCACTTGAACATGGCATTGTTCCATAAAGACTTGGAGTATGCCATTGCGAGTTCCCTATGCAAGAAAGATGATAAAACTCAACTCATTAACTATTTCTCCATTTCTTTGTTAATAGCATTCTATAAAATTCTCTAAAAGTTATTGTGTTTAAGAGTTGCTGAACACCTCATGAAGAATAGACTTCAATCAAGAACCAATTTTGGCTTTCTAAACGAATGTCCAACAGAAGGTGGATTATATGCACTTTCAAATGAAATCCATGAGTCTCTAATCAAGAAAATGATAGCAGTTGCTGTCTTCTGAATTTCATCAAAAGCTTTTGCCTGTGCTAATCATTATACACTACTGGCCATTAAAATTGTTACACCAAGAGGAAAGGCAGATGATAAATAAATTATACTAGAACTGACATATGATTACGTTTTCAGCAATTTGGGTACATAGATTCTGAGAAATCAGTACCCAGAAAAATCACCTCTGGCTGTAATAATGGCCTTGATATGCCTGGGCATTGAGTCAAACAGAGCTTGGATGGCGTGTACAGGTACAGCTGCCCATGCAACTTCAACACGATACCACAGTTCATCAAGGGTATTGACTGACGTATTGTGATGAGCCAGTTGCTCAGCCACCATTGACCAGACATTTTCTATTGGTGAGAGATCTGGAGAATGTGCTGGCCAGGGCAGCAGTCAAACATTTTCTGTATCCAGAAAGGCCTGTACAGGACCTGCAACAAGTGATCATGCATTATTCTGCTGAAATGTAGGGTTTCACAGGGATCGAATTAAGGGTAGAGCCACAGGTCATAACACATCTGAAATGTAATGTCCACTGTTCAAAGTGCCATCAATGGGAACAAGAGGTGACTGAGACGTGTAACCAATGGTACCCCATACCATCATGCTGGGTGATATGTGAGTATGGTGATGACGAATACACGCTTCTAATGTACGTTCACCGTGATGTCGCCAAACATGGATGCAAATTTCATGATGTTGTAAACAGAACCTGGATCCATTCAAAAAAATAACCCAGGTTCGTCGTTGAGTACACCATCACAGGCTGTCCTGTATGTGATGCAGTGTCAAGGATAACCACAGCCATGGTCTCTGAGCTAATAGTCCATGCTGCTGCAAACGTTATTGAACTGTTCATGCAGATGGTTGTTGTCTTGCAAACATCCTCATCTGTTGACTCAGGGATCGAGACATGGCTGCACGATCCGTTACAGCCAGATGGGAGATGCATCTGGGCTTAATTTTTGGGCCACTGTCATTTGATCTTTATAAATGATCTAGCAGTATGGAGAAACCACCTTCTTAAATTTATTTTATTCACTAATGATACCAGCATTTAATGAGTGTGAGGAATCCATTAACTATATGTATGTATGTATTAATCCAGGGACCTAGAAACGATGGAGAGGTTTCATCCCACTACAAGTCGACTACAAGTGATACGAGGCTGCTGGTATCCAGCATAATGTTCCGTATTATCCTCCTGAATCCACTGATTCCATATTCTGCTAACAGTCATTAGATCTCGATGAATGCGAGCATCAATGTTGCAATATGATAAACCACAATCGCAATAGGCTACAATCCGATCTTTATCAAAGTCGGAAATGTGATGGTATGCATTTCTCCTCCTTACACGAGGCATCACAACAATGTTTCACCAGGCAACGCTGGTCAACTGATGTTTGTGTATGAGAAGTCGGTTGGGAACTTTCCTCATGTCAGCACATTGTAGGTGTCACCACCAACACCAACCTTGTGTGAATGCTCTGGAAAGTTAATCATTTGCATATCATGGCACCTTCTTCCTGTCAGTTAAATTTCACATCTGTACCATGTCATCTTCATGGTGTAGCAATTTTAATGACCAATAGTGTATTCTCTTACAGAAAGCCAAATTAGTTGGACTAACTGGCATTGTGGGTAATGGAATGGAAGTCTGTCTCCAGGACAGAAACAAAAATGTTGTGTTACACAGATCAGATGGGGCATGTAGTAGCTCTGCTCAATTTTAATGGAGTTCTGTCAGATGGGAGATGCATCTGGGCTTAATTTTTGGGCCACTGTCATTTGATCTTTATAAATGATCTAGCAGTATGGAGAAACCACCTTCTTAAATTTATTTTATTCACTAATGATACCAGCATTTAATGAGTGTGAGGAATCCATTAACTATATGTATGTATGTATTAATCCAGGGACCTAGAAACGATGGAGAGGTTTCATCCCACAATAGCCTCAGTGGTTCACAACCCCACAACAGGCCACAGCAGCCCACCAACCCCACAACCTCACCAGACTGAACCCAGGGTTATTGTGTGCTTCGGACCCCAGTCGCCCCCCCCCCCCCTCCCCAACCCCCCTCAGCCCCTCAGGATTGTCTCATGCCAACTGGACTCAACAGGACCAGCCATACCTCTGAGGATGTCCAACGTAGTATGGGACGAAATGCTAGGAATAGAAGTATTCCATGGATCACGGCCATATAACCAAGAAGAATTATCAACAACAGTACCATCCGGTCGTGAAAGCATTCATTCCATGATGACTGCTGGAATAACTCATTCATGCATGCCACATATTAGGAACATCAAGAACTAACAGTATTAGGTGAAATAAAACCTGAAGATATACTTCATTCAGTGCTATATCAAACATTTCTGTAAGCTATTTGCCCTTTTCATAATTGATAGTAGCTTTTGTAAAACTAATTGAGAAACACCTTAAAGCATAATTAAATCAGTTAAAAAGGTAAAAGGATGTTTACAGCTCTCACAACATCTTGATAACCATAGTTTACGACTTCAGCTTTTGTACAAAGAACAAAAATTTGAAAATTAAAAGGTTTTCCTATTATATTAGATCATAACATAAATGTGTTACATAACATTCTACATCCTTATGCTGGCAAATATTTATTCACCCTGAAGAAAAAAGAAAAGAAAAAAAAAATTACTGAAGAAGTAGGTGAGTGTGGATGCTTTCAATTTCACAGTTTGTTATGCGAATTTTATATGCTCAGGTAATTTATCATATATTTCCTTCCCTCTTGGCGTGAGCTATAATGCCAGAGGCCTTTTACTTTCCAGGTCACATGTAGGTCTTTTTTTAAGTTGTATGCATGAAGGTCTTCATTTATGACTGTCGAATGGTTGACATGATCTAACATTTTCTCTATGAAGCAAGAAAGTACCTTTTGCTAGCAAGTAGCTTTGTATGAAACTGACCAATTTTTGTAGTCATCCCTCAGTATCACCACTCATTATCACCACAATGCTGATGATCTAATTGAGTGTGGGATGACATTTGTTTATTTATGTACATGAAACCATAATTTTGATGACATGTACACACATAATTTATTCCGTGTGAAGTTGAGTCATTATTATGGTGAGAAGTTTTTAGAATATAAACAATTGTTGGTATAATTATCTATGCCGCAGATGCTATTTGTTAGCTCTCAGACTGTTGATTGACTATTTCATAACTGATATGGTATTATAAATACCAGCATAGGAATGAACTGCAATTTTGAAAACTACTTAGTGTTTTGAAATATATCTAAATTGTAGTTTACTGTTTTTGGTGAACTATAAGAATTAATATGATTTTAATTTATAGAAAACTTTTCTAGTCAGAAATTTAGAAAAGTACATGAAACTGTTGTATTTATGTCATGTGAATCCCCTCATTTACATGAACAGGTGCCATATTGCAAAACTCATTACACTATACAAAATTCCTAATTACTGAGTTAATTAATTAATGCTGTATGTCAGATGGTACAGAAAGATTGAGGTAACAAAATTAAGTAGTGAAAGTCCAGATTCTAATAGTAGTTGTGATGAAATCTGTGATGAAAATTGGCAGTTGCCAGAAACTTTGATGTTGATTTTTTTGTAAGATAATCAGTTTCCAGTAATTTGAAACACTTTACTGAAATGTGGGAATATGAAAGTTTTGAATGCTGTAGTTCACCCTTCTGAAATATAAAAGTATTAACTCATATGTAGCAAACTATTGTGTTAAATTTAAAAAAACTCCAACTTCTAACAGTCCACTAATGAAAACTAATTACATAAATTCAATCAGAACTCTTTAAATAAAAATCTGAATAATAAATTTAAACGAAATTAAGTTGTAAAGAGATTTTTATGTTATTTTCAGAAACATCCATATTATTGACACCAGCTCCATTGGTCATAGGTTTCACACTCCACATGAATTGCATCTTAACAGACTGGGTAAGCAACTGATAGCCAAACAAATTGCTAATATTGTCACAACAACAGTAAAAGTTGTAATGTCAGCAACATCACAGTCACCAGGAGCAGCACAAGAATCATCATCGGATACAAATAAGGAAACAACCTTCAAAATCTGGCAGCTGATACACCACAATCAACATTATGGACACATAGAGAGTCATCTGCAGATACACTAGAGACTGCAGTGGCTACAACATTGACATCAGTATCCACACCAATTTCAGCACTGACAGAACAAGCAGCATCTACACCAAATCGAGTAAAAGAAATCAACATAATCTGCAGTACACACAACAGTGGCAGAAGCAGCACCAATTACAGCAGCTGTAGCAACAACAGCAACAGTAATGGCAACAATAGTACCATCAAAAATAGGGAAGAGAGCTAAGGTAGAAGAAACAGAGTCAGGTATTATGGGTAAGTGCAAAACAGTGCCTCCTCTCCACCTGAATAATATTTTAGTCAAAGGCGGCCGTAGGAAGAAACCCATAAGGTAAGTAACTGTAGTGTAAAAGACTTTATAGACCCTTGGCAAAATGTTCATTTGAAAGGAATAACAATTTGATTCAAGAATTTGTTATTTGAACATTCAAGGAATAAATGACAAACCATTTATTGTAAATGATTTTTGATTCAAGACTAAGTCTGATATTTTTTGTTTGGGTGAACATTGGTCCACTAGATTAGATTAGATTAGATCAGATTAATACTAGTTCCATGGATCATGAATACGATACTTCGTAATGATGTGGAACGAAAGTGAACTAACCAATCTATGCTGACCCACCACTCAGTTGCTCTGTTATTACATTTGATTTAATTTTTTGTGTGAAGAACAGAACTTTGAAGCTACTGGTATAGTAATTGATAGCTTTTAGTTAGGGGTAATATCCTTGTACAGATCACGTTCTGCATATTTTAAAAAAATCTGATATGCTGTTAGCTGAATTTAAAGAGTCTAGTGGGATCCATTATGACATTGCATTAAGTGGGGATCTGAATGCCAATTTTTATGTAACAGCACATAAATGTAGTCTCACAGAACTGAAAAATCTACTAAGATAGTGCAATTTACACTCTATCCATAATAGGCTAACAAGAAATTCAGCTTACCTTGACAGTATTTTCATCAGTTTTAGAACTACTGAAGAATCATGTGAAGTGACAGTGTTTTTGTTTTCTGATCATAATTCTGTATCTTTAAATTACGTAAGAAGGTTCCCTCTCAATAGAGTAACATACTACACCTGTCCCAAAATCTGTCATTACTAAACCTGTAACAAAAAGAAAAATGTCCGGCTTTGTAGGACTCTTGCTGAGAGAGACTGGTTTGGCCAATTGACACACAATACACCTTAAATAATGATTTGGCAGCAACCATAATATTTGATATGGTTTTTAATGCGTATTTGATACAATTTGATGACAACATACCCATAAAGAACTGCTTCAAAACCAAGGTCCCAAACGAACAATATCCATGGAACAATAAACAGCTGCCAAATCTGAAAAATTAAGTTACGTTGTTGTACAATATATTTAATTGTCTGGAGACTGACCATGGCATATTAGCCTATGTTGTATGTCGGAATGACTATAAAAAACCATAGTGGAAGACAAAAAAGCAAACAATTGCAGCAGTATTGAGAATTCCACCAATTAGTGCAAAGCTGCATGGAAGCTGATAAATAATGTTGCCAAAAATGCAAAAACAAGAAAAATTAATATCAGTCCACAAAAATTCAATGGCAGCTGAAGAAGTGGGAAATACTACACTCCTGGAAATTGAAATAAGAACACCGTGAATTCATTGCCCCAGGAAGGGGAAACTTTATTGACACATTCCTGGGGTCAGATACATCACATGATCACACTGACAGAACCACAGGCACATAGACACAGGCAACAGAGCATGCACAATGTCGGCACTAGTACAGTGTATATCCACCTTTCGCAGCAATGCAGGCTGCTATTCTCCCATGGAGACGATCGTAGAGATGCTGGATGTAGTCCTGTGGAACGGCTTGCCATGCCATTTCCACCTGGCGCCTCAGTTGGACCAGCGTTCGTGCTGGACGTGCAGACTGCGTGAGAAGACACTTCATCCAGTCCCAAACATGCTCAATGGGGGACAGATCTGGAGATCTTGCTGGCCAGGGTAGTTGACTTACACCTTCTAGAGCACGTTGGGTGGCACGGGATACATGCGGACGTGCATTATCCTGTTGGAACAGCAAGTTCCCTTGACGGTCTAGGAATGGTAGAACGATGGGTTTGATGACAGTTTGAATGTACCGTGCACTATTCAGTGTCCCCTCGATGATCACCAGAGGTGTACGGCCAGTGTAGGAGATCGCTCCCCACACCATGATGCCGGGTGTTGGCCCTGTGTGCCTCGGTCGTATACAGTCCTGATTGTGGCGCTCACCTGCACAGCGCCAAACACGCATACGACCATCATTGACACCAAGGCAGAAGCGACTCTCATCGCTGAAGACGACACGTCTCCATTCGTCCCTCCATTCACACCTATCGCGACACCACTGGAGGCGGGCTGCACGATGTTGGGGCGTGAGCAGAAGACGGCCTAACGGTGTGTGGGACCGTAGCCCAGCTTCATGGAGACGGTTGCGAATGGTCCTCGCTGATACCCCAGGAGCAACAGTGTCCCTAATTTGCTGGGAAGTGGCGGTGCGGTCCCCTACGACACTGTGTAGGATCCTACGGTCTTGGCGTGCATCCGTGCGTCACTGCGGTCCGGTCCCAGGTTGACGGGCACGTGAACCTTCCGCCGACCACTGGCGACAACATCGATGTACTGTGGAGACCTCATGCCCCACGTGTTGAGCAATTCGGGGGTATGTCCACCCGGCCTCCCGCATGCCCACTATACGCCCTTGCTCAAAGTCCGTCAACTGCACATATGGTTCACGTCCACGCTGTCGCGGCGTGCTACCAGTGTTAAAGACTGCGATGGAGCTTCGTATGCCACGGCAAACTGGCTCACACTGACGTCAACGGTGCACAAATGCTGCGCAGCTAGCGCCATTCGACGGCCAACACCGGGGTTCCTGGTGTGCCCGCTGTGCCGTGCGTGTGATCATTGCTTGTACAACCCTCTCCCAGTGTCCAGAGCAAGTGTGGTGGGTCTGACACACCGGTGTCAATGTGTTCTTTTTTCCATTTCCAGGAGTGTATTACCAAACCCGGTATCAGTTCATCAAAGCTTCTTTAAAAAAAATTTTGTATATCTTTAACAAAGAGAAGTATGTTTACATTCTCCAAGCTCTCACCACATTTCATTCTGAGAGTAGTCAAACAGTTGAAATCATCAGTCACCATAGACGTATATGACATGTCTTGCAACATGCTAAGGAAAGTAATCAGTTGTACTGTTTACTGCTTAATGTATTGTATAAACAAATGCATAACCAAGAGATATTTTCCTGGTGAGCATTAAGTGTCTAGGATAATTCTAGTGTGCCAAAAGGGAGATATAGACTCACCTTCAAGCTACAGATCAATCTGCATAGTTACAGCTGTCTCTAAAGTATTTCAATGTAATATTTGAAAACAGTTATGTGATTATTTTGAAGATCTAGGTATAATTATTGACCACAATATGGCTTTAGGAAAAACTTGTCAACAGTTGATGGTTGATGCTATAGACTCTGTAGTCAAATATGTTTTTTGGGTGTTTGAGACCAACGGAGCAGCTCAAGTCACTTTTTGTGATTTAAGTAAAGCCTTTCACTGCCTATGCCATACATACACAACTACTAGACATCTGGTATCTGAGATGGCAGCCTTAAATTATTAAATTCTTATCTACAGAATTGTAAGACAGTTGTGTGTGTTGAGAAATAAATTTCCAGTGTACACTGATCAGATTGAAAATTATGACCACCTATCTCATAGCTGGTATATCCACATTTGGTATGGATAACAGTGGCACTGCATCATGGCATGGAAACAATTAGTTCTTGGTCAGTTGCTGGAGGGAGTTACCACCACATCTGCACACACATCACCTAATTCCCATAAATCCCAGGGAGGGGATCAATGAATTCTAATGCCACATTCAGTCACCTCTCAAATGTGATCAATCAGGTTCAGATCTGGCAAGCTGGGGGGAGAGAAGATCAATTGGAAACTGTCACTGTGGTCCTTGAACCAATCCATCACACTACTGACCTTGTGACATGGTGCATTATCTTGTTGAAAAGTGCCACTACCATTGGGGTGTACGTGATCTGCAACTAGTGTATAATATTCCTTGGCCATTATGATGCCTTACATGATTTTCTCTGGACCATGGATGCCCACATGAATGTTCCCCAGAACATAATGGAGCCACAGTACAGGTGTCAAGGAGAAGTTGCCCTGGAAGATGATAGATAATAATAATAATAATAATTTTATTGTCATTCAGCTGATTACAGCAATAGACAAAGTCAAGAGCATATATTTATACATAAACTACTATACCGATGTAAATTGGTTTACATAAAATAGGTACACGTTAGAATACAGTATTTTTATCTTCAAAGAATTCATCAACGGTGTAAAACGGATTGTTCACTAGCAGCTTGTATAATTTAGCTTTAAAGATATTTACAGGCAGTTCTTTAAACTCAGAGCTTAGTCTATTAAACATCCTTAGTCCAAGAACTTGGTAAGAGTTATGCGATTTTGATAATCTATGATATGGTACGTCTACAGATGTTCTGTTTCTAGTATTATGGCTATGAATATCACTTCTCAACACAAAATTAGACACATTGTTTCTAATGTACATTAAAACATTGTAGATGAATAAGTTTACTACTGTAAGACACTGAAATTTAATAAACAGAGGTTTACAATGTTCTGTTTTATCAGAATCTGTTATTATTCTTATTACTTTCTTCTGTAAAAGTAAAATGTCATTTACATGACAGCTACTACCCCACAGTAAAATTCCATAAGAGATGATGCTTTGGAAGAAGGCAAAATATGCTGATCTCACATAGTCATTGGGAACATGTCTTTTTAAAGTTCTAATTAGATAAATAACTCTTGAAAGAGTAGCCAATATATTTTTAATGTGTGGTTCCCACGTCAATTTATTGTCAATAGTAACAACTAAAAATTTAACAGTTTCTAATTCCTGGTAGTTAGGAATCTCTTTGAGGCTAAAATAAAGTGTTTGGGTTTTGTTTTCATTTAGCAAGAAGCCATTAGCTTTGTACCATAATGAGGACTGAGCAAGGGTATTTTGGTCAGTGTTTTCAGTGTAGCAACATCAGAGCTTTTATGTAGACAAGTTGTGTCATCAGCATACAATATTGTATGAGAATTTATGAATAAGAGCAGGTCATTAATCATTAGTATAAACAGTAAGGGTCCAAGCACCGACCCTTGAGGCACACCGTACCTAACATTAACCAAATTTGATTTCTCCCTACCAATGCACACAACTTTTTGACAGTTCTCTAGAAAAGACCTGAACATATTTATACTGGTGACATCAAAACCATAGTAAACTAGCTTATTCAGCACAGTGTCATGCTCTACACAGTCAAAGGCTCTGCTCAGGTCACAAAATGCAGCCTGGGCATAGTCCGTAGCCTCGAACATATCCAAGACTAATTTTACGAGGGAGTCCATTGCATCCGTTGTGGACTTACCTTTCCTAAATCCAAACTGTTTGTCACTATTTTTATTTAGTTTACCCAAGTAGGCACTATCTTGCTCATACATAATCGTTTCTAAAATTTTTGAAAAAACTGGGGTTATGGATATAGGTCTGTAACTAGCGGGACAGTTCTTTTCCCCTTTTTTGTATATGGGCACAATTCTAGAAATTTTTAGTATGTCAGGGAACTTACTTTCAACTAGGCATTTGTTAACACAAAAGGTTAAAGGATAACTCACATAATCAATAACATCTTTCAACAAATTACATAACATGTCATAGTAATCAACACTAACTGAAGGTTTGAAATTTTTCCCATTGTCGTGATGAAGAAGGTATTGGGATTCATCAGACTATGCACTAACTTCCAGTCTCAATGGTCACAAGCACATTTCACTCATAGTTGCCAATGTCGTGGTGTTAACAGTGACATGCAGTGGTCAACAATTGTATTCTGGCCAGCATTAGAGTCTGATATTAATTCTACCACAGTTCACTGACTGTTTTGTTTTACCAGTCTGCTCCACCTGTGATATCCAACACCTACAATTAACCCCACGACATTTGGACATGGTTTCATCCTGGTTTTGTCACATGTTGAAGACACTGACCACAGCACTCTACAAACGCCCAACAAGTCACACAGTTTCCAAAATTCTGGTGCTGAGCCTCCAGGACATCACAATCTGCCCTCATTCAAACTCAGATAGATTGCATGCCTTCCCAATTCTACACATGGACAGCATGCTCTCTGATGCTACATGCAGCATGCATGTGTCTGACTAGCAGTCTTTCCTTGCCAGGTGATGCTGCTATCTCCTGGATGGTTTTATGTAAGTAGCAGGCAGATGGTCATAATGTTCTGGCTGATCAGTGTAGAACAAATTAATGTAGGTGTTTGTTCTTTATTGTAATGGCCTTGCTGCAGTGGGTACACTGGTACACCGAAGTTAAGCGCTATTGGGCACTTGGATGGGTGACCGTTCAGGCTGCCACGTGCTGTTGCCATTTTTTGGGGTGCACTCAGCCTTGTGATGCCAATTGAGGAGCTACTCGACTGAATAGTAACGGCTTTGGCCAAGAATACTCTCATAATGACCGGGAGAGCAGTGTGCTGACCCCACGCCCCTCATATCCGCATCCTCCACTGAGGATTACACGGGGGTCGGATGGTCCCGGTAGGCCACTCATGGCCTGAAGACGGAGTGAGTTGGTCCTTTATTGTTCTCAATAATGAGAAATGACTTGCCATAATTTATTAAACCTAGTACAGTGCTGTATGCTGATGATGCTACCTTTCTTCACAGTTTGTATGATTTTAGTAGTCTTAAAACTTGTGCTCCAAAGACAACTGATCAAACATCCTATTGATTTACAGTTTTTAGTCTAAAAGACAAGCTTCATCAGATGATCCAAGTTATGTTAAGTTTTTGGTGTATATTTAGATGACCCCCCCCCTCCCCCCCCCCCCCCCCCCCCCCCACCAACCTCCATGAACCATGGACCTTGGCGTTGGTGGGGAGGCTTGCGTGCCTCAGCGATACAGATAGCCGTACCGTAGGTGCAACCACAATGGAGGGGTATCTGTTGAGAGGCCAGACAAATGTGTGGTTCCTGAAGAGGGGCAGCAGCCTTTTCAGTAGTTGCAAGGGCAACAGTCTGGATGATTGACTGATCTGGCCTTGTAACACTAACCAAAATGGCCTTGCTGTGCTGGTACTGCAAACGGCTGAAATCAAGGGGAAACTACGGCCGTAATTTTTCCCTAGGGCATGCAGCTTTACTGTATGGTTAAATGATGATGGCATCCTCTTGGGTAAAATATTCCGGAGGTAAAATAGTCCCCCATTCAGATCCCCAGGCGAGGACTACTCAAGAGGATGTTGTTATCAGGAGAGAGAAAACTGGCATTCTATGGATCGGAGCGTGGAATGTCAGATCCCTTAATTGGGCAGGTAGGTTAAAAAATTTAAAAAGGGAGATGGATATGTTAAAGTTAGATATAGTAGGATACGCGTGAAGTTCGGTGGAAGGAGGAACAAGACTTCTAGTTAGGTGACTACAGGGTTATAAACACAAAATCAAATAGGGGTAATCCAGGAGTAGGTTTAATAATGAATAGGACAATAGGAATGCGGGTAAGCTACTACAAACAGCATAGTGAACGCATTATTGTCGCCAACATATATATGAAGCCCACGCCTACTACAGTAGGACAAGGTTATATGCCAACTAGCTCTGCAGATGATGAAGAAATTGAGGAAATGTATGATGAAATAAAAGAAATTATTCAGATTGTGAAGGGATATGAAAATTTAATAGTCATGGGTGACTGGAATTCGGTAATAGGAAAAGGGAGAGAAGGAATTGTAGTAGGTGAATATGGATTGGGGGTAAGAAATGCAGGAGGAAGTTGCCTGGTAGAATTTTGCACAGAGCACAACTTAATCATAGCTAACACTTGGTTTAAGAATCATGAAAGAAGGTTGTATACATGGAAGAAGCCTGGAGATACTGACAGGTTTCAGATAGATTATATAATAGTAAGACAGAGATTTAGGAACCAGGTTTTAAACTGTAACACATTTCCAGGGGCAGATGTGGATTCTGACCACAATCTATTGGTTATGACCTGTAGATTAAAATTGAAGAAACTGCAAGAAGGTGGGAATTTTAGGAAATGGGACCTGGATAAACTGAAAGAACCAGAGGTTGTACAGAGTTTCAGGGAGAGCATAAGGGAACAATTGACAAAAATTGGGGGAAAGAAATACAGTAGAAGAAGAATGGGTAGCTTTGAGGGATGAAGTAGTGAAGGCAGCAGAGGATCAAGTGGGGAAAAAGACGAGGGCTAGTAGAAATCCTTGGGTGACAGAAGAAATACTGAATTTAATTGATGAAAGGAGAAAATATAAAAATGCAGTAAGTGAAGCAGGCAAAAAGGAATCCTAAGGTCTCAAAAATGAGATCGACAGGAAATGCAAAATGGCTAAGGAGGCATGGCTAGAGGAAAAATGTAAGGATGTAGAGGCTTATAACACTAGGGGTAAGATAGATACTGCCTACAGGAAAATTAAAGAGACCTTTGGAGAAAAGAGAACCACTTGTATGAATATCAAAAGCTCAGATGGAAACCCAGTTCTAAGCAAAGAAGGGAAAGCAGAAAGGTGGAAGGAGTATATAGAGGGTCTATACAAGGGGGATGTACTTGAGGACAATATTATGGAAATGGAAGAGGATGTAGATGAAGATGAAGTGGGAGATATAATACTGCATGAAGAGTTTGACAGAGCACTGAAAGACCTGAGTCGAAACAAGGCCCCGGGAGTAGACAACATTCCATTAGAACTACTGACAGCCTTGGGAGACCCAATCCTGACGGAACTCTACCATCTGGTGAGCAAGATGTATGAGAAAGGCGAAATACCCTCAGACTTCAAGAAGAATATTATAATTAGAATCCCAAAGAAAGCAGATGTTGACAGATGTGAAAATTACTGAACTATCAGTTTAATAAGTCACAGCTGCAAAATACTAATGCGAATTCTTTACAGACGAATGGAAAAACTGGTAGAAGCCGACCTTGGGGAAAATCAGTTTGGATTCTGCAGAAATGCTGGAACATGCGAATCAATACTGACCCTATGACTTATCTTAGAAAATAGATTAAGGGAAGGCAAACCTACATTTCTAGCATTTGTAGACTTGGAGAAGGCTTTTGACAATGTTGACTGGAATATGCTCTTTCAAATTATGAAGGTGGGAGGGGTAAAATACAGGGAGCGAAAGGCTATTTACAATTTGTACAGAAACCAGATGGCAGTTATAAGAGTCGAGGGACATGAAAGGGCAGCAGTGGTTGGGAAGGGAGTGAGACAGGGTTGTAGTCTCTCCCCATTGTTATTCAATCTGTATATTGAGCAGGCAATGAAGGAAACAAAAGAAAAATTCAGAGTAGGTATCAAAATCCATGGAGAAGGAATAAAAACTTTGAGGTTCGCCGATGACATTGTAATTTTGTCAGAGACCGCAAAGGACTTGAAAGAGCACTTGAATGGAATGGGTAGTGTGTTGAAAGGAGGGTATAAGATCAACATCAACAAAGGCAAAACGAGGATAATGGAATGTAGTTGAATTAAGTTGGGTGATGCTGAGGGAATTAGGTTAGGAAATGAGACACTTAAAGTAGTAAATGAATTTTGCTATTTGGGGAGCAAAATAACTGATGATGGTCGAAGTAGACAGGATATAAAATGTAGACTGGCAATGGCAAGGAAAGCGTTTCTGAAGAAGAGAAATTTGTTAACATCGAGTATATATTTAAGTTTCAAGAAGTCAATTCTAAAAGTATTTGTATGGAGTGTAGCCATGTATGGATGTGAAACATGGACGGTAAATAGTTTGAACAAGAAGAGAATAGAAGCTTTTGAAATGTGGTGCTACAGAAGAATGCTGAAGATTAGATGGGTAGATCACATAACTAATGAGGAAGTATTGAACAGGAATGGGGAGAAGAGAAGTTTGTGGCACAACTTGACTAGAAGAAGGGATCGGTTGGTAGGACATGTGTTCAGGCATCAAGGGATCACCAATTTAGTATTGGAGGGCAGTGTGGAGGGTAAATATCGTAGAGGGAGACCAAGAGATGAATACACTAAGCAAATTCAGAAGGATGTAGGTTGCAGTAGGTACTGGGAGATGAAGAAGCTTGCACAGGATAGAGTAGCATGGAGAGCAGCATCAAACCAGTCTCAGGACTGAAGATCACAACAACATTTAGATGAGAAATTATCTTTGGGTAACTAGTACCAGGTGATTATAATTAAAGTTAAACTTTCAAACCACTGTTGAAATAACACCCCTGGTCAGAACGACAACAAATTGTAATGGAATATTATCAGAGAAAGGGGAAAATTTATGGCAGAATAAATAGTTGCAAAGTGTTGTAACAGATGGTGCTGCAAGCATTATAATTTAATGGTGGTCAACTACAAATGATAAATGAATCACACAACAATGGATAAGGTGTATGTTTGACATTTAACAAACTGTGCTACTCATTGTGCATGGGTCTACAGATGTGATACTGTTAGTTACATAAGCCTATCCATTGTGGCAAGATCATATCACATCAGATGGGAAAAATCAGTTTTTAATTGTCCTGGGATCAAAAACCTCATAAACACCATCAATTACATCAGTTTCTAATTGCCCTGAAGCCAATAACCTCATAAAAAGCATCAATAAAAATCAAATCAGATTATTAATTTCTGTGTGACTACCACAAAACGTCCAATATGCTGTCCACCATTTTCTGCAACAAGTTTAAATTGAGAAACAGCATGTTCCACAAATGATCAAAGTGTTTCTGGGGTCATGTTTAGACTGTGTTGCTCAGTGTGTGCCTTCTACACAACTAAGTTTACAGTGAGAACACTGACCACAACATCTTTCAGATAGCCCCACAGCCACATCCCACACTGATTAAGATCAGGTGATCAGGACAGCCTAGCTATAGGAAAATGTAGTTGTAGTAGTAGCTTTATTCATCTTTAGATCTCTTATTACAAGGATATAGAACATGTCAAGGAATTTACAAGTTTAGACCAATTTAAAATAAGCTAATTTGTAAACACATACATTTACAGACTTATAGTTAGACATAATCATTAGATTTACTCCTGGTATACAATATTTTTTACAAATAACTTATTAAATACTGTAATGCCACACCATTCAATCAAATATCTCACTATCAGTCACTGCGCACACTATACACACATTTTTTCATAACACTTCACTCACTACACACACACACACACACACACACACACACACACACACATACACTGGTAATCTCTGGGCCATTTTCTGTACCACAACTTCCCATTTGCTATCCTGAAAAACTGAGTCAGCATCCCTCCATAATGAGTGAGATGTTGAGCCCAGAAAGAGGAAGAGGTGTTAGTATTGTGCTATGCATAGCATGGGGGTAAATATTTCCAGAAAGGAAAAAAAGAAGGAAAAAAAACATAAAGTGAAGGTGTTATGTGGAATGTTGGATGTTTTATAATCATTATTATTATTATTCATTTGTGCAACATTTTTTTATCAAACCCCTACTCTGTTTTATCTAAGTAATCCTTCAATGTATAAAATGTATTGCAGAACAGGTACTTTTTAGCTGCCTTTTTAAATAAGTGGATTTTTGCAATTTCTTTAATCTCTTATGGTAATTTATTGTACAGTTTTATTCCTTGGTAGAAAATGCTGTTTTGAGTTTTACTTTGACTTTTTCTTAGTAAATGTAAGTTGAGTCTATCTCTTGTTGCATGGCCATGGACAGAGCTGTATGTTCAGTAATTACCAATGTTATTTTTGGTGTGTATAACTGACTGGTAAATGTATTCACATGGAGCAGTTAAAATCCTGAAATTTTGAACAGATCTTTACAATGAGCTTGACTAGTACTTTTGATTATTATTCTAATTGCTCTTTTCTGGAGTTTGAAAATTGTGTTCATATTTTGTGCATTTTTTCACGAATAAAGAATGCCATAGCTAAGAATTGAGTGTACATATGAATAACATGTAATTAATAGACTGCATGTTACACACTGGTGATAGGATTGTAAGGGCATAACATGCTGATGACATTCTGTTTGCAAGTACCTTTGTGTGTTCACACCACTTCAACTGAATCAAAATTCATTTCTAAAAATTCTGCATTTGTTACACGGTCTATACAGTTGCCATCTACATTCAGTTTAACATTGTCATTTTTCCTCTTCAAACTGAAATTCATGGCATTAGTTTCTTTATCTTCAGTGTCACTTTACTGCTTATTGTCCAATCATAAACTTCATTGATAGTTTCATTTGCTTTCTTGGCCAGGAGTTCTCTTGTTTTCTAGGTCATCAGTGAAGAGAATTTTTTCACCATGAGTAACACTAGTGGGAAACTCATTGATGTATATCAGGTATAGTATTGGTCCTAATATGCTACCTTCTGGAACCCCTATATTAATGTATTTTGGTTCTGATATGTGTTTTACTAAATGTTTGGATCCCTTGAAATGTGTGTGATCTCTACTCTTTGTACCCTATCTGCTAGGCATGATCAAAATGAGTCATTAGCTACCCCTCTTATTCCCAATGCTTCTAATTTATTTAATAGAATCTTGTGGTCGATTGTATCAAACTCCTTAGAAAGATCCCAAAAATATGCCTGTGACACACATAATTTTAACAAGAGCATCAAGTAGAACTTTTGTGAATTCTACTATGGCTGTCTCCGTATTTTTGCCCCTTTGGAAACCAAACTGTGATTTGCTTAACAGATTGTATTTATTCAGGTAATTCATTAATCTATCTTTCATAATGGCTTCTATTATTTTTGAGAATGCTGACAGCAGGGAAATGGGTCAGTAATTTTCTATGTCTTCTGCTTTACCTTTCTTAATCAAAGGTACAACACTTGGTTGTTTTAACTGCTCTGGAAATTTCCCTGGTGTGAAGGATTCATTTATTGCATTTGTTAAGGGGCCTTGTATAATCCCTATGAATTGTTTCAGTACACACATCTAAGCCTACTGACATTTTATTTTGTAGTTTCTGAACAGTTTTATTGACTTCATTCTCTGTGGCTGGAAGTAACATTATTGTATTTAGTGCAACATTATTTACAGGTGTTATATTTGTTTTGGGAACTTTTGCTGCAACTTCTCTGAAATACTTGAAATATGCTCATCTTCATAGTTTGCTAAGTGTTGTTGATCATTTATTACCTTATACCTCTTCCTTAATAGTATGTTATTCTGCAATTGTTTGACTCTCCCTGTTTCTTTTTTTTTTTTTATGACATCCCAGACTGCTTTGCTTTTATTCTCTGCATTGCATATTATTTTGCCATTAAATGACTTTTTTGCAGCATTCAGCACCTTCCTATGGATCTTTTTGTATCTGTGATGGAAATTTAAGAATTCTGGATCATTGCGAATAGTTTTCATGGAACTGAGGTGTTTAAGTGTTTTGGAGGACTTCATAATACCTGCTGTTATACATCTGTTTTTGTGAGATGTTGATAGGGGCAAGCATACTTTTGAAAATGCATTTTCAAAGTTCAATTTAAACAATGTGGAGAATTTAAAGAGTTGCACTGGAGGACTCAAGATCATTTCTCCTAGCATGGAACCATGGTGTGCATAATTTTCAATATTTTGCTCTTTTGAATAGTACACTGGTGTGCAAAATTTATGGACAAAAGTAACTTTTGTATGATGTGTCACTGTCAAGATAATATAGCTTGATGAAATTAAGACCATACATAGAAAATACTACAACAATACAGTACAGTACAGAAGGTAACTGAAAGAAATACTCGGTGAGATGGAGAATTATGACACCTTTATATGAAGACAATAATTACACTGAAGTCACTACAATTCATGTTGGCTCCCTGGACATTACAAGATTTTGAACATAGGTCTTTTAAAGTGTGTACAATCACTACAAAGGCAAATCATGCTCTGCAATCCATTTCCATGATGGTTAAAAAGCTGGTAATGTGTTCTTCATTTATTTATTTATTTATTTATTTTCATAGAGTCAACAAAGAGGATGACTTTTGCAATTGTCATTTTTAGAATTCCTTGTATAATACAAACAAAATGGATAATTTATGTAAATTAACAAAACTGCAATACAAGCACATAAAAGAGAATGTAAAACCACAAAATTAGGTATACAACTAAAATATGTCTAATTTCTAATAAAACCAGTGAGATCACATATTTTCAAGTGAAAATTCAGATAGTGAGTATAAATATTTCTTTGTCAGGAATAATTTAAGTTTTACTTTGAAGATATTACCATCATGTGCACATAAATCTTTTGGCACTTTGTTAAACCAGATTCGACCACTGATGTGTGGGCTGTAATCTGTAATTTTTTGATTAATTCTTTCCCTAAAGTAATTGTTTTTCTTGTGGTATGCCTCCCCACACCATAACACCTGCACTACCAAAATGATCATTTTGACAATGCCGGATGGACTCTCATGTGGCAAAAGGTGAGAACATGTAATGCACCAAGGAACATTGTTGACCATAATAGTCTTGGGGCAGTCCAGGTTTTATAGTGTGGGGAGGTATAACATTGTGTGGGTGTACTGACCTTCAAATCTCTGAACATGGTTACTACTGGTCAGTGTTATTGTGACACTGTACTCTTTCTCCTTGTGTGTCTGTTCACAAGTGCATTTGGCTCTGACTGAACTTTTATGGATGACAGTGCACATCTGCATCAAACAGCACATGTGCAGGAGCTCTTGGAACAAGAGGGTATTTAGCAAATGTATTGGCCTGCCTATTCCCCCAACTTAAATCCCATTGACTTTTGTGTGGAATGTATTGGGTAGACATGTTGCAGCATGTACACATGCACCAATGATCAACCAGAAGTTGTGAGATGCACTGGTGGGTGGATTGAGTACCCTACCACATAAACTCCTTACCAACCTTATTACCTTCATGGGAGCACATTGCAGATAATGATTTCTCATCTCTGGTTATCTCACATTCCATGAATAACAATGTTACATCTTTTGTGACGTCCATGGGACCATCACAAATTGCAGTGAGTTCAGTGTAATTATTATCTTTAAATAAAAGTGTCATTTCTGTTTGTATCATTGTGTACTTCTTTCAGTAACCCTCTATACTATACTGTAGCAGTTCTTTCTATCAATGGTCCATGTTTCATCAAGCTATGTTATTTGGCAGTGACACATCATGTGAAAGTTACTTTTGTTCTTAAATTTTGTGCACCAGTGTATAAATGCAAATTATTGTTCTCTTTGAGTCTCATTTCCACTCTCCATTGCTTATTTTCTAGATATAATTTAATCCACTGTAGTGTCAGTCCTCTAACACCTAAATTTTACTGTTTTATCAATAGCAAACTATGAATTATCAGATCAAAAGCTTTTGTAAAGTCAAGGAAGGTTGCCGATACACAGGCACGTAGCCCTTCCTATCTAGTGTGGTTAACACCTCATTTAAGAATGTGACTATGCCACTTTCTACGGATTTCAATTTCCTGAAACTGTATTGTGTACCACTAAATAAATTCTTTTTTCTATAAGAATTATTTGTCTTTTGCAAAAAGTTTTCTCCACTATTTTGGCAAAATATGACAATAGGGCTACTTGCTGACAGTTCTTTACATCTGTTTCTTCCCTTTTTGTATAAAGGTGTTACTTCTGCCAATTTCCAGTGGTTGCGTAAACAGTATCAAGAAAAGCATAATGAAGATAGTTACGCACAGAAGTAGCAACAGGCATCATCAACAGCAGGCATAATAAAAATTGTGTTGAAAAAATCTCTGAACTCATAAACACAGCATAATAAAATGAATTGTATTGTATTGTATGTTAACCGGGGGCCTAGAAACAACAGAGAGGCACCATCACTGCCACAGCCGCAGTGGTCCACAACCCCCGTGATGACTACCGCAATCAACTTCACCACTCCACCGCCCCACACTGAACCACTCTTTCAGGGTTATTGTGTGGTTTGGCCCCTGGTGGACGCCCCCCCCCCCCCCCCCCAGGGGACATCTCACACCAGATGAGTGTAACCCCTATGTTCGCATGGTAGAGTAATGGTGGTGTACAGGTACGTGGAGAATTGTTTGTGCAGCTATCAATGACATAGTGTAGCTGAGGCAGATTAAGGAGAACCATCGTGCATTCACCAAGGTAGGTGGAAAACTGCCTAAAAACCATCCACAGACTGGCTAGCACGCCAGATCTCCACACAAGTTTGCCGGGTGGATTCATGCCAGGGACCAGGTGCACCTTCCCAATCCGGATAATAAAATGAATAATGTAATGTAAACTTGTCTACAATTTAAGAAATTGATGTATCTAATATGAATCTACATGTCAGACATCCCGAGAGAACACTCAGTGACTGATGAGACATTTGAGGTGGCGGCACTTAAATAGAGGATCTCATTACATGCCTTAAAATATACATCAAATGGTGCCATTGTGACAATCTCTCTGAATGTTTCATACAGCAGTCATTTTTGTTTAGGGATTATTGTATACCTGAGATAATCCAACCATTGTTTTCATTATTTTTATTATATTATTTTTTCTGGAGAGGAATCAAAATTTTGAAATAGTAGCAAAAAAGTCCTTAAGAAATTATCAATATTTTATTGGTGTCTTTCTTGTGACATACCTGCCCAGAAAGTACAGAAAATCTGGTCTGATTTAGTTCATTGAAGCACCTAGTACTGCAGGCAGGTTTTCAAAATCACATTTATCAAGTTCCATGTTAATTACCTATGCACTGTGGCTTACCAAACCATGTGTCGAAAGTTTCTAAGTTGAAGTGTGGGGTTGTGTTAGTAAATATCTGGGCAACAGTAGTGGAGGATGTGTTTGTGATTGATGTTGCCAAATTTATTGTAGGTTTTAAATTGAAGGCTAAGAACAAATGAAGAAAATCATATTATTGCTTTGACCCACTCAAGAAGGATATGTTGAAACCGCCACATACAATTGTATATCTCTTTCTTTCTGTTAGTTTCTGAAGGGACAATTCAATATTCATAACAAGATACACATATCACTTGGTGGGGCTATATGAAACCATCTTACATCTACTTTTTCATTTATTATTTAAATTCCTAATATTTCTTTTTTCCTGTGTGTTTTTTCTGAGAACTTGTAATTACCTTAAGAGATTGCCATTAAAATTGAAAACATAACTTGTATTATATAATTTAAACCATAGTAATACAATGTTCATAATATTGTGTCTATGGCACTGTTTTTTAAAGAAAGAGAAAGACAAATATATTGTCTAGCCATTATGATGAGAAAATTGAAACATAACTATGGGCATTCACATGTAAATTACAAACAAGACACAGATTGTACCATAATTTTGATATCCTTCCTTGAAGATAACTGCCCATTTATGTCCTTGTCTACATTTAATATATAGTGAAACTAATAATTTCTTTATTCCCTAATATTTGTCATAAATATTTTTATACTTCAAAATGTATCAGTGTTATATACCTTAATTCCACATAGAAATTTTATATTTCTATGATTTGGATAAATGTAAATAAAAATTGACCTTTATAATGCATTAACAATTATATGGGATTATCTATGCTTTTTGCTGTATGATAATCCAGTCAACGACCACAGTGACACCTGGTGGTTGTACATGGTGGCCACTGTGTTTACACCACTTCTCTGTCAGTGGTGGACATAAACACTTATACAGTTATTTTTGTGTTTGTACATAATAATTTTATGTTTGACTTGTTGGTTTGTATTGAACTTAAAGTTAGTAGATAGTGTATATGCAATGTGGACTAAAATTGCAACACTGACAGACAGCACATTGAAATATTTTAAAGCATAAGGTATGTTGGTTATCTTACAAGAAAATTTACTGCATTATGGTATCATGCTTGTGTGATATTTTCCTATCAATTTCTGTTCATCCTCTTGCAGATCCTATGATGACAGTATAGCTCTGTCAAGACTTTTCATCCAGTAAAATACACTCCTGGAAATTGAAATAAGAACACCGTGAATTCATTGTCCCAGGAAGGGGAAACTTTATTGACACATTCCTGGGGTCAGATACATCACATGATCACACTGACAGAACCACAGGCACATAGACACAGGCAACAGAGTATGCACAATGTCGGCACTCGTACAGTGTATATCCACCTTCCGCAGCAATGCAGGCTGCTATTCTCCCATGGAGACAATCGTAGAGATGCTGGATGTAGTCCTGTGGAACGGCTTGCCATGCCATTTCCACCTGGTGCCTCAGTTGGACCAGCGTTCGTGCTGGACGTGCAGACCGCGTGAGACGACGTTTCATCCAGTCCCAAACATGCTCAATGGGGGACAGATCCGGAGATCTTGCTGGCCAGGGTAGTTGACTTACACCTTCTAGAGCACGTTGGGTGGCACGGGATACATGCGGACATGCATTGTCTTGTTGGAACAGCAAGTTCCCTTGGCGGTCTAGGAATGGTAGAACGATGGGTTCGATGACGGTTTGGATGTACCGTGCACTATTCAGTGTCCCCTTGACGATCACCAGAGGTGTACGGCCAGTGTAGGAGATCGCTCCCCACACCATGATGCCGGGTGTTGGCCCTGTGTGCCTCGGTCGTATACAGTCCTGATTGTGGCGCTCACCTGCACAGCGCCAAACACGCATACGACCATCATTGACACCAAGGCAGAAGCGACTCTCATCGCTGAAGACGACACGTCTCCATTCGTCCCTCCATTCACGCCTGTCGCGACACCAATGGAGGCGGGCTGCACGATGTTGGGGCGTGAGCGGAAGACGGCCTAACGGTGTGCGGGACCGTAGCCCAGCTTCATGGAGACGGTTGCGAATGGTCCTCGCCGATACCCCAGGAGCAACAGTGTCCCTAATCTGCTGGGAAGTGGCGGTGTGGTCCCCTACGGCACTGTGTAGGATCCTACGGTCTTGGCGTGCATCCATGCGTCGCTGCGGTCTGGTCCCAGGTCGACGGGCACGTGCACCTTCCGCCGACCACTGGCGACAACATCGATGTACTGTGGAGACCTCACGCCCCACGTGTTGAGCAATTCGGCGGTACGCCCACCCGGCCTCCCGCATGCCCACTATACACCCTCGCTCAAAGTCCGTCAACTGCACATATGGTTCACGTCCACGCTGTCGCGGCATGCTACCAGTGTTAAAGACTGCGATGGAGCTCCGTATGCCACGGGAAACTGGCTGACACTGACGGCGATGGTGCACAAATGCTGCGCAGCTAGCGCCATTCGACGGCCAACACCGTGGTTCCTGGTGTGTCCGCTGTGCCGTGCGTGTGATCATTGCTTGTACAGCCCTCTCGCAGTGTCCGGAGCAAGTATGGTGGGTCTGACACACCGGTGTGAATGTGTTCTTTTTTCCATTTCCAGGAGTGTACTTTTTTTAGTGATCTAGGCTTGTAAGGTTTTCTTCAGTTACCAGAAACAGTGTTAGTTGTAGTTGGTTGTTCATTGATTCATGTATTTTCAATAAATACCAAGTAGGAGAAGGATCTCCAGGTATAGTGAATGAGTTGAAATGTACTTTAGTAAAACAGAAGTAACCCATAGAAACATAATTTATATATTGTACTGACAATAAACCTGCACTACTTTGTTTATAGTATTTATGACTACATCTCTTAAATTTAACCTAGTAATTTAACATGAAAGCTGCTAGTTTGAAGGAAGCTGCTGCTTTCTGAGTTATTGATAGGGGGGTTTTCACAAGGCATGGCCTACACCTCAATAGGAAAGGGAAGGGTAAACTGGCAGGGTTGTTAGCGAAGTCCATAAGGGGGGGACACTAATACACATGGATGTACCTCTTTTTTAGTCTATAAGTGTCCAATGAGAAATTCAAGCAGGCAGCTGCTAAAGAGGTCCAAAACTCACAAGATTCTCACAACAGGAAAGTAAATAATAATGTTACCATATTTAACCAAAATATTGGTGGATTAAAGAAAAAAGTAGATTCTCACAAAAGTAAAGTAAAAAATAATGTTACCATTTTTCACCAAAATATTGATTGAAGAATAAATTAGATGAGCTCCTGGTTTGTTTAGATGACATTCAATCTGATAATGTAATAGATATACTATGCCTGTCTGAGCATTACATTGTGTCTGATATGGAAAAGGTAAATATCAGTGGTTATAAACTAGCTGCACATATGAGTAGGTAGAATAAGGTGAGAGGAGGAGTTGTCATATATGTCAAAAGTTATCACTGTGTAAAAAGCTTAGATACAAAAAGTTTTGTCTAGAGCAACATATAGAAACATTTGCCTGTCAACTTAAACTTAAGGAGGGCTCTTTTAGAGTTGTATCAGTATATAGGTCCCCTTCAAGAAACTTTCATTTACTCCTGGAAAACTTGGATGCAATGTTGTGCTATCTGTCAGATAGGGGAAAGCAAATTATTATTTCTGGGGACTTCAATGTTGATTCACTGAAAGAGGGTAATAGGAAGAATGACCTGGAAGTCTTGCTCGGTTCTTTCATTTTGACATCTGTCATTAATTTTCCTACTCGGATAGTAAAGGACAGCAGCACATTGATAGATAACACTTTTATAGACTAAGATAAGTTTAAAAACATAAATTCTTGTCCTGTTGAGAATGGCCTTTCTAATCATGGTGCTCAGCTAGTTACAGTATATGACATAGCTCCATTCAATAATTCAAAACTACCCTCCAAAGTTGTCCGTTCAATTAATGACTCAACAATTAGAAATTTCAGAGAAAATCTTCAGCAGTTAGACTGGGATGAGATGTACAAGGAACCCGATGCTAATTTAAAATATAACTTATTTCATGATACACTTGTAAGAGAATTTGAAAACTGTTTCCCCAAGAAAGTAGTTAAATCTTATTATAAGAAACCATACAAAAAACCTTGGCTTACTAAAGGAGTAAAAATATCTTGTAACCACAAAAGGGAACTGTATCTAACAACAAGAAAGAGTAATGACCCAGAAACAGCCAAATATTATAAAAACTACTGTGCTACATTAAGAAAGGCTATTAAAAAGTCCAGAAGCATGTGCATCATGTCTGAGATTAATACCTCTGATAACAAAATCAAAAGAATTTGGAACATTATTACAAGGGAGACAGGGCAACCAAGAGTACAGGGTGATGGCATTACTATCAAAGTGAATGGAAACTTGAAAAACAACAGGCCAGAAGTCGAACACATTTTGAATAATCATTTTTTGAATGTTGTAGAGAAAATAGGATCTAAATGTTCATTAGAAGAAGAAAGGCAGTTAATGGAAAAGACCTTACCCACACCATTTGACACAATTGAAATGCCACTCACCGCTCCTTCTGAAAGTAGGAAGATAATAAACTCTCTCAAGAATAAAAGCTCACATGGAATTGATGGCATTTCCAGCAGGATAATAAAAGGTTGTTCCCAAGAGATAAGTGGGATTCTTAGCCACATATGTAATAGCTCTTTGAACCAGGGTATTTTCCAAGATAGACTGAAGTATGCCATTGTTAAACTAATGCATAAAAAAGGGGATATGTCTGATGTCAACAACTACCACCCAATCTCTCTGCCTCATCCAAAATTCTTGAAAAAGTAATGTATTGTAGAGTAGCTTCACACCTTTGTAAAAATAAAGTTTTCACAAAATGTCAGTTTCGTTTCCAGAAAGTTTTTTCAATGAATAATGCTATATATATTTTCACTAATGAAATATTAAATGCTCTGAGTAACCGGAAGTCAACCGTTGGGATTTTTGTGATCTCTCAAAGGCTTTTGATTGTGTAACTCATCGAATACTTCTAGATAAGCTCAAGTATTGTGGTATGAATGGGAAAGTGCTCAAATGGTTTAAATCATACCTAACTGGAAGAGTGCAGAAAGTTGAAATAAGCAGTTCACATAATATGCAAAAAAAACTGGTGATTTTTCAAACAGGGGAACAATCAAGAATGGGGTGCAGTGAGGTTCGGTCTTGGGTCCTCTGCTGTTCTTAATATATATTAATGACTTGTCATTCTATATTCACGAAGATGCAAAGCTGGTACTTTTTGCCAATGATACAAGTATAGCTATCACACCCAACAGACAAGAATTAACTGATGAAATTGTAAACAATGTTTTTCAGAAAATCATTAAGTGGTTCTCTGAAAATGGGCTCTCATTAAACTTTGACAAAACACAGTACATACAGTCACACACAGTAAATGGAATAACATCATTAATAAATATAGACTTTGACCAGAAATTGGTAGCTAAGGTAGAATATTCAAAATTTCTAGGTGTATGCAGTGATGAGGGGTTGAACTGGAAAAAAAAAACACTGACGATCTGCTGAAATGTTTGAGTTCAGCTACTTATGCTATTAGGATCATTGCAAATTTGTGCGATATACATTTCAGTAAACTAGCTTACCATGCTTATTTTCATTCTCTGTTTTCATATGGCATCATATTCTGGGGTAACTCATTATTGAGTAAAAGAGTGTTCATTGCACAAAAGCGTGTAATCGGAATAATTGCTGGAGCTCATCCAAGATCATCCTGCAGACACTTATATAAAGAGCTAGAGATCTTCACTGTAGCCTCAAAATATATATATTCACTTATGAAATTTGTTTTTAACAATCCGAATTAATTCAAAAGTATTAGCAGTGTGCATGGCTCAACACTAGGAGAAAGGATGATCTTCACTACTCAAGGTTAAATCTAACTTTGGCTCAGAAGGGGGCAAATTATGCTGCCACAAAAGTCTTTGGTCACTCACCTTATAGCATCAAAAGTCTGACAGATAGCAATATAGCATTTAAAAGGACATTAAAAGAATTTCTTAATGGCAAATCCTTCTGCTCATTAGACGAATTTTTTGATATAGTAAGTGGGTAACGTCCCCCCCGCCACACACACACACACACACACACACACACACACAAATAAAATAAAAAATAAAAATAATTAAAAATATTAAGTGTCATGTAATATTCTGTGTAATGTAATATATTGTATAGACACCTTTTATTAACATGACACATTCCCCATCATTACAAAGTGTCATATTCATGATCTATGGAACAAGTACTAATCTAATATATATTCACTTGTAACAGGGCTCTGGGAGATGGAAACCAGCTTTCAAAACCCAAACAAACCTTGGATCTAAAAGAAAACAAGAAACTGTGCATAAACTTCTTCACAACTTAAAAATATAATAATAAATATTTTGTACATTATTAGATAAGTAGAACAAAGCAAACATCAGTTAAAAGGTAATAATATGATCATTAGTGACTTATAGGGACTCCATGCAGCACATGAAACAAATGGTTGTTCTGCAGCTGAATTGTATGTGAAGCTGTTTAGTAGAGAATGAAAGTTATTATCACTGTAACAATAACTGTGGAAACAGATCATATCCTCCATCTCACAGGATATCAATTAATGTTTATGATAATTTAATCAACGTGGAAGAATAGTCAGAATGAATCCAGTCTTGGAGGTTATACAGAACAGTGGACCAGATATAGGTGGTTAAAAGTGTAGAGAAATAATTCCCAGCATTTTTCCTTATGTGACTGTAAAGTATAGTAGACACAGGATAGGTGGATAAGGAAGAAATTTGAAATCAGGCACCAGAGCACCTCAACAACATCAAAGGGTGTCATTCCTAAAGCTTTAAGACTGGGTTAATAAAAAGTAGGGAAATGTTAACTTTGTGATTTTAATGCTTCAGGTGCTCCATATAGTCTCCCTCCACTCAAGTACAATGCACAGAACATTCATACAATGATGTGAAACTTCCATAAGTATCCTTCTCTTGAATGGTGTTCAACTCATGCACCACATTGACTTGCATGTTGGTTGTGTCATCCAAGCATTGACCCTTCATGTGAATATCTGCCTTAATCATTTTGTGATACTTTTTTATTGATAACACCGAGTCTCATCATCCATGATGCCTTTTTCCAGAAAAGAATTGTCTGTATTCTGCATTTAAATCAAGTCATGGCAGGCTTCCACATGTTGTTATTTTTGTTTGGGGGCTAAGTGTGCAGGGTAAACTTTGCCCACAATTTTCTCTTCTTCAAAACATTCTGAAGAATGTCCTGAACACTTGATTTAGAGATGTTGCTCCATTGAAATTTGTGACACAAAGATGTTTACACACTATGACTGTACATCCATTAGTTAACAAAGCCTGATCACAAGTGCCTCGTTGAAAGCACATCTGTTGTTTACAGTTGTTAGTTGAGGCTGTCACTGTAGTTACTGTACTGGCATTACTTGTATGCTAGGTTATAAAATCATTCTCAGGATTTTTTGAATGCATGGTGTAATGTTGGCATGTGAATGAGTTTGTGAAAAAGGAGAATGAGCACTCTCTGAGAAAATGATTTGTATTATGTTTTGACTCATATAAGTCATACAGATAAGATAATGATGCAAGTGTGAAAACAGTGGGCGGAAGAAAATGATATGAACTGATCAGCTATAGGGAACAGGCTACCCACACTGACCATACTGTTATAATGAACCATACAGCTCAATTCTGGAATGCTTGAATAGATGTTGACCAGTCTACACCAATGGTTTTATATCATTTGCTATAGGCTGGACTGGTGGCACACATTCCATTGCATTAGCTTTCATTTTCCAGAAACCACAAATGCCTCAGACCACAGAAGATTTGTTAATACTGCTGCTGGAATTCTGAGTGGCCAACTTCCAGCCTACTATCTCTTCAATCTACCCTACAGTAATGACAATGTCATGTGCTGGATACCAAAATGTTGGACACAGTGAGACAGCCTGAACTCAGGGAGGGCTTAGAGCAGGCAGTTCCAATGTTGGTGAGTAACTTTTTGTTTGACATTCATATGTTATAAAGATCATGTTTATTTCTTCTATCATAATTACGATATTCTATGTTTGTTTAGTAAATTGTATGATTATTGTTCACAAAGCGCATTGGTGAAAAAATATACTGGCACAGCATACTGAAGATACCCAGCTGTTTGAACAAATTTCTGAAACAGAGTGACATAATGTTTAAAGGTGATGATTGTAGTACTTATACATATGGGCTCCACACTATTCTGAATTCTCAATCTCAGAGATCATGTACAGTTATGCAATTATAAAAATTTTTGTTCTCTCATATACCTAATGTGTGGTAAACAGTTATGTTCAGTTACATATACCATTCTCAGAGTGGCAGTTTTTACAAAATACAAAGTGATTCAGAATTATATCACCACACATTTGAAATGAGTGTATATATATATATATATATATATATATATATATATATATATATATATATATATATATATATATATACCAAATACATACACTCCTGGAAATTGAAATAAGAACACCGTGAATTCATTGTCCCAGGAAGGGGAAACTTTATTGACACATTCCTGGGGTCAGATACATCACATGATCACACTGACAGAACCACAGGCACATAGACACAGGCAACAGAGCATGCACAATGTCAGCACTAGTACAGTGTATATCCACCTTTCGCAGCAATGCAGGCTCCTATTCTCCCATAGAGACAATCGTAGAGATGCTGGATGTAGTCCTGTGGAACGGCTTGCCATGCCATTTCCACCTGGCGCCTCAGTTGGACCAGCGTTCGTGCTGGACGTGCAGACCGCGTGAGACGACGTTTCATCCAGTCCCAAACATGCTCAATGGGGGACAGATCCGGAGATCTTGCTGGCCAGGTTAGTTGACTTACACCTTCTAGAGCACGTTGGGTGGCACGGGACACATGCGGACGTGCATTGTCCTGTTGGAACAGCAAGTTCCCTTGACGGTCTAGGAATGGTAGAACGATGGGTTCGATGACGGTTTGGATGTACTGTGCACTATTCAGTGTCCCCTCGACGATCACCAGAGGTGTACGGCCAGTGTAGGAGATCGCTCCCCACACCATGATGCCGGGTGTTGGCCCTGTGTGCCTTGGTCGTATGCAGTCCTGATTGTGGCATTCACCTGCACGGCGCCAAACACGCATACGACCATAATTGGCACCAAGGCAGAACCGACTCTCATCGCTGAAGACGACACGTCTCCATTCGTCCCTCCATTCACGCCTGTTGCGACACCACTGGGGGTGGGCTGCATGATGTTGGGGCGTGAGCGGAAGACGGCCTAACGGTGTGCGGGACAGTAGCCCAGCTTCATGGAGACGGTTGCGAATGGTCCTTGCCGATACTCCAGGAGCAACAGTGTCCCTAATTTGCTGGGAAGTGGCGGTGCGGTCCCCTACGGCACTGCGTAGGATCCTATGGTGTTGGCGTGCATCCGTACGTTGCTGCGGCCCGGTCCCAGGTCGACGGGCACGTGCACCTTCCGCCGACCACTGGCGACAACATCGATGTACTGTGGAGACCTCACGCCCCACGTGTTGAGCAATTCGGCGGTACATCAACCTGGCCTCCTGCATGCCCACTATACGCCCTAGCTCAAAGTCCGTCAACTGCACATACGGTTCACGTCCATGCTGTCGCGGCATGCTACCAATGTTAAAGACTGCGATGGAGCTCCGTATGCCACGGCAAACTGGCTGACACTGACGGCGGCGGTGCACAAATGCTGCGCAGCTAGCGCCATTCGACGGCCAACACCGCGATTCCTAGTGTGTCCGCTGTGCCGTGCGTGTGATCATTGCTTGTACAGCCCTCTCGCAGTGTCCGGAGCAAGTATGGTGGGTCTGACACACCGGTGTGAATGTGTTCTTTTTTCCATTTCCAGGAGTGTATTTTTATTCAAATTTAGCGTAGAATAATTTCTGTTACACATGATGGCAAATAATTTGAGGGCACAAGTAAGTTACCAATTCTAGCAACCATCATTTAAATTTATTTAAATACACATTTTATAAGCAGGAACAGATCCACTATATCATTGGAAACATAATTTTTAATCACCCTGTATTAATGTACAAAGCTTTCACAGAGACTTTTATTACACTCTGCAAAAGCTGCTTCCATAAAGACACACAAAACATTATACCAATAGTGACAGGTAAACAATGTGGATAATGCAAGGAATCATAATCTTATGGAAAATAAAGTGGGAACTGCATCAGAGTCTATAGAACTATCAAGGACCATTTGCACTACATCATTACAACAAATACTGTAAGATCTAAATAAATGTTATTGGAGAAGCTAAGAGAGCAAGCTCTGCAAGTAGGACAGAGAAATTTCAGACTAAAATCAAACTGATATGGAGTGCAGTGAAGACACCATCAAGGAGGCATTCATGAGAATAGGACAATAAATGTATTACTGAAATGTACAAAGCATTTATTGATAATTTGTGTACTGCTATGGTGAAGCTAAATCAAAACTACTTGCACAACACTAATTATATAGATTTCAAAAGAATATTTTTTTCACTTTCAGAAGGGAACATGAAAGATGCAACCAATGGAGGTTAATAGCAAGGAAAGTAAGGCACTTACTAAGCCTCCAAAGTGCAAGAATCCATAAAGACACCAAGAAGTATAAAGAACATTTTAAACTTCCTTCAAACAGTGTGATGGACCAGAAAGCAACTCTGAATCCTCCCATCTTGGAAGGGGAGGGCGGTGGCAACTGCAATGCTCTCACCTATCGAGCCATCCATTTGTGACTCACAATGTGCCTTCAAAGACTCAGTCCTGCTGGTACTTCTCTCTTGCTTGTCGAAGTCTATGGAATTTCTCCTGCATGTCTGTCTGCTTGACCACCACAAGCAAGGAAAAGGATTTGTGCATCTGACATTAGTAGTGTATTTACCCATACAGGTAACAACATGTATAAACACAATCACTTCCAGAGGACAGGTACATTGGCCCCAGATCGAATCTGCCTGGCAGTTCAAGGACAAGGGATCAGTGTGCCAGCCAGCCTGGATGTGGTTTTTAGGCAGATTCCCACATTCCACTAGGTACATATCTACATCTGCATGATTATTCTGCAATTCACAATTAAGTGCCTAACAGAGGGTTCATTAAACCACCTTCAAGCTATTTCTCTGCCATTCCATTCTCAAACAGTGTGCAGGAAAAAAGAACATTTAAAACTTTCTGACCAAGCTCTGATTTTTCTTATTTTATTATGATGAACATTTTGCCCTATCTAGGCAGGGGCCAAAAAAAGTATTTTCATACTCTGAGGTGAATGTTGATGGTTGAAATTTCATGAGAAGATCCTGCTGTAAAGTAAAGTGTCTTTGTTTTAGTGATTGTCACCCCAATTCACATATCATATCTGTGGCACACTCTCCCTTCATTGAACTTTTTCAGTGTCTTCTGTCAGTCCTATCTGATCTGGATACTACACCACACGGCAACCCCAGAAGAAGGCAGATAATCATAGTGCAAGCAGTCTCTTTAGTAGACCTGTTGCATTTTCTAAGTGCTCTGCCAAAAAAATCAGTCTTTGGTTTGTTTTCCACACAACATTATCTATGTGATCATCCCAATTTAAGATATTCATAATTGTAATCTCTAAGTATTTAGTTGAATTTACAACATTGAGATTTGTGTAATTTTTTGTGTAACCAAAATTTAGAAGCTTATTTTTATTACTCATGTGATTGACTTCACACTTTTGATTATTTAGAGTCAATTGCCACTTACTGCACCATATAGATATCTTTTCTAAATTATTTTGCAATTCACAGAATGAAGGCTTTCATGACCAGATGACACAGCTGTTGGTAAACCTTTCAGGCTATGAGGTTGTGTTCTAAGAAACTCTTCTGTTCCTGACATTTTATCCAGGACTGTGCTGGACATCCTCAGAGGCACTCTTCCACTGAGTCTTGCCGACTGACTGGTCGGATGTCTGAGAGTGACATACGCACTTTAGGAAATGGGGCATAGCCGAAGAAACATGCGATGAGCAGAGATAATCCTTGTCAAAGATAAAACTTAACTATCATTTGCCATCTTGTCAAAGATAAAATTGTCTAATGATTCTGCAGAGCTACTGCCCATATGTCACTATGTTTCATTGCCTCCTCTTTCCTTTTAAAATTATCCTGATCCTGACCAGTCAGTTGGCAGGAGTCAGCAGAGAAGTACCTCTGAGGATGCCCACTGCAGTCCTGGGTGAAACATCAGGAACAGTAGAGTTTTTTGGAACATGACCTCACATCCTGAAAGGTTTATCAGCAGCTATTTTGCAATTGGCTTTGATCAGCTGATGGCCTTATGAGATTGTAAATGCCTACATCATCTGCAAACAATCTAAGAGGGCTCCTCAAATTGTCACCTAAAATATTTATGTAGATCAGGAGCCTAGGGCCTATAACACATCCTTGGGGCTGCCAGATATTACTTCTGTTTTGCTCAATTACTTCCTGTTAGTTACTATGAACTGTGACCTTTCTGACAAGAAATCATGAATCCTGTTGCACAACTGAAATGATACTCCATAGACATGCAATTTGATTAGAAGTTTCTTGTGAGGAACAACAATGACTTTTTTCCCGAATCCATGTTGGCTGTTTGTCAATGAATCATTTTCTTTGAAGTAATTCATAATATAAAAACACAGTTTATGTTCAAGAACCCTACTGAAAACTGATGTTAGTGACTTAGGTCTGTAATTCAGAGCTGGTTCCCACGGCTGGTTTCAATGTTCCACAGTTGATCACACTTGCACATAAAATTTACTCTATACACAGACAGACTGAGTGCTCTGCTCCTGTTCTGGGGATGGGCAGGAGATATGACCTTAGCTGTTTGGTCTCCTTAAACACACACTTAGCATCAGCAGTAGTATATTTTATTTAATTAATTTATTTGTCCATATAAATCTCTTCTTCAGTACATAAATCATACACAGGATCTTGGACAGAAATCCTTTCTAGTTGGTTTTACAAACATCAAACACACCTCATTAAAATTGTTATAACAAATTGGATCTATACAGATAATAATTACAAATTTTATTAAATACTGTATACTTATAACTTACTTCTATGATTAAAGGTACAAATTACATTTTTTTTGCATAAGATACTGTGAGATTGAATAGTAGCAGTTTTGTAGAAGATAAGCTGTCACAGACTTTTTAAAATTCTGTAGTTCAGGAAGAGATTTTATATGTCTTGGAAATCTGTTGTATACTTTTGTTCTTGCATGAGATACACGTTTTTGGCATAATGTGGTGTTACAATGATTAACATGAATGTCGCTGTCTGACCTGGTACTGTAATCATGGACAATTTTATTTTGAGAAAAAAGGTTTTCCTTTTCTCTGTATAGTTTTTTTTTTTTTTTTTTGACATGCATGACTACTTCCAGTACATAAACGCAGGGACGGGGTAATTCTTTAAATCTTTAAAGAAAGGTTTGCATGGTTTACTGCTGATCACATGTTTCATTATTCTTATAATGGCCTTTTGCTTCCTGAAAACTGTTATGGTTTGATGTAAATTTCCCCAGAGAATGATACTTCAGTATTGAATGTACATGAGCAAAGTAAATGGCCCTAACTGTTTCTGTACTAGTATTGTGGCAAAGAATTCTTACTACATAGCTTATTTTTGCTAGTGTTGAATTTAGGGATGTGGTATGAGAGCCTCATTTAAGCTTTCCCTGGATACAAATCCTAAGAAATTTAGTTTCAGTAACAGCACTAATGTTTTGGTTATCTGTACATGTTGTCATGTAGAAGAAGGTGTAATTATTTGAATGACAAGCTCTAACTTCACTTAATGAAGGTTTATTCAGCACTTGCACATACAAGAGCAAGGAGTGAATTGCCTCCAGCCTGTATATATACAGCTGCAGAACATTCCAGTGCAATGATTCTTGACATTTGTGGATACTTCTTGAATCTACTTGAACCGAATATAGAATTAAAATTGTACAGTCCAGGTGAGTTTTGAACTCATGACCCTTCATGCAACAGTTTAGTATCATAACCAGTATACCATGGAGCTACTCAACTTGTTCTGCAACATTGCTCCTTCCTTAAGTGAACAGCATCCCACTGTTACGTCATCCTAGTCTGGATGAGTCATCGGTCCTGCATACTCTGACTCCTGATGACTGATTTTCGCCCTGGTGATGATCTTACAACTTCTTTTGCTGCAACACTCTTCATCACCTTTCTGCTTGTTGCCTGTCACTGGAGCTTCAAATTTACCCTGGGTTGCAGGATCATTATAGGGATTCATTCAAAGGGTGTGGACCATATCTCTGATCTTTTGTTGTTTTGTGTCAGGGTCAAAATCCTCAACTTCATAAGTAACATCAGACAACTGTCTTACAACCTTATAAGGTCCAAAGTAGCGCCTGAGGAGCTTCTCAGAGAGACCAAACTTCCAAACAGGAGTGAAGATCCAGATGAGGTCACCAGTCTGGTAGACAACAGGGCAATGGCTCACGTCATATCTTCGGCAATCATTTTCTTGAGCCTGCAGCGTGCACAGTTGAGCTAACTGCCGAGCTTCCTCAGCTCTGGTAAACACATGGCCAATGTAGTCATCATCCATGCCATCAGGATGTAACAGAAACACAGTTTTCATTATCATAGTCACCTCACACCTATGCACCAGGAAAAATGGCATAAATCCTGTTGTGTCTTATTTGGCGGTGTGGCAGGCAAAATCCAAAAAGTAGCACCTCATCCCAGTTGCTCTGCTCAACATTGATGAACATTGATAGCATATTGGCCAAGGTCTTATTAAGGCATTCAGTAAGCCCGTTAGTTTATGGATGGTAGACAGTCATCATGTTATGAGTAATGTTGCACTGACGGTTTATCTTTGTCACAATATTCAATTGAAAAACTTTCCCCTGATCCGTAATTAATGACCTTGGGGTACCATGTTTTAATACAATGTCTTCCACGATGAATTTGGCTACCTCGGATGCTTTGACTGTTTTCATGGATTTTGTAATGCCATAGCATGTCAGATAATCAGTGCAAACAATAATCCATCTATTGCCACAAGTAGACATTGGAAATCGTCCAAGGAGGTCAGTCCCGACACACTGGAAAGGCATTTCAGCTGGTGGAATTGATATGAGTTGGCCAGGTGGTTTCTGAGGAAGTGCCTTTCTTCTCTGGCACTCTCAACAGAGCGACACATAGTGACAGACACTCCTAAATAAACCTGGCCAGAAAAATCTCTTACGGATTCTATCATACTCAAGATTTTGAAAATATGTAGAACTGTTCCACCTAAGTGAAAATATTTACATAGATTTCCTGTATGAAGTGTTCAGCAGCCATTGACAGTACGTTAGCAGCAGTGTGAATAAATATGGTGATTATGTTGCAAACTGAGTTAAATTCTGTATCTGAGCAAGTTGTACCAAATGTTTCCAAGGGGTAAGATTTCTGTTCAGGATCCATAGCTACATTGTCTTTGTACAGCAGATCTTTTCATTTATGAAGAATAAGCGATGTGACACATGAAACAATTGTTCAACAGATTTAATTAAGGCATAATTCCAGATGACAGTGAACTTTGAAAGCATGATCTGTTCAGAGTTTGTAAAATTTTCAATGAGTGATAGTCATTTATCCAAACATGCCAAAGTTCAATGAAATTCAATTAGAATCAGTCTGGATCTGAGTGACTAGTCCTTGAAAGCGATAAATATGTATTTTTTGTTTTCTTTAGATTTGTACTGCTGCACTATTAATATTTTGTGCACTCCATGAAATATATGGAAGGGCTATGTACTTTTTGTATGATACATGTGTATATTTTCGTTTTGAAAATATTGTTATGAACAGATAATGAGCTGTCACATCTTTCTTCACTTAAAACTTCCAGGCTGATAGGCCATGGTCGATGTATAAAACTCTTCCCTGATGTTTTGTCTCCGACTGTGGGAGACATCCTCTGAGGTAAAGCGGTGAACCACTACCCTAGACAAAAAAGAGGTGTAATGAAAACCTTGGTAGACAGGGCATACAAAATTTGTGAACCTGTTTATTTAAAAGACGAAATTGAACATCCATGGTCAACTTTCATGAACAATGGCTATTCTACCAAGGATATAGATCAAGCACTTCACTCTAAGCAGAGAATGAGGAGCAACGACAAACAACAGTTGCCCAAGGGCAAGGTTTTTCTCCCATTCATTAGTAAGGTCACAGATCACATTGGGAAAGTTTTAAGCAAGTATGGGGTGGAAATTATTTTCATACCCACCAGGAAAATAAAAGAATGTTTAAGATTGGCAAAAGATGCTGACACCCTTTGGCTACACCGGGGGAATATAAAATTTTTTGTAGTTGTGGACAGGTTCCTATCAGTTCCACAAAGATAAATGTGAACACCTGTCTTGTTTAACACAAGAGGAACTGCCGCCTGAGTCACATGGATAAATCGGCTGTAGCAGAACATGTTTACCAGGAAGGTGGTCATGAAATAAAATTCAGCAAGGTGAGCATCATATCCAAAACATCGCATTATTATGCACACATGTATAGAGAGGATATCGAGATTGATAAACACTGTAATAACTTGGATATCAGCATTGCACCACAAGCGTGACGGTTGATTACTTTCAATCGAGAATGTTGGCATTACCAAAGACAGTCTCATAGCTGATGCCATGTGATAACCAGTGGTGCCTTCTATACTGCCTATATAATCTGCACTTCCTTGAGTTCTCTTTGCAGTTCTCCCCTTTACCTCAGAGGATGTCTCCCGCAGTCATAGATGAAACGTCAGGGGAGAGTTTTATACATCGACCATGGCCTATCAGCTCAGAAGTTTTAAGTGAAGACAATACTGGCCATGAAACCCTACATTGTATGTCACTCCTTTGATTTTACAGAATCATGTAACCTTAGTCTTTATATGGTTTTGACAATGAGGATCTAAGTTAAACACAACTCTAAAGTCAGTTGTATTGTTAATACAACAAACTCAGATTGATGTATCTTCATAAATCATAATACAAAACATTCAGTATTACCACACAGTTTTGTTAATGATATTATAAGCACTTCAGCAGACCAGGAAACAATGAAATGAATACAGGATTAACTGCTTGCCAAGTCTGATTTAAAGTATCTTGGAGCCATAAAGTATTATCTGAGATCTGAACTTAATCAAATTAATAACAAAATCATATTATGTGAAGTCATTGTATCAGAGAACTTTAGACTAATTCAGAACAGATTATTACAAACCAATAAGGACTTGACTGGTAAATGAAGACAAGTAGGTTGTAAACACTGCAGAAGACATTACTCCAAATCAATTCAGTGAACTGATTGGAGCTCTGATGTAATCAGTGTACAGACACTGGTGGATAAACCAAGAAGTAATTATAAAATAACAGAACAAAAGCCAAAATGTTGAATTCTTGATTCAAATGTTCCTTTTCAAAGGAAATTCAGGTAATTTTGTCACCTTTTAATGGCAATACTAATGAGAAGGTAACTCACATAATGGCCAGTGTTGGAGGTTTAGAAAATCAGCTTCAGTTATTAAAATCCAAATGGACCGAGGGCCATAAGTAGCAACTGTTGAGTTCTGTACAAAATTTGCAAGTGAATTATCTCATTTTGTGAGCCTTGCATAGAGAAAATGTCTTGAGCAGTGATATAGCCCTGTGATAGGAGAAAGAGGTAGTACTGATCTATATAATCCTGTAGCACTCACATATATTTATAGCTCAACACTAGAACAAATTCTGATTTCAAACATTATGACTTACAACAAATTAACCTTCTTCAAGCAAAGTACCATGGGAGATCATGCAGAATTCAACTCATTCACTTTACATATGATCTCCCCAGTCTCATGAATAGGAGAAATCAAGTCAGTTTGGTTTTCTAGACTTTTGAATGGCTTTTGATTTAGTGTCACATCAGTGCCCTTTAGAGTAAATATAGTCCTATGGGAGAGCTTATCAGATTTATGACTGCATCAAAAATTTCCTGAGAGGCAGGACAGAGCACATGGAGCATCATCCATAATCACTTAAATGATATTTGGCATGCCCTGGAGGAGCCCCATAGGACTTTTGCTGTTTATGTTACAGATTAATGACTTCACCAATGGTATATCTACCAGTTGCAGTTTCAAATTGATCATAGATGGTGCTGTTATGAGAGTTGTGCTCTACCAAACCTATAATTTGGTAGTTTTGGTACATGACATAAATGAAATATTAAATTGTATTATCACCAGTAGCAGTGGCCACTGGGAGCTGAACCGCATAGTAACCCTGGGTTTGGTGTGGGGCAGTGGTGGCATGGGTGGACTGCTGTGAACCACTGAGGGCTACAGCGGGGGATGAAGCCTCTCCATTATTTCTAGGTCTCCTGTTTAATACACAATTCACACAATACATAAAGAAGAGTGTTTGAGAATGTTCACATGCATTTGTGACTTTTGAAAGAGTGTAACAGAAATGTTGATTAATTTTAATTTGCAGACACACAAAGGAAGACATGCATCTCACAAGAAGCTGCTTAGGAAACTTCAGGAATGTGTTTCAGGGCAGGATCTATGCATACTCTGCAGCCTTCTACACATATATCCAGTAGAGATTGTGGGTATAAGGAGTGATTTTGCAAAATGTGGACAAACAACAGGAAATGATCATTTAGACAATAAGAAAAAAAATCATGTTAGCATATGGCCATAAATGTACCTCAATTGAAGTAAAAACATTTGAAGTTGTAAATAAAAGATCTTTGACAATGTAGGTTTCAGTGTTATAGTTCCACACTCAAGAGGGTAATAATGTTGCACATGATTTTGGCACACTCACACACTGGTACTAGAGGACATCAGCTTCACTTTGTTACTGACCCAGTCTGCATCATGTAGCACTGTGCTGAGAGATGATGGCATGGTATACCAGCCAAGAGCAGGTCAACATGGTCTTTACATCCAGACAGGCAAATCACATTGGACAGAGAGCAGCATGAGTGTACCATGAAACACACCAACAACACCACACCATAAATTGTTTTTCAACAATGTTTCGTCTATTGTGTGGGACTGGTTTGTATACAGGACGGGTAACAACAAGGCATTTCATCATTTGTGTGAAGGTATCTCAAACTGGGCCTCAACCCTTTAGATTGCTGCCTTTGGGAGCACCTGAAAGAAGTCATGCATGCAGAGCTCATCCTGTATGTGTGGATGCTGAAACAACACGTCCATGCTGCTTTTCAAGCCATTCAGTTGCAACTTAGCACATGTGAGCATGTGCATCAGTTGCTGCTATGTTAGATTTGTGCATGCTTAGAGGTCTATGGGGCCACTTGAAACCCCTTGCCTAATAGTGGTCTCATCACAGTATGTTGTGGATTCTATTGTTCTCTACAGGCATGATGAATTAGTAAGTAGCCTGTAGCACAAGCACCATGCTCTTTAAACCATATGTCATATGTTCACATGACCTTCTTCATTGCTTATATTCTCTGGCATCATTTGCTACAGTTTTTTCCCATTTATCATAACATCCTGTAAAAAAAAAAAAAAAAAAAAAAAAAAGGACAATGTGCTAAAAGAGACCATCTCCCACATTTTCACAGTGGTTTTGTAAGTATAGATGCAGATATAGATGTAAATCAGTATGTTAAACCAGCACACCAGTAATCATAATATTGTACATGGGTTATTTCTTCAAGAGCAATGATACTGTGACATTCATGCAAGTACAAAGCCATTATTCTTTTGTCAACTCAAACAAACTCATGTGGAACTAAAGAATGGTCATTCCACACTATGGCGTCAGTAAAAAGAGAAATCTGGCACACAAAACATAATCTGCTTTGTACTGAGGTCACAGCATAAGTCCAACTACTAGAAAGAAAAAGTGCCAAAATCATAATATGTGGGATTAACAGGTTGGCCAAGTCAGAGAGTTCTGCAATACTAGTATGATAAGTTGCTAAAGCACCTGATCTACCTTTAATGTCATTACAGTGGCTCCCTCTCATCCTAAGGTCTGAGTGACTTGCCGTTCCTTTTTAACATTCTCCAAGTTATTCCTCTCACCTCCCTGAGAAATGAACCAGTAGTTCCAAAAGCTAGGATGTCATCACATACTTTTATTTTAGTACATGTTATTGGCAGTATTAAATATTTTGCCTTCTGTAAGTGCTGCCACAAATTCAGTCTCATAATTTAATATGAAAAAAGCATATGTAAGCCCCTCTGGAAAAATACTACATTACATTAGTAACTTGGTATACTAGAAAGCTAAAATGGACAACATTTGATTTTTTACTATTGCTTTTATCTTAATCATGAAAACATTTATTTTTAAGAAAGTTAATGATATTAAAAATGTCTTTTTGAAATGCAGGATGTAACTGATTTTTACTAACTTTGTAAATGCTTGCCTCATAAATTGTAGTCTGATGCCTAAGGAACACCACAGTCTAAACTATGTGCTACTCAATGAAGAAACATGTTAAATGTGTCTCTGCCTTCTTATTCAAATTTTGGTGAGGATATCATTGAAAGAAATTATGTTAAATCAGGTTTTACATTTATAAACAAAAAAGAAAGAAAGACCAGAAGAGAACTTGAACGTACTGTGAAAAAGAAACACAATGGGAGGGAATGAGCTCTTAAGCATGTAAATCAACTGAAGCAGCAATGATAACATGTTAATTAAAATTTTACTTGAGCTTAACAGTGAAATTTGAAATGTGATTCATTCAACACATAATGCACAATTTTCAAATCATCTCGTTCGATGTGTAGGCGACATCTCAAGATTTGCAATAAAGAACTTTTTTTTTTTTTTTTTTTTTTTTTTTTTTTTTTTTTTTTTTTTTTACAGATGAAAATCAGATGAGGTCAAGTTGGGATCATATGGAGGATGATTCATGACAGGGAGCCCAATGTGTCAGATTGTTACAGATGTCACAGCACTCGTGTGTGGTCCGGTATTATCATGCTCTACAAGATGATGCTCCATGTGTGGAAAAACTCATTGAATTCATGCTTTCAGTTTTCTGAGGATGTAACAGTACCTGTTTCTCATGCACTGACATAGTTACATTGCACATCTCCCTGTTACATGCTGAAATTCAAAGCCCTCTAGCAGTAGGGGGTTGCTACATGCATCAGCAAAGCGAGAAAGTTGATTAAATAATATGTATGACATGTAATACTTGACCCAATATTGAGAACAGAATTAAAAATTTGGAGGCAGTACTTTTCAGCACACCCATGTATACAAGTTTCTGAGATACTGCTACACAAACATAAACTACAGTTTCCAGTAGACAGAAATAAAATGTATACTTACCTTACGCAAAATATGAAACTGCCCTCAATGAGTTCTTCAACTGGACGATAACACTTTTCCACCAGATGAGGAAAGAGTAATCTTTTTAGTGAACCAGTCTCAGTGTGAAAAATATTACTGCCATTTGTTTTACTGCAAATTTTTGACCCCATCTATACTTTAATTTCAGCATAGAGTTTCAAATGGTGTGTCAGGAGTTTCGAATTCTCTCTGTGGTAAATGCTCTAGTTGTGGTCAAAATGAAAATAGTTTAGTGTATACTGATCTTTATATATGAATAACAAGTGATATATGTGAGTCACTCCAGAAGAAATGCACACTATTTTTGTAAAAATACAGTTTTCATTCTGCACGTGTGAAAGTTTTACGGTGTGTAGATACATCCTTCCCGCTTGTTTTCAAACTTAGTTCAACCCTGTTGCCGTGAGTGGCACCATCACATCATGTCTTCAAGATGGCTGCTACACTTGACGTTTGTCAGAAGCAAGATGCTGTCATAGAATTCCTGTGCTGTGAAAACGAGACAGTGGGAAACATCCACAAGAGGTTCAAAAAGACGTATGGAGATGCTGCTGTCGATCACAGTACAGTTAGTCAGTGGGAAACCAGGTTACACAATGAAAGCGGGCATGGCAATATTGAGGATTATCCTCAGAGTGGCAGGCCTCGTACTGCACACACTCCAGACAATGTGCAGAGAATTAACAAATTGGTGATTGCTGACAGACACATCACAGTGAATGAATTGTCATGCCACGCTGGGATAGGAGAAGGAAGTGTTTGTAGAATACTGAAAGTGTTGGCGTTAAGAGAGGTTTGTGCCAGAAGGGTTCCCAGGATGTTGACAGTGGCTCACAAAGAAACAAGAAAAACAGTATGCATCAATCTTTTGGAACAGTACGAGAATGGTGGAGATGAATTTCTTGGAAGAATTGTGACCAGTGATGAAACATGGCTCCATCGTTTTTCACCAGAGACGAAGAGGCAATCAATGGAGTGCCATCATGCAAATTCACTCAAGGAAAAAAAAATTCAAAACCACACCTTCTGCTGGAAAAGTTATGGCTATGGTGTTTTCTGATTCCGAAGGACTCTTGCTTGTGGACATCATGCCAAGTGGAACCACCATAAATTCTGATGCATATGTGTGTTCAACCACATCGGCAAAAGCAGGATGTTTTGCTGTTGCACGACAATGCATGACCACATGTCAAGTCAAAAAACCCTGGAAGTGATCACAAAACTCAGATGGACAACACTGAAACACCCACCTTACAGACCTGACATGGTTCCATGTGTCTATCATCTCTTTGGGAAACTGAAAGACTCTCTTCATGGAACAAGGTTTGAAGATGATGACTCCCTTGTGCACGCTGCCAAACCGTGGCTCCAACAGGTTTGTCCAGAATTTTACCGTGCGGGTATACAAGCACTGGTTCCAAGATGGTGTAAGGCAGTTGAGAGGGATGAAAATTATGTAGATAAATGAAAATATTGTTCCTAAAGGATGTATCTACACACTGTACTAGTTTCAGACATGTAGAATAAAAGATGGATTTAAAAAAAATAGTGTGCATTTCTTTTGGAGTGACCCTCGTATGGAAAGAGAGAGAATAGATAGTATGCTACTATCTTGCATGAACTACTAAGTTCATGCACATGAATGGATGTTTTATTTATGATTAGTACAAACTCTAATTGAACCAAATACCTTTTTCAACTGCAAAAATTATTTATTTCACAATTCAGTTTTTATCTTTTTTGTACAATGTTTCCTCTTATAAAGCAAAATGCAGATGTGCTAATAGGCAGAGAGTTTCATACACTTTTTTCAAGATATATATGTAAAACAGGTGAATATATAATTTGGAACTGCTTGAAATAGATAATTTACTTTTTAGTCACTGTTTACATTTTTTATATTTCCCTAAACTCATAAGTGGATGAAGATCTTGTAGTTCCCAGCTCCTGTATTGAAGCTGCATTTGTCTATGACACAGCTGCAATGAATCTGCTGTGAATGTGACACAAATTTACATAACACCTCTCATAACAGTTCTTAGAAAGAAAGTGTTGCCCAGTGTTATCAACACATATATTTACATCCGAAAGGTGTGAGCAGTCTCAGTATTTTTCTTTGGTATCCTTTGAATTTATGCACATTTAGCACCTCTCTGGTTGTAATTTGGCAGACCACTTCTTACTCTCACAACAATGGACAGACTATGTTAGGCAGATATGCTGTATTGTAAGTTGGGTTGTACATAAATGAATGGTAATCAAACAATTTGTCCCTCATTTTCAGAGATAGCCTCAAGTTGAAATCCTTTATCTCTTGCAGAGGCTTTAATGCGAGAGTGGTATAGCATGTGTTGTGTGTGCTACACTGCAAATTTCTTACCATTATATCAGAAGGACTCCACATCCAATGAGCTGCATATTTCAAATATGTTAAATATGTTGAGTCTCACACGTACTTATACTTACCTGTGAAATTCAGAAATATGTGGTCCTCCTACATTCCTTTAAGAAGTAGCTAAATATCTAAAAGAAAGAATCATAATTGTGGGGAGGAATGGACAATGGATAATAGCATGAAGGGACTTTATAAGGCAGTATACTCTAACGTCAGTTGGGTTGCACATAAAGAAGTGGTGGTCAAACACTTTGTCCATCATTTTCAGAGATAGTCTTCAGCTTAAACCCTTCATCTCTCACAGTGGCTTTAGTGTAAGTGAAGTATAGCACATACTGTGTGTGATAACCACAAATTTTTTGCCATTACATCAGAAGTGCTCCTCCTCAGATTAACTGAATATTTGAAATATGTTGAATTTCACAAGTACTCATCCTTCTCTATGAATTTATAAAATACATGGACTTGCTACACTACTCTAAAAAGTAAGTAAACATCTGAAAGCAAGTGTCATAATTGTAGTGCATTAAGTTTTACAAACTACAGCCACATCATAATACTAAAGATAAAATCTTGAGCTTTATGGTTCACATAAATCAGACTGTGATCAAGCAATTTTTATTTTAAAATTGTATCCTTTTTTGTTTCCTTATTAAAATTGTTGAGGTTCAAATTTTACTCCTTGGCGTTTATAGATGTTGCTACACATATATTTTCAAATCAATTGTCAGTAGTTCTGGGTTATTGTTTGTGCAGTAAGTTACAAATACAAATGTTCTGTAATTATGTGCCATGCCTGTATTGTCAAACCACATCACAACAAAACTACATGCCTAAGGCTATCACTTTTGTCTTAAAGGTTGATACTATTAAATGCAGTCCCCCACCCTCAGAGTGCCACAATTAATTTTTAATCAATGTCTAACATATTACATACAGCCATATATGCATACTATGTTTTGTAACACTATAATGTTACCTACAAAAAAAATGGGCATACAGTACAAACTTTCCTGGACAGTGTTTACATCCCTGTTGATTTTTGTTCCTAGGGCATTAGGCCACAGTCTAAGGCAGGCTTGTTTATAAAGTGGCTATGTGAGCACGAGTTCCTGGAAAGTGAGTGCTAGTGTTTAAATGGAGTTGTTAGACTTCATGTAATGAGAGGGGAGGGGGGAGTGTGAACTGTGCACTGTAGTCAGAGGCATGGAAATGGAAATGCCTTGTGGCTAGGGCCTACCATCGGCGAACAGTTGGTGCAAGTCTTTCGAGTTGACACCACTTTGGCGAAGTGCGTGTCAATGGGGATGAAATGATGATGATAAGGACAACACAAAACCCAGTCCCTGAGAGGAGAAAATTTCTGACCAAGCTGGGAATTGAACCCAAGCTGTTAAGCATGACATTCCATTGTATTGACCACTCAGCTACCAGGGGCGGACTTCAGAGGCACGATAATGCGTTAGAACTTGGCCTAATCATGATCTTATGTGTTAGTTGCTGCTTTTCAATTAAATTTTAAATAGACTTTTGATAAACATTTTTGTGTGATTAATAACTTGCTGAAGATTAGATTGGTAGATCACATAACTAATGAGGAAGTATTGAATAGCATTGGGGGTAAGAGAAGTTTGTGGCACCACTTGACCAGAAGAAGGGATCGGTTGCTAGGACATGTTCTGAGGCATCAAGGGATCACCAGTTTAGTATTGGAGGGCAGTGTAGAGGGTAAAAGTCGTAGAGGGAGACCAAGAGATGACAACACTAAGCAGATTCAGAAGGATGTAGGTTGCAGTAGGTACTGGGAGATGAAGAAGCTTGCACAGGATAGAGTAGCATGGAGAGCTGCATCAAACCAGTCTCGGGACTGAAGACCACAACAATAACTTGAATGCAATGTATTAATAAATTAAATACAATTTATTGTATGACAAGAAAAAAAGGTCAATTAGTTTCTAGAAGTCATTGTATGTAAGCAAATCTTTGACACTTTCTTAATACATGTCACTTAGTGTACATATAAATGTTATGATTTATATTGGAGGGTATCATTTTTTAAAAACAAAGTTGTTATTTTTATAACATGCCTAGATACAATTTCTGTTGCTTGCTTTGTGATGTATATTAGTAAATCAAAAAACTCTACATTTCTTGAAGGAGCAATTGTAGCATCTGAAAACTAATGTTTTACACCACTATTTGTTTTCATTTCCCTTTATCAAATTCTGAAGCATGGTTCTAAAATATTTTCCCAAATCTTTGATACATACCTAAATGACTGACCATAAAGATGAATGAGAGTTTTGTATGTGAATTTTAATTTGTTTGGTGTCCATAAATCTAAATTTCAAGGTTTAAACTTTTGTGTATAACTACACAAAGTTTGTTTTTGTGGCCACTAAATTATTTATGGAAAATATGTGTAGATGTGTTACATTACGGTATTGTCCTAACTTCGTCTAGTGGAGCTGTAATGTGTGTGTCATTGAGGGACATTAATATTTGTATTTACTAATTTATTGAATTAGATTGGATCCTGAACTGGACTTCAGGGGCTGATGTAGGTAGAGATACCATACCCAAACATGAAGTTTGTATTTTATCTACAATGCCATCTGTCTTGAATATCCAGTCTTTTGAATTGTTTAATAGTCCATAGAAGCAAGAGGAGCTTCCAGTTTTTGCAGTAAAAAATAAGCAGACAAAATGTGCACATAGGTCTTGTAGTTTAGTTTACTTATAATTTCATTAGATACACTGACTAGAGCTGTATTCATATGATATTCGTTGAGAAAGCATAATTGTGAAAGAGTGAATGAGTCATTTTCTCTGATGTGGCCATCAATCCATTCTCATGGAAATTTGTCAAATATTCTGCAGAAAATATCAGGTGAGATGAGTTGATAAAAGTAAATTGTCTAATTGTCCCTATTTTATCAGTTTGATTTATCTGGTACAAGTTTCACACTGTTGGAGAATACAATGAGTTTTTTGACACTATTTCAGCACTCATCATACCCAGAATATCTGGTATTTTAATGGCATTCATAACATCATCTTTACTTGAGAGGCCACTATATATGAAGATCCTGGATATTTTTTTTTCTTATATTTCCGCCAACTGTGAACAACAAGAATTGTGTAATGTATAGCAGTAGAGCAATCCATTCAGTTTTCAATTTGATTTGATCTCTCCAGAGAATATTTTCATAAAGAAAAGAGATAACTGTACAGTTTATATATGCATTTGTTTATCAGGTTTAAAACTTGCTAAAAGTCCACAAAAATGTCTATGATGAGTAAATCTGAAAGCTGAGTATATGGAGTGACTGGGTAATGATGCTTTCTAAATTTCTTTATATGTTTGACTATATGCTCATAAATAACTTCCAAGTCAAATGACTGAATAGTTTTTGATACAGGGTTCATATATGAAAACGTTGTTGGTACAGGTTTTCTGTTCCTTTATAAATAAATTCTCAGTTACACATTTGTCAGACATGGAAGGCAATTGGAAGGAAATGAGTGGATTTATGGAATGTAGCAAAAGGAGTTATGGAAATGAAAATAAACATTTTTTTCATGAATTGTCATTTTAATGTTTTCTTTGCATCATTATACGATTTCAAAGTTTCTATTAAACTTTATTACATTTAAAGACACACACACACAACAGCACAGGATAAAACATATCTATTACTTTAATGTCAAGAATTTTATATGCAAACTCTACCAACTGCAGGTTTGAAATGAAACATTTTGAGACAGTTACTAAAACAAATTACACAGATATTCTGAAGTTATTTCTATGGTAAAATAAACAGCAATGCAGAATGCAGTCACAGTGGTGGGAAAGTAAATATGTCTCTCCACAAAATGCACACTTACAGAGCTGAAAATAAATGCGTTGACAAGTGACAAAATGCATACTTTAACAGAATTATAAGCAATTCCAACATTTTCATTCCATACTTTTACAATGGGGATATTTTAGGAACCTGTGAACATGGCTTTCAGTCTAGTAACAATTACCAATTTTTTATACTTCATGGACTTGAGAAAAAGTATTTGCTCAAATTCTACAACTTCAATGTTACTCTGGAAAACATCATGAAGATCTCAAATTTCCTTCAAACTTGAACTTTGACTTAACGTTATATGGCAGTGTTAGTGGAGTGTTTTGCAGTCTGAAGGTTTAAGGCTAATAAATGAGCAAATGCTAGACAAAATTGTATTTTTATAATAAATAGTGAGATCTTTAAATGAATATCAAATAGTCAATGTAGGCTCAAATTTCAGTACACAGAATCTTCATAAAATTGCAAAGAAAAAATGGGTAATGTCATAACTCACTGAGTGAAGACAGATAAAACAGTGACCAATTATTTATTTGTTGTACAATATATCAGTTTACTGTATCAAGCTGTTAGCATTAAGTATTCTTATGCTTCTTGTTTCTTTAAATGTTATGAATTATGGGAAGCTAAGTTTTTGTTAAAATTGCAGTGAAAGAAGTGGTGTAAAATCTGTGATATGACTTGTGGTAGTTTTTATATGTTTTAATGACTGCATGTATAATTTCAATAAGAGTGGAAACATACAGATTTATAAGCTTCACAGAAGTAGTTTTCAGTTATCGGTTAATAATTTTGTAGATGTTGTAGCACATTCAAGAATTAGAAATGACATTTTTCAGAACACTTGTTTTGAATACAAAACACTCCACAGCTATTAAGTTTGGAATTTAGCTACAAAATCAGTTTCTCTACAACCACAAAACGATTGTCTTTGAGGTAAATGCTTTCTCATTTGTCAGCCCATACCCAATCTTCCTTATGATAACTTATCCACATTTGTTAAATAAATATAAACACACAGTATTCATTGCTGCAGAGATTACAAACAAATTCAGTGAGACCATTTAAACATGCATAAAACTGTGTTTAGGTAGTTGTTTAGCAAGAGAGAAATAAAAAGACACTCTCAGCAACATTCATGTTTTTGTGCACAACATCAAACTCACACATACAGACATACATGCTCACACTCTTATAAGCTAAAACAAAAATATCTAATTTGTAAAAGGCATCATCAATATTACAGTGATGAAAATAATTAGTTACTGAATAACTGTAATAATAATGTCATAATAATAGTGTCATATATTGCAATTATCACAATTGTAATAATTTTTACACTAATAGGAACTTAAAGTAGAAGTAGCCAAACAAGTGTTTCATGGATCGTTATGAATTCTAGGAATGATTGTAATGGCATGATATAACAAAATAAAATTCTGTTGATCCTCAGTGTTTCTGTCAGAGTCCATGTTCTATAAATTCAGTTATTCCCAAATTACAAAATTGCATGTACTATACATAAACCAATAAATTTTGCATGAAAACTGTTGAATACAAAGTTGCAGTTTATTAAATTTCTGTAATTTTTTGCACCCTAACTCATATAATTCCATACAAATACAGACTTTGAGGTAATTCCAGCAACTGCATACATTTAGGCTATTTTCAAGAAAATGTTGGAGAAAATTAAGATGTAAAAATAAATATTGAAGTGTTTTAATGTAACAAAAGTCACTTTTATAGACTTTTAGCAACATGTATGAGTTTTGCTTTTTGATTACAAAATATTTATTTTTGTTATCATATACTTCCGATATCAGATGAATGTATATACAATATAATTTAAATAATTCTGTATATCGAATTTTCAAGCATTTTCTATGCTAGAACATTTATACAAATTAAATCTGATACAGTGTTAAAGTGTATGATACTGGTATGACTGCTATTTTTAAAATATAAATCACTATTATAGTATAATAGTGCAAAGTTCTTTATAAAGGAACATATCTTTTTATTAAATTTACCATGAACAAGCAGTTAGCAAAGCATTGTCATATGGATCCAACAGCTTTTTTTATAATTTCATCATGAGGCACAAAATATAGTTTCTTCCCCCTTACTATTTCTAATGACATAATTATAAAACACTACATCCACACTATAGTACATGTTAGATAACTATTTTTCACGTAAATTTTTTTACATACCGTAGCATTATCAATATTCTGAATTTTAATTTTTTTTGTTTAATTTACAAAAGAAACATAATGTGTTTTCCCGGAACTGCTTCATAGTGAATGAAGTGGCTTTGGAGTGGAGTGCAGCATTGATGGATCTTATGTTATGAAATCATACCAAGAATCAAACGACCATTCCTTTCAGTTTTGCTATTATAGGCAGAACACAATGATTTCATGATAAAATACATCAGTAATTACAACCTTATGTTTTAAGCATTAATAATGATGTTGATGGTAATAATAACAAATATAATAGTGACAATAATAAAGTTAATTGTAGTAGTAGTAATAGTAATAATAAAAGTAATAATAGTGATAACCATGAACAGTAATAGTAGTAACTGAACATCATACAGTGAATATAACTATCTGGCATTGTTAAGTGTGATGTGTCTATAACGTTGAACAATTAACTAACGGCATACAGTTACTGTTAATCATTTCTCCAGAAAATTATCAACTGTATAATGTGTAATGATGAACTGTATTAGTTAAAACTATTGACTACAACATTCTGTAAACTATAATTATGGTATGGCATGTTAAAAATGTTGGAAGCAAAATATTATTTGATTAGTAACATGGGTATTACAGTAATAATTCTGGTAAATAATCAGGAAACACTGAGAGGACTAGGTCCAAAGGACATTTGTACCAATAATACAATTCAATTCGGGCCCCACATTTTCCTTGCAAATCTGTATATTTACATAATCCATCTTTATTTCTCTTATAATTTGCCACAGAGTATTGTGTACACAGTAAACTATATTTATCCATCATTATAAATTGCTAAAAATGGTTCCTGCAAGATGGCCAAGGAAGTACTTTGGAGCAAAGGAAGAAGGTATGTACTTTATGATTTTTTTTTTTTTTAAATAAACGACTTCAGAACCACAAGTGTCAATTTGTAGTCTCAACAGAAAAGCTTCAGTCAATTTAATTTCAAATGAGGCAGCATAGCAAACAGCATGTTTCTTTTGCATTGGCAGGGTACTGAATACTGCATGCTCATTTTGTACTTAGGAATGTTCAGTCAAAACTACTAGTTAAAATGGTGTGTATCAAAGGGAGGAACTGAAGCTGTTGCAACGTTAACACACAAAAGGGATAATTATATTTGTTTCATTCTCATTTTATAAGAGGCATCTTGAAATCCACTGTCTGATAATTCTTAATTTTACTGTAAATGCATCAAGATACTGTCAGGTACTGCCTTTTCATAAAATATAGACAAAGGATCTCTTGCTACGTAATGTTTACATTCGATTCTGTACAGTGCACTTTAGCATATCTGATTGATCAGTTAATAAGTTGCAGATCATTTCAGAGCTTTCATGGTTTTACATACTGCTACAATTTATTGTTGTGTTTAACTCACCAATGATAAGAAACTATGTCTCAATAGAGCAATATTGTTTCATTTTACCTCTCATACTGTCTTTGATCAGAAGCATTGAGGCATACTAACTGCAACAACTGATACAAAATTCTGAATTAATGTGGCAAATTAATAACTGAAATAGAGATAATGACTATGCTTAATACATGAAAAGAAAACGTTAAACACTTTAACTCTGTACTACATATGTATGTGCCTACTTTGATATAACATGCATTAAAATCTATCCTATTTATATGTTAATAGCAATATTGAAATAGCTGTATATTATGTGTACATATAGCCTAACTATTTTGTCACCTGTGTTATGCAATTCTGTGGACAGTTAACAAGTAAACTTAAATACATATTAAAACTGTAAGAGAAATATTCTTATCTCTAAGTGCACCTAAAGGCACACTCCAATGGAACACTGTAAAAACATCCATATGGTTTATCCAGTTTTCTTTGGTGTAATTTACAAGTAAAATGTGGTTTGCTTTAGTGGTCATCTGCATGTCCACAAACGTGGATGTGACTGAAGTCTGAAGAATGGAAACAATTAGGCATAGGAGATATTTTAAAATTAATTTTGCTCCTGTTTGAAGGACTGTACAAAAATTTGTATTCAGTAAAATCATTACTCTGAGTGTCACTAATCAAATTTCAGAAAGTATATTACTTTAACAAAGAACCAAAATAGACACAAATACCTATGAGTTATATATATGGGATGGTAGAACTTTTTAATTTATTGAATTATAATAAGTGATTAATTGGCTCTTAAGAGCAAAATACTCAATATAACTGGACTCGTTAGTCCTCTCAGTTTTTCCACATTTCAGTGTAATACATATTATAAATGTTTAAACAAAGAGCTTGTTATGTGGGTCATAACCTCACAATCCTGTTGAAATCATGCAATGATTGAATGAAACATGAGAGATGGGGCCACAATCTGCCACAGATCAGTACTTCTTGAACAAGCATCTGCTCTGGGTACAGGAATGATTAAATCACAGCTGAGAGCAGTACACAATTGAAGGCATATATAACATTTAACATTTTTATTTTCTGGAAGGCATCAAATGAGTATTTATAAGAACCTACAGTTTAGCTGAAAGCACTAGGACTGTAGATAATAAAATTTTAAAAAATGATGTGTAAAATTAGATTAATTGTGATACTTCAATGCTTTCATAGGCAATCAGCTTATCTTGTGAAACGCCTGTAACATAAATGGCATTACAAACTGGCTCAGAGAGGTTTATAAACCATAACAACCCAACTCTCTTGCCTCTTCTGTATTCTTTTCCATCTCTACAGCTTCATTCTTTCATAGTACATGGTCCGGAAACATAAATCTTACAGAACTACATTTTTATGTTTTTTATTTTTGAATATTTTGTTACTCCTGCAAGTTTAAAAATGGACACTTTACATTACTCAGTGTAAACTGGGTATAGATAAATAAAGAATTTCACAGTATTAAACAGAAAACCAACAACAAGTGAAAAACTTAAACCATATAACTAATACATGACTTAAAACTTAATAGATAATTTATTTTCTTTCACATATTACCAATTTCGATACACATGTAGGCCAGCTTTGACAGGATATATGCTTTCATATTGGGCCAATAACATACAATTTCAAATTTATGTTCTTAATGCTTAATTGCTGAACAGTGAAATCTTTACTATGTATTCACTTTAAAGAAATGTGTGTTCCTTTAAGCACCAAAAACTAGGTTCCAACATGGTAAAATTTTCAAAATGTACACAAATTATTTTAAAATATTCAAATACAGTATACTGTAGATAACTTTTAAAGTTTCTATTGCAAATTGTGATATTTATGTGTTACACACATTTGCCAGTGAAATCAACACTTTAATGCGTGTGTTTGGCTATTGATTACATAAAAAGTTTCCAACTCTATGTATTTCAATGCTATTGCATTTTAATTATGTATACATACAGACACATACATATTGGAGTAAATGTATGTATATATATGCACTGCTAATAAGTAATTATTTTTGTTGAGAGAAGTTTCCACATGTAAAACAAGTTGAACTTGTGTTGCAGTGTGGACTATTGCAGTTTTGTGGAACACAACATTTTAGTAGGTTCACATAAAATGCGTGTTTAATAAAAATTATGTATTGCACATTGAGTGTTAAACTCAGTGTGCATCTGGGCTATTGCAAATTGTGATATTTGAAATACAAGTTATCCATAACTATGCCAGCTTCAATCCTTGACAAGCATGTTGACAACTTCCTGACCTTTCATATTTGTTGCTACTTTAAGTGACATTTATTATGGACAGCCTGCTTATGTGAGTATGGGTACACGAAGAATGTAGAACTCAATCGTGTATTGGGCTATTGTAATTCAGACTGTATATGTAGCCATACATCAACAAATATACAGTTAATGTGTTACATGCTGTGATACATAAAGTAGCAGACTTCTTATGTATTTGAATGCTATTCAGGTATGTGTATTGTGGATCTGCACAAGAGTGTAGCAACATCTTGTGCATTTGGGCTATTGTACATTATGTCATATCAATCTGTTAAGTATCATACATATACATTTAGAGTATTTACACTCTGTATTATATATTTTGTAACTATTACTTTTACAAAGAGAGTTTGTTTAGTGTATGTGGTACATATCGAGTGTCAGACTCGATTATGTATTCGGGCTATTGCAGAATAAAATACTGTAAAATGTCAGCAGTAAATGGATACATTCGAGTGTCAGACTCGGAATGTATTTGGGCTATTGTAAATTATTGTAAAACTGTATTTCCTTATTTGTAGTATGGTACGCCTGAGTGTCAGACTCAAACGTATTTGGGCTATTGTAAATTATACTGTTTTGTATAACGATTATCATATATAATACATAACATGAGTGTGTGACTCAGAATGTATTTGTGTTGCATTTTATTTAAAGAATGTAATTTGAATATTTTTACTAGAATACATAGCATTTCGCTCAGGGCCCTCAAATGTTTTGAGTTTTAAGCAAGAATATAAGGATACCGGTAGTATTTTTTCCGTTATTCTAGAACAGTTGACCTACAAGAAACCCGAATCAGCTTCAAATATGCAAACCACTACATATTACTCGGAGAGCTGCCGCACAAACTACAGTTTGGGAAATATTGCAGTGACTAGCTGTAACAGCTTACATGTTCCAATAAAATTTATAAAACTGTACATATAATTAAATAAGCAGAAACAGAGATTCAATATTTATAGGTGAAACAAACAATTATGTGTCAACTTGTCAGCTTAAAACAATTTTGCAAATCTACATTAGAAGATAAATTTGATTATAGTCTTCTCATTAAACTATATACAAACTAACAAAGAATTAATATTATCTTTGGTCGGTGTAAAGAATAGTTATATTAAATTAACTCCAGTTCAGACTGTATCTGATACGAAACTTAAACAAATTTGAAAAGAAACTACTACCTAATTAACAAAACCGCTTCACAGTATTGCTTCTTCCAATTGTTCAGTTAGCCTCGGTCACATTTTCTCAAAAACTACTATCGGTACCATTATATTGAAATTTAGTACAGGCCGAAAATTTTTACAGGTATTTTTGAATATGTTCCAGCACGTAATAAAATAGCTGTCGCGGTACCTACTCCTCCGTCACGGCAGAACACGACTCGAGCATCGGGTACCGGGGATCTATTCACTCGGACGACTAAATTAACGGGAAGTGTGCAACTCGACCTATAACGTAGGTGTCGAACGAAACTAATTTTTACTGTCGGCAGTTGTTTCCGGACGATGTACCGCGAACGAAAGATGACTTACACGTAGTAGGGGCGATACGAATTTCCACGATAACGAAAATTACAGTTTACGAATGAGGTAGGGAACGCAGTAGCTTTATTTTATTACGCGTGGAAAAGGAAATCGATCGATCCGAAGAGACGGGATTTGTTCGAACAGATTTTGAGCATATTTAGAGGGAGATTATGTGTATCGACCAACTAAATATTATATGCAACCCAGTGTCAAAACTTTACACTACTATGTCCGTATGAGACGCGATGCAAGGTATCGAACTGCATATACGGATTTCAAATGGTCTTTATAGCAAATAACTACTCGTGTGGCACTGATTATAAAAAGTTACAGTTAATAATTACACGCGGAAGCGGCGTCTCGCGTGGAGACGAAACTAAAATTCTGCGCACCTAACGATCGTAACGATTTTGTACAAAACGGACAAAAAAATCCGGCGAATACAGCAACCTGGCGAGTTATAACAACTCGTAAGCAATTATTGTACAAGAGATTCACATTGAGCTCGTCAGGCGACCGTAACGGGAGATGGCCGCGTACGGCGCGCCCTTACGGTCGTCTGACTATTCCTACGAAAAATATCCGGTATCACGCTGTACATAACCACTCGTACTGGTAGACTCGAAAACAAAGGAAAGCTGCGCTCGAACGCAGAGGAAGCGAAAACATTGGGTCGCGATTTCGCGAGGTAGAGCCGACTCGGGGAGAGAGGGCGGGTGCTCGCGGAAACGTGAGGCTGTCTATCCTAGCTACGAAATTACGATCACAGCCGACGTATACTTCCAGAAACTGAAGAGCAAAACAACGAGTACGTACAACGAAAAGGAGGAAAGGAAGGGGCAAGTGTGCAGTCTTTACGAACAGGAGATACTCGCCGGCTGGGGCTGGGCTGGAGCCTAGGGGTTGGCGCCGCCGGCCGGGCCCTGCGCGTTGACGAGCGAGAAGCCGAGCGCGCGCGGGTCTCCGCCGTGCAGCCGCAGCGCCTGCTCGAGCCGCTGCTCCTGCAGCCGCAGCGCCTCGCTCAGGTCGGGCGACAGCTGCTCCTGCTGCTGGCCGTGCACGCCGTGCTGGCCGCCGCCGCCGCCCCCGCCGCCCCCGCCGTGGTGGTTGAGGCCGGCGGCGGGCCCGTTGTGCGCCGCGTGGCCGCCGGGGCCCGGCCCGCCGCCGCCGCCCCCGCCGCCGCCGCCCATGCCGCCCCCGCTGGACGACGCGGCCGCCGCCGCCGCCTGGCTCACGGCCAGCCGCAGCGCCGCCTCCGCCTGCGAGCGCAGCAGCGCCTCCGCCTGGTGCATGCGCAGCGCCGCCGCCTCCGGCGACGATGCCTGTTCGACACACCCACATTACTTCCTCTGGCCCCTCTGCACAGTACTCGCAAAAAGCAGACACGCTGATACAGTGCAGCACTGCTCCTATATGTACAGGGTGATCAAAAAGTGAGTATAACTTTGAAATCTAAATAAATCTCGGAGTAATGTAGATAAAGGTACAAATTGACACACGTGCTTGGAATGACATGGCGTTTTATTAGAACCAAAAAAATACAAAAGTTAAAAAAATGTCCGACAGATGGCGCTTCGTCTGATCAGAATAGCAATAATTAGCATAACAAAGTAAGACAAAGCAACGATGGCGTTCTTTACAGGAAATGCTTAATACGTCCACCATCATTCCTCGACAATAGCTACAGTCGAGAAATAATGTTGTGAACAGCACTGTAAAGCATGTCCGGAGTTATGGTGAGGCATTGGCGTCGGATGTTGTCTTTCAGCATCCCTACAGATGTCGGTCGATCACGATACACTTGCTACTTCAGGTAACCCCAAATCCAAGAATCGCAGTGACTGAGGTCTGGGGACCTGGGAGGCCGAGCATGACGAAAATGGCGGCTGAGCACACGATCGTCACCAAACGGCGCGCGCAAGAGATCTTTCACGCGCCTAGCAATATGGGGTGGTTCTAATAAAACCCCATGTCATTCCAAGCATGTGTGTCAATTTTTACTTCTCTATCTACATTATTCCGTGGTTTTTTAAGTTTTCAAATTTATACTGACTTCTTGATCACCAGGTACGTTATTAACTTCGGTGTAGGACAGTGGACAACGATACTCTAGATATCAATTAAAAACCCCCAGTCTGACTAGAGAGGTTTCCCTAGGTCATTAGGCGAAGGCCGGAATTGAAAAGCTCATCCAAAAGTTTCCTATCAGGAAATCCTTCAGCCCCACTCCCAACCTGTTGGGACGTTTGTCTGACGAGGGCCGAGTCCTACAACAGACTACACTGCTAATAGCTCCGAATAAGAGGTTTAAAACGAGAAAAAATAATAAATAATATAATGGATGCCCTCAGCGCGTCGAGGATGAGACTCCACAACTTTCTTCGGGTGTTTATTTATGCATTGACGTTACAGAGTGACCCGTGGCCTTGGTAATATGGTGGGTTGTTTACCAATAAAAAGTAGTAACAGAGCTGCAGAGATTGCCTCCTCGTCTTATTCTGCAGCTTCTCTCAGTGCTGTTTTTTATTCTCTTTCACATAATTACATTGTTAATTAAAAACAACACATGTCATACGTAAGTAAATTTTAGAAAATGAAAATAAATTTTGCTACGTTCTTAAGAAGAAAATAATAGGCGATAGAAGAGATCTAGATAATAAAAGACGTTCGTTTATCTGTCTGTTTCAAGTGCGAGGGCTTCGGTAGACACTTCGAGACTGTTTCACCTCAGTTAGCATATTCTACTCTACTATGGTTTCTGCTAAATAAAGCCGCGTGGAGTGGCAGCATGGTTTGAGGCGCCATGTCACGGATTGCGCTGCGACTTCCGCCGGAGGTTCGAATCTTCTCTCGGGCATGGGTGTTTGTGTTGTTCTTGGCATACGTTAGTTTAACTAGTGTGTAAGTCTAGGGACCGATGACCACAGCAGTTTGGTCTCTTAGGAATTCACACACATCTGAACAAAAATGGTTCAAATGGCTCTGAGCGCTATGGAACTTAACATCGGAGGTCATCAGTCCCCTAGAACTTAGAACTACTTAAACCAAACTAACCTAAGGACATCACACACATCCATGCCCGAGGCAGGATTCGAACCTGCGACCGCGGTGGTCCCGCGGTTCCAGACTGAAGCGCCTAGAACCACTCGGCCACTTCGGTCGGCGCATTTGAACGTTTTTTTTTTTTTTGCTAAATAAATATTTATATGAGATTCGCTGTACGTGGTTTGTCAGTATGAAGTTTGTTACTACAATTAGTTTCACCAATGCCCGCCGCATAAGCGGTAGAGGAACCTCGGGTATGCTGTATCCAGTCGAAGCCACCCATTGGTGATCAGATGTCGCAGAGCTACCACATTGTGCGGTTTCTATTGTTATGTTTCACCCGTTATCGCAAATAGACCCAGAAACTTTATATGGCGTCCATATCGGTGTACGTGACTATCCATCAAACGAGTAGCGCATGCATACAGCCGTGTGAAAATGGTGTTGCCATTATGAAAGAAGGGAGTGTACACAACGGACTTATTGTGAAGATTTAGCAGACAGGGCAACATATTGCCACCGACAATGTTGACATAAAGAGCGTGTCTCACTTTCACGGCAATGAGCGGATACATCTCACTGTACGTAAAACATCGCCAAAAAGTCATAGACCCACATCGACCTAATCTAAACCCTCCACACACCGCGGGTTAAACGTCTCATCTGTGCACTCGTCACTTTGTGTCGTCTGAAAAGAGGCAAAATCACGTTTTGTCGGACAACACTACATTCGTTCAGTCAGCTAGTGACAAGTTTCTCTGTTGTTTGGCTCGTTGAAGATATGCAGCTTTACGTACTGATGTGAGCGATAGCCTTTTGCGAGGCACCCGACTCCAAATACTCCTTGCATGCAGTTCCCCTGTTGAATTTTCGCTAAGAAACTCGTTTATATGGGCTTGCATCTACTGACAGCAGCAATTCATGTAGCATTTCGCGCGATTGTCACTGGTAAAGCATGGCACTTCGGTCCCTGTCGATTAGGATGTTATTTCGAGCGCTGTTCACACACCGTGTTATACGGCTGCGAGGTGTATATCATCCCTTGCAGACGTGTTCCACAATGCGCGTTCGTAGACCAACAAACTAGGCAAGTTCATTCCTGGAGGGATCATAGGCACATCCAAACACATCTCTTTTCTACCGTTCTGTCACGTGTTCGCGTCCGCTCATCGCACTGGGCCGATTCCATATACAAGATTACCTCGGCATGGCTTACGTCAGTTTTAGAGGGTAAAATGACCGCCCGTTACCAGTTCTGCACAATCGTCAAGCGTCACACTAGGATTCCGGACGTTGAGTGCGCATTCAGAAAGATTATATAAATTGACCTGGACCGACAGCTGAAAATGTGTACTAGAACTAGGATTGTAAGCTGGAGATGTTGCTGTTGGCGCACAGTCCCTCTGCCATTATCCTACCTAACCACGCCTCTTCGCCTGACCCTAGTTCTTAATGTCACTTGATGCTCATCCCAGATGTCTATTACATGTTCTCCCACGAGGGGGAAACCTTTGGATAATTTACCCATGAAATATCAAAGCAAAAGTTTACGTGAGAGCAGGCAGGGTTCTTCTGAACGGACGAATGTGGTCAGTGTATCACGTGCCCAGGGCCGGTTAGAGAACGTTTTTCCACACAAATGTATTATCATTTGGCGCTCCCCTCCCCCACACCTCCCTTTTCCCTCGTGGCCGGCCGCGGTGGTCTAGCGGTTCTAGGCGCGCAGTCCGGAACCGCGCGACTGCTACGGTGGCAGGTTCGAATCCTGCCTCGGGCATGGATGTGTGTGATGTCCTTAGGTTAGTTTGGTTTAAGCAGTTCTAAGTTCTAGGGGACTGATGACCACAGTAGTTAAGTCCGACAGTGCTCAGAGCCATTTGAACCATTTTTTTTCCCTCGTGCACTTTCACTAATTGCGAATCCCACTGTATACAAATATTACACTTGGGCGTCCCTCTCGGCTTGTCTCGCCGAGCGGCCTTTACTAATGATGATATGCCCTGTATAGAAATTTAAGACTTATGGCATATTGGCGCATCAAGCGGTGAAACGTGTCGCTTGCGCCTTAAGCCGACCCTGCGGATGCCTCTTTGATAAAAGTGTTCCGTTAGAGAACTAACAGCACCGCTGAGAATAATCGTCGTAGAGAAAGACGCGATGTGGATGCCGAGTAGGACAACCTATGCACGAGCGGAGAACAGTAAACCGGAGTCAGCCGTGCGGTATTAGCCGAGCGGTGTGAAGCGCTGCAGTCATGGACTGTGCGGCTGGTCCCGGCGGAGGTTTGAGTCCCCCCATGGGCATGGGTGTGTGTGTTTGTCCTTAGGATAATTTAGGTTAAGTAGTGTGTAAGCTTAGCAGTTAAGTCCCATAAGATTTCACACACATTTGAACACAAACCGGAGTGAACCAGGTCCGAGTCTGTCACGAAAGTTCGGCGAAACCTGCTGTCCGTGGAGCTTAGAAGCAGATGCGCGGCGTCTGTTCCCCATGCTAACGCTGTATCGGCAGAAAAGATTCTAATTTTCTCAAGAGTTTCGACAATGGATGTTACCGCTTGGCGACTCGTGGTCCCTTGCGACGAATCACGTTTTGTAATTCATGGAACAGTTGAACGAGGGCATGTCTGGCGAGACACTTCGAAAACACCCTACTGTATGAACATTTCAGCTGCGGGAATCTCTTCAAGCGTTATTTTGACCAGCTACGTTACGAATCACCTTTATTCGAGTACGATGACTGCCTTCCTTCGTGAGAATAAAATGTTTCAGTGTCTCGAGTGTTCGAAACTGGCTCGAAGAACACATCCATTAGCCACGAAGGCGATTTCACCTTTGCGATATAAGCGACTTTCTGATATATTCCATTCGCTCATGGAGCAAAGCAAACGTTACTGTCTATAAGCGTAGACGAGCACCCTAATTTCTCGTATATTATCGTGATTCCTATGGGATACATGACCGCATCAGACTACCACTTCTTTAGTTTACCCAGCAGAATTTCACCAGAACAGAGTGGTCTTTCTTCTAAATTTCCATTAACGTTCCTTGAGGACCTCTGTTGCACTTTCGTTAGTTGTTTATGAGCTGTTACGATCCTGGCATCGCAACTCTGAACCCGCTATTCTCTATAGTGTCAATGATTGAGGATGTTTTTGTTAGGCAGGACGCAGCTTATCATTGTCAGAAATGGAAGTAACTTCAGGCGTCCGCGGGGTAGTGTATTGTAACACTTGCTGCTCATTTACACACACAAAAAAAAGTTTTGCATCACTTCGGTTCCGAGAGTTCCGGAACGTTTGCAGAAAATTGGAATAGAGACCTTCAGAGGTGGTGGTTCAGATTGCTGTACACACCGGTACCTCTAATACCCATTAGCACGTCCTATTGCACTGATGCATGCCTGTATTCGTCGTGGCATACTATCCACAAGTTCATCAAGGCACTGTTGGTCCAGATTGTCCCACTCCTTAACGGCGATTCGGTGTAGATCCCTCAGAGTGGTTGGTGGGTCACGTCGTCCATAAACAGCCCTTTTCAATATATCCCAGGCATGTTTGATAGGGTTCATCTCTGTTGTCGAGCGATTTAGTTACCCTGAAGGAAGTCATTCACAAGATGTGCACGATGGGGCACGAATTGCCCTCCATGAAGACGAATGCCTCGCCAATATGATGCCAATATGGTTGCACTATCGGTCGTAGGATGGCATTCACGTATCGTACAGCCATTATGGCGCCTTCCATGACCACCATCGGCGTACGTCGGCCCCACATAATTCCCCCCCCCCCCCTTTCCCCAAAAACAGTAGGCAATCTCCACCTTTCACTCGCTGGACAGTGTGTCTAAGGGCTTCCTCCTGACCCGGTCGCCTCCAAACGCGTGTTTGACGATTATCTGGTTGAAGGCATATGCGACACTCACCGATGAAGAGAAAATGATGCCAATCCTGAACGCTCTATTCGGCATGTTGGGCCCATCTGTACCGTGCTGCATGGTGTCGTGGTTGCAAAGATGGACGTCGCTATGGATGTCGGGAGCGAAGTTGCACATCATGCAGCCTACTGCGTACGGTTTGACGTCCTGAGACTGCACGAACAGTGTTATTCAACATGGTGGCGTTGCTGTCAGGGTTCCTCCGAGTCATGATCCGTAGGTAACGGTCGTCCACTGCAGTAGTAGCCCTTGGGCGACCTCAGCGAGGCATGTCGTCGACAGTTCCTGTCTCTCTGTATCTCCTCCATGTCCGAAAAACATCACTTTGGTTCACTCCGAGATGCCTGGACACTTAACTTGTTGAGAGCCCTTCCTGGCACCAAGTAACAATGCGGACGCGATCGGACCCGGTATTGACCGTCTAAACATAGTTGAACTACAGAAAACACGAGCCGTGTACCTCCTTCCTTGTGAAATGATCGGCTGTCGGACACCCTCCGTCTAATAGGTGCTACTCATGAATGGTTGTTTACATCTATGGGTGGGTGTAGTGACACCTCTGAACAGTCAAACGGACTGTGTCTGTGATACAACATCCACAGTCAACGCCTATCTTGAGGAGTTCTGGTAACCGGGGTGGTGCAAAACTTTTTTGATGTATTAACGATATTGCAGACAGTATTAATAGTGACCTCTGACTTTTTACATAAGACACAGTTATTTATTAGAAGGACTATCGGAAAGATAAGATGTGAAAGTGGTACAAAGGTTACCAGCTTGTTTTAAATAAACAGAAATGTTCCGTGCAGAAAACACACATTAGAGAATCCTTTACTGGTTCAGTGAAACAAAAAAAAGTGATTATGGCGTCTGACTTGAAATCAGATACCTTCTGGGTAAAAAGAGAAAAAAAATAGAAATAAAGAAACAGGAAACTGACAGGCTGCGGATCCAAGGGACCCGTGTTGGATGCCCGGTCAGTTCTACGATTTTCATCTATCACGATCACTTCTTTCACCTCTGGCAATGTTTGTCGACTTGGTAAAGGCCGAACTGCACCGCGGTTCTCCTATAACTGGCTGGAGACGTCAGTTCAAATGTGGAGGAAGGAAACGGTATACCATCTGCCACTGCCTTGTAAAGTATTGTGGTGTTCACACCAACCTTCCGATTGATGTAACCATTACCTTATGGGTACAATATCAATAAGACACAACTTGTTATCAGTGAAATGATACAAGTCTATGTATGTAGCAATTTGTGAGGATATGAAATAGAAAGATGACACAGTTGTAGGTATAGAAGGTGACAGACTTCGGTTTATTCGATGAATACTGGGAAAATGTGAAACATGTAGTCAGTCTACAGAGCAGATTGCTTACAAAAAGAGTTGTGTAGGACGTCCTAGAAAACTGCACAAATGTGGGGGATTCATACCAAACACGAAGAACAAGAGATATTGAATGTGTATGAAAAAAGGGGGCCGTACGAATGGGCACAGGTATGTTTGACTCTCGGGAGCCGGCCGAGCGGTTCTAGGCGCTACAGTCCCGAAAAGCGCGACCGCTAAGGTCGCAGGTTCGAATCCTGCCTCTGGCACGGAGGTGTGGGATGATCTTAGGTTAGTTAGGTTTAAGTAGTTCTATGTTCTAGGGAACTGATGACCTCAGAAGTTAAGTCCCATAGTGCTCAGAGCCATTTGAACCATTTTTGACTCTCGGGAGAACGTCACTGAGATGCTGTAATAATTGTAAAGGCAGATTCTCTAAGATAGACACAATCTATCCCGAAACGGCCTACTTACAAAATTTCAAAAACCAATTTCAGGTAACGAATCTGGGAATACACGACAGTCCCCTCCGTACTGTTCCTGTAGGGATGTCGAAGACAATATTAGAGTATTTAAATCTATACGATTACTCTGCAATTCACATTTAAAAGTGCTTGGCAGAGGGTTCATTGAACCACAATCATACTATCTATTTTATTTTGATAATCATTCCTACCTATGTAGGTTGGCCTCAACAAAATATTTTCGCATTCGGAAGAGAAAGTTGGTGACTGAAATTTCGTAAATAGATCTCGCCGCGACGAAAAACGTCTTACCTTTAATGACTTCCATCCTAACTCGCGTATCATATCTGCCACACTCTCTCCCCTATTACGTGATAATACAAAACGAGCTGCCCTTTTTTGCAGCCTTTCGAAATACTCCGTCAATCCCACCTGGTAAGGATCCCACACCGCGTAGCAATATTCTAACAGAGGACGAAAGAGTGTAGTGTAAGCTGTCTCTTTAGAGGACTTGTTGCATCTTCTAAGTGTCCTGCCAATGAAACGCAACCTTTGGCTCGCCTTCCCCACAATATTGTCTATGTGGTCTTTCCAACTGAAGCTGTTCGTAATTTTAACACCCAGGTACTTAACTGAATTGACAGCCTTGAGAATTGTACTATTTATCGAGTAATCGAATTCCAACGGATTTCTTTTGGAACTCATGTGGATCACATCACATCGCGCGCAGAGGCTTTAAGCAAACATTCTTCCCATATTCCGTACGGGAATGGGACTGGGAGAAGTCCTCATTAGTAGTACAACTGGAATACTCTTCACAGAGGATTGCGGAGTATCGATTTACATGCAGAAACCTCGCACAGCAAAGACGAAAAGGAGATAATAGCGAATAGAGTGTGTAAGCAGGGCTGCAGTCATTTTTCCTTCGCGAAATACAGGAATGGAATGGGCAAGAAAATGGAAAATATCGGTTACGTGTCCGTGCAGTGGCTTGCGGAATATTTATGTAGATGTATATTAACTGAAATTGTGGATGCCCCGGTGGGCGCGAATGCGAGTAGCAGTGCTTACCTGCTGGTGGTTGTGGTGCGGCTGGTGGCCGGGGTGGTGGTGGTGGTGGTGAGAGTCGACGCCCATGGACTGGCGCATGGCGGCGTCCATGGAGCGCATCGAGTCGGCCATGGAGGCGGCGCGCATGGCCATGGCGGCGGCGTGCTGCACGTCTGCGGGCGGCGTGCCTGCCGCGCCCGGGGGCCCTCCGCCGCCGGCGCCGCCCCCGCCGCCCCCGCCGCCGCCCCCGCCGCCGTTGGCGGAGGAGACTGGCGAGGCGAGCCCGGTGGCGCCCATGCGCATCGCGGCGGCCAGGTTGACCGCCGCCGCCTGCACCGCGACCGCCTGCAACACCGGCCACTCGTCGCTGGTAGGAGCCCGCTGCGACAGGACACACACCGCTGCGGTTCGCAACTCCCACACTCTGCCACTGGTTTCCACAAATCAGAGCCAAGTCTGCTTACCCGGACTACGACTCCCTCAGAGCCGCTCGCGAACATACTGAGAAGCTTAAGCGCCACTCCTTATTTGGAAGTTCCTCGAGAGATTCCCGAACGAACTACTGAGCCTCCAAACGACAGGAGATTGCCAGGGGCGAGCACTCGAGATGGGACATCTGGAGCAGCCAGAACCGCGTTGGCGGAGGCTCGGCACCAGTGGAAGCGAAGGTGATCTAGTGAGGCCAGTAAACCTCCTACTCTTTAAGGTATCGAACTCCCACGCATAAAACAGCCTCGAACGTCTGATTACTTTACAAATGAGTTAATGTGTTAAATATTTGTTTTTAGGCGTATAATGGAGACAAACTTAGGAAATGTTTGAAATTATGCTTAACGTTTGTTGGCGGTCGCTAACTGCTTTCATTGTGAATGAATATAGTCTGGATAATTTGGGCTCAATTTTAAGTAAAAGCTAGTTTTTCACACAACTCAATGTTTACGACTTCATGTCTTCTAAACTACGTGTCGTACAATGATATAATTTTGCAAGTACATTCTGATACATGCAAATACTATCTGAAGAGCGAGTTGCAAATAGAGTTCGTAGTAAAGAAGTAATAAATTAAAACCTCATACCTGATGTTGAAGTTTTACCGCGCATAATTTTGAACCAAAGTTAGTTTTCGACACTTCTAAATGTTTATGACGTCATATGTGCTGAACTGTGTGTCGTAAAATGATTTAATTTTGCATGTACATTCAGTGGTATATGTGGATAATGTCTGCAAACTGTGTTGGGAACAGAGGCCATAGTATAGAAGTAATAAGTTAAAACGTCAAGCTGAAGTTTCAATGCATGAGCGAAAGCGAAGTAAGCGATAAACTGTCTCCCTTCATCATCTGCGTGGGGTGTTAGCGACAGCGAGTTTCGTAAAAGTTTGAAATTTTGTGTACAGTTTACTAGAAATTGCCAAGTGCGCTCATTCCCAAATACTGGATGAATGGAGTCCGGGTATTTCTGCACCGTCAGTTACGCTGTTTTAACACAAACACACAGTTTCTAACTGTAAAACTTGTTTTATTGTGTTAAACTTTTAATATAAGGTTGTAGCTCTTAATGAATATATTAAGGCAGAATTTTAATTTCGGCCAATAATGACGCGAAGTATTGAAAATTAAGTTTTTGTTGGCCCTGAAATCTGTTAGACAGGCGACCTTCATCTGTTACCGGCTTCCGAGATAGCGGTTTAGTAATATAGATAGACGAGAGATGTGACTCTGGCGATTATCAGGATACGGAACATCTCCTGATCTACACTAACTGTCCCAGTAAATATACACTCGATGAATTACGGTGGTTAAACAAGAAAGCATTGGACGCAGCTTAATTATAGGCTTAAAAAGTTTGATTTCTGGTCATGTAAAAACAAGATAATTTGCAAAGCAGGGAACAGACAGTTGGAAATTGTGTAGCCATCGCCCAGGCACCATTTGCCGATCGATCTGCGATCTACGACAGTTGGTGGTTTGCAGGCAGCCCGAACTCGGACAGAAATAAATACTTTTTCGCCACCCGGAAGGAATAGTGTCACGATCCCTTGCCCTTGCTGCTGCCAACGGAATGGTTACTGCATGCAGACATGTCCTCTACTTTCAACTTTCACTACTCCCCCCGGATCCTCGAAAGCCTCGCTTTCGGCAACCTGTATCCTGAGCTATTTTTTAAAGTTCTCTCACATAGTCAAACATCCAAAACACTTTCCCTGCTGCTACGTCTGCCACCACCGTTTTCTGGTAGCACCTGTGCGATCGTCCAGTTGTGAAAGCCCTGGGTCGATTTCCGGGACCCGGAGGAAGTAAGTTTTCGTTCTGCCTTCTCTAAACCCTACTAAATGGGGAGCTGTTCGGGCCGTCCGTGATGTTTCCAGCGCCGAGTGATTTGTCCAGGATGGCTGGTGTCTCGACAGCTCCTGTGCGAAATAAACGTGAAGAGCCCTGACAGGAAACACTTCTTTGCCGACTTCTATTAGTGGGAGCTGGAAATGGATAACTGGAAGATTGAAATTTTGTTCTTGAGGCTGACTGGTCGAAAGGCCTGAATGTCAAAATAATTTCTTGGACAAGTTTTGGACCTTGTGAAATGGAAAAATCGACCGGCAGCCCTCTTAGTGTGCAAAAGGCATGTTTCGGTGCCTCTGGGCGCGGATAGTGTTGTGGAGTGGATTTCTAAAGTCGGTAGTCACGATCCTCAGCGATCAGTAACAGTGTTCTCCCTGTGCGGAAAGTTTCGAAAGAGTTCGGGAGTACGTTCCAGACGATGGGCGTCACAGGAGCATACTACCGAAACCTCTCGGCGAAGTTATGTGCGGCTATCTAGATGAGGTGTTGTGGGAAGCGTCCTAAGGGGCACAGGACACAGCAACACATGCTGCCTCTTAGGACTATTAAGTGCCCCTCCTCCCTCACAAATTCTTCTGAAATGGCACGTAGTAACTTCACCGTCTTCTGTCATCCCTCAGATATAGACAGGTATCTGCAGAGTGACGACGAAATGATTTTCGTGCTCGCACGTTCCCCGAACATCCAAAATGCAGACGTACGCAGTCAAAGCCTGCACGGAGTTATCCATCGTGGAGAAAAAATGTGGCGCGTGGAAGGGTGAATACATAGATAAGGAATAACATAACCAGCAAGTTTCATCGCTGCAGCCTGATTTGTGCAAGGTGGTGTTTAGCTGCTCGTGGTGACTATTTTACCTGACATTTGTAGAGAGTTTTTGAAGAATCCAGTTGCCATTTCTGAAAGCTGTTGCACAGTGTAAGTATGCTGTTAAATAAATGCGCAGTTACTTCGACTTGTTGCAGCGTGAACTTCACAACGGTAAATAACCGAAATTAAAATTCTGCAGAGTAAACATTTTAATAGTTAGGGGTGAAAAAATGTCATTGGTTAGATATTCAGCGAGGCTTTGGACCCGGTACAAAAGAAATGCATTTTTTACATTCGTAAATATGTCCTAATTTGAAAATGATGGCCGCATTGAATCAACCCGTAAGGGGTGCTCGTAGGGTGTAATTGTCCACTAGCGGGGTTGCATGGTCTTAACCTGTCACAAACAACTTGTTTCACTGAAACTGACCTTTCCTGTTACTTTTATGTCATTTAATAGTGTCTACAATTGGGCTCAATTTCATCACATACTAAATGAATTTAGTTATAGTTATTTTTGCAACTTCTCTTTAATTTATGGAAACCAGTGTTATTTTCTATCATACAGTGACTTACAATTCTAACCTTCTTATCTAGTAGAATTATCGCTACTGTTACAAATCAAACTTATTAGAAGGACAGAAAAGCAGATATACATTTTTGAAATGAGGGACAGAATGCAAAGAAGAAATAGTAGTGGAAATGTTACATCATGCTTGTCTCACAGTATTTTACCTTCACATTCGTTGTAAGCCACGGTTGTGATCCGCTCTCCGTGTTTTTCTAGCATTTTGTTCAGTTTTCCGGCAAGATCAGAGATCATAACAATTATTTAAATTCCCGTGACTCAATGACGAGTTATTTTTGAAGAACTGTATGTTTACCATGTATTCTGTATTTTCTACCTGTTTAGGTCGTTGCGAACATCTTCATAGGAAGGGAAAAGACTGTACATTAGATGGATACGCAGTTCAGTTCTCCTTTGGATGAACTGAAAACAGTCAGGGTTAATCCAGTGGATAGTAATGCATATCCACTAATGTACAGCTGTTTTTTCTTCCTGTGAAGATGGTCGCTACGACCGAAACTGGTAGAAAGTAGAGAACATATTTTTACAGTTGATTGCAAGCAATCGCTTCTTCCTGACACCTGTATCGGGTCACCTTTTGAAAGCGTTAGAATTATTTTTGTTTTCTGTAAGATCTTTGCGTATCATAGATTGAAGAAATGTGCGAGAAAAATTATCTTTTTAACGCTTTGTCCAACTAATCGTCTGGCTATATTCGTCTCCAATAACTCGTTAAGAAGCAACACTTTAATTTAGTTTGAATGACGCTGCCTGTCGCCAGCCTCACAAGCAAGCGCGCACACACACAACACACACCCATACACACCAGCCTCTCCTCTGCCGTGTACCGCACGTGCACAAATCTAATGAAAGAGTCGTCCTTGGTTCGGTAAGAACAAACACTCGTGCAGCACGGCACAACTTGCAACACTGATAGGCGTTTCGAAAGGCGACCTTTGACCCGGGAGACGCATTGCTGTAATGAGAGGGAGCTAGCCACACGCTACTCGTCCCTTATCGAAGGGTCAAGGTGCGGTACCCGTCGCTGTTTACTGTTTACCGTCCAGCCTGAAAATATCATCCCTGCGAAACAAAAGGAATTCCCTGGAACGCCACAATTGAGTATTAGTCGACGCACACCTCATGGCTACACACTTCTACTGATACATATAGAATGAGGCTATGCAAACAGAGATAGCTCCAAATGAGTGGAAGTTATAGTCATTAAACGGCACGTCGAACAAAGATAGTTTGAAGTTACTTCTCATAGAAAATAACCTAATGTTATCACGAAATTGGGAACAATTACATTTTACTTAAAATCAATTTTCAAAATAGGGTACAGTTTGGCATGTTACCTAACACAGGAATGGAAGAACTACTGTTACAAATTTAGAGTAATGATAGAGAAAATAAAATACAGTGCCTAAAAAAGGAGATATTTCTCTAGGGGACGTAGTTGCTAGGTTAGTGGATGCAGAAAGGCGTGTTTTAGTGCAAGATCAGCATCGTTCAAGATACACGGTGAAAGGAGTTGACCAGTGGTCAGCGAAGGCTCTTGTAATTAAGTCTGGTGTCAGCTGGTTGCCGCCGGCCGCGGTGGTCTAGCTAGCGGTTCTAGGCGCGCAGTCACGAACCGCGCGACTGCTGCGGTCGCAGGTTCGAATCCTGCCTCAGGCATGGATGTGTGTGATGTCCTTAGGTTAGATAGGTTTAAGTGGTTCTAAGTTCTAGGGGACTTATGACCACAGATGTTGAGTCCCATAGTGCTCAGAGCCATTTCAGCTGGTTGCCATGCTGCGTCATAGATTTTGCCAAGTTCTGTACCTACACACCTTTATTGTAATTTCACCTCCGTATGCAGGAGCAGGTTGGCAGCGATTTCGATGAATTTAGAGATCGCCTGCTTCATTTTAGTTCAAGTTTATCAATTCTGGAGCTCCTGCCAGGTACACTATCCACGGAGGTACGCTCTTCTGATTAGAAGAATCTGCATCTGCTTGCATATTCCGCGAGTCACCATACGGTGCGTGGCGGCGTGTTTTTGTATCACTGCCAGCCGGTCCCTTTCCTGTTTCACTCGCAAATGGAGAGAGGGAAAACCGACTATCTGTGCCCTTCTGTTCGAGCCGTGATTTTTCTCATCTTATCTTCACAGCACTCGAGTGAAATGCATGTCGGTGGCAGTAGGATTGCTAGGAAGCATGTCGCAGTTGCCGGTTCTCTAAAACTTCTCAATACTGTTTCGCGAAAAGAAAGCGTTCTTCTCTCCACGGATTCCCATTTAATTTCGCGGAGCATTTCCGTAATACTCGCACGTTGATCGAACCTACCGGTACCAAATCTAACTGCACGCCTCTTAACTGCTTCGATGCCTTTCTTTAATCCGACCTGTTAGAGATCCCAAACACTTGAGTAGTACTCAAGAATGGGTCATAAAGGGTCATGTATGTGCCACCAATATTACAGAATATATTTACTCCGGTTATGTTCTTCTAATTACGATTCCAAATTTCGAAAGTGCAGATCGAGCATACGGGAACGGAATTTAAGGCACTGCGTTCTTGCAGTGTAGAATATGATAATTACAATGTAAGAATCCAGTGTCACATAGCTGGCCTGCTAGCCCGCTGTCTGCAGTTGGAACCTCAAATCAATCGTCACCCACATTTTAATGGCTTTCGAAACCGTTGGCGAAGTGCCAGGCGTCTTCAGTCAATTCCGACAGTCCGTTCTCAACAGATCCAATGTCTGATTCAATCCTGAAAGTTGAAACGTTAGGAAGTTACGGCTGTAAAAAAATGTGCCAGGAATTAAAGGTATTACAAATGGAAAGCCTGTCCCTATTCTCTCATTTTCTTCTACCTCTTTGGTATTTAGGCCTCTAAGGGAAAAAAGTGTTTGATCCCCATTTTATTACATATATAAGTTTCTATTCTTGTATTTAACAATTCTTAAAAATTTTGTAACAGAGGTTCTTTCCACACATCGTACAAGGTGTCTCAAACATTTAGGGTCAACCTTTTATCCATGGTAGACGACCCTAAACTACTAATGGTGGAAACCAACATTTAGTTTTTTCGTACAATTTTCACACGTATAGCTACTAGAAACTGTCCAAAGAAGCAACCGCAATTCTCAATGAACTCATTACAACGTAATGAACTTACGGAACTGAAAAAAATCGCTTGAGGTCGGTACTCGCGCACGTCGCTTACAACAAGAGCGTACTTTCTGCTTCACTATTATTCGCCACGCTGTTTCCTTCTTAGCATGCATGATACAGGCAACTTTACATGCGGTTATTGATGAACCTTCTCCCGCATTATCGAACACCGTCTCCTTAAATTCTACTGTGAGAACAATTGTCTGTCGAGAATCTTGCTAGCCCTCTGCTGCTTCACTGCTCCGATTCGGAGTAATATATTTATTTGGTGCAATATATTTACTCCAACCAGGATGACGCCCATTACGAAACTGTCCTTCATAAAATCATTCCGCTTTCCGACACGGCACTTCGCACATTCCTATATTAAAAGCGTGTCTGTAACGAGTAATGCTCCATTTTCGACAAATCGCTCTGAGTTGTAAACAGTAGAGAACACCGTGGACTCGTCACCTACTATTTTCCACTGCTTTTCGAGGTAACACAATGGGCGTTGATTATCATGCAGCATGAACTGTTCACAAATATCTGCGTCTGCTCATTCGAGATTTCTTACTGCCGAGAATACTCAATTCTGACCACTGGAAGACTATTTCAAATGGCCTACTTCCATCTGTATAATGTTGGGACACGACACTTTTGCATCAAGGACGACAGCAGGTCGTCACGTAGCATAAGCGGCAGGATTGACAAAATGTCTGCTTATCGTGGAAGGTCTCATGTTTGGGTAGGCATCTGGAGACGGCAACAGTGGGTATCCTCTCGTCATCGCCACAACCGTGCACTAATTTCTACAGGCAGAAGACAAGCAGGGACATGTCCAGGCTACTGTACCTGCGGCCCGACGGCAGGGCTGGCCACGCCGGACTGCCCCACGATGGCGGCCATGGCAGCCATGCGGCTCGCGTTGTGCAGGTCTTCACCGTAGCCTGCCATCTGATGTAGCCCGTTGTTCGGCCGCAGCAGCTCGCCCAGCTTTCCCGGCCCGTTGTTGTTGTTGTTGTTGTTCAGCAGCCCAGGACCTGTAACCACCATAGCACTCACATCTAGGGCAAATGCAGCCAGAAAAAGCTCACCAACTGGTGCAGCCTGCAGTTGGGCTGGATAAGTTGGCCCAACCAGCTTTTATTGTTGTTGTTGTTCATCAACCTAGAAACAGGAACCAATCAGCCCCTTATATCCAGAACAAAAACAGTTGCCAGTCATCTGTTGCAGCCCATGGTTGAGTAAGCTGCTGAGTTGCCTAGCTTGTCCAGCTCATTGTTGTTTTTGTTACCTTTTCGTCATTTGTTCTGTTTTGGATTGGATTGTTTGGGGGAGGAGACCAGACAGTGAGGTCATCGGATTAAGGAAGGACGGGGAAGGAAGTCGGCCGTGCCCTTTCAAAGGAACCATCCCAGCATTTGCCTGGAGCGATTTAGGGAAATCACGGAAAACCTAAATCAGGATGACCGGACGCGGGATTGAACCGTCGTCCTCCCGAATGCGAGTCCAGTGTGCTAGCCACTGCACCACCTCGCTCGGTGTTCTGTTTTCCGTCGTTCCTTAGTTGCTTCAAAATTCATGTAAGGATGTTCCGTCTATGCAACTAAATGAAAGGCAGTTTGTTTATTGCCATACGCCCTTCTTTTTACTTGTGAAGCATCTTCAGTGGTCTGTAATACATGCTTCTTTGTATACATATAACAAAAGTGTTGTTACGCAGTAGTTACAATATGTTACTATGTTACATTTTGTGATGTTTTTCTCTTTGTTTTTCAGATTAAATTCAACTTTTGCGGCAAAAATTTTGTGAGGTGAAATTATCGCCCGGTGCTACATTTCCAGTGCAGTTAGCCCAAATGTGTGGTCCTGGAGAAGTGTTCATTAGTCCCCTTGCTCCAGCTGGCAGATTTCTGGCGCTTTTTCACACCCATTTGTTACAATACGTCACTTACATCACTTGCACTTTTCATTTTGTGAGCACCACGTGTGTGTTTACGGTGTGTAGCGTTACCAACCGTCGTTGTGTTTACACATAACAAAACACACACACACACACACACACACACACACACACACACACACACACACACGCAGGCACGCATGCACACAAAACAAATGAAAAATATCAAACCACACAAACAACAAAAAACCAAAGGCGAAAGATAAACACAAAGTGACAGTTGGAAACACGGCTAACACGTATGTTGATTAGAAAATGAAAAGTGCAAGTGATGAAAGTGATGTGTTGTAACAAATGTGGGTGAAAAAACGCCGAACGTCGGCTAGCTGGAGCAAGGGGACTAATGAACACATTTCCAGGACCACACATATGGATTAACAGCACTGGAAATCGTAGGTAACAACGAACGACAAATCCACCTCATGACATTTGTGATACAAAAATTGATTCAAATATGGAAAACAAGAAAAAAAGTGACATAGTGAAATATAGAAACGTATTATAACTACTAAATAGTGCATTTATTACATGTATGAAAAGAAACATCTATTACAGGCCACTAAAATGGCTCACAAATAAGAAAAGCGAAACGCGCATGACAGAAACAAATAGCCCTTCATTTAGTCAGATAGACGGAGCATACCTCCATGAATTTCTTGTCTTCGTTGTTGTTGTTGCTGTTGTTGGCAGCCTGGGACCTGCAACCACCTGGCCACCTACATCTAGAGCAAAAACAGACTGCCGTCTGGTGCCAGCCACTGCTGGACCACTGCAGCTCGTTCAGTTTCCCCGTCTCATGGTGTCTTTGTTGTTCGTGTTTTTGTTGTAAGGGCAACCACGGACCTTCAACCACTCGAACGCTTATGTCTAGAGGGAAAGGGGTATGTCGTAGGCCACCATCTGATACAACCCATTGTTGAGGTGCAGCAACTCACTCTTCTAGCCCGGCCTATTGTTATTGTTCTTATCTAGCAGCACTAGTTTTTCAACCACACAAGCATTGACATCTAGAGGAAATGTAGCCTGCTCCAGCCTACGATCTTGTGCCGCAATCTGCTACAATGCAGCGGCTCGTTTAGATTGTCTGGTCCACTGTTGTTGTCCGATTTCAGCAGCTGAGCACTGACATACATTGCGAAGACAGTGTACTGTAGTTCATCATTCGCTGCTGTACACTGTTGGGCTACAGCTGCTCACCGAGTTTGCCCTCCCCCTTGTTACTGTTGTTCAGCATCCCGCTACCTGAATCCGGGATACGATACGTCCAGTTATATCATCGAGGCACCCTGACCATCCTTATCTACCTAAAAGTTCCTTCCAAATCATTTGTAAGAAAAGCAGAAAACCCCATCTCTAATATGTTGTCTGGCAAAATGATGACGAACATTATAAGTCAAACACTGGTGGACCACCAGGAACAGAATGACAAGCAATGGTCTTCATCGCCCTGTTGACTGGCGCCTCCAAGACGTTACAGAGACATGAAGGGGAAGTAGGCTTCCCGTTTTTCGAGATGCAGAGCAGGGCACTCAATCTTCCAGTGGTAAGCGTATTTTGTGCAGGTGGTGGCCAACAAGTCGTAAGTATCTGCAGGAAGTCATATCTGAAAACGCGAAGAGCTTGTGATAAAATTATTCTTTATTTGCAACTGGTTTAGGTGATCAGATCTACAGGTATCATAACATTATTTAAAACAACCTAAATGGCAACGTCCTTAGTGTGGTGTCAGATAAAATAAAATCCATCTTGCGTCAGGTATTAGTTGCGATCAATACTTAAAAAAAATTAAAAAGTTAGCAGTAAAATTTAGTAACACAGTTAATCAGTCTTCAGATGCTGTTGGACTCAGGTTCCAGCAGTTCTGTTTGGACGCACTCTACAGTATGAAAAGTCATGTTCTCCTTCTTTCCTTCAGCAAGAGCGAACATAAGCTCACCGGACAAAATATTAGTGGCGTAATCACACGCGACAGATCGGTAGGAACCAGCTTCCATGTTCGGTGGTATCGAGGCACACTGTCGAACGGGTGAACAAGGAATAGGGTACCGTTTAACACAGTGGGCGTAATAATATCCTGACCGACAGCGACCGGATACGAGTGTTACGTGTTGACAGTGATAATCCGTTTCGATCCCGACGGGAAAACCAGCTGCCAGTGAATGGAGTTCATCTTAACCACCTTACGAGTGATCACAGCGAAGGGAACAGCCTTAAATAGACGTATGAGGCCGGGTACCTAGCAGAAGGCCATTTTTCACACCGGAACGTAAAGCTGTTCCTTTTCAATGGGCCGAACGACACTGAAACCGGACAGTAACTTACTGGAAGAATGCAGTGTGCGCTGACAAGTCACGGTTTTGGCGCTTCTCAAATGATACAGCCGAGCAGTCTCAGGCGCTGCAGTCATGGACTGTGCGCCTGGTCCCGGCGGAGGTTCGAGTCCTCCCTCGGGCATGGGTGTGTGTGTTTGTCCTTAGGATAATTTAGGTTAAGTAGTGTGTAAGCTTAGGGACTGATGACCTTAGCAAATGAGTCCCATAAGATTTCACACATCTGAACATTTTTTCTAATGATACGTGATGTCGAGTGCACCCATGTGGCGTTCAAGTCACACTGTGTGGAGGTTTCAGTTCATGTCGGAGCTGTTTATCTGCTGTTTTTGGAGTGTTTTTCGTGCAACGACTTGGCTCACTCATTCACGATACAGTGAACAGGAACAAAGATATTTATTTCGATCGTTTCCTCGACATTTTCGCTATCAGTGCGCTGTGGGAATTTCCGTCTTCGAAGATGACAACAGCCGTGTTCAGAGGGCTACATACACACACGTTTGAGGTGTGACGAACTGTGAGGCACCCCACTGCAACTACGGGTGGCGCGCTAGACCGCCCGATGTTAATGCCACAGGAAATGCCTGGGACCATTTAGGACAGCGAGTGAAACGTATCAGTCGACTTCCTCGCAGTCTGCCAGCTCTACGGTATCTGATCGTGAACCAGTGTCTTCTACATCTACATCCATATTCCGCAAGCCACCTGACGGTGTGTGGCGGAGGGTACCTTGAATACCTCTATCGGTATCTCTTCTATTCCAGTCTCGTATTGTCCGTGGAAAGAAAGATTGTCAGTATGCCACTGTATGGGCTCTAATCTCTCTGATTTTATCCTCACGGTCTGTTCGCGAGATATACGTAGGAGGGAGCAATATACTGCTCGACTCCTCGGCTAAGGTATGTTCCCGAAACTTCAACAAAAGCCCGTACCGAGCTACTGAGCGTCTCTCCTGCAGAGTCTTCCACTGCAGTTTATATACCATCTCCGTAACGCTTTCGCGATTACTAAATGATCCGTTGGATCTTCTCTATCTCTTCTGTCAACCCTATCTGGTACGGATCCCGCACCGGTGAGCAGTATTCGAGCAGTGGGCGAACAAGCGTACTGTAACCTACTTCCTTTGTTTTCGGACTGCATTTCCTTAGCATTCTTCCAATGAATTTCAGTCTGGCATCTGCTTTGCCAGGTTAATATGGCTTACCTGAAGAAAAGTGTGGGCTCTCTTCCTCGCCGCACTGAGGCCATTGTCGAAGTTGGAGCGTAGTTATAGGGGGTCCCCTAAGTTTTTCGTCCGGTGAGCTTATTACAATTGGGAGTTAAACGTATAAAAGTGGAGGAGTGTACAATTTTTTTCCCAAATTTATAAAACATACATAACCCACTTTCTAACACTTTTGAGTGGGTGTATTAAGACTAACTATCTCTGCTATTAGCACTACAGAAGTGGTTTATTAATGCATGCATACTACCTATTTATTAAGCAGCTTTTGCTGTATGTGAATGATCGGCCTCTTAGCCTCTCTGGAATCCTGCCAGAGAGTTGCCCGTCCCTAGCCACGTGGAGGCAGGCCGCTACTACTCTTTTATTCCCCCCACCACCATACTGATCTAACTACAACTACTAGCTACTATGAATCGAAGACTTAAACAAACGTAGTATTTACATATTTACAATTGCGCATTTGTTCTGAAGCGCATTTACTCTCTCCCAAGGTAGGCTCGCTGGGCCTCCCTTGAGATTTTGTTTACCAGTTTTGCGAAATTGCTGAACAATTCGCTTTTTGTCAATATTTCGTTAACATTTCTTGTTTGCAGAAGCTGCCTCTGTACTGAGACAGCCTGTTCGTATATTGGGCACTCAAAGACTGTGTGGTCTGGCGATCCTTCGTGGGCACCGCAGTCACACTCTGGTGTTGGCCTTTTCCCTATTTTATGCAGGTACGTGGGGTAGGGACCGTGTCCTGTAAGGAAGCGAACTAGGCCCTGTGAGGGCTTCATTATCTTGTTCTTTAGTCTTCCCCTTACTGTGGATAGAAACCCGTGGACTCTACGGCCTGTACTGGACGCATCCCATTCGTCCTGCCAAATGTCAAGCACTTTTTCTAGGATGGCTTTGACGCTTACCAGAGGAATGCCCGTTATATTTTGCACCATGTCGATGTTCTGTTTGCGCAGCCAGTAGAAGGCTGCGTGCTCCCTTATTATTAGGTCTAGTGGACATAGACGCATAATTAGCAATAGTGCATCGGTTGGACTTGTGTTGGGAGGAGTGTGCAGTTAAATTGGAATAGCACTTAGAGTGTAGAGTACGTACCAGTGGCGGTGCCGGGCTCGGAGCCGGTGGAGGAGAGTCGGCCGCCGCCGGACGAGGAGTCGGACTGCGCCGACGGGCTGGCGCACATGGAGCTGGGCCCGCCCGCGGCGCCGGCGCCGCCCCCGCCGCCCACGCCGGGCACGCCGACGCCGACGCCCACGCCGCCCAGGCCAGCCAGCCCGCCGGAGGACGCGGCGACGGCAGCCGCCGCCAGCAGCGACTCGCGCTCGCGGCGCTCGGCGGCCGCGCGGCTCAGCACGTACTGCGCCGCGAACTGGTGCTTCGGGTCCATGCGCATGTGCTCCATGTGGCTCAGCAGCCCTGCGCAGTCAGTAGTATTGTGTCAGCTTTTTGGGTGGGCATCACTCTTCTGACAGGTTTGACGCGTCCCGCATCGAATTCCTCCCCCGTCTCAGAGCAGAACTTCCACCCAAAGTCCACAGTTATTTGTAGAATGTATTCCAATCTCTGTGTTCTACACTTTCTGCCCTCTAGTAGTGTGGAAATTATTGCTTCGTGTCCTGTCATCCCTTGTCGTGTGTCTCGTGTTTTCCACATTTACATCTTCTCGTCGATTCTGCGGAGAACCTTCTTATTTCTTATCGGTCCATATAATTTCCAGCATCCTCCTACAGCATAATACCTAAAACGTTTCGTTTCTCTTCTTTTCCAATTTTCCCACAATCGATCATTCACTTCTGTAGAATGCTATGCCCTAAAATTACATTCCCATAAATTTCATCCTCAGTCTAAGACCGATATTTGATAAGCACGTCGATGAAAAATTTATACTGATGAAGATGTAATTAATATAGTCTATTATATAAACTGAAGGTGGGTGAAAGCCCGAAACGCGTCCTTCCATAAAATAAAGTTAGACAAAAAAAATGTCTCCTTGCTATAGTTCTTCAAGAAACTGAGTCCACATCCTACGAGATAAACTACGCATAATATGGATAAATTAATATAAACATCTCTGGCGTTTCACAACACGTTTTCGCACTATAATGTTCTTTTTTTCCTTCCTCGGAAACCTTACTCCAAAGCTCTGCGATGGATAATACCAATAAAAAAACGAAACATTACATTGGAATAATATGGTATATTGGGACTAAATGTGGGCTATAACTGAGGCACCATCCTTTTCACTCCATATAACCGCCGCTTTGTTCTGTACATTGAGCAAGTAGTAAAGTAAAACAAAAAGAAATGTGGAAAAGAACTTAAGATTCAGGAAGGAGTAATAAATACATGGATTTTTACCGTTGTCATAGTAACTCTGTTTAGAGAGGGCCAGGGACTTTGAAGCGCAGCTGAATGGAATATATGCGTACGGTAACTCCGAAAGAGGCTATAAGATGAATATCAACATAAGTAAAACAATGACAGTGGAATTGGAGTGGATATTGACTAATTATATTAACAAATAAAACACTAAAAGTAACAGATGAGATCTGCTATTTGGGTAGCAAAATTACTATGATGGCCAGAGTAGGAAGGATGCAGACTGGCGCTAGCAAGAAACGCATTTCTGAAAAGGAGATATTTGTTAATATCGAATATAAGTTTAAGTGTTACAAAGTCTTTTCTGAATGAATTTCTCTGGGCTGTAGCGATGAATGGAAGTGAAACGTGGACGATAAACAGTCCAAACAAGAAAAGAATAGAACCTTTTGCAGTACAGAACACTCAAGATAAGATGAATACCTCTGATATCTGATGGCTAGGTACTGAATTTGAGAGCAAAGAAATTTATGGCACAATTTCTCTAAATGAAGGGATTGGTTAACAGAACGAGTTCTGAGGCATCAAGGAATAGTCAGTTTGGTAATGGAAGGAAACCTGGGGAGGGGTCAAAACATAAAGGGAGACTAAGCCTTGAATACAGTAAGCTCGTGCAAATAGATGTAGGTTCAAGGAAGTATGTAGAGTAGAGCAGGATTTCACAGAACGAACTAGCGCGGGGAGCAGTTTATGGTTTGATAACCACAACATTCTCTTTCTGGATTCAATATCACACTGATTTTTCAGGCAAGCAAATGGGAAGTTGCAGTACAAAAAGTACAGGACAAAAATATGGAAACAACAAAAATGCAACACATCATGATCAATAAGGTGTAAGAAACCCGTTGACATTCCAAACGGCGTCCAAACATCTCGAAACGGATAAACACAGATCCTGTATGGTCCTGAAGGGAATCTTATACCATTCTTCCTGCAAAATAGTGGAAAGTTCAGGAAACTATGATGAAGGTGGATAGGGACCATGAAACCTTATTCCCAATACGTGATTACTCTGCTGTTCACAATAAAGTGCCTGGCAGAGGGTTCAATGAACCACCTTCATGCTGTCTCTCTATCGTTCCACTCTCGAACGGCACGCGGGAAAAACGAGCACTTAAATTTAGTAGACCACAAAGGCTCAATAATAGATCAGGCCAGTGTAGTGGCGATGGGAGATCATCGTCGATCTCACAAATGCAAGCTGTGTGAACAGGTGTCCTGTATCCTTGGAACACAGCATCACCACCGGGGAGCAAACAATGTACGCTGATATGGAACTGATCATCCAGATTGGTCACATAATCCTTAATGTATCCTCGCAGAGTAACGATGGGACCATGGAACAGACGATATGGCTGCCAAAATCATCACCGGATCCCAGGCATGCTTAACTATTAGGGCGTAAACTACACTAGAAGTTGGAAACAGTGTGAAGCAATACATATTCGACCAAATTAAGTTGTTGTACAGCTCCACAGTCCAGGTTATATGACTTCGGAACCACGTTGTCCTGTTACGAGCATTTGATCCACAGATGAGTGCTTTTGGGATTCTAGTTCGCCCTGCGGTTCCGTGCTTATGGTGCTCCCTTCGTGTTCTTTTGCTCCTGACAGCGTTCACGAGTGCGACATTCTGTTCTGCGCTGACTTTTACAGCTAATGTACCCTTATTTTTCGTCACAATCCTCTTCTACGACCGTCCGTAACGATCACTCAACACACACTTTCGTCCACGTTGTGATTTAGCGGATAATGTTTTTTCGCTTTCCCTGTATGCGGTATAAATATTCGGTACCATGCCTCTTGAAATACCAAATACTTCGGCTACCTAGGTTACGGAAGCATCCACCATACGTAAACCAACAATTTGAGCACCTTAGAATTCACTTAACTCCGATATTGTGCACTCGCAATTGCACAGAACACTGTTCTAATCAAAACTGACACTTGAGGACATTGCACAGGTGCCATTCATGGTCAATTATAACAGCGCAAACTGCAGGCTTGCATAGTGTCTGTATTTGTGTTCAAGTATGTATTTCTCGAAGTGTTTCCATATTTTTGTCCAACCTCTGTACAAAACAATCATCATCATCATGGTCCTACTATCAGCCGATAGAGTGAGTATTGTTACAGTATAAAATTATAAAATAATATCTGCAGTGATTCGTGTTCATAAATTAATGAACACTGTAGCACTAGCTTTTTACATTAACGAACTTAATAGCAAGAATTTCAAAACAGAATTGTATGCTAGTGATAAAAAAAGCAGTCCGTCTTCAGGCCACGAGTGGCCTACCGGGATCATCCGACCGCCATGTCATCCTCAGAGGAGGATGCGGATAGGAGGGTTGTGGGGTCATCACACCGCACTCCCGGTCGTAAGATGGTATTCTTGACCGAAGTCGCTACTGTTCGGTCGAGTAGCTCCTCAATTGGCATCACGAGGCTGAGTGCACCCCGAAAAATGGCAACAGCGCATGGCGGCCTGGATGGCCACCCATCCAAGTGCCGACCACACCCGACAGCGCTTAACTTCGGTGATCTCACGGAACCGGTGTATCCAGATAAGCTGTTCTGAATATATTAGCCCGGTATTACGAAGGATGAAAGCTCTAATCTCAAATCGGCCATTCTGCTCTACATTCTCCGTGGTTTTCCTAAATTATTTCATGCAAACGAAGTACCTCCTACGTAGTATAGAGGATAGCAAGTGCTATAGTGAAAGCTACGTATGGTGAACAGCCTGTAATGAACCTATCAGATCTCCAAAAGACATACGAATAATTTTAATTATGAACTACTGACTTAGAGAAGTGGCACGAAAATTCAAATGAATGTGAACTTATTGTAGGTAAACTTACTAGCTGTGTAGTTTCCGAGATGCATTTCCTCCTGTGAGTTACTAGAGGACTGGAAATCTTGGAAGCAGCTATAGCAAACCTGTTCTTCACACAGCAGCTGTGATCGGGGCGTTATCACAGCGTTTCGCAATGCTCGCAAGCTGAGGATTGGACTGGACTAGATTGAGCACAAGTGAACTCGCTTTTATTCATTGCATCTACTGGGTATTTGTGTCAGTGTGTACCACAAGCTATTGTTTACTTCTCGAGCACTGAGATATTTATAAGCTTTTTAAGAGGCATAATATACAATACCTACAAGAATCAAGAGGGAAGGGCGAGAGAGAAGTGTTTTGGTTAAAAAAGGTGTGACGCAGGCTTTAGCCTCTACTGTGTAATACGTATATAGAAGAAGAACTACGGAAAAAATGAAAGGTTCAGAAGTGGAATAAAAATTCGTCGTGAAAGGATATCAGTTGTAAGATTTACTGATGACATTGCCGTCCTCGGTGAAAGTAAGGAGGCATTTACGGGACTTCGTGACTGGGATGAACAGTCTGCCGCCCACAGAATAGGGTTTGTAAGTACAACCAAAGAAAGGCTAAAAGATTAAGAAGTGCCAGAAAAGGAGATTGGCGACAAACATGACGCCAGAATTGGGAGCTATGTAGTAGATCAAGTGTGGTAATTAGGCTACCTTGGTAGCAAAATACCGCATGACTATCGTAGCAAGGAGGATAGTAGAAGCAGATTAGCACAAAGAGGGCATTCCTCGCCAACAGAAGCATCAAGAAAAAAATTTATGACCATGTTCGTCCGTAGTACGGCACTACATGTAAGTGGCTCATGGACTATGGGAAAACTGGAAAAGGAGAGAATCGTCGCATTTGATACGTGATCTTACAGGGGGATGTTACAATTATTTTGATTGGTAATTCCTTTATAAAACTGGTGAGGAAATTAACACACAGAACACTTCAACTAAAAAAAGGGAATAGAATGATAAGACATGTTTTAAGAAATCAGCAAATAACTATCATAGTGCAAGGAAAACAAAGCGTCAAGAAATCGCCACGGCTTTAGTTCTAATTTCTATCCTTATGCAGTGGGAATGGGGATTCATACGGGAGTATATTTACTTGTATACGATTTACTAGAATCCTAATACTGTATACTACTAGGAATAGTTGTCATCGTCTGTTTTCACAGCATACAACTAGTATTTTTAAGCTTTATTTAAAGAACACTAGTCTTTATAGAACCACTTCCAATTCTGACGAGTTTTGAGTATTATTTTCACTTAATACTACACGTTTTTGAATTTGTGACTGACTTCAAAAATTTTAAAATATGGTTCTCTTTGGCAGATTTCTGAGTTCTTCCTTTTTTAAAACTGGTCTACACATTAGTTGATGACTCCATCTTCCAGACTTGTGTGGAATCAGTTTAGAAAAGAGATAACTAAACTGCAAAAAAATGTTAGATACAATCACATTATTTATGTAAACATTTGAATATAAATTATCAAGACATTGATTTAACTTCCAAGACAGAGAAAAATTCTCCTAGTAATGAATTCTTCGTCACTTCTTAGTAAAACAGTTTTATATTTAAGGCTGAAAACCAAAAAAAACTGCACTTTGCTGCATTGATACTTGCTGATTACGAACCAGTTTTTGGCTTAACAGGCCATCACCACTTCAAACCGCAGTTACTGTTTCCAGTGGTCACCGTCAGACTGCCTAAACGCATGTACTGCAAGTGGTGACGTAACGTTGTCGACATAACATACACTCACAAAGCAACGGAAACATTACGTCACCGCTTGCAGCACATGCATTTACACAGTCTGACGGTGACCACTGGAACAGTTTTTAAATATATTTGTGACTGTTATCGCAAGGATGTAAAAACGAAGAGTTTAGGCAAGACAAGGATGCAAGATTTTGAAATGTCGTGCTACAGAAGAATACTGAAGATACATGAACGTTTTAGGTGAGACTCTCAGCAGCCCTCTGAGATTGTTTGTGGATAACGCTGTCGTTTACCATCTAGCAAAATCATCGGAAGATCAAAACGTATTACAGAATGAGTTAATAAGACGACTGCATGGTGTGAAAAGCGGCAGTTGATCCTGAACACTAAAAGAATGTGAGGTACGTCACACGAGTGCTGCAAAATCTCGTTAAATTTTGGTTACTCGACAAATAACTCAAATTTAATGGCGACCGGTTCAACTAAACAGCGAAGGATTACAGTTACGAACAACTCAAGTTGGAATCATCATACAGAAAATTTTGTGTTGAAGGCGAGCCAGAGACTGCGTTTTACTGGTAGACACTTATAATGTTCGACAAAGCTACTAAAAAGACTACGTACTCAACTCTTGTCCGCTCTGTTCTGCAGTACCGCAACTTTTCTGCAGTACCACGGTGTCCGAAACGACCCTTACCAGGTAGGATTGATGGACGACTTCGAAACAGTAACTCGTTTTTATTGTCACGAAATACGGGAGAGAGTGTCACAGATATGGTAAGGGAGTTGTGGTGTCAGTCATTGCCACAAATACTTATTCCTTTTCCTAAAGTTCAGTGATAAACTTTCTCCCCTGACTGCCATAATACGAGGGCGTGCTGAGAAGTAATGCCTCCGAATTTTTCATGTGAAAACTCTAAAAGCTTTTTAAGCAAAACAAACGTAATTAACACGGTGCGACATCTGCAACAATCCGATGCCTTGGGGTCACTGTCATTGATCATCCTCCACATAGTCCCAAGTTAGCCACATACGGTTTTCATCTGTTTCCAAAACTTAAGGTACAACTTCAGAGCGATGAAGCCGTCCAAATAGAGGTGAGGTTGCGACTCCGACAACAAAGTCAGACATTCTACAGTGACAGTATCAACAAAGTGGTCTCTTGTTGTAAGAAACATGTTTGCCACCAGGGTGACTATGTTGAGATTTAAATATGTAGACATGAAGAACCAGAGATGTAGAATGTTAATAAAATTCTTCTGGGTTGTTGACTGCATTGTCAGTATATAAAACTGTGCAATGTTTCGGCAATTATTGCAAGTGTCATTCTTCGCGGCTTTGTGCAGCTCAGCAGAAAGCCCCGAGGAAGGCCACTTGCAATAGTGGTCGAAACGCCGAAAAAGTACCGAGTGATCAAAACGTCAGTATAAATTTGAAAACTTAATAAACCACGGAATAATGCAGATAGAGAGGTAAAAATTGACACGCATGCTTGGAATGACATGGGGTTTATTAGAACAAAAAAGAAGCCTCATATTGCAAGACGCGCGAAAGATCTCTTGCGCGCGTCGTTCGGTGATGATCGTGTGCTCAGCCGCCACTTTCGTCATGTTTGGCCTCCCAGGTCCCCAGACCTAAAAAAAATGGGTTTGAGCACTATGGGCCTTAACATCTATGGGCATCAGTCCCCTAGAACTTAGAACTACTTAAACCTAACAAACCTAAGGACAGCACACAACACCCAGTCATCACTAGGCAGAGAAAATCCCTGACCCCGCCAGGAATCGAACCCGGGAACCCGGGCGTGGGAAGCGAGAACGCTACCGCACGACCACCAGCTGCGGACCCCCAGACCTCAGTCCGTGCGATTATTGGCTTTGGGGTTACCTGAAGTCGCAAGTGTATCGTGATCGACCGACATCTCTAGGAATGCCGAAAGACAACATCCGACGCCAATGCCTCACCATAACTCCAGACATGCTTTACAGCGCCGTTCACAACATTATTCCTCGACTACAGCTATTGCTGAGGAATGATGGTGGGCATATTGAGCATTTCATGTAAAGAACATCATCTTTCCTTTGTCTTACTTTGTTATGCTAATTATTGCTATTGTGATCAGACGAAGCGCCATCTGACGGACATTTTTGAACTTCGCATTTTTTTGTTCTAATAAAATCCCATGTATTTCCAAGCATGTGTGTCAATTTGTACCTCTCTATCTACATTATCCGTGATTGATTCAGTTTTCAAATTTATACTCACTTTTTGACCACCCGGTGTATATTGAAAATACGGTCAAGAGCACAGAAGAATTTTATTGACAACGACAACGGCCGCCGAAGCCTACGCTTACAAGGCTGTAGAATGTTAATAAGGTTCGTTTTACTTATAACGCTTTGAGAGTTCGGAGGCGTTACTTTCCAGCATGCCCTCGTATTTCGTTGCAGGGTGTTACAAAACGGTATGGCCAAACTTTCAGGAAACATTCCTCACGCACAAAGAAAGAAAATATGTTATGTGGACATGTGTCCGGAAACGCTTACTTTCCATGTTAGAGCTCATTTTATTACTTCTCTTCAAATCACATTAATCATGGAATGGAAACACACAGCAACAGAACGTACCAGCGTGACTTCAAACACTTTGTTGCAGGAAATGTTCAAAATGTCCTCCGTTAGCGAGGATACATGCATCCATCCTCCGTCGCACGGAATCCCTGATGGGCTGATGCAGCCCTGGAGAATGGCGTATTGTATCACAGCCGTCCACAATACGAGCACGAAGAGGCTCTACATTTGGTACCGGGGTTGCGTAGACAAGAGCTTTCAAATGCCCCATAAATGAAAGTCAAGAGGGTTGAGGTCAGGAGAGCGTGGAAGCCATGGAATTGGTCCGCCTCTACCAATCCATCGGTCACCGAATCTGTTGTTGAGAAGCGTACGAACATTTCGACTGAAATGTGCAGGAGCTCCATCGTGCATGAACCCCATGTTGTGTCGTACTCGTAAAGGCACATGTTCTAGCAGCACAGGTAGAGAATCCCGGTCCGCAGCTCGTGGTCGTGGGGTAGCGTTCTCGCTTCCCGCGCCCGAGTTCCCGGGTTCGATTCTCGGCGGGGTCAGGGATTTTCTCTGCCTCGTGATGACTGGGTGTCGTGTGATGTCCTTAGGTTAGTTAGGTTTAAGTAGTTCTAAGTTCTAGGGGACTGATGACCATAGCTGTTAAGTCCCATAGTGCTCAGAGCCATTATTCCCACGCTCTATTGAAGAGTGGAGCGGTAGAGAAATAGTGGCCCTATGAACCATCTGCAAACACAAGACAGTGAGTTGCAGAGTAATCGTGTAGATGTAGTTGTAGGTTATGTTCTAGCAGCACACGTAGAGTATCCCGGTCCGCAGCTCGTGGTCGTGCGGTAGCGTTCTCGCTTCCCGCGCCCGGGTTCCCGGGTTCGATTCTCGGCGGGGTCAGGGATTTTCTCTGCCTCGTGATGACTGGGTGTCGTGTGATGTCCTTAGGTTAGTTAGGTTTAAGTAGTTCTAAGTTCTAGGGGACTGATGACCATAGCTGTTAAGTCCCATAGTGCTCAGAGCCATTATTCCCACGCTCTATTGAAGAGTGGAGCGGTAGAGAAATAGTGGCCCTATGAACCATCTGCAAACACTAGACAGTGAGTTGCAGAGTAATCGTGTAGATGTAGTTGTAGGTTATGTGGGTAGATAGAGTAACAAATCACGAAGTACTAAACCTGATTGGGGAGGGAAGCTCTTTATAGTACAACTTTCCCGAAAGGGAGATATATTTATATGGTACACCCTAAGGGATCAACCGATAGTTAAATTTGTAATGGTGGGAGACGTGTCTGGAAGGGAGGGAGGTAAAAATTGTAGATGGAAACGCAGGCTTGAATGTAGAAACCAGCTTCAAATGGATGAATAATGGGGTAGTTATGCAGATACGAAAAAAAATGCACTGGGTGGACTACCTTCGGAGGGCTGCCTGGTACAACAAGAAATGACGAGCTGGCGTGTACTCACCGGACTCGTGCGTGAAGACCGCCTGGCAGACGGAGCAGGGCCACATGCGCAGCGAGGTGGTGAACTGCGACGTTTCGGGGTGGCAGGCGAGGTGCTTCCTCAGGCTGCCCTCGTTCACGTAATGCTTGCCGCACACGGGGCACGGGTGGTTCGCTGTCCTCCGCTTCGCTAAGTACGGATCGGCACGGGGATAAGCGAAAATAAACCAGGTCAATGCAGAAGCACGGGTTAGGGCGCCAACATACATACGTAAGAAAACACACACATAGCCCTCAACCACAAAGCTGAGACCCAGGACAGGTTATTCTGCAATCTAGAAAGGCGTGCATTAGTTGAAACATTTTCACTCTTTGCTCAAGCCACGAGGTTACAGCAGTAAGCTAACTTTCTTGTTCTTCCAGCTGAGTTCTGCAGCGAAAGGCACGGAGAAATCGTTGCATCGCTAAAGAGAGAATGGAAGAAGAAAATGAAGAAGCAAGGAAAAAGAGAGCTTCCAGAGTCGAGGAACAGCGGCAATGTAATTTGATAAAGATAGCCGAAACTGTACACGTTCCAGTAAGGCAAACAGTTCTGAATCTAAGTTACAGCTGCACTGATCTGGACACCTGTGACACAGGATATCTCAAGTAACCCGTCAAACCACCAAAAAGACATCCGGTTTAACTACATGTTAACTAGGACAAATGTAATCGTACCCTAAAAATGTACTGTCAACGAGTACAGTAACAACTACATATTGACCCTCGGCTCCAGCTTGGTAACGCCCAATGATTTCAAAATCTTTCACACGGAGTAAAGTTTTCAAAATATGTTACTAACCAGGACACTAGTAAAAAAAGTTTGTTTGTACCCTGAAGGAAAGGTATCGAGAATCATAAGCGACCGCGCACTCTCTTGGAAACGCTGATTATTTGCGAAAAGTGATTTTCTCCACTTCAATTTTGCCTAAAGTCATTGTTCTCTCTCAAAGACTCGGTGCAAGACATAGTGCAAGAGTTCATCAGGTAACTCGTAAGTGGTATTTTGCGACAGGTTATCTCTCACTGCTACTTTTGTCTTTGCAGTATTTATGACTGTACCTTGTCGATGTTATTAGTCTGAATGTTCCACAGAAAAATAATTTGTGTTGAGGCGGAGATGTCAAAGGTTCTAAGCATATTTATGCTGAACAAGAACTATGGTAGTGAGGGACTTTCGCGAGCGTGCTTGTTTTCTAACAGCCACTATAAAAAGGGACTGAAATGACGATGGGAAATATAAAAACTCCTCTATGCGGAGACAGACAGTGTTCTTACGCACGAATGTCTACCTTAGCCTCAACGCTTATTTAAAAAAGTTATTGTGAACAGAAACTCATTCCCAGGCGGTGTATCGTACCCTGTTTTCACGGTGACTTATTGGACATACACGTTCTTCCCTCCTCAGTGCAAGATCGTATTTTTTCCCATTCACTCATTCCGATGTAATTTGCTGAAGACCGCAACATCCGCAAGTGAAACATCCGTCGGGTCTCCAGACGAGGTGAAACAGGAAATAAGTTCTGCGCTTCATTTAAAAGTCCATTCCAGATGTTTGGGAACAACTTTCCAAGAGAAAAGTCAATAGCTTTCACGATAAAATGAATAAAAGTTGTTTTTAAAAATCAGTTTACTATAGGAGCCGCGCAAAGTTGGACCGCAGAGAGGCTTTCAAGTAATCAAGCGTAGTCCGGGCAGGCGGGCAACCGGAGCCGCTCTAAGTGGCGAGTCGAAGCCACAGAAAAGGAGCGCGCTCCTCCGATTAAAACGTGGAATCTGCAGCACAAATAAGTTCCGTCCGGTAACATCTTGCCCGGCCACGAGAAATAGGCTTCTGGAATGTTCATATTAACGTCGGCCTTCTCGCTCGAGCCCGTACCCGAGGAATTTGTCAATCAAATAACGGCACCAGCTGCGCATGCGAGACACCCTTTAATATGGTCAACCTACCCTGCCGGCAACCGCATTCACAGAGGAGATTCTTCTACGAAGGTAAACAACCACTGTTAGAGCATTCATAACTAACACAGTGTGGGAATTCCTAGTCGTTTAAAACGCCATGTTTCCTACGGAACATACACACTTTTTACTTGCCTAGGTTATGCTAGTGAACACCATTTTCTTCTTAATTATCCTTCAGCACTTCTAGGAGCATTTGTGTACACAAAAATAAAGTCGAAAAAGAACTGGTAACTGCGGCGTAGGGACTTCGGAAGGCACTTGAACGTGAAACACACAAAATTAAACATAACAGGAAGGATATCTCCGCTGGAAGTTTGTTCGATGAAAACACATTAAACATACATACTCTGGCGGCCACAGTCACTAGAGAAGCCCGTGGCACGAATTATCTGCAATAAACAAAGTTTAGGAAATACAAAATATGGAAAACATCGAGATATTCTTACAAAACAGGGAAGAGGTTTTGATGAGCTTCTGGTGCACTATGCAAGGCAAACATTACAAATGATTGTGCAGTTTTATTTTAAACGGCTACTATAACTAGCCAGCCTACTTCCGCATCTTCAAGATTATTTTTTAGTATAGCGATATTTCCCTTTGTTAAGGCCGCACGGTCTCAGCCCCCCGTCGGAGGTTGGAGTCCTCCCTCGGGCATGGGTGTGTGTGTCGTCCTTAGCATAATTTAGTTTAAGTTAGATTAGGTAGTGTGTAAGCTTAGGGACCGATGACCTCAACAGTTTGGTCCCATAAGACCTTACCACAAATTTCCAAATTTTTCCCTTTGTTAAGTCTACTAAATTAAGTGATTGCAATACGCAGTGAGATGGAAATAAGTTGGTTCTATGAACAGTTCGTCTCCCACTCTGAAAGAAAATCAGGGGTTTTCTATTGTAGTTTCATTTCACGGTTCTGATGGCCCGCAGACAACATGATCATCATAGGTGGCAGTCTAGTTTATATTGGCGAACGCAAAGGAAGGGAATCGTCGACTGTACTGAAAATAAAGGAGCGAATCCAGGAAAGAGCTGAATGACGAAGACAGGAATAAGGCTATGATAATAAATAACCTGCTGATGATTATTGTGTTTGAGACACCGACCACGTAGCTCCCAGCAATGAAAAGACAAATGGATGGAAGGGTACAGCCCTTAAGATGCACTCCCTCTGTGTCAGAAGTGGGCTAGTTTACCAAACTGCTGTACGGTGACGTTTTTCTGATTGTCAATCGGCACGTAATTCGAAAGGAACTATTACCCGAAGTGCAAGTAACGAAGCAGTTGTAGCAGCAACGTACGTGTTTTGCAGTCCCGTTTGTAAAGAGACACTTTCTGGTTCCAGAATATGTACAGATAAGTTTTCTGAATGCTGTCGCCATCCACAGCCCCCACAAAATCGAACCTAAAATGACTCATGATAGGTGTGAGAGAACTGGTGAACGGACCTACAAAACTCCACACATATTCTGGTGACGCTCTCTCTGTTTGCAGCAACAGCAACATACACTCGGAAAGCGGTTATTTATCCTCTACAGAATTCTGCAGTGGTTGACAAATGACAACTAAGATGTTCCTGTGGTTGGATACACAGCGTAAACATTGGATTACTATCGCATGTCTAATGAGGCGTAGGTCCTTGTTCGGTAGAGCAGCGTTTCGACACTGAAATGAGACATCGGAAAGAGCCCGATGGCGCGGTCAAAAAGATTACTTACAGTGCGACCTATTATACCAGTATGGTGATGGGAACGCTCGGTGTGATCAAATGTATGGAACAGGCATCCAGCAGTACTCGAAACACCAAGAAAATAAGAAACACTATCTTCAACCGTTGCCAGTGCACTGCACTGTGGCGTTAAGAACCATAGAATCACGCGCTCATACGATTCTTACTACTCATGCACCGGTCAAAACACAACGTGGAATATATGACATCACTCTTCACAGCAACAGTCCTTTTTACTCCTAAGTTGTATAATTCACATGACCTTTGTACCAGGTAAGTGTTTTTCACTAGTGACCTTGCGTGAGGAAGAAGTAGGGCAGTACCCGTCTCCTGGCGTAGTAAAACCGTGTGGTCTGTACTGGGTGACGACCTAGTCTCCAGCCTTGTCCTAAATACTTGTATCGACAATTTCACTGCTAATTCATTCAGTGGGCTAGTAGAGGGATATGTTTGCGATATGCATATTTGTGATGTTTGACGAAAGCGAAACGGTGATGGTTTTCTTTAAAAGGGTTTATTGTTTACAAGATTTCTAAATATTTAAATGAGGAATAAAATTTTATTTTTAAAAAATCTCGATGACACTGTCTTTTTTATTTTTTCCTTGTTAAAATCTGGTGGAAATTGCGATAGTAGTGGATAAAGTATTTTATGAAGTGAAGGACCAACTTCATGGACGTGTGTTTTGGGAGGAGGAAGATTGTATGGTTGTGGGGAGGTACATAATGTCTGGCCACAGCCGAACAAGGCCGGTGGAACGTATGGGTGGACGTTATGTAAAGGGCTAGTAGTTGATAGGATGGGAGATGAGGTGATACAATGGCAGGAATTCCTCGTTAGGATGAAAATGAAGGAATATGAAAAGAGAAGGATGAAAGGGAAGCACTGATTCAGGTAGAGGGAGGGTGTGAATTAAGCCAGGTGGGAAAATCAGCAACAGTAGCAGGCGATTTTGAAATTTCATACGGGAAGTGTTCCTGATATTGTAAATGGGTAAAATTAAGGTTTTGAATTATTAGATTAGGGTATGGAGAGTTGAAGACGACTAAACGAAGCTGAGGAGGCAGCTGAAAGGAAGTGTACCAGCTTACAGGAGAACTTAGCTTGTCCACTTCTGGGTAAAATGGAACAAGCTACGTGAACGGCCATTTTTAGTCAGTGTGGCTTTCAGAAGAGATGGTTCTTTGATAGGACGATGTTCGGTTCGAGTGATGTCTTTGGTTGCCGAGAAATGATGAAATCAATGATTCGGATGTAGACAATTGTAATGTTTCTGTGATAAACAGTTGATCTTGGCAGTTGCAGGGGTACTGACATCAGCCATAGCAATCTGGAATTACACATCGCAATTAGTCGTTTAGAAGATGGGGTAGGACCCCCCCCCCCACCTCCGTCCTATTTACCGCCCTCGCTATCTAAACTTCACCTCGACCCAGTCCAGTCGCTTCTTTTACACACGCCTGACTTCGCAAGATGACAAGGTGGTCATAATTCTCTGTGACGAATTCTGCCACTAGTGCCTCAAAACCTCGAATTACCTGTTGCGGAATGTTATCTATAGTGAAAAGCTACATACAAGAACAACATGAGTGTACCGCCGTTCATCACAGGATCTCCGAGACGCCTCATAACGACACCGATGCACACAATCGCTTTCGAGCATCCCTGCGGATGGAAATAGAGTGAATTACACTCGCACACATAAAGCTACTGAACTGTGTGAGCAGGTGAAGCTCCTCGCCGGCCGGCTGCTAAGTGGATGCGTTCCGCTGAAAGGAAAAAGGCTAACGATTATGTGGCCCGGCAGCCGCGCTGGACGGCCAAGCTGAAAGGAGGTGAGTGGTGACAGAACATGCGCTGGGAACTTACTTGCCACTCCGGACGCGTTGGGGTCTTTGTGCGTGTGCTTCATGTGCTCCATGAGAGCTTCTCCGCCGAGGAACAGCTTGTGGCAGATTGGGCATGAGGTGGCGTTAGGCCCGCCGATGAGGGCCGCGTGTTGCTGCAACACAGGCACACGAAGCTGAAGTTCCTGTGGAGAACATAAAGTCTGGCCCAGCCACGTTTATAAACCAACTTCACGCTACATCTAGTTCGCGGCCTCGGAAACAGTGCGTGCTTTCGACCCTCTCTGCAGCCGCGTCTAATAGTTTGCTGCCTCCCGATTGACGGGTTATCTTTCTTGCACACGATAAAAAAATGTGTGATAAGCAGTATTACGTTGAGTCAGGAAGCACGTACTGCGTTCCGAGAGCCGGAGTGTCATACAGTTTATATCATTTACTACCAATATAAAAAATATTTTTAAAAAACTGAATATCAATAACACACTAATTTTGCAAGTATGTGAAAGTCTAAAACTCTACTGACTCCTGCACATAGTTCTGAAAACATTAATTGAACATTTCGAGTAACATTATTCCACAAAAATAAATTTCTAAATATCAATTATCATTAGAATGAGCTATGTTTAGTTTGTAGAGTTCATAGCGATTTTAAATAAATAGTACTTGACAGTTAAACTTTCATTTATAAAAAACTGGGCATGCAACGTAAAAAATTAAAAAACTACGCCACATAACAAGGTGGAAAGGATGTTATTGAAATAGTAATCGAATCACTAACATGGTAAAACTGCCTCGCCCATATCATCTTTTGTACTTAACTGTAGTTTATTAGTTATAGCATCATATACTAGAATGCACTTTCTTAGAACAAGCTCATACGCTAAGTAATTAAGCATACACCAATCAAGTTAATTATTTACACACACATTCACATATCACGTTTGTCGCTCAGTCTGCCTTTGCATCTGAAACCTAAATGCATAATGTAAATGAAGAAGTGCAAGCAGGAAACGGACGTAGTCTTTACATGAAGACTGATTTGCGTTCTTATGGTAGTCTGGCTTACGGTAAATATTGTCTTGTAAGCGGACAATGGTTATACGTTACACATAAACAATGGCCACAGGCATAGCTGCTGCCGATAATGATGAAAACATCGCATCACGTGAGCAGCTTCCTGCTTTCGGAAGCAGAGAACGACAGTCACGGAACTACTGAAGCCCAAATGTACACGGCACGAAAGTCATTTCAGAAGACCCAAATTATTTGGTCACACCAGTGACTATATTTCTCTGCACTTTGTTTCGGCTTAAGACACCGTTAAAGAAGCGAAGACAGTTTACTCCTAAAGAAGGAAAGATTCGGAAAAAGGCGGCAGGTCGCAACTGAGGAAACTCTCGGGATTTTTTGAAGTGCAGATTGTCTCCTTCGGAAGACTTCCGTCCGGCTAACAGGTAACTGGGACGCGCCTTACACATAATTCAACAAGTTTAAGAGTGAGCGCTTCTCGCTTGTCGCTTTCAATCTCGTGCATTTTTAATTCGCTTTAAAGGTTACCCTTTGAAGGGAAAAAAAGGCGAGGAAGATTTGTTTGGAAGTTATTTTTAATTCATTTTCTAAGGTAAATGAACAAAGAAGAATTATTGCTTTCCCAATTCAGCCGCAAGGCAGAAGTGTTACTAGCCGGAGTACCACTTGCCACACACCTCCGAAGGGCTCTCAAGTTTGATGAAACAAACCAATTAACACATTGATCTGAGCCGATGACCATAACTTTATTGTCTTCGCTCATTGATGATGCCAGTTGCATAACGCAGCAAGAAATAGTAACTGAAATTTCACAAAGTGACTTTAAAATAATCACCGTATGACATAAGAAAGGGGCCGATGACCTCAGCAGCTTGGTCCCTTAGGAATTCACACACATTTGAACATCTGAGCAGAAGAAAAATTATAATTTTCTTCAGTCTTTGAGAATTAGGTTTCCCTATCATTTAGCACAGTTCTTGAATGAAAAATTTTTTGTATATTTTTTTGTGGGGGAGGGTTGTAATTATAAAACACGAAATGTACTTAGGTCGTCATTGCCTGTCACGAACGAACGTCAACACTGAATTACCACGAGTGGAAAGCTTCGTAGGGACATGACGGAGACTGAAAATGAAATGTCGGAAAGGGGGTATGACGTAATCAGACTGTCAATGAGTGAAATTTGCGCTTAGGGAGGAACAAAAGAAATTATACAAAACAATTAATGTTCCATTTATGTCGTACAAGAACGAAAATAGACGACAAATTTTCCATGAAGGAAGCAGAAACGAAGGCTTTAGAAGTAGATGAAGTTTTCAACCAAGCTTACCACACAAACAGCGAGTCAATTAGGAAATAATAATGCTTTTAGCAAATGAAACAGAAGATATATAGAAAATGGGCAGAAGCGAAACAGCAGTGTAACTGGGCTGATGAGCCGTAAAGAAAGCTGTGGATACAGACCAAGAAGGGGAGACAGAGAAGTTAACGGCATGTTCCTTGAGCTCACAAATAGATTTTCTGTTTCGTTTTACAATGTGACGTGGTAAGTGATTCTGAGTCTATCCCTCTGTTATTGCAGTCAACCCCAGCCCGGGTTGTATTCCACAGTCTGCTCCTGCTTCTTTCTAAATGCATCTCATTGTTCCACACGAATTAGATTGTAGCAGGGCGAGAGATCCGCTGAAGGTTTCCTGCAATAGGAGATATTGAATCTTAAGAGAATAAGTGGCAAGAGATACGACTACGGGACGTTCGGAGACGCACAGGGGGGATGGCAGCAAAAAATGAACGAAGAAGAAAATCTCTCAGGAAGACTCCGGCTTGTAAAGGGAATTATAAATTAAAATGTCGTACAGCAGATAGCCTTAAGTGCAAATGCTTTTTAAGGGGGAATTTAATTTGAGCGGAGCACAGTGTTATCCAGGTCGGCGAAGGACAATCCACGAACCCGTGTAAAACGAAAAAGAGGAAATTTCCAGTGTTACAGCGCTCTAGCGGCTATCTGCGAGACTAAGTTGCTTTCATAAGTTTGCCTTTTCATGACCGTTCACGGAAAAGGATGCCGTCTAAGAACGTGGTATTAAACCTCGACTGGATCATAGTAGAAAAAACGCAAAGTGGCGGATTGTGTACACGAAACAAAACGAAATCAGCAACAGTTCGCATCGCGCTTACTGCACAGCTATAAGGCTCTTTCAGAGAGATGATGTAATGGTAGAGACACTCTAAGGGAAAGGAATTTAAACCCTCGTTCTATCATCCCAGGTTACTTCGGGATAAAAGATGCTTTCCTGGTTTTCGAGGTTCACGTCTACTTAGTCGTGAACGCCAGGCTGCTTTCCAGACAGGGAGTACATCTGAAGTCTTTGTTCGTAACACTTTGGCGTCGAAACAGTGTACACGAGGATAAAATTGTCAGCCACGCTGGTCACTTGGAAATATATTTTCTAGACCCACTGTTAGTCGCTGCATGCAGTAGGCAAAGCCAGTAACCATGGGTGTCGAAGTTGTTTAAAATCATAAGGTTGCCACTTTCCACGACACGAAACTAGTAGAGATTGGAAAAGTAAGTGGCGAAACGTTGAAAAGACTAGAAAAATTACAAGATATTCTGAACTGATGATGAGACCGCAAGTTCCGAGCGTAACAGATAAAAAATATGAAAATAGCGGGAGATATGTTTCTGAAACAATCTCAATGGAGGCAAATGACCTCACCAGCATCCGTCCCTTGTGAGGATATCTAAAGTAATAACAGATTTATCGGATAAGATGGGTTTTCCCAAATGATTCCAAGCGAATGTGGGTATATATACTACCAGTAGGTTATGGCTGTACGAGAGCTGGATAAAGAGTAGTGGCAACAGTGCCGTAACGTGAAGGATGTGCGTCAGATCGCATGTGCGCTGTCTGTAGCCGACAGCAACGTCGGCTGAAGCGGCGACAGCTGTGTTCGAATCAGTCGCAGTGCGCACTGTCTGAAAGTGCAGGAGACAGTTCAAGCACCCCAACAGTATGTTTAGGAAACACTTGCATCAACACTGAAGTGGCACAATATTTTTAGGGACGGCGTGAGGGATGCGGCGTTGCCACATCGTACGATGGATGACGTCATTCAAGATCGGCAGCATTCGGGACGCCCACGGACAACATGACTGAGCTCCTAGCGTCCCTACTGAATGTGGATCGCCGGTGGAGTTAGCCACGAAGGCAGACGTGTGCCACAAAAGGTGCTCCACATTTTGAGCGATATTCTTGAGTTCCGCAAAACTGCAGAGCGTCGGGTACTGAGGTGCAAAAGTGGCATCGTTATGCACTTGCGGAGGAATAGCGCAATCGCTACCACAGGGAGGGAGAAGAGCTTCTTGGATGACACTGGGCTCGGTCGAGCAAACCACGATTAAAGCGGCAGTCCAAAGAATGGAAACGCCCCGGTTTTCCTCGTCCACAGAACGTGCGCCATGGACCAGTTGGCACCAAAGTGATGGTTATCGTGGCTTACGATACCCTTGGGTTAATGCTGCCTCACGCTGTACTGCAGGGACAGACGGTCACTGCAGCTACTACTGCAACTTTTTGCGACACCAGCTTCGCCCCGCACTGAGAAGGAAGCGACGGCACCTTCTGGGACTGCATACCATCATCCTCCATGACAATGCACGATGCCACACGGTGAACCCCGTGCAGGAGCGTGGGAGTGCGAGATAGTGGCACTTGGCCGTATTCAGCCCATGTGAGTCCAAAGAGTGGTTTGATGCAGCTAGTCTGTCCTGTGCAAGCTTCATCACCTCTGCATGACTAGTAAAGCCTACATCCATTTCAGCCTTGTTACTGTAGTTCAGCCTTATCTCCTTCTACAATTTTTACCTCCATCGCTCACCTCAACTACGCAATTAACGAGTACATTTTGCCTCAGGATGAGCCGTATCGACCGATGAATTTTAGTCAAGTTATTAATCATTTAATGTCGTAACACGTTCTGTAATTGGATGGTAGTGATACTCTGTCTCTGTGGAATAAGAAACACAAATAAAGTTTAAAAGACAAATAAAGCTTAAAAAGTCAAGCAGAGCGGAGCAGCGGGTCTAAGAGAAGAGTAGTTTCTGAGAGGAATGAGGAAGAATTGACGACGTCTGAAAGGCGTTTCGAGAAAATTCCAGCATGCAGTGTGAACAGTCTAAGAGAATATAGAAAATATAAACAATACTAACATATTACAAGGGCGAGGGATTGTGCTTTGCGAAATGTAGAAAAGGACGTTAATGAATAAAATCCTGACGGTTTTCCTGCCACGTCAGTCCTGGGTAAAACTTCAAGCTTTCTACGATGACATCCTTCTGCTTCGTCAGCATCAGTGCCCGTCGTGGTGGCCTTTCTATAGCCCACAGACCCCTTGTAATTGGTCAGTGTACGTTATCATTACGGCATGCTGTCATAGACGAGGCCCTCGAGAAAGACAGTCCGCACTGCTTACGTCACACCACGTGACACTGCAGGTGTTACCGAGTGCCACAGGCTGTCTCCGGCGGAGAGCGAGTAACTATTTCAGACGAGTCTAACAATTCTCGACTGCGTGTGTGAATGCTCTCGATAGCGCATGTCAAAATTAAGACCTTTAGAAGGTATATTTACAATTAAATACCGATTTCTGGGCCCTGCACGAAGCCGAGCGTTCGAAAAGTGTCGCGGACAAGCCGACTAGCGTGACGTCACAAGTTCGTTGCAGGGGCCCGTATATCTCGCTGGTCCCGGTCACAGATCGTGTCAGCTCCTGCGCTGGTGGCGCCACTTCCTAGTAGGACAATTAACAATTCGACCCATTTCTCTGTATCTCCTCAGACTTGAGAGCTCGCTTCAGTGTACCACTAAGATTATAGCCACTGCCAGGGTTGAACTTCCTCTCGCACATTCTGATTTATACTCCCCCTTTGTTAATGGAAACCCAGTTAACAAAAATATGGTTCAAGATTTTCGTTTCATCTAATATTATTCTGTGTTTATGTGAGAGGCTGTGCCCAAAATCAGCTGATTTCTCAATTTCCCCGTGGAAGTGATAGTAGAAAGCTTGAGGTTTTCCCCAGAAGTGATAAGAAAACGAAGAATGTTTATACGTGTTATGTCGTCGCGAGAAACTTCGGCCCGTAAGGAAGATTAGAACTGCACGTGCTGCCGACTACGAGGTCATTGTATACGGAGCTGAAGCTCGGATTAGGGAACGAAATCGACCGTTTCCTTTCCACGGAATCATTACGGCATTCGCCCTAAGCGATTTAGCGAGAGCATCGAAACTGTAAGTACGGACTGCCGGACAGGCTTAAAACTGCCGCCGCCCCGAATACGAGTGGAGTGTCTTACTACTGTGGCTCGCTCGGTTTTGCGAAATGTCACAGGACGGTTGCACCTCAGAGCAAAAGAAATTCGTGGTGGCGAACCCTCGAGGGGAGTGCCGTCGTTGGCTCGCTCGCCATTTTGGGGAGGGAGGGGAGCCTTTTTCTGCGACCGCCCACAGGCGAGAGGGTCCGCCCGGCGCAAAAAATGGCACGCAAAAAAATAATCGCGCCGATCGAAACGAAGGAGGCAGGGCGGGGCCAGGCGCGCCGCCCTTTTTTCCATCCCTCCCCCTCAGCGCTCCGCCGCAAGTAGGTCAGCGAGGAGCGGTTAACACGCCCTTTTTTATTTTTTCGCCTCAGTCATCTACTGTGAAGTAAGTACTTAATGTACACCAACAGAAATACGTCACCACCCACTACAGAGCGCACAGTGGTAGCAATCTCGAGCCAATATTTTCGGTTATCTTTCCTGTTCCATTCGTGTATTTCACAAGGCTAAAACGGCTGCCTATATGCCACTCTACGCCCTCAAATCTCATTTACCTTTTCTCACGATCCTTAAGCGGGATATCTAAATCCACAAGTATACTGTGTAAAGCACTGTCAAGCGCTGGCAGATGACATTTCCAACTGTACCACTATTAGGGCTTCATTCCGTTCCATTCGGCGTGTAGAATGATTGTTTGAACGCCTCTGTAATTAGTCTGGCCGGCCGGGGTGGCCGTGCGGTTCTAGGTGCTTCAGTCTGGAACCGCGTGACCGCTACGGTCGCAGGTTCGAATCCTGCCTCGGGCATGGATGTGTGTGATGTCCTTAGGTTAGTTAGGTTTAAGTAGTTCTAGGTTCTAGGGGACTGATGACCACCGCAGTTAAGTCCCATAGTGCTCAGAGCCATTTGAACCATTTTTGTAATTAGTCTAATCTTGTCTTCGCGGTCATTGCGGAAACAGTACGTGGAGCATCCTAAAATATTCCTGGATTACTCAGTTGAAGCTGGTTCTTGGAACTTCGTAAGTAGGCTACACCTGCCAGTCCAGATTTTTCAGTACTTCAGTGAGGCTCTCTCATGGGTCAAAGAAACCTGTGACGGCCGCGAAGGATTAGCCGAGCGGTCTGGCGCTGCAGTCATGGACTGTGCGGCTGGTCCCGGCGAAGGTTCGAGTTTTCCTTGGGGCATGGGTGTGTGTTTGTCTTTAGGATAATTTAGGTTAAGTAGTGTGTAAGCTTAGGGACTGATGACCTTAGCAGTTAAGTCCCATAAGAATTAAAAAAAAAGAAAAAAAACTGTGACCATTCACGCTGCGCGTCCGGCCATACTGATTTAGACTTTCCGTATTTCCCTAAATCGCCGGGATGGCTCCTTTGAAAGGGCACGGCTGACTTTCTTCCCCGTCTTTTCCCAATCTGATTAGACCGATGACTTCCCTGTTTCGTCTCTTCCCCCAAACAAGCCAACACAACCACATTCACGCTGTCATTCTTTGTATACGTCCAACAACCAGTTAGTCCTACAAGAAGAGGTCCCACACAATTGGGCAATATTCTAGAATAGTCTGAATAGTCTAGAATAGTCTGTACGAGTGTTTTGTTCGTAATTTTCTTTGAACAGTGATTGAATTATCTTATTATCCTAGTAATGAACAAAAGTCTGCCACCTGATTTACCTACCAAAGGGCCTAAGTGCTCGTTTCATTTCATATTCTTACACCCAGATATTTATTTGAGTTGACTGATTACGTTTATGACTCACTGATATTTTAGTTATACGATACAGCGTATTTTGTTTTGTGAAGTGTGGCACGCCTACTGCGTAAGGTCACCAAACAATGAAACGGTAGAAATGGTCGCTCTAGGGTCTTGTGTGCGAATTTCTTTACAGATGTAACGCACTTCCCCAGAACTCCTTCCAACAAATATAAACTTCCATTCACCTTCGTTAACACTGATTTTACGTAACCATACCATTTCATATCTCTGTACTCTGGTAAGAAGTTTAAGTTAATTTTTCTGCACTTTTACTCTCTCGAACCTTACTTTTAACGTTCATGTTTCCAAAATTGAGAACGTTACTGGCAAATATTACAGACTTGCAAGGACATAGCTTCAAATATCACATTCAGACATCTAAATCAGTAAACTGAAAATATGGGCTTGGTAGCAGGAACGATGAGGAGGAAGACCAATTGAGCTCTGCAATAAATGTAAGCTCGTAAAAGTGAATACCCTGTTCAATAGTCAAAAGAGAAGGAGGCCGGGAGAAATGGGAAGATTTCAATTAGATTACATCATGGTTAGACAGAGATTGAGGGCCACTGATAAGTGTTTCGCTGCCGTAGGCAAGAATTGAAAAATGACACTCCTTCTTTGTTACTACCATTAGTGTCCCCAATATACCCCCTCCCCTCCACCACCAGAAACATCCAACGTCACAACAATACAAATCTCCTATTATGCTTTCAACCGTTAAACTAAGGGGAGAAGGCGTCCTCATTTTCTGGGGATAGTCGTCAATTTTCATGTATTGTCCTCACTTCCATTACAACTGATTGAGGACAACAAATGTCCTCAGTTTCTTGGTTTTTGACATCAATTTTTAAAATTTCAGAAAATGATTGAAATAGGAAGAAAGAGCTGAACATTTTAAACTGAAAATCTAATGAGTATACCAGTGGAACCAAATTTGGCGTCAATTACTTATTTTATTTAATTGCAAGAAAATGGACTAATAAAGGTGTGAAACTATTTTCTGGGGTGAATGACATTTTCTTTCAAATCTGTAATTATGCTACACTGATTTTCATGTATTGTCCTCACTTCCATTACAACTGATTGAGGACAACAAATGTCCTCAGTTTCTTGGTTTTTGACATCAATTTTTAAAATTTCACAAAATGATTGAAATAGGAAGAAAGAGCTGAACATTTTAAACTGAAAATCTAATGAGTATACCAGTGGAACCAAATTTGGCGTCAATTACTTATTTTATTTAATTGCAAGAAAATGGACTAATAAAGGTGTGAAACTATTTTCTGGGGTGAATGAAATTTTCTTTCAAATCTGTAATTATGCTACACTGATAGCCGACATGCCGAAGCATCAAACTAGTTCATCTGGATAATCATGGTGTTGTTTCATTTGTATTTTAATTGTCAACTTTTAAAATGAGGAATAAATTTAATACTTTTAAGCATCTACTTTCTTGCTATTAAATAAATAAATGACACCTTGTTTCCATTTTCTATTGTGAGCTCTACGCCTTTTATTAGCCGCCTCGATGGCGCAATGATCTAAGGGATTGGCTTCTGATCACTAGCCCGAGATGGGTCCGGGTTCGAATCCGGTGGGGCATGGATGTTGTGTTTGTCTAAAGATGATCGGAAGAGACAAAAACAAAAAGAGGTAGCGAGGGAGATATGGTACCAAGTCGCCAGCGCACGTACCTGGCATCTGCGCTCGATAGATATGAAACGAGGTCATGTTTGTTTCCATTTCGTATTCAGTAGGGCTGCTTTAGTTTTGAGGTAGGTGGAGGCAATGTGTCTACTTTCGTAAAAGTAAGTAAAGACTTATTAAGTAACTGTTCCGTATGCTTTTGAAAGCAATTTGTTGTTATAATTCTTCCTCTTTTTCATTTTTTGCAGTCATTCGCTAAAATTTTTCGCTGTTCGATTTGAAATTAATTTTTTCCGCCCTTTGCCTCCCCTAAATTGTACCGTCCTCCATGGCCGCCTAGTCTCGTCTAATGGTAGAAACGGCGATGCAGAGATTGCGATATCAGATATTGGATAGTAAGGCATACGCATGAGCAAATATAGACTCAGATCACAATTTAGTAATGGTGAAGAGTAGGCTGAAATTTAAGAGACTAGTTAGGACGAATATATGCGCAAAGAAATGGGATACGGATGTACTAAGAAATGAAGATATAAGCTTGAAATTCTCTAAGGCTATAGATACTGCGAAATCAGACATTGGATAGTAAGATTTACATGTTCAAATATAGACTCAGATCACAACTTAGTAATGATGAAGAGTAGGCTGAAATTTAAGAGACTATTTAGGACGAATATATGCGCAAAGAAATGGGATACGGACGAACTAAGGAATAAAGATATAAGCTAGAAATTCTCTAAGGCTATAGATACTGCGATAATGAATACCTCAGTAGGTGGTTCAGTTGAAGAGGAATAGACATCTCTAAAAAGGTCACTCACAAAAGTTGGGAGAGGAAAACAGAGGTGCAAGGAAGGCAACAGCGAAGAAAGAATCGATTGCAGAAGGATTATTTCAGTTGATCGCCGAAAGAAGAAAGTACAAAAATGTTCAAGAGAATTCAGGTGTACAGAAATAGAAGTCGCATAGGAATTAAATAAATAGGAATTTCAGGAAACCTAAGGCGAAATGGCTGCATGAAACATGCGAAGGAATAGAAAAAAAAGAAGATTGTCGGAAGGACTGACTCGGTATACAGTAAAGTCAGATCAGCGTTCGGTAAAATTAAAAGCAATGGCTGTAACATTAAGAGAACCATGAAAATTCCACTGTTAAATTCAGAGGAGATAGCGGTTGGGTGGAAAGAGTACGTTGAAGGGCTCTATGAAGGGGGGGGGGGGGGGGGGGGCTTGTCTGATGATGTGATAGTTTCAGCGGGACAATCCTACTTCCGTACAACAAACACCACGACTTTCCAGGACCATTGTTTCCATGGACAAGTGATTTCGAAGAGTACTGTTTCCTTATTCGTTCTCACCTGACTTATTCCTGCATGATACCTCAGAAACGCTACTTACAAAACTAACCCTGACACTTTTCCCGAATTGCAATAAGAAACTGAGCGATATGTTTGTAAATCCCTCAACATGTATTCAGGAACATGTAGCTCAGTTTTGAATTCCATAAATCGCATAACCGATGTTACTTCCACAACTTACGTAACTACCATATTTTTCTCATAAGGGTGCGTTACTTTCCAAACACACTCAAAGTACTGGATCGATTTCCCCTCCACATCACCTGAGCCGCCAGAGGATTCACCCCATCTTTATCAAACGACGAAGCTACTGAGAGAGAGAAAAAGAGATGATGATATTTGGTTAGTGAGGCGCTCAACAGCAGGGTCATCAGGGCCCGTACAAAGTCCCAAATTTACACAGTCCAATTTTATTTTACACAGTCCAATTTAGCAACTGTCACGAATTATGATGATGAAATGATGAGGACAACACAAACACCCAATTCCCGGGCAAAGAAAATCCCCAACACGGTCGGTAATCGAACCTGGGACCCCACGATCCAGAGGGAGCAACGCTAGCCACTGGACCACGAGCTGTGGACGAGAGAGAGAAAGAGAGAGAGAGAGAGAGAGAGAGAGAGAGAGAGAGATAGAGAGAGAGATAGAAAGAGAGAGAAGGTGGAGAGGAGGGAGAGATATAGGGAATGAGAATGATAGGGAAGATAGGGGCGAAAAGAGGAAAAAGAGGGGAGAGGGACTACAACGGAAGCTGATGTAACAGTTACCAACTACGATTAGGACAGAGCAAACAGTGTGCTATAAAAACTAATACATAATTCATTCGAGAATCGCTGCACGGCCGTAGTTAACGTTTATACGACGTGGGATAGCTCCTGAAGTAGCCGTTGCGTGCGCTCCTTAATATATGTAAATAGGCGTAATGAAAGTAACACGTTATGGCCATCAGCTGGCGTCCCCATGGCAGCCTGTGGCGCATCACGTTAACCAAGACTTGGTGACATTTTCAATGGGAAGTAAGTGATGGATCTGGCAGATGCGATCTTCGTAGTCTATCTACTGGTGACGCGGCCGCTGCAATATACAGTTGCAACGACTATTATCGTTCGCGGTAGAAATTTATAACAGCTTCTTTTCTTGTCTCCATCTTCTGCCACCGGCCGGAGTGGTCGAGCGGTTCTAGGCGCTTCAGTCTGGAACCGCGCGACCGTTACAGTCGCAGGTTCGAATCCTGCCTCGGGCATGGATGTGTGTGATGTCCTTATGTTAGTTAGGTTTAAGTAGTTCTAACTTCTAGGGGGCTGTTGACTTCAGATGTTAGGTCCCATAGTGCTCAGAGCCATTTGAACCATTTTTGAACCATCTGCTGTCAAGTCAACAACAGAGACGAAAAATCAGTGAGCACATCGTAGACATCGTAGCGGGACATACTTTTCTTTCAGAGATCTCACAGAATTGTAAACCAGTCTTTGTGAGAGGAATCTAAATTTTGACTTGTAAAACGAATCAGCTTATACTTGTATTTTCGCTTCCTACTATTACAACAATTCTCATCAAAGCGAAAACAAAATGCCTTTTCCAGATTCACGTGATATGCCGGTTATTGATCACTCCATCTTTCCCTAATCTCTCTTCCTGGCCGGCTTTGCTTGGGATATCTCAGAGCCACGTGGCGTTTACAATTTTCTCTGCACTTCTAGTCCCTGTCGCTTACGGAAACGACACATAACTGCCACAAAAATCTTCATTTTTGACATCATCCGATCTGGACAGCCGAAAAGTAGCACTTAGGAATCTGGACCGCTGATTGGTCTTTCAGTGAGAATCCAGTTCCTTCTGTGCTTCGTTGTGTGTCACATTTTTCAAATGATAAAGTACTGTGTTATATACGTACTGAAACGCATTAAGTTGGCTGAACTCTTCACGTAGCCTTCTCCTCTCGAAAATCACCAAGTGGCCCTCCGAGCTGAGCGTCCCATCCGACGGACGGATCACCTTCGATAGTGTCACATGCCCTCACTTCTTGAGGTACCGTGGAGAGGTTTAGAATTGAGCCAAGGCATTGGCGCAAAGGCTGCTGATCAGAAACTGACGCTGACACCTCTCCTCCCCTTGTTGGCCAAATATTGACAGTGAAAACTTCATCCACCACCAGGACAACTCGAGCTCCACACCATAGGCCCTTGTCTCGCTTTGAATGAACGAGAGAAGGTCGCCTAGAGTACTTTAGCATAGTACGCCTAACTTGTGTTAGAAGCGTCTGGCCATTAGGTGCGTTCTAGAAGATCGTTAACAGGATTTCAACCGTAGATTCGTATTCTAGAGGTGCGGGATTCCGACCTCTGGCGGCACGGTACTAGTTCTACAAATTTAAATGATATAAATGAAGTGATCATATAAAAGTTGATCGTCGGTAAAACAAATGACAGACTGAGATTCACTGGAAGAATTATAAGGAAATGGAATCCGAAAACAAAGGAAGTAGGTTACAGTACACCTGTTCGCCCACTGCTTGAATATTGCTCACCAGTGTGGGATCCGTACCAGATAGGGTTGGTACAAGAGATAGAGAAGATCCAACGGGAAGCAGCGCCCTTCGTTACAGGATCATTTAGTAATCGCGAAAGCGTTACGGAGATGACAGAAAAACTCCAGTGGAAGACTCAGCAGGAGAGACGCTCAGTAGCTCGGTACGGGCTTTTGTTGAAGTTACGAGAACATACCTTCACCGAGGAGTCGAGCAGTATATTGCTCCCTCCTACGTATATCTCGCGACGAGACCGCGAGGATAAAATTAGAGAGATTAGAGCCCACACAGAGGCATACCGACAATCTTTCTTTCCACGAACAATACGAGACTGGAATAGAAGGGAGAACCGATAGAGGTACTCAAAGTTTCCTCCGCGACACACACCGTCAGGTGGCTTGCGGAGTATGGATGTAGATGTAGATCCCCAAATGGATAGGGAGGAGAAGTGGGGGGGGGGCGGTGTGACTGATATTTTCTTCGAAAGAAGAGTAGGTTCAAATGGTTCAAATGGCTCCGAGCATTATGGGACTTAACTGCGGTGGTCATCAGTCCCCTAGAACTTAGAACTACTTAAACCTAACTAACCTAAGGACATCATACACATCCATGCCCGAGGCAGGATTCGAACCTGTGACCGTAGCGGTCGTGCGGTTCCAGACTGTAGCGCCTAGAACCGCTCGGCCACTCAGGCCGCCCCAGATGAGTAGGGTTCAACGTGCCGTTGACACTGACGTCATTAGAGAATGCGCACAAGTTCGGACTGTGTCATGGATGTGGAAGGAAACCGCCTGCGCCGTGTCAAAGGAACCATCCCAGCATTTGCCTGGAGCAATTTAGGGATATCACGGAAAACCTAAATCTGGATGGTCGGACGCGCATTTGAACCGTCGTCCTCACACATGCGAGTCCAGTGTGCTCCTCGCTCGCTGACCTTTTGTCCGGTGGGCTCGCTGAAGGAGCTATTATTGTGAGAAAAATGTAATACTGGCAGTGTGAGTGACGTCATAGGGCGGGAAGTAGGCCGCGAAATTTTTGTAGGCGTGCGCTGGGCGCCGCCGTGGGGCTCGCCCGCGGACGCGGGCATGAGTAAGCTGCGGACAGCACGCACGCAGCCAGCAACCCCTTCCCGGGCTGCGCGGCGCTGCACTTTATTTTTGCCGGCCCCTCCGTTCGTGATGACGCATCATCGATCTCTTTCAGAAATAAGAATGGAAATGCTCGCTGCTACAAATTTTAAAACGCGCTTGCAACGGCGCGGACACACACACACACACACACACACACACACAGCCGCACAGTTAGCCACTTTTCTCTCCCCTGTCATTTTCTTCCATCTTCCTGTAACTTTCTTCTTTTATTCCAGTTTTTATCCACCGAAAGAAGCGGTGCAGCAGCTAATGTACGAATGTTATTCAGATGCTGTTTCGAGCGGATTTACTGAATCAGCCGGACGAATGCTGAGACGGTTCCATCTGAAAGACGGCTACCGATTTCCTGGCCCGTCCAAATTGTTTTCTTACGATTACGGATACTATTTTTTCAGATCAGTTTTAATGGAACTTAAACGGCTGATATTTACGACCAATATATCATTGAACACGTGAAACACAACTACTGAGATAAAACCCACTTATGTCCCGCGGCCAAAAGTGAAATTAGAGCACACGGAGAAAGGGCGGTATCTTTTATAATGTCACCGCACGTGTCAGCCACATTCACGAAAACGGTTGTTTTATCGCGCTTGTCAATAATTTAATCGTCAGTAACAAAACACAGTTTTAAGTATTAACGATCCTTCCGTTTAGTAAGGCGTGATTGTAAAATACTCAAATGGCTCTGAGCACCTTGGGAGTTAACATCTGAGATCATCAGTCCCCTAGACTTAGAACCACTTAAACCTAACTAACCTAAGGACATCACACACATCCATGCCCGAGTCAGGATTCGAACCTGCGACCGTAGCTGCAGCGCGGTTCCAGACTGAAGCGCCGAGAAACGCTTTGCCACAGCGGCCAGCTCTAAAATACTAACACGATCTATTTCCAGTGGGATAGAACCACTGGTAGAAGCCGACACGTGGGATTTCCACAGAAATTTAGAAATATGCGAAGCGGTACTGACCCCTTGAATTACCTTCGGAGATCGATTTTTTTTTTAAAAAAAGAAGAGAAACCTACATATATTGCATCTGTAGTTATAGGAATGATGTTTATGAGAATGTTGGGTGGGAGTCACTCTCTGAAATTTCGAAGTTGTTGGAACGTACGGCCTCGTAATTGAACAGTAAACTCCTCTATGATACGCAACATCTCTCTCGTAGCGTCTGCCGGTGGAAATCCTTGAACATATCCGTATCGGTCTCGCGCTTATCTAACGATCCCGTGACGAAACGAACCGTTCTTCTTTCTATCTGCTCTATTGCTTCTATTAATCCAACCTGGTAAGTGTATAACTTGCACAAAAACCTGACTGATGTTGTAAGATTCGATAGACATTGAAAGGAGTTATAGCTGAGAAAGGAATGAGACAGCATAGAAGTAAAGGAAAGTACTATGAAATTGAGAAAAGGATAAGAATCAAAAGCTTTATGATTTACGGATGACTTCGCAATTCTCTCATGGACGGCAAAGGAATTGGAACAGTACTTGACGAAACGGATAGTCTAATGGGAAGAGATTATAAAGAACTGTAACAAGGGTATCGGAATGCAGTCGAGTTAAATCAGGTGACGCTGAAGAAATTATATTAGGGAAGGAGAGACTAAATGTGGTACACTAAATTTGGTATTTAAACAGCAAAATAAATGGGGAATGTCGAAGTAAAGGAAAGATCAAAAGTAAACAGAGAATGGCGAGAAATGTTTTACTTAAGATGGGAAATTTGTTAATATTGAATATAGTTTTAGATTTTAGGGCGTCTGTTCTGAAATAAGTTGATAGCGTGTACTTCTGTGTGGAAGCGAAACGTGGACGATAAACAGTCGAGAAGGTACGAGCATAGAAACATGGCAAATTTGGTGATAGCTTTCAAGCGTGAAATCATCAACTATTTTGTATTTCTAAGAATTACGACCAATTGAAGAACGCCAGTATTGCAAACGTACGAAGTCGATTACAAGTTTAGCATCCGCAGGCTTATGCGTTCTAAGACCGGGAAACTTACAATGCGACCATAGTAGTAGAAGTGGTAGTAGTAGTCGTCGTCTTCTGCCCAAATACTAGTTTGACGCAATCTATGGAGGCATGCTGAATCATATGAAAAACTCTTAAACCTTTTTAAAACTGTTTCCAACATTTTACATTTTTATTCTTCCCGTCTACAAATTTGCAGCCCTCTGTTACTAGATCAATCCGAATTTTAGCGTGTGTCATGGCAGTGTGTAACGTAACAGTGTCGGTGCGTGAGAAACAGCGTGCTGTAACCGAGTTTCGAATTCGAAGAGTTCGTCCACACATGGAGCCCCCTGTTCTTCAGCATGACACTGTCAGACCACACACGAGCGCTGCGACATGTGCAATAATCCGCCACCTTGTGTTCGAAGTCATTCATCCTACATACTCCTACAGTCCCGTCTTGACTCCACACGATTTTCATCTTTTTCCAAAACTTAAAGAACACACTGGAAGACTTCACTGTGATAGTGTAGACGAGGTGAAAGCACAGGTGAAGTTGTGGCTCCTTCAAGAAAGTCAAACATTCTACAATGACAGTATCAACAAACTGGCCTCTCGGCGGGAGTGATATTGTAGTCGTCAAGGTGACTACATCGAGAAATACATATGTAGATACGAAGATTAAGGACGTAGAATGTTAACAAAGCCTGCTTTATTTAAACAGCTTTAAGAATTTTCACATAAAAAATGCGGAGACTTTAATTTTCAGCAGGCCCTCGTACATCCATTTAAACCTGCTTGCTACATTTATTCCTTGGTCTGCCTCTACAAATTGTTCCGCCAACACTTCTTCCGTTAACGAACTGACGATATATTAGTTCTCAGGATATGTCCTGCTAACCTAGCCCTTCTTTTAGACAAGTTGTGCCACAGATTTCTTTTTCTCCAGTTCTTTTCAACATCTCCTCATTAGTTGTTCCATCTACCCATGTAATTTTCACCGTTTTTTGCAGCATAACATTTCAAAAGTTTCTATTCTCTTCTCGTCTGAAATTTTTGTCGCCCACATTTCATTTCCATACGAGCCTACAATCCAGACAACTACCTTCAGAAAATACTTCTCAACACTTAAATTTATATTCGATGTTAACAATATCTTTTTCAGAGATGCTTTTCTTGATATTACGAGTCCGTATTTTGTACCCTTTCTACCTCGGCCATCAACATTTATTTTGCTGCAAAAATAGCAAAACTCATCCACTTCTTTTACTGTCTCATTTCCTTACCTAATTCTGTCAGAATCACCTGATTTAATTTAACTATATTCCATTATCATAGCTATATTTTTGTTGTTGTTAATCTTAAAATTTCGGCCGGCCGGTGTGGCCGAGCGGTTCTAGGCGCTTCAGTCTGGAACCGCGCGACCGCTATTATCGCAGGTTCGAATCCTGCCTCGGGCATGGATGTGTGTGATGTCCTTAGGTTAGTTAGGTTTAAGTAGTTCTAAGTTCTAGGGGACTGATGACCACAGATGTTAAGTCCCATAGTGCTCAGAGCCAGCCAGTCTCAAAGTTTCTTTTCGAGACAGTATCCATTCTATTAAACTGCTCTTTCAAGTTCTTTGCATCTCTGACAAAACTGCAATGTCATAAGCAACTCCTCGAACTTATTCTCTTTCCAAATTTTTCCTCTGTTTCCTTTACTGCTTGTCAGTGTACAGTCTGAACAAATCTGGAACAGGTTACAACCTGTCCCACTCCCTTCTTAATTAATGCCGCGACCGTATAAATAAATACTCAAGTATCGTTTTCTCCAATAGGCTATTTTTGCAACGTCACTGTCTGGTTCGTCATATGGGAAGCTACGCTTCCCACAAACGATCTGTAGCAGAACAGGAAGGAGTCTAATACGTGTCGCAGAAGCGCTGTCACTCACACAGTTTTCCGAGTGTGGCCGCAGGCGGCAGACGATGTTAATTGGAGGCGCCGGCAGATACGTACGGATTTCCGTGTAAAACCGTTCCCCAGGCGCCTGCATATCGATCAGGCGAAACTAAGGTCGCGGGCACGATGAGCAGGCTCCCCTCCTCCATTGAGAAGCGAGGTCCTCCCCTAAATTAAAAATTCGCGCGGCGCGGCCAGTTTGCTTTCGCGCCGCTGACCGCTTATTGTCGCTTCATTATCGGCCCCGGGTGCCACTTCTGCCAGTCTCCTCAATTAACGCTACTTTAATGGACAGCCGGAGACTTTTTAGGAGTGCAAATTTGATATGCACTCGGAAGGTTTCTTCCTCCTTTTCAAACTATTGGCATAATTTGCGAGGAGGAGGAGGAATACTAAGGAGAGGGTCAACACCGCCTGCAGAGGGAGAGGCGGCGTCCCGGCCGGCAGCAGGCATATGGCAGAGGACAGAGGACAGAGCAGCTGGCTTCTGTTCCCAGCACGACCAATCGACCTGGGAAGGCAGCAGCGGCCCTGGTTTCGAACTACGACGGCGAGAGCCGTGTGCTAAACGCGTTCGCCTCCAACGAAGGATCTACATCTACATCTACATCCATACTCCGCAAGCCACATGACGGTGTGTGGCGGAGGGTACCTTGAGTACCTCTAACGGTTCTCCTTTCTATTCCAGTCTCGTATTGTTCTGGAAAGAAGGATTGTCAATATGCTTCTGTGTGGGCACTAATCTCTCTGACTGTATCCTCATGGTCTCTATCAACCCTATCTGGCACGGATCCCACACTGCTGAGCAGTATTCAAGCAGTGGGCGAACAAGCGTACTATAACCTATTTCCTTTGTTTTCGGATTGCATTTCCTTAGGATTCTTCCAATGAATCTCAGTCTGGCATCTGCTTTACCGACGATCAACTTTATATGATCATTCCATTTTAAATCTCTCCTAATGCGTACTCCCAGATAATTTATGGCATTAACTGCTTCCAGTTGCTGACCTGCTATATTGTAGCTAAATGATAAGGAATCTTTCTTTCTATGTATTCGCATCACATTACACTTGTCTACATTGAGATTCAATTGCCATTCCCTGCACCATGCGTCAATTCGCTGCAGATCCTCGTGCATTTCAGTACAATTTTCTAATGTTACAACCTCTCGATATACCACAGCGTCATCCGCAAAAAGCCTCAGTGAACCTCCGATGTCATCCACAAGGTCATTTATGTATATTGTGAATAGCAACGGTCCTACGACACTCCCATGCGGCACACCCCAAATCACTCTTACTTCGGAAGACTTCTCTCCATTGAGAATGACACGCTGCGTTCTGTTATTTAGGAACTCTTCAATCCAATCGCACAATTGGTCTGATAGTCCATATGCTCTTACTTTGTTCATTAAACGACTGTGGGGAACTGTATCGAACGCCTTGTGGAAATCAAGATACACGGCATCTACCTGTGAACCCGTGTCTATGGCCCTCTGACTCTTGTGCACGAATAGCGCGAGCTGGGTTTCACACGATGAAGTAGTGGTCAGTCTCCATGGTGAATCTCCTGCGATTCAGTGTGGGGTTAGGTCCATACTTCTTTAGTCGCAACAGCGACTACAGAGGACGACAAATGTGTTTCGTTGGCTGCTTTCCCGAGTTGGCTCAAATGGCTCTGAGCTCTGTGTGACTTAACATCTGAGGTCTTCAGTCCCCTAGAACTTAGAACTACTTAAACCTATCTAACCTAAGGACATCACACACGTCTATGCCCGAGGCAAGATTCGAACCTGCGACCGTAGCGGTCGCGCGGTTCCAGACTGAAGCGTCTAGAATCGCTCAGCCCCACCGGCCTCCTTTCCCGAGTTGTTTTATCACGCAAACCGGGCAGGCATTTCATTCTCTCCTGGCATGTCTAATCTAAAACTCGAAAGTTGACTAGGACATTTCTCATTGAATTCACAAGACTGATGTTTTAAAGACTCTGACAGGAAATGCAAGTAGAGGAGTACATAAAACTTGCTGTAATCTCTCGGATTTACCAAAACATATCGGCAGATGTGAAAGTTACGCGCGCTAAAGATGACCTCTAAAACAAATGGCGCACTCTGTGATCGAGTCCTCCTAATGGAAGTCAGTGAGATTAGTGTCTAAAGTATCACAGGTGATGAGGTCAATAGAGAGACAGCATACCCTCGCCATGGGGACCGATAGCGATATAAATCGGCAGCGCTCTTTCTAAAGAACCATCCCGGAATTTTCGTTATCCGATTTAGTGAACCCATGAAAACTTAAATCTGGACTGCCCAACTGGGATTTGTACCACTGTCCTCCCGGAGACGGGCTCTGCATCTAACTAATGTAACTAATGTGCCACGTCACTCGGCTTTTAGTGGAAATTTCAGGAATGCACCCTAAAAGATTTTGTTACACACACTCAGGAGGCCCCTGTGGTTCTATCCCTTCAGCTACAGTTATCAGCAACGACTCATGTCGTCGTATGCGGTCAGCTACTCTACCTCTTCGATTTATTGCATTGTTTGTGAGGCTTCTTTCCGCCACAGGGCGTCTTCACTCCTTACTCCGCCAGTTCACTTCATCTTCAACAGCCACGTGTAACAACACATTTCTAATCATTTCCTTCCCGTCAACCCCACTGTCCACAATTTGCAACCATACAGGGTTGTTTCGAAAACATAGGCTTTCATGAATTACATTGGTCCCCAAGGCCTATAGTTTCTGATGTTATCGGCAGTTTCTTTTTATAGAAACCTGTTTTTTTTCTTGTACAGTCCATACTACTACACTGCCGGGGAAAAACGCAACACCGCCAACAACCGTATTCAGTGGCACTGAGTGCATAATGAGGGCACACTGAAGAATTACAGTGATAGTGGTTAACTTGTCTCGGTAATAGGCGATCAGATGGCACTGAGGAGACCTGTCTGTGAGCCTTCTGTTTTGACTCTGCAGGCAGTTCCTACGCAGAATGAAGAGGTGAACAGTGTTCGCAACATTCATTCTAGGGTACAGCCATGTCCCGCTGAAGAGTACGTACTCCTGTTGAACAACTTCAGGCACTTGAACAGAGTCGTATTATGGTCCTGTGGGAAGCTAGATGGACATACCGACCAGTTTCCGCGCATCGGTGATGTGATGCTGCTTTCAGTACTGGTCTGTGGAACAACCCCACACTCGCCGTCGACGATACGGACGTCTACGCAGTGCAGAAGCACATCTAGATCGCCGCAATATGAGAGCAGCTGTGGCCCGAAGAACGTCATCCAGGGAAAAAAATCTGGACAAATGTTGCACCTCATGTGTTATCAAGCACCACTGGAATGGTCTGCTCGCAGCAGGACTAGACACCACGACACCGACAAACATGGCTATTCTCCTGTCGTGAAACAGTCGACTGGAGGATGGAATGCCACTTTGTCTTCAGTGACTGTCTGTATGCGAGTAATGGACGTACACGTTTGACACGTTTGACGTGTAGACCCGGCGACTGGGCTATTCCGGAGTGTATTCGCACACGACAGACAGGTCGCTCCCCCAGTTTCGTGGTGAGGGTGGCCCTCAGTTACAACTCGTGGCCACATTTGGTGTTTCTGCAGGGTAAAGTAACCAATCCCCACTACATTGGACAGACTGTTTTCCCGTGCTACCGCCATTTCTTCGACAGGGGCTCAAATGGCTTTGAACACCATTGGACTTAACTTCTAAGGCAATCACTCCCCTAGAACTTAGAACTACTTAAACCTAACTAACCTAAGGACGTAACACACATCCATCCCCGAGGCAGGATTCGAACCTGCGACCGTAGCGGTCGCGCGGTTCCAGACTGTAGTGGCTAGAACCGCTCGGCCACCCGGCCGGCCTTCGACAGGGGTGTGATGTGCTTTTTCAGCAGAACACTGCACTTCCAAGTACGGATGCTGCGATGCAAGTGCTCTTCCTCATGTACAACAACTGCCGTTTCCAGTAAGAACTCGTTCTCCAGAGACTATAAAAATCTTTTGCTGGATTGTAACAAAAGGTGTAATATGATTGGGACGATCTATCTCAGGTTTCCGTTCGGCAGCTTTATTATCGTTTGCATGCGAGAATGCACGCCTGCATTGCCGCCAAACGAGGGTACACTGTGTATTGATGCGACTGTTTGGGTACCCTTCACTTGGCATTTGGTCTGAATTTGCTATCATACGCTCCTACAATGATGAAGTACCTGCCACACCACAATGCCCTATTCCCTGAGGAAGTTGCATTTCTTTGCGGCAGTGTGCGTTTTCCATTTATTCTATTTCCGAGAGTTTCTTGTACAAGTTGAACATTTAGCCAGCCTGCGTGTCCAGCCGCTGGGCACACCATTAAACTAGCTCTTCTTTATTCCTGAGCATATTATAGGCATGAGTTAGCACTCACGTCACTTCGGAAAGCAGCCGACTCAGTCGCTAGCAACTAGCTACGTCATCAGCTGATCACGGTGAGGTGCGAGGAGAGGGTGGAAGACTTGGTGACAATCGCGCGGCTTCTGCCGACGACACATTCCGAGAGGGGCGGCCAGCAAGGCGCGGTGCGCATTGTTCTGCCCCCACCGCTTCCCCCCCCCCCCCCCCCCCGCTTCTTTTTTTTCCCTTCGAGGATCACGGACCGGTCCTTTAATCACATTCATTCCTCGCCTGCCGCCACTCGGCACTCGTGTTTTATTCTCTTCGTTTTGTTTCTTCTCTATTGAGAATCTTTTTTTATACGCCCTCACCTAATAACAATTCTATGCCGAGGTATCCTCACTCACGCACGCCATTCACCAGTCGGAGAGAAAATCTTCCGAGGCCAGATGGCCGCCCGCGGGCAAAAACATAAAAGCTTTAAAGCTGCTCTATAATTATGAGTTCCCTTCTTTATTCCTTTTGGGGTGTGGAAACATATGTTTAGTTTAGGTGTTTGAAGGGCGGAACGGAGACGCATTGTGGCTCGCGAGTACAACGAAATCTCGGCGCCTTATTCGAAGCGAAAAAAAAGGCCGAGGCGTTTAAAAGTGTGACGACATTGGGAAAGTTTGCGGTCGGAGGAGATACAGCCAGCCTGCAGTGACATCTCAGTGCGCCCGCGATGAATATATTTCCGGGCTTTTAAAATTTATTTCTCCGGGACTGTGCACCACGGACCGTCGAGGCATTTGCAAGAATCGTTCCGACCGTAACTCTCGACTCATTTTTTTCTCTTTCCAGTCAAAAATAACTCAAACTACTGCCTTCATTAAGCTGCAAAGTGACAGACACTATCTGCACGTACGAAAGTTAATTTCCGTACCTAACGCCCCCGCTATCCGCGGAACGTTAAAGCATAGCGCGAAAGAGAAAACAAGAACGAAATCCACCAGTAATGCCAATTAAAAGATATAGACGCAGTGAGTATTTTGTCCACACGTATTTCAGTTATGGTCGGTCTCAGATTATACAGTTTCTCAAGAGTATTCGGAAAAATTTCAAACGAATATGTAGACCACAGATTTATAATATGCAACCTGAATCTAGGAGCTGTACAATTTCCTGTTGCTTTCGCATTTCGTGCAGTACTGTTTCAGCATCTGTTTACAGAAACTGAATTCGGTAACACAATGCTATCAAGTACCTTTCTTGACGTGTTAGTCGCTGACGAGTAATTCCGTAATTTCAGGTAGACTCAGTATCCATACGCAAACGCCATCCAGTTAAAGCTGCTGTCATAAGACGGTGAATTTTTCTGTCTGGCTAAACCCAGCGTTACTCACACAGAGAAAAAAATAATTCGAAATATTTAGGACATTCTGATATCGACTAATATTAACTGAAACAATTCTGCGCTCCTCCCTGTCGCTCTTACAGAAACTACGATCACTTTCAGACGTTTCGGATGGGGCTTCGTAATGGGAATGCAGGAACGCTCTTTACCTCCTTACATATTCTGGCTTCTACTCAATGTCAGCGAAGCAAGGACGTCATGCCGGTAATTTCCTCCAGTTTTACAAATTTTCTAGCAGTATATTATTGCTCGTAAACATGTAATTTAGTAAAATACATGGAAATCTAAATTACTGAACAGTTTCTAGCTCTTTCTCAGTTTCCTATTAACTAACACATCGTGAAAACATCCTATGTTGCTGTGCAGGAGTTGATCTGGGTACTACTAAAAATCTAGACCTACGTTATTCCAAGTAAATTTGAGACTCTACTGCACAAATTTAAACCTAATCGACTACTTGTTGTGGAGACATTGGGCACAGCAGAAAATTCCACAACTGAAAATAAGTATAGAGTAAGAACAGTTAAAGGATTTTTATAACTCAAGGAACGGAAAAAAATGAAGGAAGAAAAGAAAACTGAAGTCCGTTCATTTCGAGTATGTTACAGAAGATGAAGCACGAGGCCAGTCAGTTTCACTGAAGGAACACTCCCAGCATTTGCCTCAACTGAAAAAAAAAATCTGAGTCAGACTGAAATCGGTTTGGAGGAAAAGGAAACAGAAATATGATCCTCGTGAATGTCACCATACAGTGGAGTGTGCGCTGTTTTGAAGCTTCTGGTAGACCAAAATTCTGTGCTGGACAGGGATTCGAACCCGGAACGGTGATTTTCGCGGGCAGTGGTTTTGGAGGCTTTTTTTCATAATTTTGTTTGACAAAACTGATATTGCGACTGAGCTATTCAGGCACGATCAACTACCATCCCTCGTAGCTTTAGTTTTTTGGAAACAATCTCCTAGGCCGTCGCAAAGCAATTTCTCCACAATATCCTTTCTCCAATGAGTGCTACTCTCGCATTGTATGCAGGAGAACTTCTGTGAAGTTTCGGAAAAAGGAGAGAGATGACATCGGAAGTACAGTCGCGAGTCGTGCTGGATGGGTTTGTAGACAAGAACATCGCCCGCCGAAGGCAAGGTTCCGCTTTCGAATCCCTGTCGGACACACGGTTTTTATCTCTCAGGAAGATTCAAATAAGGCATTGAGTGAAAAGTTAGCAAGGAACGCCAGAGAAGACACGGTCTGAAGAGATAAGCACAGCGGTTACACAGGCTTCAAGAGAAACTGGGCGTACATCCTGCTGGCTAAAGTATGTGCACAAAGACAAAAGTCTAACTGGTGTGAAATCAACAAGTACTCCACACAAGGGAATCAGATCGCCAAACTGCGAGACAGTGCGAACAAAAATCTGAGTAAACTGCGAACATATCGGTGGAATGACATCGGAGAAAGAGGAACGGGAGGCTGAGGACGTTTGAAAAAATGCAGATTAATTTAGTACAGGAAGTTGAGGGCAGTTTGCTTTCTCGTATTTCAGATATGGCGTATCGATGCGAGTAAAATATAAGGCAAAGACAACATTCTGTGTAATATGGCACCGCACAGCGCTTATAATCTCATCTGTCTCCGTGTTTGATACGAAGAAATAAAACCGAAAATATAAGCAAAAGCCGGGAATGAGGCGAGGAGTGGCAGTGGGCAGGTGGGGCTACTCCGGCCACAATGCGAGTCGTTAGGGCCTCCCCTTCCCTGCTCTTAATTACGCCACCGGCAAACCTTGTGACATTTCACTTCAAAATGAACAGCTAACTACTTCGCGTCGAACTTGGCCGGCAGGACTTTTTTTCCTATTTTTATCTTCTCTACTGTCACCTCTCTGCAGCCCTAGTGAACTACAGCCGCAAACCACGGGTCGCAGTTTCTGACATACGTTTTACAATTTTTCTCAACCGTAAAATAAAATCATTAAAAAGAATCGTATTTCAGAAGCATGAAGGTCGATCATGAAACAAACCTTATCTACCGGTTTCTCTTAACGAGACACCATCAGGTATCGTATCAGCAGCCCTTGGTAGTTCTGACGAACGGTATGGTATTTCTAAAACCAGGGGGTAGTCATAAAGATTCAATCACGACATCGAAAATAGTGAAGTTAGGTAATCAGTTTTTCGTATGTTGGTAGGTATACGTCTGCAGTCGAGGCACACAATGAAATCCCCGTGTAGAGTACCGTAGCACATCGCTAGAGAGCCAAAATAAAACAGCGCAGTCCGTAGATAAAGAGGAGTACGTGCTCGTATTTACCAGCTGTGCAGCGACATCGAAGCAAAATGTAAAGCAACATGCCTGGCTACAGATTGCTGACTCAGTACTACGTTATACGTTTGGAAGTTTTATTCTTTAAGGTAATGAAGTCTGGAGGGATGCCGCAGAAACTTTTTCATTCCTTGACATAAAAGGCCAGATGGAGTAACGCGTGCACGTCTCAGCTCCAACAGCAGCACGCTTAGTTAGGTACTGTGCTGTTCTGCAATGGCTACTGCTTTACTTTGAATAGTAAAACCGGATATCGACAAAGAGGTTGTGTTCACACATCATCTACCTCTAGATAATACTTCATAAGCTGCTAGACCGTGCGTGTCGGGGAGTAATTTGTACCAATGTTGGCGACTTTCTGTCTTAATTCGCGTATGATGCAATGGAACAATGACTGTCTATATGCCTTTTTACGTGTCGAAATCTCTCTTAGCTTACTCTCAGAATCTTTACGCTAGATACAATTACAATGGTGTCATCAGAATCGTCGCAGATTATTACTAGAATACATGTTCTCTAAATTTACACAACTGTGTTTCGCAAGAACAGGGTCGTCTTGCTCCCACAGTTTGCCATATAAGTTCCACGCTCACTCTTCTTATACCTTCACCTGCTGCACCCATATGTTACGATCTTACCACCTGGTCCCTGAGTTCGTTCGCTACCTACCGCCATTCTTACTTCAAAAGAGCGAGCAGCACACTAAAACTTCACCGTACCAGGGTCTTTTATGCTCACTTCCAAAAACCCTTCCAAAGATCCGTTTGCCTTCCCTAACACTGATTTTATATGTTTTATTTGAAATCGCTTCTTAGTATTATTCTGAAATAAATTATTAAATAGTACCTATGCATATCTACAAACGCCGGTCGCAGTGGCCATGCGGTCTAGGCGCTACAGTCTGGAACCGCGCGACCTCTACGGTCGCAGGTTCGAATCCTGCCTCGGGCATGGATGTGTGTGATGTCCTTAGGTTAGTTAGGTTTAAGTAGTTCTAAGTTCTAGGGGACTGATGACCAAAGAAGTTAAGTCCCATAGTGCTGAGAACCATTTGAACCATTTTTTTTTTATCTACAAACGCCTGGTGTTAGAATCCAAGCGAGCGGAGAATGCAAGAATAAACTTTATGACAGTAAAAGAATAATGTTATTAAAAATAAAAATGATGCATGTGAAACCAAAATTTGATGCTGGGTGACATGCAATTCCGTCGTGCTCCACCTGGTGCACTGTAGCATTCTTCGATCCGCCTTAGCATACGGTTCGAAATGTCGCTGCTCAGACTCGTTCCACTCTCTGAGGCGATGCAGTATGTGAAGAGGATTCCCGTGACACCACACAGCAAAGTTCAACTACCCCCCCCCCCCCCCCCAAGCATTCTCGATTGGTTTCATGCCATCACATAGCGCACGCCATATTCCACTCTGTTGATGTCTGCCCACGGGGGAAGGAGGGGGGGGGGGGGGGGCAAGGTGTTCCTGAGGTGTACGCGGAACGTTCGTGTGTTATCATCTTGAAAGCCAACTCATCGCCGAAATGTTGACTGCAGGGCTAGAACATAGTTTGGAGGAGCCTGTCCTGATACTGCACATCCCACAATTTTCCTCTATAGCGATGACAGGCCTCCAGCACCCGTACACGATACCGGCCCAAAACATGACAGATCCACATCCAGAGACGAGCATTGATACCTGGCCACCTCCACACTCTTCTAGGACGATAATCAACCACCGGACAAACCATGCACTCGTCAGAGAAGACTACCCGCTGTAAGCAGCAGTCATCCGCTGGTACTGTTGGCTGTGAGTGACCATTTCAATGCTTAGCCTCTCACGGTAGCTACTGAATGTTCGAAAGACGTCGCTGTGATGTTCGCTAGGGTACGGTCACGGTGGCACCGACATCGGTTCATTCCATCTACGACCAACATCGGCCGAGGGTGGCTGATCTTTCTGAATCTGTACGCCTGTACGTGCGCGGTAACAATGTAGTAGATCTCATCGCCCGAACGAACAGACTTCGGACGACACTCGGTGAAATTCAGACCAGTTTGTTTTCTTCGGTCGAATCGGCCGGCGTTCGTGCACACGAAATGTAGACTTTGAGAAATTGAAGTTTAGGTAAGAAGGGAGGCGTTTGTGGCATCCAGAAGATGAAAAACACCATAATCGTGATTTAGCTCGGAATCTATGGGCGGAAATCGCAATTTCATTGGAAACAAGTAGGAAAAATGTTAATCGTAAATTCTTATTTTTCTGCCACTCCAGGGTTAGGACTAGGCCTTGTTCCGGTCTCACCATCTCGTGCTTGGTTTCTCACAATTCTCTTGCCCCCTAGTTTATTATCCGTTGCTAGTTTAGGAAATTTTATCGGAAACATTAGGCGTAAATTACAAGCTTAAAAAATAATTTGTTCGAGTAAGAGGGGTGGCGTATCGTATGCTTAAAGATACTAAACTCCACCCGAACAGGCCATGAAATCCCAACGAAACTGATCGGCCACCGTGTCATACTCAGCCCACAGGCGTCACTGGATGAGGAAATGGAGGGGCATGTGGTCAGCACACCGCTCTCCCGGCCGTATGTTAGTATACGAGACCGGATCCGCTACTTCTCAAAGTAGCTTCTTAGTTTCCATCTCAAGGGCCGAGTGCACCGCACTTGCCAACAGCGCCCGGCAGACTGGATGGTCACCCATCCAAGTGCTAGCCCAGGACGGCCGGTGTGGCCGAGCGGTTCTAGGCGCTTCAGTCTGGAACCGCGCGACCACTACGGTCGCAGGTTCGAATCCTGCCTTGGGCATGGATGTGTGTCATGTCCTTAGGTTAGTTAGGTTTAAGTAGTTCTAAGTTCTAGGGGACTGATAACCTCAGATGTTAAGTTCCATAGTGCTCAGAGCCATTTGAACCATTTGAGTTAGCCCAGCGCGACAGCATTTGACTTCGGTGATCTGACAGGAACTGGTGCTTAAAGATACTAGTGAAACATTTTTCGGTTGTGTCTGATGGTCGCCGGCTGTCTACAGATTATTATTACTGGTTACTGGAGTTTTTATATCAGTAGGGTGCTGATTCTGTTATGCGAGATGATTTGCAAATGTGTGTGTTTCGACATTTTGCTGAATTTATTAGAAGTTGTGAAGAGTGTTTGTAATCTCGTTCTTCAATGTCACCACGAATAATCTCCAGTATGTAATAGAACGTTTGTCTCTTCATCTAATGTATTAATAACGGTCGTTGGGTTATTACAACAATTGAGGAAAGAGTGTACAGTAATCGCCACACTCTTTTCGAAACAGATGTAGTTCATTCACACGCATTCGGTGGCGTTTTATGATCAAAACCGGAGTGCAGCACTCGCCGGCAAGCACAGGGGCGTCGTGGCATCCATCCCGCCAAAGGAGGTTAAAGTAGATTCTAACTTCCTTGACAGAACAGATTCTAACGTAACCTAACATAACCTCCTCGATCCCGCCCCCAAAAAGGACAAAGGACATCGGACGCAATGTAATCAAGCTGTCTGCCGAAGTAACTGGACGGCCTCTGGCAATTAATTCTGCTTACCGTTATCAGTGCCACTCTGAACACGGCCTTGATTCGGCGGGAAACATCATGCTGAAAACACTTCGTGCCGTAATGTGACAATCCTCTCACTATCAAAGCTTGAAATCTCTGTATGTCCATCTTTTTAGCGATGGTCGAGGGACTCGGCTGTTCGATAGATGATGTCAAATTAAACATCTTTCAGCCGTCAGTTTTGAAAGTTATTTTATTAGGCAACCAGTTTCGGCGCTTTATTATGCCCTCTTCAGGCCCCTGGCCGACGTTTAGGAATAATCTAACTCGCTTGTGATCGAAGTGGGGGCCAGCAATACTGATATTAGTAGATATCTACTTGCTGCAGTCACCACTTCAAAAATCATCCGCCTTTGAAGTGGCCACTGTAGCAAGTAGATATATACTACTATCAGTATTGCTGGCCCCCGCTTAGATCACAAGCAAGGTAGATTATTCCTACACGTCAGTCAGGAGCCTGAAGGTGGCACAATAAAGCGCCGAAACTGGTTGCCTAGTAAAATAAGGTTGAAAATTGACAGCTGAAAGGTGTTAAATTTTACATCATCAAAGCTTGAAATATCCGTTGGAGACATGTTGACAGACTGGACAATGTATCCTAAATGGCTCCAGGCAAATAGGATGGTTCCTTTGAAAGGCCACAGCTCATTTCCTTCCCCATGGTTAAACAGTCCGAGCCTGTGCTCCGTCTATAATGACTTCGTTGTTGACGGAATGTTAAACAGTAATTTTCCTTCTTTTTTTGACAGTATAGACAAGCCACAATGTCCTGTTCACGATTGGAGATAAAAAATTCTCTACTCAACTGCACAAAGAATTAAGGTTTACTTTTACGTCCATTGCACACCTGACTGTATGTAGCGATTTTTTGAGGTCAAAAGAGTGGTGAGAAAGCAGTTTCCAATAAAAAAAATCACAAACTGTGCGCGTCATGAGGTTGCTCACGCAAATATACAATGCAGTTACAGAATTATACAAGATGGATGCGTACATTATTAACAGTCATTAGCGAGTAAGCAGTTCGTCACACCATTGCGCCTTGTAGTCGTTTCTGCGGTGTCCTTCCTGCTTAACTTAACTCACAGCCTCTCCCCCACCCCCAGCCTCTAGTCAACGTGTATGGGTATGCGTGACCGGGGGAGTGGAGGCGGAGAACCCAGTTTGACGGGGAATCAGAACCACAGTACAAGTTGATAGACACAAAAAGCACCAACTGGGGATCGAATGGCTGCTGACACATTGCTGCTCTACCATCGAGCCAAAATATGGGATACCTGAAATTCGAAGAGTTGCTGGCTCGCGTTTGGAGTTTCGCCTTTCCAGAGGACCAGCTGATTGCGTAGGCATATATCCACAACTAGTAGGCCTACTCGTATCGTCGTTGTCGTATGTTCCCCAGTGCGTAGAGTGGTCACAGCCGTATCTCTCTTCTTGTCAAGGAGGAGGCGTTGACTGCTAGCCTAGCATGTTATCGCAACTGCCACTACTTGAACCCAAGCCTACAAGTAGACTTTTAAACGTCACTCAAAAATGGCAGAAGGAGTCGTGGTTGTTAGCGAAACATTCAAACCTGCCGCAATACTTGGCCCAAGTATAGAAGGATATTTCATGGGCGGAAACGCGGATATCCCGTTCTCCAGCTCCGGCACACAGTTTACTCGGTTGGGATCTGCAGTGAAAGTTGTCTTTCTGCAACAGCGTGCTCTTTGCCTCACGAATTCCTGTGTAATTGTCCTTGACAATATGTAGCTTTATACAACTTTATACAAGACAGTATTCTACAACCAACGGCGTGATCACAAGCGTTTCAGCATCTAACGAAATTAATCATTCAGGTCTTCGTCGGGAGTTAAAAACATCGAAACTTGCACCTGCGCGTAATATTTTTCTTTTACTCTGAACAACTAAACGTTTACCTAGCTAACCTCAGTTCTAATGCCAGAAGTGTTCCACAAAAGATGAAGCGTCCAAATTTTATCTTATTTATGTTTTAAAAATCGGTACTTACTCTTCATCTTGTTTATAGTCTAGCTGCGCTTACCGTCTAATGTAAAAACATAACGGCATTTTTCTTTTTCCTTTTTGCTTTTCTTGAGAGTAAAGTTAATGTACGACGGCATTTTCGGACGCAGTAAAACTGTAGTTGAGATGGTGGAGCACTTATCACTTTAAACATGGTGGCTGTAATTAAACTTTCGCTACTTGAGAAGACCCTCATGAAAAATGAATGATCGTAGGACATTGAAACTTTGTGGAAACTTTTTTAAGGACATGCGGAAGGTAGATAGCGAATAAACTATTGAAAGAAACACATTTTGCTTTCCACATGAGAGAGGAACATATGTTAACTGCGTGCCATCTTTGTGTTCCAGGTTACAAATGTTGCTCAATGTCACGAACAGCTGCATCCATCCACAACAGCCTGGAACCGCACTAGAGATACGACTTCACAGCTGGTCGCAGCACTTTTCGAACGGTAGACCATAGAAATTTCAGCTGTCGTGACACAGTTCGCGCACTGCTTGAAGATCGAACATTGCTTCCAGAATTCTCAGGCGTTAGTAACTTCTTCAACAATTTGTGGCGCAACGGTCCGGCAGCGTTTCTCTGGAGCAATTTCAAAATCGCTAGTTAATTCGAACTTCCGAATCTTGTTCTTCAACCCCGATGTGGAAAGAGGACCTCTCCGTATCCCTTTAATGTGTCGACAACCGTGAAGAGCAAAAGCACTATTGCTGTTTTTACTAGTAAAAGTATGCCTACCTATTCCAGACCCGTGTTGACTGTCTGCAATTGTAATGATCACTGATGCTTGTGCTTCAGCACTACGTCGCCGTACCAATACCGCCGCCTAACGGCAAGTTATCACACAAACACTACCAACGCACATTCTGCAGCGCACAGTATGAACATAGTTTTTATGCAGCTGTGTATCCTCACGGGAAATAGTTTTCCGTCCCCCAAGTAGCGAAAGTTTAATTATAATCACCCCTCACCAAATTCATTAAGAGCATCGTGAACTCAGAGCACTTTTGAAAAAAAAAAAAAAGACTGTCAATTTGGCATGTACATTAAGTATGGAAATCTCAGACCGTCAACAAATCGGGTGTCTAATTTCAAAGCTAAGTTGTAACCTTGTGCTCAGTCATTCCGAGGAATCGGATAAAATATGACATTTGGGGATTTAACGTTGAATAAATAAATAATGGAAACTCAGTAGTGTATCCATAACAGGTATTAGGAATATAATTTAAAAACGAGGGGAAAAAAGTCAAATGCACTGTATCATGATAGATGGCGGCTACAAGGTGTCAGCCAAACCTGTTCCCTTTGCGGCACTTAAATGTTGTACACACGTATGACAGCTGCATGAAGCCGCAGCTATTGCAAATAAGAGAAGCTGACGGCTTCCTCGGTACCGACGTCGGACTAAAAAAAAGTAAAATTGCCCGCGCCCTTGAGATAGTGGCTCTCGCGTGGACCGGCGGCCTGTATTTATTACCGAATTACCACCTCGTTAATGCGTAGCGCCTGTTTACTGAGATTTATGGCCAGAAACGATTTAAAACAGCTGCTTTAATTGAAAGTATAATCCAAGATTAGACTGGCCCCTTTGCGTTAGGGTGAAATTGCTCGTCTGCCAACTCTTTTGAACGAGAAACCGCGAAGCCTCTCTGCGATTCATCTCGCCTCAGACATTTCCTTTTCCCGCCGGGAAGAGGAAAAAAGAAGAAATCAAAAATAAACCACCGAATATTTCGCTTTTCGGATCCAAAAACCCACGCTGCAGGAGAGTTTTTACAGAAGAGGGTATTAACACCGATTGCGAAGCTTAGCCAAAGGTGATCCGCGGACGCTGTAGGTTCCTCCCGGGTGTAATTTGATGGCCAGACGGCGTACGTTCTGTCTGAAAGTCGCCTTCCCTTGAAATTCCCTTCTTCGTGTACTCGGTCGACAGCCGAACAGAATTCTTCACAAAAATTTACTTCTTGCTCACAACGATCAAACTTAGGCTCGGATTTAGTTTTCCAATTTAAATACTTTGTTGTTGTACCCAGTCGGATTAACTATAATTTAAAAGCGCTGACAGTCGTTTTTGCCAATGCAGAACAGAGCAAGAAAATTTCTGCAGAGGATATCTATTTTTACTTCTCATTTAATTAACTACACGACTGGGTTTTGTGTGATGTCCTTAGGTTAGTTAGGTGTAAGTAGTTCTAAGTCCTAAGGGACTGATGACCATAGATGTTAAGTCCCATAGTGCTCAGTCATTTGAACCAATTAACTACACTAGATTTACAGTAGACATTCGTCGTCGTTTCCTCGTGCATATTTTTTTCGGAATCTTTGTCCAAGGATGAGTTGAACCGTACAAGGGAATTTTTCATATATTTCCGACCTATTTTTTCACATTTCTTCAAATTATTCACTTACAACAAGCGTGATATGTTGGCGTTAAGACTGAATATACTGTAGACGTAAATTCATCGGAAATTTGTGCGCGTACGTGTAAAAACGTTCTTCTCATTAGCTCTGCCTCACATGTCCAATCTTTTTCCGATTTTTGCCCTAAGTATCTCCTTCTTATGAATTATAGCCGCGCGGGGTAGCCGAACGGTGTAAGGCGTCTTACACGGTTCGCGCCCCCCCCCCCCCCCCCCCGTCGGATGTTCGAGTCCTCCCTCGGGCATGTGTGTGTGTGTGTGTGTGTGTGTGTGTGTGTGTGTGAGTGTTGTCCTTAGCGTAAGTTAGTTTAAGGTAGATTAAATAGTGTGTAAGCCTAGGGACCGATGCCCTCAGTAGTTTGGTCCTATAGTCCTTACCACAAATTTCCAATTTCTTAGGTATAATAGTGTCTACAATCCTCTGCTTGATGTTCTATTTCTTTCTCCAATACTTTCCCAAAATTTTAGTTATATTCAATTTCTGACGTCATTATCAAACCGTATATAAATTCAGTTTTCAGATGTATCAAACGTTACAAAGGTTTACTCTACTCTACTTCATTTCTTGAGTGACTGAAATCGGGTGTTGATATTTGAAAGAGAATGGGGACCAAATCCGTCGTTCCCTCATCAAAGGAAAGATTGCACGAATCGTTGCTTAGCGGTGGCCATTACAAAAGACAATAGCAATACGATATATTTGAAAAAAACTATTTGTGCATTTTTCATTGCTTTTCAAACCGAATACGCTTCACTGCAGGTTTCTATGAATGAAGTTGTGCAGTGTTTCACAAGAATTTCAGCACTTCCTACCTTTTAATTTGTAAGAGAACTTACTTCGACCTAATTTTACAATCTCTTGATGCTTTTCATCGTCGATTATAACATAGGAACCGCAAAACCCATTCTCTTGCTCGATAACATTAGTAATACAAAAAGAAAACAAGCAATATTCCCTTCTCAATGCTTCTGTCTTTAGCTTTCAGAGCTTTCTTGTGCTCTATAATTGTTGCAATGTATCGTATTCCCAGACGTCATAACAAAAATCTTATTTCGTTAATTTTTATCGGCATTTAAGTAATGTGCCTGCTAAAGAACTGGGTCTAAAATATTTACATCTCTCAGTACCTTAAAACAAAGCAATAAATGTCATCACCAAAGTTCTTTTCTGACTGCTGCGGTGCAGCATAGGAGGCAAATCTTCCTACCGCGAAACTGCTTCCGATTTCTCCTCGTAGTACTCTCCTTCATTGCATTAAGACCATTTTCTCTTTGTTCAGTTCACTGAGATAATTTTGTTTTTGTCGTCCCACCGTGTTTTTTCTGCAATTTACTCGATGAATTTAGGGAAAATATTTACTATATTCTACAATTTGATTAAGATGCAACGTAAAATCATTGTACGAATTGAGTGAACTAGCATTCGACATGTTGCTGGAAGGGGCTCTCTGTCAAAGTGTGGACACTTCTTGCTTTTCATTTTATTAATCAGTAGGATTCCTGTGTTTCTATATGAAATCATAATCGGTGCTTTATGCGTTATTTCGTGAGTATTTCTGGTGACTAAAGAACCGATCACAATACGAAAAAACTGATGAAACGTTAAGAAACAACATGCTCTAATCACAGTTAATCACTCAGAAAAACAGGCTAAAGTGTGTATACCCCGTTAGCCTAACGCTGAGGTACTTCTATTATGCCATTAGGTTACAGGCATATTCATGTCATTACCTAAAATACGGTATTGTTTTTAAAAAATAAACCTGAATTCGTTGCATTGTCAATTATATTTTCGTGCTGACTACTAGAACATTTATAAATGAACTAATCTCAACTTTATTTCAGACATATTTGGTTCTCACTTACAGGCGTTCCAATGTCACGTGGTTCCCTTGCGATATTACTCGGGATTTCGTCCTTTCAACTGCTGGGATAAATTTTTTGCTTGGAATTGTAAGGCTCCCTCCAAAGACTTTCGCAAACAGCCGCCAATAATCTGTTTCTCTCATATTTATATGTCTTCTTAATTATGTTCAAATGTTTGTATTTATGTGCACAACGGACCGATTGGCCAACGTCAATGCTGATTGTATCGAAAACGCCGCACTGTATCGATTTTTTTCTTATTTCTTATTTCTCAGTACAAACAACCTTTAAATACCCTTACAAACTTTTCAGACTCTTTCTGACCACCCTGTAAATGAACTGAACTAGAAACGGCTAATGCCCATCAAAGTCAACATCTGATAACTGTCTACCAGGCTAGGAGCCAGTTGCCTCTACTCACAAGAATATCCTTTTTCGCCGCAAGATAGTGAGCAAGTGAAATACGTGGAATTGTCGCGGATTTCACAAGGGTCGTGTGAAGTCTAGTAGCAGTAGGTGAAACAGAGGTAACACTTGTCAAAAACGTGTGTGTGTGTGTGTGTGTGTGTGTGTCTGCTTTTTTTTTTTTCGACGCTGCAGCTGCTGTCGTGGGAAGGATGTAGCACAACACTCGCAATACTGCAGCGTTAAAGCGTCGATTTGTGCCACGGGGAACATTGTACACAGATAGTTACTCGCTTTCCCTGCATCGCGCCGGACTGTGAAGCGTGGTAGATTACTTGTTCTCGATATAAGTGGATGGGTCTGAAGAAGGCGATGTTTCAGTTTTTTGTGAGCCTCTAGCAATCTCTTGGCCAGGGGCCCCAACATTCATATCGCCGTGCCTAATTCTGTTAGGACGCTATAGTAAATGTAACACCCACTTCTTCTTTAGCTCGTACTATTCACGTCTCGGTGCAAGTATCTATATGCTCACGTAAAGGTGAAGTACCCACAAGGGGTGAAACAGTACCTGCACTTTGTAATTAGAAAGAGGTAAATATTAAAGTTTATGGTTTTGAACATTTCTTGAAAACGACTGCCAAGAACCATTACGTAATTTTTTATGCACCGACACTCAGCTGTTTAATTGCATTTTGTTTTAAATACCGGCTTCCGTTTGTAGCATCATCTCATCTTAGGGTCTAACACTCACTCATTCCTTTTTATTATCTACACCTATACGTTATTCTATATTATTCTTACATTGATTCTCAGATGTTGCAATTTTATTTTTCATTATAAGCTTTTTCAATGACTTGTAATTTTATTGTAAATTTTTTCTTCTTTTCCTACTTCTGGAGTCAATGTTTTCTGCAATGTGTTGTAATATTTTTTAACACCGGATGCATGAAGAGGCATTACTTATATCTCTGCTCTGGCTTGTTGTTCATAACAAACATCTGTGGTTGGATACTCTTGGACACGCGGCATTTTGTGCAAGGGTACCTGTTTAGTGCAGTAGGCGTTAAGCAATTCAGCTGCGGCAGTAATTATACGGATTTCGATGTGAATATGATATACTATAATATGTGATTAATATTTGATCATTTCTTGGTATTAATTTATACCACCTATGTATAATTGATTGGACTTCATGTATCTATAGTTGTTTCACGTTTTGTCTTGACGTGAACCGATACAGTACTGATGGTGTAAACCGAAGCCGGTAGTTATCAGGAAAGACAACTAAACAGATACGTCTAACGTACGGTTCAGTGAGCCCTCTGCCAAACGCTTATGCGTGAATTGCACAGTGCTTATGTAAACGTAGATGTATAAAAAAACTAGTGCTTTTGATTAGTATTGCGTGTTCAAATTGTCTTTGACGATAGTTAGCATGCTGTGTGGAATTTGTCTGTAGTAGCTGACCTCGCTGCTATGTGGTTATTACCTCGTCCCACATCCAGGAAGGTACGGAACACGAAATGTGAATGTACGACACAGTGAACACATAAAGAATCCTACTTTGTGGTACAGTTAACAGAGAAGTTACGATTGAATACCTTCGGCGTAATGGTATAGTTATATTACAACTTTCTCGGCACTTGAGTATTAAAATAATGAAATTAATAACATTGTTGTGAGTTCTAGGAAAACAAACATGGGAAACTACTGCATGTAACAGCGTTTTTACGAGTCGCATACCCAACGGGCAGCTGACATACAATGGGGAAAAAGAACGTAGGGAAGATTGAGCATTAACCTCTTATACAATGAGCAAGCACGCGACGTATGAGTCAAGTAACAGTTTGAGTACTTCTGGCTCAGAATAGGCGAACTCTGAGCCGACATTCGAGGAAATATGAATGACCTTCAGAACGTACCTGCGTCTTCACTCGTTCCTATCTGTTTTCACAATGGAGGAAGTACGTAGCACATGTGAATCCACTCTGTTCCTCCCAAATGTTGTTTCTGTTCCTACACTGCCAACATCACTAAACCCTGGTTGTGCCCAGTAGAAGTACCGGGCTCGAATCCTATTAGTGTGCATTTTTATCGTCACAGGGCCGGCCGGTGTGGCCAAGCGGTTAAAGGCGCTTCAGTCTGGAACCGCGCGACCGCTACGATCGCAGGTTCGAATCCTGCATCGGGCATGGATGTGTGTGATGTCCTTAGGTTAGTTAGGTTTCAGTAGTTCTAGGGGACTGATGACCTCAGATGTTAAGTCCCATAGTGCTCAGAGCTATTAGAGCTATTTGAACCATTTATCGTCACAGGAGACGTGGTGGCGCATAGAGGGTGTGAGACACTGCTAACATCAACAACAAAAATTTGTTCTCAAATTGAAGTTTGTACTGAACAGCACAGTGTTTAATAGGCACGGATCTCCCTTGCCTTCCTCTAGCCTTACAACTGATTTATCCAGCCATAGTGGGACGCACAGATTAACCACGGTGCAACTTGACATTTTCTGCATCAAAAAATCAGTGCCGAAGATGAAAGAAGCGATGAGAGAGACTTATCGATGACTGACCCTCGGACCGGGGCCCAAACTGGAGATGCAATTTTCTCCCACAGCCAAGATTCGAACAGGTTGCCTCCAGATTGAGCGCCACCACACAAATGTGCGTTTGCTTACTCCGCTACGGAGGAGGGTCGATATGAATATCTTGGAGCCTTAGAAGCTTTTTACTTGTGGTGCTGCGGAAGACTGCTAAAGATTAGGTGGATAGATCGGAAAAATAGTGAAGATGAGCTGAATCGCATTGAGGAGAAAAGAAATCTATTGTAGGACTTGACTAAAAGAACAGGTCGGTTGATAGGACATATAATGAGGTATCAAGGAATCTTCAGTTTCGAAATGGACGCAGATATATGTGGAAACATTAAAGAGTGAAACCAAAGCTTGATAGTCGTAAGCAGATTCAAGTCGAAGTAGCTTGCAGTAAGATATGCAGAGACACTCAGCCTTGCACATAATAGACTAGTGTGAGAGCTACATCAAAACCAGGCTTCGGACTGAAGACCGCAACAATAACAACAGACGTGTTTGTCAGTATTCGTTCCCAGTTCTCTTACTACTGGAAAGTACTTGATTGAAAGATACTCAGTACCACTTCCATCTACCAAACCTTCTATAACGTGCCCCATCTGTCCATCACAAATGAAGGCTCCCACTCCCTTTCTGCCTAACCGAAATCGTGCTATCCCCCAATTATCATGCTGAAACTATGTTCTTCGCAGCACGAACATCTAAAAACTTTTTCCACGAAGTTATACACAATACTGGAACGTTATCGTGTCTGGCCAGATAGTCGCCCTACGCCAGACCCTCGCAAGCAGCTGTTGGGCGAGCAAGCTACAGAGCTACAGCGAGTCGTACCTTGGATGTGTGGGTGCGCAGGCTGGACTCGGTGGCGAAGCCCTTTCCGCAGATGTTGCAGTGGAAGGGCCGGTTCTTGGCCCGCTCCACCTGGGCGTCATGGTTGCGGAGGTGCTGCTGCAGGTTCGACAGCTGGATGAAGGCGCGCCCGCACTCTGGCAGGTGGCACTTGTACGGCCGCTCGCCTGCAACGTCAAAACACAGCGTACCAATCTCAGACTAACACTTGCAATGTTAATATTCTTTTATTGATACGAACAACTTTCACCTTGCACTCAAAGCAACTGTTCAGACTGAAGACCACCTAGTTACGATTGGTTACTGATGCATCCTCTCCCACACGATCTGATAGCATCTACTCAAAGTATACGTTAGAATCTCGGATAGGACGACAGGTCGATACTTTAAACCTCATTTACTGACCTGGTGATACAGGATGTCTCAAACTTCAGGTTCAAAATTGTGCAGTGGTGGACCAGCATAAAATGACAAGGAAAGCATACACCTCGACAGGACACCGATTTTACTAATCTCTCACTTAACAAATGCTGCTTTCATACGATGCGCTTGTCAATCCATTCTAAGGAAGCGAAGTTAAAAGTTTTACGAGCCTGTCAACTACCATACGAGGACACCAGCTGTCGAGCAGCGGCGTCAGCGTAACCGGTTAGGGCGAGCAGCCAAGCAGTGTACTGCCATCCAGCCTGGTAACTTTTTTCTGAACCTCCTACAGGACACATGTATCGCTACGGTTATGACCTGTTTACAAACAAATCGATCACTTTTAGTATCGAAATGAAGAGATCTGCAACACAGTAGGTAGGAAAATAGTCAATCACGGCCCATTTCATTCGTTTAAATTCTGGGGAATTTTGCTGCCGAGCGAAGCTTCAGTTCTCTTGTTTTTACGTTGACTCGCGTGACACTATTGCCAACCTCGACGTTCGAGAGCTAGCTACAGATTGTCATTGTCGCTATGTCTGTAACTTGGCGAACTTGTCTGAATACCTTATTTGTCCAAAAATAGAACTGTTCTACTATTGCAAATTTCGTATTGTCTCAAACACGACAGAATATCGAACTTCCTGGCAGATTAAAATATATAGAGAATATCAGTTGAAAAAGTTTAATTTCCCTCTTACACTACTTCTGTGCTAGGAATTATATTAAACGTCACCTCTTAGATCACTGCAATATGATCTTTGTATGTATCACATAGTAATTTCACAAAATAAAGGTTTCTTTGAACAGGTCTGCCGGACGTTTTTGTCTACAGGGCAGAGAAAAGAGTCGTAAGAGGTGAGAGGCGACAGCCTGAGGCTGGGCTTCCTCCTCTCATTTTCTCATTTATTTCTTTAATTAATACTAATCTGAGGTCCGATCGTTTGTATTAAGACGAGTTTGAATTCATGGGGGTAATGAGTGATTGCGAGATTTATCTTTAATTGGTTCTTTAGTTTATTTTGTCTATTTATGTAGTTTCATTTTGAATACGTTCTGTGCACGATTTTGGCTATACAAGGTGCACGTTTTCAGGGAAGCTCTGTGTGGGGTCCGGCGTTAGTGGGTCGGGGAGGTATTTACAGCCGGAGCCTACCCGTGTCCCGAGGGCCGCCCCCGCAAGAAGCCACGAGGAGGAGACAACGGAAGAGTTGGCCTGGGTCGCGTTCTGAAGTGACGGGCGCCAGCACGTCGCAGCTAGCGAACGACGGAGGTTTCCTCCGGAAATACGCTTGTAGACAATACGAGGGACTCAACTGGGCAATATGACGTCTTTCCAGAGGACTCTCTATGGCGAGAGGGATCATAAACATCACTCTGTTGCTAAAAAAGACGAGTCTCTGGAATGTCACTGAAGCACTGTTTTGAACAGATGTTTCCTGTGTTTCGTGAAACTGAAGCGCACTGTACGTCTCTTTCTCTGCTTGTGGGAGCGGAAATCGTAACCGATGTGCAGAGCCTCGGAACAGATTTGGGCGCCCTTCGCTATACGCGGGAACATTTTTGACTGGCTTTTTCTTATAGATGGAGTAAGTGGTAGTTGATATAATACTGTACAACCCTTTCATCCGTATTGACTTCTGAGACGGAGCTCCTATTGGCTCTGGGAGTTGCGCAGCACGGAGATCAGGAGGAGAGAATCGAGCCAGTCTGGAGGGCTATTCGGTTACAGGCAGAGTTGGAGGATGTTGGTGTATTCAGCAGCAAGCAGTCTTTGACTCGGCTTGCGCACCTAACTCGGTACTTTTCGCGTCGATAGCTCGCGGAGGAGGAGGGAAGCACTTGACGATATGCAGCTGGTGAACTAGCGACTCATGTTGGCTCATCTTCAGCGACGGCAACGCTTGCTTTCCTACATTAGTCGTCAATTCGACGCTACCCACAGAGTCAGTAATGAAGTTTACGAGCAATCGATTTATGATTTAGCTAACGTGGGTTTGTTAGATGGTGGATACGTGTGTTTGTGAGACTCGCCGGTGCTTACTAGCATAGAATCTTTGGCTTTGAACTATTTTCTTACTTCAGTTGTGATTTAATTTCGCGTGTGGTATGACAGATTTATTTTCCTCATTCCTTGCATGTTTGGTCTTACCTCCTAGTATTTCAGCTGACTGTTAATATCATTATTTTTTCTGTTTATGATGTGTTCTTGTGTAGTCAGTTTTTTACATAACTTGCATTTTCTTGAATTTTTCTAAAGTCGAGGAGAGCCTTTTCAAAACATTAAAACTGAAATATCCAGGACAGTGAATTTAATTTCGTGGTTATATTTCGCGCCTTCCCTTTACTATATACGGGGACTCCATCGCCATAACTTTGTTACTAGGGCCTAGATTTTAATTATATTAATGTCTCAGCAGTCGACGTACTTGCTGCCGGCCGCTGTGGCCGAGCGGTTCTAGGCGCTTCAGTCCAGAACCGCTCGCCTGCTACTGTCGCAGGTTCGAATCCTGCCTCGGGCATGGATGTGTGTGATGTCCTTAGGTTAGTTAGGTTTAAGTAGTTCTAAGTCTACGGGACTGATGACCTCAGATGTTAAGTCCCATAGTGCTTAGAGCCATTTGAACCATTTAAGGTACTTGCTAGCGTTTCCGTTGCGCGACACTTGCATGGTAACTGGGTTTATGGGAGCAGTCTATTGCGTGAGAGTCCAGGCGTGACGGGCTCTTTAATCGAACTTTACTTCGAAGCTCAGACAGAGTCTCGCAGGTTAGGCGACGACAAGCGCCCGTCTTGTTCCCTCGCCAACAGTTTTCCATACTTCGAACGTTCGAGATCTGAAAATCAAATCTCTTTCGGAAAATCAATACAGCCAAGGCTCGCACAAAAGCTAAAAGGTATTTCTGCCACAATATCAGTCGCACTGCTCATCTGATATGGCCATTCGTACAACCACCCCTTTCGTAGATAGGAAATACTCCAACCACAGAACCCAGAAAGACAGCAACGGACGTTTATGATCAGAGTGACATGTTCATGTCTCCGTGTTCTGATTTCGAATGAACTCTGATATTAGTCACCCACTTGGCTGCAACGACTTCGGAATTAGTTTGACTTTCTGCACGATGTACGTTGCTCTAGTTAATCACTGTGAGTGCCGTGGATCAGTGTACTGGTATCCTTGAGCAGTGAGCTCAAATCAAAATCTGAGCTTTCTTGCGAGTCAATGGCTACGCTGTAATGGAATGTTTAGAACTAATTTAAGAAAAATTACAAGTAAACATTCTTGTGACATCCAGGTTAGAAGGAACGGAGCACTACTTCCATCGAACAAGGGCTGTGAAGGACATGGTCCGGCGTCTTGTCACAAATCATCCGCGTACTGTTTTGGAGCACTTTAGAGAAGTCACTGCAAACCTAAATTCGAAAGGTCGGGCAGAGTTTCCGGGCACAGAAACAGAGAAAATCTCGTCTAAAAATGCGACCGAGTACCGCAGTAGGGAAAAAAAAGTCAGCTGGTTAAAGCTGCTTAGCAAAGGAAACTGTCTGTCACCTTCAGTAAATACTCATAATGTAAGAATTGCATTTCTTCATGAAGTTATTTTCCTGCGTGAAGGTGTTTTTTATTTGAAATAAGCACTTTTCTCATTTTCGACAAGTTAATTTCCTCCCTAAAGCATCGTCAAGCGACCTTTCACAAGAATTGCATTATGTGCTTAAAGCACGTCATTTTAATTTTTAGATGTTGACCACGCCATGTGATGTTGCGTGATAATACCCAACTGAGCGAAATTTGTTATTCGCAAATAAAATGAAATAAACTATTCATTAAAGAAACATTTTCGGGCAAGAAAACGCGTCCGGCCATCCTGATTAAGGTTTTCTGTGATTTTCCTAAATCGCTCCAGGCAAATGCTGGGATGGTTCCTCTGAAAGGGCACGGCCGACTTCCTTCCCCGTCCTTCCCTAATACAATAAGACCGATGACCTTTCTGTTTGGTCTCTTCCCGCAAAACAACCCAACAACCCAACTCAGGTAAGAAAAGAGTTTATTCAAGAAATGTACTGCGGCTGTTGGCCAAAATATAAAAAGGGATACTGCATTTGGAAACTGAAATACTCGTAAATACCGGTGTCGAACTGTTTGTCGCTTGATACAATTTGTTTACAATGCTTGACTGAAAGAAGTCGACTTCCTGAAAGTTTAGACATGTGAATAGAAAAATATACGCTATAAATAATAAAGGTACAGAAGAATAACTTCATATCTAAGTGATGTACTACATGTCAGTAAACGTGTTATTTACACTCATACGCAGACCGCTATTAGACGGTTTACGCTATACATACCAAAGACACAGTTCGATTGGCTACATCTGTAGAAATACACGACAAACATGGTAAAACCGCAGAGGCTGCTTTCTACGAGTCGCTCCAGACTGCAGCTGGCGCGGTGACAAAAATCCCGTTGTCACGAATAGCTTACAGAGCGCGTAACTCGTTTGCAGTTGAGGGCTGCGGCGGCGGCGGACAAGGTGAGGAGGCGCTAGCGGACAAAAAACGGGCCGTTGCGGTTCACATGTAAATTACTCATCTGCGCCGGAAGCGCTCTCGGCAACTCTTTCTTCGTGGCGCTCATGTGCGCCGAAGCAATTAAATTCGTGTAACTGTGCGTGGATTCCTGCAACGCCTCTCTCTAATTTCATCACCTAATTACGAGTAAAATAGAGTGAAATCGATACTCATTAGGGGTTCGTCAGGTGCCTTCACCGGTTTGGGAGAAAATGATACGTCCACTCGCAAGGGGATATAATTAATGGGGTTAAATATATGTTTTATCGATTGAAAACGCTCGTTCATTTTAACACCGATGCGCGCTAAATTGGGCTGTGTTTTAAGATATCACACCCTCTTTTCCGACCGATAACGTTTATTTTCAAACAATCACTTACGGCCAACTGCTTCTCCGAGACATTTCGCAAACTCCTTCGAAGAGCAGCAGCCACGCCGTTCCTATCCGGGCACAACGTCATATGTAAACAAACTTAATGCAAGGGAGATAGCTTACAGTTGCAGGTCTCGTATAATTCCAGCTAACTAGACGGAAGGATGGCAGAGGAAACTGACGTAGTGTCACTGAAGGAACCCTCACAGTGTTCCAATCTTGTAACAACCAGTACCGCGCAAGATTTAAAACTGCTTCAGCCACGTAAATTATGTACTGTACAAGCGACTGTACAGTGCACGATAGAGAGGGTGCGTGCCCCAGTCCTGATTACGAAAAGGAGGTATCTCGTCGTGGGTAAGTATGTGAAGGAACCATCGCATTATACGCCTTATGGAGTTTAGCAAAAGCACGGAAAATCTAAATCTGGATCTGAATCAGCAGTCCAGTGCCGCCTGAAGAGCGTTGTCTCCACAGTTATTTCGTACAACGCAGTTACTAGTTTGGGCCCTAAAAAGTACTCAGAAACTACGCAGTTTCCAATATAAATTGCTATACCAGAGCTGCAAACTACTACATTGGACAGCAATGTTAGGTTGTAAGCACACGCTGCCCTGTAGAGTGGATAACATAATATAGATGTAAGACCACGCCAGTTGAGGGGAGAGGCTCAAACTGCCATCGCCTCCGATGGCGAGTGGTAGTAGACTGGGCGTTGGCTGACCAGGAGCAAAAGGCTGAGCGAGCTGCTGCCTCGTAGACAGCATCAGCGGTAGTAGCCTACAAATCTAAACTCTTTCCTCTCTTCCTATCTTTCTTCCTTGCATACATATATTTTTTTTAATTTTAAGCATTTCTGTTTTGTAATTAGTTATAAGTTTCCAAGTATTTAAAACTGCTACTTTCTTAAAACTCTAAGAGCCCAATTTAGCTTAATTTTAAGTACACGCACAATGCAATATGCGAAAACACGACTAGTCTTAGTCACTAGGCGACTGGTCAAATGTAGATGGCATCTAATAAAAATAAAAATTTACGAATTGTTTATAACAACACACGTACTTTGCCGGCCGCGGTGGTCTCGCGGTTCTAGGCGCGCAGTCCGGAACCGTGCGACTGCTACGGTCGCAGGTTCGAATCCTGCCTCGGGCATGGATGTGTGTGATGTCCTTAGGTTAGTTAGGTTTAAGTAGTTCTAAGTTCTAGGGGACTAATGACCACAGCAGTTGAGTCCCATAGTGCTCAGAGCCATTTGAATCACACGTATTTAAGAACATGCGCCAATTTTGCAAACGATACCAAACTGATCAGTCAGTAAGAAAAATATAAAGCTGTTAGTCGGGTAATCGTTGATTTATTCACCAACATAAAGCTCGTGAATTTTATTGGAGTAATCACTACTTTTCGGCATCACTCTCGACGAGACTTTAAGTCGAAGGTGCATGACAAAAAAAAAGAGAAACATTACCGAACTGAACGTAGGTCACTGACATAAGCACAGTTGTATATTTCATTCGATTGACTTTCGACTTTGTGTAGCACTAATGTGTCTCTAACATAAATCATAATTTATTTTTAATCCGAATAGGCGAAATGAGTAACGGGTTGGATCGGGATAACAAAAAGAAAGGGATGCGCTTTCATTTGGTAAAGATTTTTGCAAAAAAATCGTTATTTCGAAATAATAGTTTGACGCTTATCACTCCTTACAGTATAGATAATCTTGTGTTTGATTCCATTCGCAGTTCCGGTGAAGGTGGAACTCCGCTCTGCTGCGGCGTTAAGCATATTTTGTCAATGAATTTGCCAGGCCCATATCACAGACATAAACACGAGTTTACATCAACTGTTACGGCAAACACAGGTCGCTCCGGAACGGCTGGACACCCCTGGAGGTTCCGAGCATACGAAGGAGATGAGCATTTTTTTCCCCTTTTCTGTTTAAGAAATTTGAGATAGGACGCGGAGTATTTGTAAAGAACGGGGGGCGAGGGGACAGATTGCTTCCCTACCCTTTTAGAGAATTTTATGAATTAACAGAGCGTTCATCATTTGTTTCCATCACGAATACGTCATCGGGAACAAATGGAAGATAGCAGCGGGGGAATAAAGAATGGGAGCCGTGCAGCGGAGGCGCATCCAGCACTCTGACCTCCTCTTCATTTCTACCTAAGTGTCTAGAAATACGGCTGCTTACTTGCGCCGAGATCTTTTTCCTGCCATTTGCAGGAATATATTCGTGTTCAGGTATGAAGCGACCGTTTCCGTAGAACTAGGCTTTGCAAGTGACTCTCGTTGGTGTATTAAGCTCGCATATCTAGTATCACTATAAAATGATCTGCGGATCAATAAACAACTAATACCCAGTCCCTGGGATGTTAAACACAAATAAAAAATGAACGTAATATCCCATTATCGGTGCGAGCCTCATCCATCGCCTACTGTTAGAGACGCAGAATATTTCAAAAGGCTTTCGGACTGATGATCCACACTCGGAGGCCTTCAGAATCGTCTTCTCTCGCCACTGGATGCGACATAATTGCTCTCGGCCTTACATCGAGCAACGTAACAGTATTCAGAGAAAATCTAATAATTATATCATAGCATTAGTAGTGATTTTATTAGCTAGAGGTCGCGGAACTTGTTAGCTTCCATCTGCCAGACAGCAAAGCCGCAGGGTACTAGATGACATGCATGGCTGATTACGCAGCCTCAAAGCAACCAGGCGACATGTAGAGAAACAAAAACAGTGGACAGTTCTGAGTCTCGTCAACAGAGCGCTAACTGAGACGTTAAACCAAATATATATTCTTCTTTAGTAGGTGGCTAGAATTGCTGCCTCTGGATCATGGGGTCCCGGGTTCGATTCCCGGCTGGGTTGGGGATTTTCCCTGCCTGGGGACTGGGTGTTTGTGTTGTTCTCATCATTTCGTCGTCATTATCATTCGTGACAGTGACTAGATCTGAACCGTGAAAAACTTTGGACTGTGTAAAAATTGGGACTTTGTACGGGCGCTGATGACAACGCAGTTGAGCGCCCGACAAACCAAACAATCATGCTTCAGTAGGTGAACCTGCGATAGCAGTCGCCAATATACTAATGGTGTCGACCGCTAGAACAACTAGGTAGACCGCGGTTCACGCATTCCTGGCAGTATCGTCGCATAATGGCATCGCTTTTGTTCCAAGGTCGAACGATTCGCCGATTATTCCAACCGGCTTCTTTGAGTCCCACTACACGGCCTGTCTCAAATGCTGACATCTGCTTATATTGTTCACGCACCTGTCTGTGAGGAGTTGTTACTGTCCAACTGAGTACACGGAATGAAATTCGCAAAGACTTTATGCCCAGGTCTCACCATGTCCCCTGTTTACTATCTTTGTCAGCTGCGCGGTGAAATTGCTTGCAGCGTTACACATCCATCCGGCGGCCGCCAAAGTTTACAGTATTGCATTTTCCTTCGATACCTGTATGAATATCAGATTTGCATAACTCCTTCGAGGTGCGTCATCTTTTTGTTTTTCTTTTCTTATAGTGTATTTCTTCTTCTTTGGTTGGTGAACTTGTGATAACAGTCGCCGATTTCTTGGTGTAATGCTGCAAAATTGTCCAAAGGGTCTACAAATAATGGTGTACCACTCGCAACCATTTAACACTGCAAAATAACAGCGGAAGTAAAAGGATCCTAACTAATAGCGATGGGAGACAAGCGTGACTCCTTGTCAATGATAATCGGTTTTAAATCCAATAGGAATACTGCTGTAAATGAATGAAAGGCTATTTCAACGCGTTTCCGAGCGAACACTAGGAACGGAACTTCATGCACTGAACATCCAGAGCCGGGCACCACACAAAAGACGATTACTCACAGCAGCACATAACGCTGCACGTCTTAAATGGATCAAACAAGACAAAAACTGGGAAGTAACTGGCTGGAGGCGTGCAGTGTGGTCCGCCGAGTGGCCACTTTGTCTCAAAAGATGCGAGGCGTCCAGTGCACTGAAAGCCCAGTGAAGCGTTTAACCCGCGGTATGTGAAGGGTGTAGTTCACACCATAGGTGGTTTTCTGATGTTTTTAGGTTTTTTGTATCATTACCTGAACACATTCATTCAGGTTACCGTGAACATGAATAAGGATGTTTATTCAACGTCATCGGTGGCCAGGTGTTTCTTCTGCATCATCATGATGACTCTGTTGTGGACTTATCCGCTTTCCAAGATGACAACAGCCTGGTTCACAGGTCTGCAAGCAAACCATAGTTTGACGAACATACAGGTACCCTACTGCACCTCGAAAGGCCCGCTGAACAGTCCGATCTTAATCTCATTCAACTTGTGTGAGACTATTAACGTAACAGGCAGATGCCTAACACTTGAAGAAAAATGAAAAAGAATAAGACTATATGGAACACCTTCGAGGACTTCACTTTGATAGTGAAACGGTGCAAGCAGAGGCTTCGCCAGCAATGTCAGACACTCTACAGTGACGATATCAACAAACTGGTCACTAGTTGGGAGAAATGGGTTCGTTGCCAAGGTAGCTATGTCCAGAAACAAATATGTAACACGAAGAATAAAGATGTTGAATGTTAGCTTTGTCTCCGACGAACGCCCGTTGTAGCTACGTACTGGATTCTATTACTTAGAAAGTCTTCGAGGCACTGACGTACCTGAGAACGTATTCCGTATACTGGGACCTTCGGTGGCGGTCTGCAGCGTTGCAGTGCTTCAAATGCATTGCGGAATACGGTGGTCAATGGAAGAGAGATCCCATTGAGCAGTTGCAGGAGTTGGAGTGGGCAAGATGTGTCAGAAAGGACAACGAACCTTGGGCAGCAGCGGCGTGTGTAACGGAGCGCCGGGCGCCGGGCTGCGCGGGCGTGCATTGTTCGGACCCGAGCCATCTGGAAGGCGCGCGGCGGCTGCGCCACAAAAAACCCGCGTTCCCACACTGGCCTGCCAGCGCCGGCCGGCCCCCGCCCCCGCTGCCTTATTTAAATTATTACGTTATTTACGTACTCTTTAAAATATATACCGTCTTATGACAGGGGCCACCCCCACATTCCTGTGCTGCCGGCCGCTCTCTACCCCGCCACGGCGATGATCATCAGCAGACGCGTCCCTATCTCTCATTCCTACTTCCTGTTGCTACTGCCTCAGCGCTCGAGACACGCGGGCTTCCACTTTCCGGCCGAGGACTCGGATTTGGATTGCCGTGCTTTCCCTACGTCACTTAAAACGAATTCTCGGTTGGTCCCTTCACACAGGTCATTGTAATTATATCCTCAGTCCTCGAAAGATCAGAGACAGTGCCGCTTGTTATATAATTGGGACTTAATCTCTAACTTTTATTCCGTAATTCGAGTAAACAAAGCGTATTTGGTGTAGAACCAATCAATTTTGGTGCTGATTAATTATTTACGTTACTTATATTTTCTGGAAACGAAAAAGAACAGGGCAAGAAGCCCTGCAAGCATTAGGGAATAGGTTACTTTTCCTTCCAAAGTGCGGTCATTAGGAACTCAAATGTTGGCGAAGACCTACACGATTTCTAGATTATTAAGTATGTTTTAGCCAACTTGAAAACAATGTATAGAAGTGAATTCTACATCTACATCTACATCCATATTCCGCAAGCTACCTGACGGTGTGTGGCGGAGGGTACCTTGAGTACCTCTATCGGTCCTCCCTTCTATTCCAGTCTCGTATTGTTCGTGGAAAGAAAGATTGTCGGTATGCCTTTGTGTGGGCTCTAATCTCTCTGACGCAATACTATAGAAATGGAAGAGGAAGTAACTGAGGATGAGGTGGGAGATACGATACTCCGAGAAGAATTTTAACATAGGACTGTAAGATCTAAGTAGAAGAAAGGCTCCTAGAGCAGATGACATTCCCTCAGAATTATTGAGATCTTTTAGACAGGAATCCGTGATAAGACTATTCTGCCTAGCGAGCACGACATAAGGGACGGGCGAAATACCTTTCGGCTTCGAGGAAAATGTAATAATTCCAGTTCCAAAGAAGACAGATGCTGAGAAGTATGAATAGTATCGAACTATCAGTTTCATAAGCCATATATAGTTGTGGAAACAATGGTTCTTCCTTGAACAAACACAAATTCTTCTTGTTTAACAACCAAACATGTTTCGGTGAAGTTTCACCACCGCCTGTGGGTTAATTTATTTTATTAGTATCACACTTTGATGTTCATGTGAGTGTCTGGCATTTGCGGTACAGTCGATATTTCGTTGCATTATCAGATATACTCTTACCATACGCCGCAACGAATGTACCACACTGTTTATTGTTATTATTATAATTATTATTATTACTACTGTTCTTTCTTTCCTAAAAAACATGATTCATCGTAGCGATACGAGTGTTTTAGTGGATGCTTGGAAGTTAGAAGAAAAACAGTAAATGGAGTGACAAGAAACCCAGTATGGGCAGAGCTCTAGTCAGGCGCTCTCGAATGATACGTAAGAGACTCGTAACATTTTCACTTAGATTTCTTGTAAATACTTGTAGAGAAGGTCCTACTCGAGCAACTAAGGTCTGTGACCCTTTGGGTGTGTGCTTCCCTTGTAAGCGATGAGCTGTCCCAGAATATTGTATTGATGAATAAAAGTACGCAGAATATTTTAAGATGTTGATTTGTTTCTTTTCAAAAGTAGGAATTATACGAGGAGCAAAAATTGGTGAACTTAGTTGTCAGTAATGTATTTCTTCCAGTTCAGTTGTTGTTGTTGTTGTCTTCAGTCCTGAGACTGGTTTGATGCAGCTCTCCATGCTACTCTATCCTGTGCAAGCTTCTTCATCTCCCAGTACCAGGTACATCAAACAGTTTGTAGCATTCTGTTCTATTTACTGACCGCTGTTTATATGCTACATTAACTATTGGTGTTATTAATACTTTTTTTAGTTGTTTGTGTTGTAGTCTTCAATCTCAAGACTGCTTCGATGCAGCTCTCCACGCTAATCAACCCTCTGCAAGAATCTTTTCATTTTCGCTTAACTACTGTAATCGACATTCATTTGAAGCTCCTCACTGTAGTCAAGCCTCGGTCTTACTATATAATTTTTGCCCCTGTTCTTCTCGTCGATACCAAGTTGAGAATTTCTTGATAATTCAGGATATGTCATATCAAACGAACCTCTCTTTTAGTCAGGTTGTTTCTTTTCTCACCGATCCGATTCAGCAATTCATGCGCTATCAGATCTACCAGTCTAATCTTCAGCATTCTGCAGAATACTTCCAACACAGGCTTCAATAAACAGTTTTCACTTCAAAATTAAGGGAGAGCCCGTTTTCAGAGATCCACTCAGTAACTGTTCGAAAACATCGTTAAAAAGTGCCGTGTTGCTTCCTCTCTTCTCGGTTCAGATAGCCGAAGCGCAGTACTTTGGCCTTCGCTACAACAGACGGTGTTTCCTGCAGGCTGCCGGGTTCGACGCCCGGCACCCTCCCGACGCGGCTCATTTCCATACGAGCACAATATTTTTTCCTCCTTAATGGCGCATCATTTACATACTGGCTGGCCGGCCCGGAGGGTCCGGGAGGAAAGGGTTGCGAGAGCGGGGAGGGAGCCGCGGTGCGATAAAAAGTAAATCAAACGTGGTACCGCAGGGCCCGTGCGGACGTACGTACAACACAGGACTCCTTATAGCTAGCGCTGCAGCAGCCAGCAGCTGGACACGAGGCTTCGTTTTCCCGTACTGCTCGACAGCATACGCTGCATACATCCTTACGATCGGCTCAGTGAGTGACGCTTACGAAGCTTCCCCCTCAGCTTTGACATTACGAATACGTGGTAATACGGTGGCAGGAAGACGGAGCATCGAGCATTAACTCCCAGCCTCCCCTGTTCCTTCCAGTTTTCCATGTTAGTATGTACTTACTCGTGTGATCGGTCCACACTATTTCACATGGAGCTACACTCTACGATAACTCTCCTTTTCGAAATGAATTACTCAGTACACAAAAGCGTGTTATGCAAGTAATGTATGGCGCTGGATGACGATCATCTTATCACCTAAAAGAAATCTTTTAAAGCGTCACGTATTTTAACCACAGATTCACTATATGTACGAGATTTGTTCTAAATGACCCATCATATTTCATTAGGAACTATAATGTCCATAATTACGACGCTAGATGAAACAAATCGGTATTTTTGGTTTTCTCTAATGTTCACTTCGGCTCAAAAAGTAGAAAATTGTACTGCGACGATGATTTCGGTCCACCTTTCCAATGAATTAAAATGTATGAAAGATTACGAAGATAGTTTAAACCCAAACTGTCAATGTTTCCTCGTTCTTTCACTCCACAAATTAATTTTTGTTTAGACAGTTATAGCTTGTATAGCATATATTTCAGTAAACAGACAGCATGCATCCATGTTTGAACATTAATTATGTCAATAGCCTATAAATCGTGACGATATGCATGTCATAAACTGAGTGGTTACTGCAGACGTCTTGTATCTAGCCATCCAAACAAGTCCTTTTACACCTCCAAAGAGGAATGCTGAACAACTATAAACCGCGTCCTTGAGAAACTGCAGGTAGGGGAACGCTACACTCCAATCTGGAGACGGGAAGCAGGTAGGGCTACAAGACATTCCTGTTATCGAGCGGTCAAGCTACATTATCAGATGAACCACACTCCGATTCATGATGCTGTAAAAAGAAACACACACACACACACACACACACACACACACACACACAAAACCCAATAATACGATTTAATTTTTAGCGTTAGGATATATGCATTTTGAATTAATAAGATCGTTATCAAACCAGCTGGTCCAGTATGACTGAATAGCTGACTGAGTCGCCAGAAATCACGGGAATACAAATGATGCAATGTTAACAGCGAGTCACTCCTCCGCTGCTGAAGCCTGTACAGTTCTTTTCCCTCCATACATCCTGACGGACCACATACAAAAGGCGGCGATCTGAGTAACAGTGAATAGTCGATCGCTCCGCTCTGTACGGCGCTGCGGAGCTAGGGTACTAGGTATCCGGCTTTTGAGATCGCGTCCGGTCAGATGTTACAAGTCCAGCCTGTCCCGCTTTTGTTATGCTTTTTAGCGATAAAATAAAAAACGCACAACCGTGGCCCATTCGAAGCTAATGACGTAAGCGGGAGGAATAAGTATAAGGAGGAATAAGGAGATATATTATAAGGACGAACCAATGCTATTCTTCCGCCTACATCCTATGTTTTTCTTCGAAGGTCGAACGATCCTAACACACACTGTCACAACCACGCCAGGAGCAGAGCGAGTGAGGTGAAGTAGAATGTGCGCATCTGCCGATGCCTTCGCGCCCCTTTGCCGCCTCCATATTTCTGCGGTCAACGCGGTAGATTGTTAAGCGAATTAGCCCGGGTTCGGTTCCTGGGTGCGTCGGAGATTTTCTCCGTTCGGGGACTGGGTGCTGTTGTGTCCTTACTTTCGTGTCGCCTTAGTTGACGTTACTATTGAATCGGCTGAATGGTCACGGCCCGAAAGCAAATAACTTTTAAAAAAGGAAAAAAAACTCGTCCCGTCATGCTCGCGCGACGCTCCTCTTACCCGTGTGGAGACACGCAAGTGTGAACGAGAGCTCGCCTGCATTGCGCCTTCGCCAGAAGAATAGACAATTGTTTAATGAATAACTTCTAGTATATTTTAACATAAGATTATCTCAGGAAGAAAACTGAGCAGTTAAGAAGACTGTGCATTTAGTTGTTATCATAATTGCCATATTTTAGGCCTGTTCACTGATTTTTTATTTTACTTTAAGCACATTAAATGCATATCTCGTAAGAAATTGACTAAATGGATTATTAATAATCGACTGAAAACACCCACCTGACTATTTCTATGTAAAACAGGTTGTCCAGCTTTTAGGACAAAATGTCGGGCTAAATATAATGCCGAGACCGCCTTTTCTATTTTTGAACCTGCAACCCTACACGGAAGGGACGTGATGTCCATTCGTTTAACACTTGCGGTCATTTGGCGCTGCGTTTTAGGATTGTGGAAATACTGCCACTGCGTTATTCAAGATTCACTCTGGACACCTAGACACCGCTGACCTCGGAAGCCCGAATTGTTGGGGTTTTCATTACCCATGCGTAATGCACCGTGAATCATACCTCATTCAGAGTCGGGTAGATCGCGATGTGCTGGCAAACCAATACACACCTACCTGTAACAGGCTGGTTAAATTCAACAGTTGCGCCATACGCCGCGTCTAGCCGCAGTATATATGGCACAATTTCAATTGGGACAACACTTCCCGTGACATTTGGCCTCTCAATTTATAATTATTGTAATCTCTTCTAAGCCGTCAGAGTCTTTGACACATCCGAACTACAGAGGAGCCGTTTGCTCGACTCTGGCGCAGAGCAGTTGGCAAATTCATATGGGAAGTAAGAGAGATGACCCGTACTGGTAAAAAGTCGAACTGGCTGTTGCTGTGGTGCAGTGATGTGAGCTGACGGTGACAAGGACGGGGGAAGAGGGCTAGGTGGACAGGTAAGCCAGCTGACGCCGGCCCACAGCCCAGAGGGAGAAGAGCCGCTCTATTACGGAGTCAGCTGCGCCCCACAAATTGAGCTCGCCTCGCTCCGTACAGGAAAAATAACGACACCGGATATAATCTGGAGAGCCGGCCCGCGGCTTTTTAAAACCGAATCGATACTGCCGGGCCGGGATCTCGCTCCGTCATTACGCTAATAAGGCGACGCAGCTGCAGGACCACCGCACCGTCGCTTCCGGTCGCGGGGGTCAAACCGAGGATCGAACGCGATTCTGTCCCTTCGTGCACTGCGGCTGCAGGAGGAAAACAGTTTACATTTCCATAACGCTCACCGACAAATGCATCCCACCTTAAGGCCAGTTGGAACAAGGGGTAATCGGTCATCACACACTTCCTGACAAAAACTAGTGAAGTACTCAGAAGAGAAGCAGAAAGCGGTTGGTAACGGTGTTATAAAGCCGTTGTATCCTCTGTTGTAACTGGTCATTGATACCCTGGATGCTGACACTCGGACGGAGTTGACGTCCGACTTGGTCTCACACATATTGGAAATTTGAAATTTGTGGTAAGTTCTATGGGACAAAACTTCTGAGGTCATCACTCACTAGGCTTACTCACTACTTAGCCGAACTTAAACTAACTTACGCTAAATACAACACACATACTAGTGCCCAAGGGAGGACTCGAATCTCAGACGGGGTGAGCCGCACGAACCGTGGCAATGCGCCCTGAGATCGCACGGCTACCCCGAGCGGCTTGCACACAAATTCTACCGAGAACAGATCAGGGGACCCTGCTGCTCACAGGAGTACATCAACATCACGCAGGAAGGTCATAGAGACACGCGCAATGTGTGGAAGAGTATTGTCCTGCTGAAAAGTGGCATCACGATACTGCCGCACGAGAGATAACACGTAAGGACGCCGGATGTTCCTGACGTATCGTTGGGCCGCCAGAGTTCCCTCAATCACTACCAGCCGTGATCAGAAGTTACATCCGATGGCTCCCCACACCAATAGTATAACATCTACCCCACTACAACAGCGCAAGAATGCGAGAATGGCCAGGTCGCCGCCATAGTCGAGGACAACGGAACCTAGATTCACCACTGAATGCAATGTGACGCCACTCAGTTGTAGTTCATGCTTCCCGATCACGGCACCACTACAGACCCAACCGCTGTATTACTGTATTATGCATGGGATGGTCTCCGACCTATGAAGCGCGAGGACAGAGAATGTTGCAGGGAGTCAGTTACTAGTTCTCGGATGGAAGGTGCAGATGTGAAGGGGCTACGATGTGTTTGCAGCACAATATGGCAGTTCTCCGTCGTGGTGGTCAGCCACGGTCACGCGGAACATCGACGATGGGTATGTCTGCCCTCACGTTCCCATGCAGTCCAACAACGGGTCACTGCCACGACCGAAGACCCAACAAATCTCGCTATATCGAGATACGACGGGCCGGCCTAATGAAGGCCCACAATGAGGTCCCTTTCAGACTCTGACAGGAACTGATAACGCTGTCTCAATGACTACGCGTTTAACCATGTCCATCACAGCGATCACTCATCGTCTGACGTTGTTCACGCCCCTTATATGACCTACCAGGCATGGTGATAACACTAATGCACTCTGGTGACAATTCTACCTGTCACAGAGAATTGCATAACTGGCGTTGGTCTGTACGACGTTGACGTCCCACCATCTCTTCTTAGTGTGTCCCTTTGTCCCTTTGTTTGTGAGGCTGTGCAAAAATGTTACTTACAAACAGTTACCGCGGATACCTAGTCTGAGAGCAGTTGGATAGGACGTGATGAGTTTGCTAACAAACCTGACTCTTGCTATGACAAAATCGCGAAGAGAATTGTGTGATGTGTGTGTGTGTGTGTGTGTGTGTGTGTGTGTGTGTGTGTGTGAGTGTGATTACCTAAGGGACCAAACTGCTGAGGTTACACACTACTTTAAACTAACTTATGCTAAGAACAACACATACACCCATGTCCGAGAGAGAGGACTCGAACCTCCGGCGGGAGGGGCCGCGCAATCCGTGACATGGCGCCTCAAACCACGCGGTCACTCCACGCGGAGAAGAGAATTGAAAACTGATATTATGCATGAGGGAAATGAGAATAACTGCGAAACTAAATTTAAAAACCTTTACAAGTGGGCCCCGGGATGCCAACAGGTCTTCTTGTCATCCTTGGCCCATAGTGTCATTACATACGGTATTGGATCAGCGCAACGCTCTTCAAGTCTTTGCCAGGTTTCCGAGCCTTTTAGCCGCTACTTCTTTAACTCCTCTACGAACCTTTCGAAGCTGAGTGCACCCTTACCGTCTCCTCATACCAAGGAAAAATCTTTGACAGTATTGGGATTCGAACCCGGGTACTCAGTGAAGCAGGCAGACACGTTGAGCGCTCAATTACTTTTTCTATTTCACATTAGTTACTTATTCAGAGCCTTCCTTTACTTTTAAATTTATGGTACATCCACAAAAATGCGAAGTTTGTATTTTCGATGACAAAATTACTCAAATAAAGAAAATTTAACATACATGCAGCACCACACACATAACTGCATGACACCCACTCTCTGGATATTTATCTGTGGATGTGTAATTGTGGTCCATGTTACTTTTTTAATTCGCTATTTACATATCAGGCGAATCTCTGGCAAAAAAATAACGGTGCCCTATTGGAGGAGATGTTATGAAAAGTTATGTGAGATGTGTGGGGGGAAGGAACTGGTAATTAGGATGTAAGTATTAGGAGATGATACGATTTCAGTTCGGCAGGAAGAAGATGGGTTGCTGCTTTCATTTTAGATGGAACAGGTGGAGTAGGTTCAATCGGTAGATCTCGGGGTCTGGGAGAAGGGGGCGGTTCTAAGTTACTCCCAAGCAAATCGTTTCCTGGCCCAGAAGAACTGATAAACACATGCTATGAGTAACACCGCTACTTCTGCCAGTCGCATCTTCAAAATCGGACAGCTGAGTTACGGGGGATTTCGCATCACATTACTACATGCGACAGTACACACCTGCTGCTCCGCCGATCTACATCTACATCTACATCTACATCTACATCCGTACTCCGCAAGCCACCTGACGGTGTGTGGCGGAGGGTACCCTGAGTACCTCTATCGGTTCTCCCTTCTATTCCAGTCTCGTATTGTACGTGGAAAGAAGGATTGTCGGTATGCTTCTGTGTGGGCTCTAATCTCTCTGATTTTATCCTCATGGTCTCTTCGCGAGATATACGTAGGAGGGAGCAATATACTGCTTGACTCTTCGGTGAAGGTATGTTCTCGAAACTTCAACAAAAGCCCGTACCGAGCTACTGAGCGTCTCTCCTGCAGAGTCTTCCACTGGAGTTTATCTATCATCTCCGTAACGCTTTCGCAATTACTAAATGATCCTGTAACGAAGCGCGCTGCTCTCCGTTGGATCTTCTCTATCTCTTCTATCAACCCTACCTGGTGCGGATCCCACACTGCTGAGCAGTATTCAAGCATTGGGCGAACAAGCGTACTGTAACCTACTTCCTTTGTTGTCGGATTGCATTTCCTTAGGATTCTTCCAATGAATCTCAGTCTGGCATCTGCTTTACCGACGATCAACTTTATATGATCATTCCATTTTAAATCACTCCTAATGCGTACTCCCAGATAATTTATGGAATTAACTGCTTCCAGTTGCTGACCTGCTATTTTGTAGCTAAATGATAAGGGACCTATCTTTCTATGTATTCGCATCACATTACACTTCGCTACATTGAGATTCAATTGCCATTCCGTGCACCATGCGTCAATTCGCTGCAGATCCTCCTGCATTTCAGTACAATTTTCCATTGTTGCAACCTCTCGATACACCACAGCATCATCTGCAAAAAGCAGATCCCTTTTCAAGTATAAATCCACATGCGACACATCCAGCCTCATTCTAGCTTCGGATGGTGTCAAAAATGTTACCGTCCTGATCTTCGTACGTTACTGTAATAATCTGTCAAAACCAAAACAAATGGAAGAATTTCATTTCATTCGCTGATCTTTCTTAATTCGACTTGTGCCTGTGTGGATTGCCACGTTTGACATCCTTCTAGTTTCTCTCTAGTCAACTGACCAAGGCATTCTTTCTCTCCTCGTACGAACGGTTTATCCGTTTTCTGGGTTCTGGTCCCGCTTCAAAACTTTGGTAAACTTGTCCTTGTCACTGTAGGCATGTTTACCTAAGATTTTTTTCGTGTTCTCGCAAATAACTTCGTATTTTCTCTTTGAAGTGATAACACTCCATGTCTTCTTAGTCAGCTGGTCATATGGCATTCCAGAGATATGCCAGAGGAAGTGTAGTCTTCTTTTTCTAAGCTATGCTGCTACTGGTTGTGCATTTTCATTGATTTTAATTTATCGGTCTATCAACAAATTTTTTGTCTAAATTGTTTCTCAGTCCCTTTGTCCCTCTTTTCCCTAACTGACTGACTAATCCCTCTGTACTCGCTGCGATCGTATCTGAAGTAGATAAACCCCATCTATTAATAAAATATTCCTAGAGTCAGTCATATACAGAGTGAGCCACTAACTATTGCCATCAAGAATAACTCCGAAAGTATGATAGGAACTTAAAAGTTTGTGGGAAGAAAGTTGCATCGGACAACGGGGGCCATAATGTGACGTCGATTTTTTGTTGCTAGGTGGGGACGTTTCAGAGATATGAAGGTCAACTTCATTTTTTAAAATGGGATGCTACAGTTTGGTACTTATTTTCTGATAGCGGCTATTGAGATGAATCCAAAGATGTGTAACAGTAAGGTCTTTGAAGGTCAACGAACGTCACAAAGGTGGCATGAGCGTCCATTTACAGAACGTGTTCGAAGTGATGACCATTGGTATCAATTCAGTGCTGCAATTTCCTTATCATGGATTGAATGGAATTTCTTATCACATCGGTACTTATCGAAGCACATACTCTCTCGCATATCTTCAGATGTAGCTGGAACGTCTTTATAAACAATGTCTTTTACTAATCCCCACAACAAAAACTCACGAGGCGTCAAGTCTGGCGAACCAGCCGGCCACGACACATCTCCTCCGCGTCCAATCCAACGATTTGGGAATTGTCTCTGCAACTCATTTCTTGCCATAAGCGAAAAATGTGCCGAACACCCATCGTGTTGATACCACATTCTATTCCTTGTTCCTAAAGGTATTTCTTCCAACAACAGACCGAATGTTTCTTAGAGGAATGTGGTGTACTTCCTACCATTAAGATTTCCTTCGATGAAATTGGGGGCCTATAATTCTGTCCTCCAGAATCCCACACCATGCACTCACCGATCACGGCTTTTGGTGTGCAGCTTGCCGCACCAACGGATTCCCTTACGATTTGACGCGAACTAACAAGGATCTCGAACTACAGTGGCAACAGTACAGATTTCTGTTTTCTCGTTATATCTTTCCTTTGCCGGATATGTTTCTGATGCGTTAAAGATCCATTTGTTCTCAATTTATCATACACATATTTAAATGTACGATGTTTAGGGTGAGTACGTTGAGGATGTCTTCTAGCGTATAAGTCTCTGGCTCTCACTGAATTTCGTTGGCATTGAGAAGCATATCGACTTGTTCTTCGAAGGAATACATTATTCACTTTAGCTTGATTCGACAATATTAGTCTTACCTTTCCTATTAGTGTTGTATGGCGAAACCGTCGAAACGTGTTTACATGTCAATGGAACGTTAGATGGAAACGAAGTATTCGGCGACTGTTTATTATTCGCACGATATACGAGTGCCAATGTGATAAAGAATACCACTCAGTCCATGATTAGAAGACTGCAGCACGGCATTGATACCAATGGTCATCACTTCGAACACCTTCTGTAAATGGACGTTCATGTCACGTTTTTGACCTTCGTTGACCTTCAAAAACCTTACTGTTCCACATCATTGGATTTGTCTCGATAACCGCTATCAGTAAATAAGTATCAAACTATGTTGTTGTTGTGGTCTTCAGTCCTGAGACTGGTTTGATGCAGCTCTCCGTGCTTCTCTATCCTGTGCAATCTTCTTCATCCTCTTGAGTAGTCCCCGCCCGGAGATCCGAATGGGGGGCTATTTTACCTCCGGAATATTTTACCCAAGAGGACGCCATCATCATTTAATCATACAGTAAATAGCACCCCATTAAAAAAAAAAAAAAAAAAAACAAAGTTGATCTTCCTGACGAGACCCCGCCTAGCAACAAAAAACCCAACGTCAAATTGTGGCCCCCGTTGTCCCATGCAACATTTGTCCCACAAACTTTTCAGCTACTATGATACTTTCTGAGTTATTCTAGGTGACAATAGAGACTCGCCCTGTATTTGTGAAGATACTCCATGTGCCCGTATATTAGTTAGTAGTCGACGATAGAGATGAATGTCCCCCATAACATACTACCGCCACCTTGAGAGCGCATTTGAATAGAATATGTATTTTGGTCGCAATTATACACTTGGTGCCACAGGCAGCGCGATTCATCCGACAAGATATCTTATTTCCATTTCCAAGCCTGCAACTGCGAAGAACGATCTCACTGCACTATAAATGGTAGATGTACGGGTAATATGCTACAAGCATAATTGGTAACAATGTGCTATTGAAGACCAGCTACTGTTGCAATGTTACACTGCACTGCCCGATACACCATATTCGTGCCGACCGGAGTGGCCGTGCGGCTCTAGGCGCTTCAGTCTGGAACCGAGCGACCGCTACGGTGGCAGGTTCGAATCCTGCCTCGGGCATGGGTGCGTGTGATGTCCTTAGGTTAGTTAGGTTTAATTAGTTCTAAGTTCTAGGCGACTGATGACCTCAGAAGTTAAGTCGCATAGTGCTCAGAGCCATTTTTCACCTAATTCGCATTACAGAGCAGACAAGTCTTCGACCGCTTTGCTCTTGCTCTAGACATGCACGCCCAACGTCTTCCCGGATCTGCTCAATGTTTTGCCGTCGTTTTTGTATATTGATGAAGAAAGCACACATTCGTTTGACGAAGATCGTTCTAGGCAGCACTCGAACATTCCAAACAGACTTTTTCTTATTAGGACAATATTCCATACTGGAATCAGTGGCGGCTCATAACCACACATTCGGATTTATCTCGCAAACAGCTCGTTTCCTGCCGATCTCATTTTGCGTCCGTACCGTCTTCTTTAACCAAAATAATTCCAGCAAGTTTTTCGCTTATCCTTTCTAACGTCATACACTGGAGAATAATTGCGGCCTGGCGTTTTACGTGCTAACTGAACTTAACTTTGCTCAGATTCACGAAACGGCTCTACTCGTGTCCTTCTTGTCGTGTAACAAGCAAAGTATCTTTGTTCAGGAAGTTCACCAACTTTGTTTCTATTCTCTCGTCGTCAGAGTGTTAGTGCCTTTCGGACAGCGATGGAGTAGAATCTGTAGAGGGCTTGTTGAGGGGACCGCGCCCTCCTTCGGCTGAAGAAATTTATGGAAAGTAGCAAGATTTGAAACCGGTTCTTTGCTGCTTTGATGCACACGTGATTCCACCGCTCGGTACCAGTCAAGGCACGATCTGTGGTACTCCAGACTGTGCTGGCAGTGAATTACTTGGCTGTGTACAATTTGAGCGGTTTCAGACGAGCGTTAAGAGGCGCGCGAACCCCGCCGGCCTCACACGCATCGCTTGGCCGTTTTATTGCAATCGCTGCGTCTCCTTTCGATTAATACCGCTCCCCTACCTCAGCATTCATTACGCTGTGAGGACCACGCATCACACTCATCGTGTTTCCATTTGGAGTCGATACGACGGGAAGCTCCTGCCATCTTCATTGTAAATCTATATATACAGGGTAGCCGGAAACAGTTTGAGAAGCTTATATGTGTGTTGCTGGAGAGGTTGTGGTGAGAAATAACCGTTCAGAAAAATGTGGATCGTTTCGCTGAAGTTAGCAAATGAAGTGTTCGCTAGAGACAGCGGCGCCAAATGTGTTCTTCGTTTGGTTCCGTCAAACCGCGCTACGGTCGCAGGTTCGAATCCTGCCTCGTGCATGGATGTGTGTGGTGTCATTAGGTTAGTTAGGTTTAATTAGTTCTAAGCTCTAGGCGACTGATGACCTCAGAAGTTAAGTCACATAGTGCTCAGAGCCAGCCCTCAAACCGAACAAACGTAGCTTTAGCTCACTTAGCTTAAATTCATCACTTCCGATAAAGTCGCATTTTAACTGGCAATAAGCGTTTGAACAAGTGATAACACACGAACCCACAGATGTCCAGGAATTACCGCATTTTTTAGTTGCTCGAATTTGCGCGCGCGACGACCTGATTGGCTAATTTCGACGCTAAATAAGGCAGAAACGGCGCAGCGTATCGAATTTTTTCTTAACAATTATTTCTCAGCACAACCTCACCTACAACACCGTAAGAGTTTCTCAGACTGTTTCTAACTACCCTGTATACTCCACATGCCACTGTAAGTGCATTCCGAGCCAGCCGAAGTGGCCGCGCGGTTCTAGGCGCTGCAGTCTGGAACCGCGAGACCGCTACGGTCGCAGGTTCGAATCCTGCCTCGGGCATGGATGTGTGTGATGTCCTTAGGTTAGTTAGGTTTAAGTAGTTCTAAGTTCTAGGGGACTAATGACCTCAGAAGTTGAGTCCCATAGTGCTCGGAGCCATTGGAACGATTTTTGAAGTGCATTCGGGTATTGAGCGAAGGGAAAATGACTATACATATGCCTCAGTACGTCACCTAAGGTCCTTTCTTCTTATGATCTTTACACGGGCTATAATATTGTGGTAGCGTAATGGTCGCAAAATTTTCTTCGAATACAGGTTCTCTAAATTTAAACAAGTTCTCCGAGCATTTGTTGTACAATTTCCTGAGAGCTATACCGACCGGCTACAATCCTTCTAGTATGTATCTGAATGCATTCGATGCCTTCTGTCAAACCTACTCGACAAGGACTCCAAACTCTGCGAGCACTGAGTGCTCTGAAACTGTAGCATTCTGTATGCAGATTCCTTTACAGATGCACTACATTTTCCCAGAAACCTTCCACCAAATACACGTTTTCCGTTATCCTTCCCTGCCACTCGCGTCCTCATCAAATCCCATTTCAGCGACAAACACCACCTTCGTGAAATACGCAGGAATTGTAACCCTGTTCCTGTAAAAATTCCGAACGTTGAGCTAGAACATACCATCACAGATCGGAGACCGGATGAAAAAGAACTTGAGACATTGGCAGGAAGTTTCTCAAGAGCTACAAGAAGTAACGTGCGAAATCTGCGTGCGACGCAGATATGGAAGGGGAGAGAGGAGCCACGGACATACGCTATACGTAAAAGAAGGGGAGATGAAATAGGCGGGAAAGCTGCTACCAGGAAACGCGGCAATGACAACTAGGGGTGTAAGGAGAGCGCATTGTGGGTCCCTCGACCGTGACAACGGATGGCTGCGTGGCGCGACAACGTTCATTGGGGCTCGGAAAAAAACCGGGGGCTATCACGAGTTATCGGAGCAGCACACGTGCACCGATAGGCGGTGTCATTACGGGACAATTACGATTGTGAGCGTCGAGCGACGCGGGCTGCGCATCCGTCGTAAAAGCGAACAAAGAAGGCGGGCAGGAGCGCTGCAACTGCAACTGCAACTGCACTCGCAGAAAAACCTGTTTGCAGATTGTGTTGCAACGGCGCGCCGCGCTGCAGACGACGCCAGCTGCCCCGTCTCTTCTAATTACAGCGCCCTGCATCTCGGACACAGGTGCCATACTAGAAGAAAGGACGACACGTCGCAATCCGTGATTTTCGCAGTTGACACGGCTATTCAGCTTTTCCAGACCCTTAGGGTGATAGAGGAGACTAAACTGCGTATAGCGAACTCCCGACTTACCAAGTCAGTGCTGCTTCGGGCCTGCACGGATAACCGGAAAATACGGATAATCGAAACGTACCAAATGTCACATTTGACAGCCCACTTTTTTACTTACGCGTTACCCACAACGAATTTACAAAATTAACTTGTTAAAACACACTGTATTTCCTATCGCCTTTCATTCGCTTTCGGGAAATAATCGTCGTCATTATGCCTCTGTCTGGTTTTCATCACTTTTTCCAGTATATTGTTCTTATTTTTCTCGATCGCCTTAGCTTCGTTTTCTTCCTCTAGCGAACATACTTTGTTCAATATATCAGCGTTGTCTTTTCGTCGTCTACGCCTTCGCGACCAGAAATTTGTATTCTAAACGAAGAATATTCATTCTAATTATGACATAATAACAATTTGTCCATTTTATTTGGACTGTTGAGCTCCGTGGCCGTGGATAATGATATTTCACTGTAAAAATACGGCAACCAGCCACTTTTTAATGCGTTTTATTTACGCCAATATGCATTTCGGGTTTGCGCCCATCGTCAGCTAGCAAATTACATGGATCTTCAGTTACTACAGTAGTACAATCTCGACAGCAGTTTGGATGCAGCAGCAGGCCTGTGCAAAAGCAAAGATTCCAATCATTTACTTCAATTTCGCGAAATTGAACACAAGTTGCTCAAATTCTTTGTCTTTGTGGCTTCAATAGCCCAGTTTCTCTTAAGTTTCTATTCGTGACCACAAATTTCTTGTTGTGAAGATGAGACACGTTTCGGAAATTTGTTCCGATTTCCGGCCACTAAATCTTGCAGCATCATAACATTCAACGCATGTCTGCAAGTTCGCGTAACGAATAACGCTCCGTCTTCTACAACCACTCATGAACTTCAACAGTGGCAAATTCCACCGCGGACACATCACGTGTGACTGGATACTGTTTATCGAGTTAGGGACACCAACATCGATGCTGTGAGCAATTGCTGGCCTTGAAAACCCGCCCGTTGTCCATTCAAAAACTCCTATCCCATAAAACATTCATTTTCGACCATTTGTTCATTATCTCAAAACACAGTTTTAACCTGGAAGTTTTCGTCACTCCGAATAAGACGAACTTTCCACCGATAACAGTTTTAGTAATCCTTACCTTGAAACATTAGCACGGGGCAAAGGTTCGAACAAGGTATTATCGCAGAGAAACATAATGCAATACATGTCACGAAACGTAAAATTCGTATCGTTTCACTGCAAGGTTTATAAGTCACAACTGTAGTCAGCATGTCCTACAAGTTCCTGCAAGTAACAGTACGTGGGGACATAAAGCGTAACGACCACAAACACTCAGTGGCAGATAAAACAAATGGCAGACTTCAGTTCCTTTGCAGGATACTGGGAAACTGCAGTTAGTCTGTAAAACAGTGTGCTTATAAAACACCTGTGTGGGATATACGGTAATTCTGTATCAGCTCAGACTGATTGGGACAACGAATATTATGAGTAGGCCTATACATGAAACGGCGTAGACTGACTGGTAGAAATATGATTCGTAATGTGAACTGGCGGGTAACTGCAGAAAGGCGCGTCTTATTGCCAGCTACTGCTTTTGAGAACCAAGTTTATGAGTACTCTTCGGCACCACGTGTATTGTTCGGCAGGGACCATGAAGGCCAAATTAGCTCGCACGAAGTCATATAGCCATATAACGACTCATTCTTTCTACGAACGAAACATAAGGTACGTTAATATGGACCTATGGTACAATAAGAAGGACATTTCTTCGCGCAATTTGCGAAACATAGGTGTAGTTGGCTAATACATGCAGCTTCACAAGCGGTTGATAAGATAGCAGTGTAACAAGTCGCGTCACCACGGCGCCGCAACCTTGAGTATTCCTGTGTCCTGTCGTCACACGGACACCTTACGCTCATTTGAAATGGACGATCGCGTACTTCATCATTCGGATCTCCGAGCATTTTTTTTCGTTTTTAACTGCTTGTGTGTCATGTTTTTGAGGACGCTAAGAGAAAACCAGCTCGGCATTTATGTAGACGTAGTCTGAAACCCACACTCAGATTGACCAGATAGACGATCGTTACAGTTGATGCAGTTTACCTCCTTGGTTCGCTGGACAGCGTGCTACCGGCACTTCTAACAAGATAAAATAAATTTCTGCGGAACTTACGGATATGTCGGGTATATTGCCACGTTTATTTTAGAAATCATTGTGTCAGAAGCTTATAAAACGCCTGAAAGGAGCTCGTTAGAGCTATCACTGCGAACGAACTGTAATTATCTTGAACCTTACACACACATAAAGACAAATGAAATCGTGTTTCAGACTTTGGAGGTTTCAAGGATAAACCGAACTTTGCATGGCAAGATTCCGAATTAATTTAACAATACGTTAATGTCGCAGACGAATTATGCTGGTTCAGAAGAAGAATGAAAGAATTACTGTCCGATAAAAACGTAGTGACGAGGAAATAGATCTCCCGTAGAGAAAAGAAATAGAGACAGTGACTAAGAAACAGCCCAACCGTCTACGGAACCGTGCAGTCGCTAAGCTGAGAACTAAGAGCTGATGGAGCTCAGCATTTTCAATTATCAGAAGAATATATTCCTGCGCTTTACTGATTCATTAATTTGCTACTGACACTATAAGACGACCCAGCACCATCATTTCGTCGCTCAACTGTTAATGGAATTATTCTTAGACTGTAGAAAGAATTTCAGCAGGCGTCGCGAAATGGTTTAACGAAAGTTTTGCTGGAGCACAGACAAACAAACAGGCGCAATAAGATAGACGCCTATAATCCACACACAGGTAATGCGGTGATTATATGACTATAGAAGAACTGCGACGAAAACACTAACAATTTACCTTCCGCGTTCAGCTGCGACATGTTATCACAAAGTTTATATATATCTGCTTTTTGGTTTTCTACGCTTTATCAAAGCGACTGGTAACGGAAAACTCCGGCTAATCGATCATTTGAGAGCTTCTTATTTATGGCACTTATTTCTACAAATTACTAGTATTGGAGTTCAGACAGCGCGTACTAATGTGAAGACGATGTATGGTAGTCAGCGAAATATCGCATACCAAAAATTAATCTCTAACTCGACGTCTGAACAGAAGTTTGATTGTTTACTTTGTGAAAGATATCAACTACAGCTTATCCTTGTCGGCTTCTCATTCGATGTAGGATGAGTCTTCCCAGAACTGCTAAACGGAAATCATAACTGTATGCGCTATACACGACTACACTTAAATATTGTACAAGAAATGTATTCCTTAGCGCTGACTGAGAAGTGACTAGAAAGTGGGTAAGGATTCCGCATTCTATCTACGTACGTGTAGTTAGCTTACTTCAAAAGGCTAGGGGTAGGGGGTGGCGGGGAGTGGAGGGGGGGGGGGGAGGGGTTGCATCGTCGTTACTAAGGAATCAGGCAAGCATTGTCCTGAAGTGTTTTAAGGGAAGCCACGGAAAACCTAAATCTGGACAGCCCGATAGATATTTGAACCATGCTCGTCGCAAATGATATTTCCGAGTCTTAACTTTCTCTATAAATTTAACTGTAATCCTGAAAATACTGTACATTCATTATTCCTATGCATGAAACTAACGGCAGTTCTGTGTACACAATAAGCAGCGCCACGAATGCACATTTCAAACCTTAAAGCTGATTTCTGCCAAAAAATGTGTGTGAGAAAAAAATGTAGCAGTGCAGCTACCAAATATGTCTATTTTGAGCCGGCCAGAGTGACCGAGCGGTTCTAGGCGCTACAGTCTGAAACCGCGCGACCGCTACGGTCGCAGGTTCGAATACTGCATCGGGCATGGATGTGTGTGATGTCCTTAGGTTAGTTAGGTTTAAGTAGCTCTAAGTTCCAGGGGATTGATGACCTCAGAAGTTAAGTCCCATAGTGCTCAGAGCCATTTGAACCATTTTCCTATTTTGCTTACCAGCTCCAGAGCAGTATAGCTCCATTTTCAATGGATCAGTTCACTTCATTCGTTTAGGATAGCAGTGTACTAAGGCCATGCCAGATCATTGTCCACCAGCAGTCAAGAGCAGTACATGCGGCCAAATGACGTACGTACAAGAATGAAGGTAAAAAGATGAAACAGTAAAGGCCAGTTTCAAAATTTTTTGACGGAGGAGCGTGTATGAACGACAGATGTTCAAGTATCCTGTTGAGCATTACAAAGGCAAGTGCATGACCTAAGAGTCAACATATTTGACAGCACGGAGATTCTTTCTTCATTTATACCATGTGGGTCCATTGCATTGACCACTGTCTGGAGAACCGTCACTGAAGCATCCATCGTCCATTGCAAATTTGTGGTTCAAATTTTTCATCTGTTAAAAAATAGGGGAAACTGGCAAAGAGTACCGAGAACAGACGTTTCTGCCAGAGGACAGTCTGCTGAAGGAGCATATTTCACATATTTCAGACGGTGGATATTAAAGACCGCAGTTGTTGCAAACGTGACAGCGTCATTAACGGAAAGCTGATATAGTGGTGTGGACATTAGCGGAAAGGCTTTGTCTGATGCTGCTCGAGGGAAAAATGCTGACGTCTCGCTAATGGGCGAGACAGATTTTCAACAAACTCGCATAATATTTTGAGGGAAAAAATGGTCTTTTAGCGATAGTCGTGGGAGAAGTCATTCGAATAAAATAATGAAACGAAACGCTCGCGGCGAAGGAACGAATGTTGCGTTAATGGAAAGTAATAGCGGACGCGCACAAGAATGATGCCGCCCGCTTCAGGAAGGAAGCGAAAAAAGGAAACCGTGTCTTCTGATTTATTGTGCGCAACGGAAATATTAAGAAAACCCTCTCCTTCTCGGGGCGCCTCTACTCGGCTCTTGTACTTAGGTTACAAACCACGCTTCCTCTGGCTGGCTTTTGTGCCCGACGAAATAATTTTACACCGAAGACACAAATCAATTGGCGGCGGTCTAGCTGGCACGCACTCGCCACAGATAACACTTCTCACACCCCAGCCCACGAAATGGTACACGGCGCCGCCCTTTTAATTAGCGTATAAGAAAAGTTTTTCGCTTAAGCGGACCGTATTATTTGAGGACTTTGAAAATGGAAGAGTTAGCCGGCGAAATTCTGAAGCTGTGAGATATTAATATTGGATCGACACACGCGTTTCAAGTTGCGGGTTTTTTTAACGTGAAAGAAGGAATACAGTTCACGGAAGGTATTGTGAAAAAGGGACTGTTCTACTCAGAAGAGCAACCGGTATCGGTGCATGATATTATAGGCTAAATAGTAGTGGGCATATTAATTGCCTATTGTGATACTCGTCGACCGTGATAGAGCTTCCTGAACCGAGGACAATGTAGTTTCTCCGCATCCGACACTGGTTGTTCATACCCGAAGATACTGCTTCCACAGGCGTCGCCACGTTTAGACGGACATTAAAGGCGCAAACGAGAGCAGCGGTGCTTGTTTTCAGTGCTAATAGAATTTAAAACAATGTCAAGCCACACGCATAACAATTGCTAAAAACTGACAGCACCACTGTCTGTAGTGGAAAACAGCTAAAGAACACGTTTTGGGGGAGTACTTTGTTGACAAATATTTCAGTAGGCGACGGGGGTGTGGCTGGCTTTGGGGCGGGGTGTCCGCGGTTCGACCCCCGCGTGCGCCATTGCTGCGCTAGGCCACGCCCCGCGGGCCAGCCTCCGGCAAAATGAGCAGGGCAATGACATTTGGCGCGCTCGCGCGATCGATACAAACATCATCGCATCGCTCCGTCCTTATTGTTTCTCCTGCGAGCGGGGCGGCGTTAACAGTCTCGCGGTATCAAGGGCAATGTTTCCTCCAAACCACGCACGCGACAGCTGGACTAGTTCCTTACCGTTTCTTTCCTGAGCCTTCCCGAAAAGTGAGTTATGTCTACCATTTAAATTGCTAAATACGGGCAACAGCGGCGGCGAAAATAAAGGTTGCTTTAGTTGTGACAGCCGGCCGAAGTGGCCGAGCGGTTCTAGGCGCTACAGTCTGGAACTGCGCGACCGCTACGGTCGCAGGTTCGAATCCTGCCTCGGGCATGGATGTGTGTGATGTCCTTAGGTTAGTTAGGTTTAAGTAGTTCCAAGTTCTAGGGGACTTATGACCTTAGTAGTTGAGTCCCATAGTGCTCAGAGCCATTTGCACCATTTTTTTTAGTTGTGACACGTTGCTTGTTGGACTCAGATCACGCGAAGAGAACCTGTCCTGTGCAAGAAAAAATATTCGGGGACTTGAACAATTCATGAAATTCTGTAATATTTACTGTTGGAATAAAGACATTTGACCCAAACTACGACGTAAGATAATGTTCACACTGCTTCAGTCAACACACTTTACACTTGAGACTGGGTACACAGCCGAAAGTACGTGGCAGTGAGCAGTATAAAAAAAAATGGACAGTTTAACCCAACAATAACAGCCAGTGCTGCACAGTCAAGAAATTTTTCATGGCTGGGGAACCCACTGCAATTAAATTATTGAAAAAGTGGCTAGGAGGAGATTCTTATTTCAAACAGCAAAAAGTGCGCATCAACACAGCGTGTTTAAAAGAAATTTTAATTACTTATATATGTATGACAAGGACAACGTTTCTGGGAAAAAGATTCAAAACAGTTATGGTATACAGAGAAATATAATACAACCACAAGTTATCTCAAGTGATTAGTGCGTCATAAAGGAGTTTTTGCTGGATCGTCTAACACTCAGGAGAGAAAATTTACTTTTCAACGGCGAGTCTATATTTTTTCAAGCTAACAGTAATAACAGCTGTTACTGACAGTTAGATCAAAATTAGACACGTAGAAGTTGAAATGATCTGTTCCGATTGAGATATGTACTTCCCTTTCAACGCTTTTATGGTATTTTCAGCACTCCTCTCCCACCAGCGACAGGAGAACTTTCAGATTCCTCATTTTCTTGGAATCGATATATAATTATTAAGTTACTGTTTTAACTCAGTTACAGTTTCTGAACTGGAAATACATTCAAAAATTTTTGACTCATTCAACACCACTAAGGAACTATTTACTTACGATCTATGGAAGGAACATTAACATAGCCCTTGTTTTTAATACATGTTTCGTATTCTTGATTTATAACATGTTCTCCATCCTTGATTGAATATCTCCTTAACATGGATCTATGGAACAAAATGTACATATTTTAAAATACTTCTGTCCAAGTACGACTTCTCCATTTCCACTTTACTCCAATAAGTCCTTTATGTCTTTTTTATTTTCCTCACTTCCTCATTGCGTGACTGAATTCCTTTTTCTTGGTAATTTTCTGTTCTCTGACTCGCTGGGAGCGTAGCTTCTGACATTTTGTTTTGCAGTCTATCAGTGGCGTTAGGTCTGTTGGTATTATCAGTGGTGAACTTGGCAAAATAATAAGCAACAGTAAATATTGCAACTGACTTGTGTAGACAGGTTGGGCAGCCATCCAACTGGTATTCAGGCTTACCGTTTAGAGGAAATTCTCCGTCACGAGAAAAAACTGTTGCGAACGTTGCTGTGGATGTCCCATGTACTGAACTGTATAAAAACTAGTTACAGGCAGTCAAGTAACTATAAAAGGAGCGGCTTATATTCGAAATGTTGCGTTAGAATTCTGAACTGACATCATCAGTGAGCTTGAAACGTTTTACGTTCTGTGATTAGTCCGGACTGACATTACTTTGTCAGCTACCTTCTCGGACAGGTACGAGACAATTGTTGAAGCGTGATGTTATTGCTACGTTGTGATTTAGCCTTCAGGTGGTCTTCTTTCTGGTGTAGTAATTAATAGCCTGTAAGTGGCTCGCAGTGACCGCGCAGTTTATCTATATGAGAATTCACTGCAAATACCGAGCATTGCGATGTCTCTCACTGTGCGCATTCTTGCTCTTGATACTTAAAATTTATGCTTGTCGTCTGGTTAGCATTAAATTCTCACAGCAGTCCTCTCATCTAGAATCGCTGCTGTCATTGCACCTAGATCAGTCTTCGCAGCCTTTCCTACATTTATTTTCTTGTTCGCAAGTCCACATATAGTGTTTGCACAGTCACAAGTTTTCGATTTGTTAGTAATCTAGTCCTTCACTCTGAACTCTACACCAAATATTTTCACACCCTTAGAAAAATGGCTCTGAGCACTATGGGACTTAACATCTATGGTCATCAGTCCCCTAGAACTTAGAACTACTTAAACCTAACTAACCTAAGGACATCACACAACACCCAGCCATCACGAGGCAGAGAAAATCCCTGACCCCGCCGGGAATCGAACCCGGGAACCGAGGCGTGGGAAGCGAGAACGCTACCGCACGACCACGAGATGCGGGCACACCCTTAGATTAAAATACCTTAAAGAGCATGATCGCCTGTACTATTATCCTCCACCCGTAGCCTATGTAGAACCTATGAAATGCTCTACCACGGGACAGGGTAGACTGGCGTGTATTAATCAGTCTTAAGTTTTCACTTCCGATGCGAATCCATGTGCCGTATAGTGTGTTACACGGTTCTTAAAAAACGAAGAACAGCGGTAGTTGGGCAGCCCACATGAATGAGCTCTACAGTGAAGATATTCGTTTACTTGGTTACTAAGTTCAGCTTAAACACATAATTACTCTCGTGAATTAATACTTCTCCAGAAGTAGCTGTGCTTTCAAATCCACAATAATCTTTTCCTATTATTTTCTTGGTATTTTTCCTTTTCTCGTGAATTTAAGTCCTTTCTTTAAACTCCGACTAAATAATTTCTTTTGAGGCATAAACTTCAGCTTTACTGAGGAATAATCTCTTTCCCGTTCTCTCTACAGGGTTACAATGCTGAAAACTGTGAAAGATTCAGGACAAACATTTCAACGAATGCAGTTTTTTTAAAATTCTTCCGTTCTTAAATGTCTATTGTGTAAGCAGGAAAACTATTCGCACCATATCTGACGAACGTAATTTTTATTTTTACATCTATATTCTACAATCGCGTTGTTTTATTTAATTCGATGTACATTCTTTTTATTTTCAGTTTATTACACGATGGAAACAACAACTCTTTATAAACTATGTGCGTAGTTGTTATTTCATTGTGGTCGTTTTTATTATACAGTCTTCCACTGAAAATGAGAACAGAACACCTGTAATTATAGAAGGTAGAAGGAGTAACAGCCTATACTGAAAGGTGCTTAAAGCCGAAGGCTGTCGTTCGTTACATAAGACTCCGAAAAATAGCAACCGTTCAGAAGATTCCAACATGATTAAGAGTTCTATGGTTTACTAAGCGAATACTACGAAAGAATGACAAGATACATTCATCGCAGCAAAAAACATAAGATTTGTAATTCAGAGAACAAGTTTCGAATTTTCCATTATTCTTCTACGCCACTGACGGCGAATACCGGGATAGTTTGTCACGGGAGAACACTTCATAAACTGCGCTGTGAATGTCGCTTCGGGGAGAAGAATAGAGACTAAGAACTTGAATATCGAGACGTAACTGTAGAGACAACAGTTGAGGGAACTACATGGAAAACGCGTCACATAGTAACTCGTCTGCCCAGATCTAGTAATATATTCGCTACATCTCAATGTATGGGTGACTGCACCAGGCAACATCAACGATAGACGATGAATTGGAAGAGAAACCATGAAACCAGGCCCGTGAACAGGCTTACGTCAGAAGCACAGCCGTCGCCAACAGACCAAAATGCCAACTCGTTATGCCGACGAAACAGAGAAAAAATAGTGCATTTACGCACATAAATAAGTGTCGATGATATTAGACTACATGCTGTGCGAGCTGCGGCAGGGTGTTGCAACAGTGACTCACACGACGGACTGCTACGTTTCGTCTCCAGCGATGTACTAGTACCAGCAATAAAACACTGCTTCCAGAATTACTTTCGAGTCGTAGTCTTTTTAACGGCCTCACTTTATGAAACTTTTACGCTTATTCGCTCAAAAAACTAAACGACTCGGAAATTATTTCGAGAGTCAGTTAGAATTTTTGCTGTCATATAATGGTTGACGGGTTTTCTAGATTTCTTAGTTATTAAGCGGCCTATAAAACGTGGGGAAGGAGAAGTAAGAATGCCATTACTTGGTAGGCCAGCGAGCACACACAAGCGCTCATTTATCTGCAGCGCAGTGATAATGTACTACTATATTCGCTGACACATGTAGCACGTATCACGAGAATGACACTCTTCAGAAAGCTCCACACAGCATTCGGGGCAGGGGCTGGCTTTAAGAATACGGCATATGACTACTTTTTTAAAGTCGATGTTAAAGTAAGAGAGAGTACGGTAGTACCGTCACAACTTGAGGATTTATTTATTTATGCATTTATTTCACCTGGAATTTCTACCGTCATCTAGTCTCCTCTTACATATGACCAGACATCCTAGGGAGTTAATAATACAGTTTCTATCGTACATGAGCAATGTATAATAATAATAAATAAATAATTACAATAATAACAATGAAATAATGAATATATGGAATTTAAGTAATGTCAGTTTCATTAAAATTATCTGGAACAATTCCTTCATTACTATCTTGTCGATTGTGAGTGATGACATCTACCAGAAATGTACGTCTGTAGTACAGAAGGAATCAATTTGGAGAAGAAACTGACTGGTCAGAGAAAAAAAAAGGGAGCTAATAGGGCAAGATTAGTAGAAATAGAAGGGGTTGAGATAAGCATGGAGAGACTACAGTAAGAAAGCAGTACAGGTTCCTTGCTGGACAGAACGAAAACAGCTGTGATACACCGAGAGGGAAACTACGTTGGTCATAACAGAGAAATCTCCTCTTGAGTACAAACTTGTTCTGGATGAAACGCACGTTACATGGCAGTTTGTTCCAGAATCTTTTGGCTGAAACGGAGAAGATGCAGAATCACAAAACAAAACAATAATTTGTGTACTTGCAAAAAGATGAACGCATCCTCCATTCATTATTATAATACTTAGTGTTATTCAGAGGCACAGCCAAGATGTTGGACGTATCTGATCTGAATTTATATGTAACAGATACAAACACCACAGCGGAGAACGAAGACATACGCGCCACTTGGGTGGTCGGAATTATGTATGGGTGTGTGTCTTGCAAGAGTGGGATACATGATGTGGAATCCCCACTGGAGCATACTTGGTATGTATGACATTCTGGCAAAATTGAAGCCAACCAGCTACAGCAGTGCCTTCTGATAGAGAATCCCAATTATTTGAGCGTTCTTATTGCTTTCATTGATACTTCACAGGAGAAGTGAACAATGAAATGCTTGCCTGGAACGGACTATCATTGCTTCATTACGAGCACTTAATTATTGTGGCCAAGATAGATACGAAGCCCACACCTACTACAGTAGTACAAGTTTATATGCCAACTAGCTCTGCAGATGATGAAGAAATTGATGAAATGTATGATGAGATAAAAGAAATTATTCAGATAGTGAAGGGAGACGAAAATTTAATAGTAATGGGTGACTGGAATTCGAGTGTAGGAAAAGGGAGAGAAGGAAACATAGTAGGTGAATATGGATTGGGGCTAAGAAATGAAAGAGGAAGCCGCCTAGTAGAATTTTGCACAGAGCACAACTTAATCATAGCTAACACTTGGTTTAAGAATCATGAAAGAAGGTTGTATACGTGGAAGAACCCTGGAGATACTAAAAGGTATCAGATAGATTATATAATGGTAAGACAGAGATTTAGGAACCAGGTTTTAAGTTGTAAGACATTTCCAGGGGCAGATGTGGACTCTGACCACAATCTATTGGTTATGACCTGTAGATTAAAACTGAAGAAACTGCAAAAATGTGAGAAATTAAAGAGAGGGGACCTGGATAAACTGAAAGAACCAGAGGTTGTACAGAGTTTCAGAGAGAGCATAAGGGAACAATTGACAGGAATAGGGGAAAGAAATACAGTAGAAGAAGAATGGGTAGCTCTGAGGGATGTAGTAGTGAAGGCAGCAGAGGATAAAGTAGGTACAAAGACGAGGGCTGCTAGAAATCCTTGGGTAACAGAAGAAATATTGAATTTAATTGATGAAAGGAGAAAATATAAAAATGCAGTAAATGAAGCAGGCAAAAAGGAATACAAACGTCTCAAAAATGAGATCGACAGGAAGTGCAAAATGGCTAAACAGGGATGGCTAGAGGACAAATGTAAGGATGTAGAAGCTTATCTCACTAGGGGTAAGATAGATACTGCCTACAGGAAAATTAAAGAGACCTTTGGAGAGAAGAGAACCACGTGTATGAATATCAAGAGCTCAGATGGCAGCCCAGTTCTAAGCAAAGAAGGGAAGGCAGAAAGGTGGAAGGAGTATATAGAAGGTTTATACAAGGGCGATGTACTTGAGGACAATATTATGGAAATAGAAGAGGATGTAGATGAAGACGAAATGGGAGATACAATACTGCGTGAAGAGTTTGACAGAGCACTGAAAGACCTGAGTCGAAACAAGGCCCCCGGAGTAGACAACATTCCATTAGAACTACTGACGGCCTTGGGAGAGCCAGTCATGACAAAACTCTACCAGCTGGTGAGCAAGATGTTTGAGACAGGCGAAATACCCTCAGACTTCAAGAAGAATATAATAATTCCAATCCCAAAGAAAGCAGGTGCTGACAGATGTGAAAATTACCGAACTATCAGTTTAATAAGCCACGGCTGCAAAATACTAACGCGAATTCTTTACAGACGAATGGAAAAACTGGTAGATGCAGACCTCGGGGAGGATCAGTTTGGATTCCGTCGAAATGTTGGAACACGTGAGGCAATACTGACCTTACGACTTATCTTAGAAGAAAGATTAAGAAAAGGCAAACCTACGTTTCTAGCATTTGTAGACTTAGAGAAAGCTTTTGACAATGTTGACTGGAATACTCTTTTTCAAATTCTAAAGGTGGCAGGGGTAAAATACAGGGAGCGAAAGGCTATTTACAATTTGTACAGAAACCAGATGGCAGTTATTAGAGTCGAGGGGCATGAAAGGGAAGCAGTGGTTGGGAAAGGAGTGAGACAGGGTTGTAGCCTCTCCCCAATGTTATTCAATCTGTATATTGAGCAAGCAGTAAAGGAAACAAAAGAAAAATTTGGAGTAGGTATTAAAATTCATGGAGACGAAGTAAAAACTTTGAGGTTCGCCGATGACATTGTAATTCTGTCAGAGACGGCAAAGGACTTGGAAGAGCAGTTGAACGGAATGGACAGTGTCTTGAAAGGAGGATATAAGATGAACATTAACAAAAGCAAAACGAGGATAATGGAATGTAGTCAAATTAAATCGGGTGATGCTGAGGGAATTAGATTAGGAAATGAGACACTTAAAGTAGTAAAGGAGTTTTGCTATTTAGGAAGTAAAATAACTGATGATGGTCGAAGTAGAGAGGATATAAAATGTAGACTGGCAATGGCAAGGAAAGCGTTTCTGAAGAAGAGAAATTTGTTAACATCAAATATAGATTTATGTATCAGGAAGTCGTTTCTGAAAGTATTTGTTTGGAGTGTAGCCATGTATGGAAGTGAAACATGGACGATAACTAGTTTGGACAAGAAGAGAATAGAAGCTTTCGAAATGTGGTGCTACAGAAGAATACTGAAGATAAGGTGGATAGATCACGTAACTAATGAGGAGGTATTGAATAGGATTGGGGAGAAGAGAAGTTTGTGGCACAACTTGACTAGAAGAAGGGATCGGTTGGTAGGACATGTTTTGAGGCATCAAGGGATCACAAATTTAGCATTGGAGGGCAGCGTGGAGGGTAAAAATCGTAGAGGGAGACCGAGAGATCAGTACACTAAGCAGATTCAGAAGGATGTAGGTTGCAGTAGGTACTGGGAGATGAAGCAGCTTGCACAGGATAGAGTAGCATGGAGAGCTGCATCAAACCAGACTCAGGACTGAAGACAACAACAACAACAATTTTGGACTCAGATAGAAATAACAGCAACCGGTGAAGTGGTCACTCTCGCCAGAATTCTTTATTTTATTGAAACTTGACGGCTGTATTACGCATCAGCACAGATTTGGTGAGTGTTTCGGACCGCCCATAAGGCTTCCATCGTAAGTACTAACGAGACATCTAGCACGCAAATCCTGTAAAGCTTCCGGCACACGCATTCTCTGGAGTACAAAAGTGCTACATTTATTCGGGAATGGCTGGACGATTTACGTCAACAGCTGTCGGGCTACAAGTCTGCTTCCCACATCCAATGAGCAACTGCTCTCAGTTATAAGAGGAGATCAAAAAGTTTCCGCTCGAAGGCTGTACAGTCCGAAATCGGGATACCAATCAGGCAAAATCACCGTGAGCACTTAGGCAATCATCCCACCGACACACCAGGTTGAAGATCATTTGGTCAAACACCCTGTCCTGCTGCGTGAACAAGTCTGTAACTGCCTGCTGCACCTCGTCGTCCGACAGAAATCGTTGACCCGTCAAAGCCATTTTTAAGGGGCTGAAGGCGTGATAATCGCGTGGGGAGAGATCACGATTACAGGCCTCCCACTTGAGTTATCGTAACTTCCGCGTTGTGACATTTGCGATATGAGGACGTGCGTTATTATGAAGCACCAGCACCCTTCGCAGCAGTCTGTTTTCGACAGACGTGCTGCCCCACACACATTGTTCATTCTCCGACGGATGTCTATCGGTGTTCCGTCAATTGGCAGCCAAGAAAAGAATAGCACCATGTTGATCCTGTTTGGACTTACAAAGACACGAATGCCACTCTAATCCCTTGCTTCATGTCAGTGCTTATATACGCGCGCCGGTTCTCGTTATGTTGTATATACGCTGCAACGGCGTCCTGAAACGGAAATTTTTAAGCGCCCCTGATGTATTTCCACAACGAGATGAAAACACCTCTTATTAAGAAACACAACAAAAAGAGAACGCAGAGCTGTCACCTGCAGCACGGAGGACTGTCCATTTGCTGTGCCGGTGTAGGCAGCAGTGGAGCCGGAGAGGGACTGTAATACAATCTGGCCGGTTATGAAGGTTACCGCCGCGGTTGCAGCGGTGCGCCAACATAATTGAGTCACTCAATGCACTTACTGAGAGCTGTTGACACTTTTAGATAAAATGCAAATGGTGTGAATTCGGTTACCCTTCTCACGCCATTATGTACACATGCGTTACTAACCGACTAAGTAGTACTACGCGCGAAATACACGCTCTACGAAAAAAAGGCCGCAACATGAAGGAATTATTCGAATGCGACGGAAATCGGTAGATGAGGTGGACATGTGCAGACAAACAAATGATTACAATTTTAGAAAAATTAGATGATTTATTCAAAAGAAAGAGCTTAAGAAATTGAGCATGCCAAAAACGCGTTGGTCCACTTCTGGCCCTGATGCATGCAGTTATTCGGCTTGGTATTGATTGCTAGAATTGTTGGATGTCCTCCTGAGGGATATGGGCCAAATTCTGTTCATTTGGCGCGTTAGACCATGGTTAGAGGGCCCTGCCCATAATGCTCCAAACTTTCTCATTTGGGGAGAGACACGATGACCTTTCTGGCTAGGGTAGGGTTTGACAAGCACAAAGACAAACAGTAGAAAAATGTTTAGTTTGCACAATTTATCCACATCATCCAGCTGCTGCTCGGTATAGTCACCGTTACGACCTAGACATCTGTCAGCGTGGTACCAACTCTCCAATACCCTCGTCATAGAAGGCAGCCATCAGTGATTTCTCCCAGTTCCCTACACTATTTTGCAACTCGTTGTCTGTGCCAAAATACTGTCACTATAGCCAGAGGTTCATGGGAGCGAAGAGATGAAAACCATAGGGAGCCAAGTACGGGCTGTATAGCGAGTAATCAATTAAGTTCCTATCGAGAACGCTGCAGGAGCGTGTTCATCGCCCCTGCAACTTGCGGCCGAGAGTTATCAAGAAGGAGAAGAATGGCAGTTACGTTATATGGGGTGAATGAAATCAGGCGAAGACATTCAGCAGGACTTCACACTCGGCGGGGGGGGGGGGGGGGCACTATTTTCTAATCTTTTTACGTGCTCACCGTCCACTCATACCTGCAAAATGCAACATGAGACGCTAGATGGGCATACTGGAGACATTGTGCAACACATCTGCGCAAGCTTCGCCCGACTTTCACTGTCTCTTTTTTTTTTTTTTTTTTTAATTTCGCGACCGATCAGAGAGTGAGGAGAAAATATCTCTCGTAGATGCCGGAGATGGTGCCGCATCCATCTTGCACCTAACGGTTTAATGTTACAAATCGCAAATTTCGGATTGATACGTAATGACGGTGAGAATTTATCAAACATGTCATGGTATTATTTCTTGCACAAGTTGTTAAACAATTTATGAAGAAACCGTAACACACGAACTACGATGGTTAGTGAGCAGTGTGAAGAACAGCACTCCCATACGACGACTAATTAACGGGTTGTCGAGTAGAATGTGATCAGTACTATAAGATTGACTGAATAATATCCACGATTCTTAGCCGAATGAAAGAACTGTATCATTTTACGAACTATCCAACCCTGCGTACAAAAAATGGGCGTTTAACACCATAACCACAGTAATGGGTGCTCAAGAATCTACGTGCTGCGCCGGAGCCCCGGTCATTCACTTATTCATCACTCAGTTGCCTGCACCATATGAAACCATTAGCTGCGAACTGTATTAACGATGAACATTGAGGATGGTCCTGTTCCCCATCCGAGATGAGAGTTGTGGGTGATTGATGGTACAGAGTTTCTCGTCGTCTGTACGGTCGTGGCTGTAAATCTACATAATTTTGGGCTCATTTAGTTTCTGGGCTAGACCAGAGAACCAAAACTCTTGTTAAAAAAAGGTCTTGCACCAAGTTCCTTTATGTGTACTGTATTTGCAACCTATTAGAGAGGCAGAGTGCCTACAAAAGATCTATATCTGTACTGTTTGTTAGAGATATATTGGAGGAGGGGCGGGGGGGGGGGGGAGGACGCAGAACCTACAAGGACCAGATCATTTTACTGACAGAGGATGTCACATGTAGTTTATCATTGTAGGAGTATACGATAAGAAATTCAGGCCAAATGGAACACACACGTAGCAGTAAAGGGGGCCCCAGCAGTCGCATCAACACACAATGCATCCCCCTCTATCGGGGACGGTGGCGAGTACACTCGCATGCAAACGATCGTAGAAGTGCTGAATGGCATCCTGCAATAGATTGTTCCAAGCATTCTGCACCATTTTTTGCAATTCGGTAATGGTTCTCACAGGCTCTGAAGAACGAGTAAGTTTTTGTGTTCAGCTGACGAGAGACAGAGTGCTCTTGCTGTCCAGGCAGTTGTTGTACACCACGAAGAGGCAGTCATATCGTGCTGCTGTCGAAGAAATGACAGTGATTCGGGGATTACAGCCTGTACCGTGTAGCAAACACTGGTTGTTTAACTCCCCAGAAACACCAGATGTGACTTCGAATTGTAACTGATGGCTCGGCTCGTGGCGGGGCATGCTCACCGGAATATGCTGCCCACCAGGTCTACCGCGTACTCGTGTACGTCCGTCACTCGCATACAGACAGGACTTACTATCGTCCCTGAAGACAACAGAGCGCCGTTCCACCCTCCAGTCGACTCTTTCACGACACCAGAGTAGCCATGCTTGGCGTGGCTGCCTGGTCAGGGACACAAGTGATTGTAGTCGTGCTGCAACAGACGGTTCCCAATGGTTTTTGGTGACACAGCAGGGGCAAAACGTGCCCGAATTTCTTCTGTGGACAGTGTTCGGTCGGTCACCGTTGCTCGAACAATGCTTCGATCTTAACACGCGTCTGTACCTGCTGTGCAGATATAGGAATGTTCCACAGACCACTGCAGAAAGCAGCGGCACACCACCGATACATTGTGCCCAACACGAGTAGCAAGCCGTCCACGCGTCCATCCAGCTTCCCGCAGGTCCATAACGCGACCCTAGTCAAATGGCTGCAGTTGTTAAACAGGAGTACGTAATCGCCGGTGGGCATGGTTGTACCCTAAAATGAATGTTGCAATCACTGTTTACCTCTAAACTGAGCACAGTTACTGCCTGCAGAATGAGAGCAGACTGCGACAGACAACCCTCCTGACGCCATCTGGTCGCCGATGACCGTCATCACTAACATAACAACCCCTCAGTATGCACAAATGATACCCTGGTACTACTAAACGCAGTCCTCGAGGGTATAAATGTGACGAGTGCTTGGTAGAGACTGCCCAAGTTGCTGTAGCACATTCGTATCGCTCAGAGAGGAATCTCATGCACTTTACGTCGTCCTTCTGCAAGGGACAAAGAACGCAGACTAAAGAAGATTCCTGCAGTTGTGACGCATCTGCAAGAGACAAAACTTTGTTCTTCCCTGTGATTGACAAGCAACAGACACAGATTTTCTCTTAATGAAAAAGTGATGCTCAAAATATTCTGATGATCTTCATATTGTTACTAAAGGCGCTTAATCTGAGAGACACAAATATTACACCAATGTTTCACCCACTCATCTTTGTATAATGAAAATTGCAGTGGGTAAACACGAAAATGGCGGTTATTTTCTTCACGGTAAGGGAATTATTCAAACTTGCGAGACTCAGAAAAGAGAGACAGAAGTAAAATAGAACTGTTTCGTTGAATGCTACCTGCCTCGAGTCGCAAAAGAGCAAAAAACACCGCAATGGGTGAAGATGTGCGAAATGCTCAAGCCCGTATGAAAGCACAGAATTTAGTGTTCCTGCTGCCATGTTGCAGCTGCAACAGGTGTTTGGTTTGATTAGTGCACTCAAAAGATGAGAACGTGCCTTGAGTCGAGAAGATATTTTTAGCCAATGAACAAATGGAGTGTGTTGCAAAACTGCCGAAGCTCAAAGAAATTAAAAACTGAATGCACCGTGTAAAACTGTACAATACAATAACCTAATATCTACTATTTTGAAAACTTTTATTTCTGTGTTACACTCTATTATTTGATACATTCTGTGGTAGCTGAAAAGACCACTGTTGTCCCTTCTTAAAAAAATAATATCTCTCATATTGTTATCGAAACGTTATCTGGGTGCATCGAATCTGAAATCTGATGAGCTGCTGCTGACGTTTTCTTGAACGAGCACTAGACTGATTCGCAGAATAACTTCGTGAACCTTGCTGCTGCATTTCCACTGACTACATTTCTGTCGCAGGTTTCTGTAGTTTCCGATAGGGCAGCTCCGAACTTTTTTTACCTACTTTCCCACACAACAGAAAATGATTGTAATAGTAGAGCAGGCACTATTATAGTGTCTCCTGCCAGTCTACGCTGCACAGGAGGGTGAAGTGAGTTGCAACTAACGTACCTAGCTCTAGAGAGTGCCCTAGACAACCTGGTCAGTAGACGCTACGGATACTCTTAGCTGCACATCTGGATAAAGACATTTTGGGATTCACACTCGGAAAACATTTTCTAGTATGTACCAGCTGCATACAGTTCTTCGACACTTGTAAAGTGCTATTTTATTCGAAAGCCTACGATACATGTACGCTCGAAAGATTTGAGAGAGCTGCACTATACAGTTCGTTGGGCGCTTCTAAAAATTTAAGAAAGTTACACAGTTTAGAAACGTTACTCGCATCTCACTGGAAGTATAATGTTCACTGTGTTCAGTGGAGGGGCCAAATATAATTCTTTACCTTTATCATGCATTACGTAGGAAACACTGGAATTCGCAAAAAAATTTTAGGCTTAGATTTTCACGATCGTTCAGCCGGCTGTTCCTTTCTTTTTGTTCACAGATAATGAATACGTGATATAATGATACAGACCTTGCTCTCTAACAGAGCTGCGCTACACGTGCCAACTGTGTTTTGTTAAAAAACGAGAAAGGTTCTGACTGTAGTTTGGTAGTCGACACACAGACGTCACCCTTTCAGAATTCCGGTTCCTTTAAACATGTGCGCTCAGTGATCGTAAGGAAGGCTGCGGAACGCTCTAGACGAGAGAAATCTCCAAGTATCGAGGAGGTCCTAACTTTCAGATAATCCTGTCTTCCGCAAATTTTCCTCTCCGCCAGCCCTCAAGCGCGCCTGACGAAATCATTCGATAGAATAAATCCATTATTCCAAGAAAATCACAGCACAATTCCAATATAATGAAAGAAGGGCCAGAATTGGTTTAGCACATTTTTTATCTCTTTCTTTGGGAGCGGAGGAAGGAAAGAATGAAAGAAATTATCTTTAGTTCTGGCCCCGCGCGGCGCGCGGCCCTTAGTTAGGCCTATTATTGAACTTTGAGGGGCGACCGCCACACCTTCCATTCTTTGCTTAAAAATCTTTTCAAAAATTAATCAGCTGGAAAAAATTAAAGGGGCAACAGACGTTAATTCTGAGACGCAATCGTCGGTGATGTGCTGCATATAAAACAGTGCGCTACGTTATTAAAACGTTAATATCGAGAACTCGAAAAGTTCGCCGTCAGGCGCGATGCCGAAGAAAAGTACGGAATGACCTGCCACTCTCACAAAGAGATACACTTTGGCAGGTCGTGCAGCTGTGGAAGTTTTATTGGTACGTGCAAATCGACGTGTTAAAGAGCTTAATAACGTGTTAAATATCTTAAGTTATTGCTAGACTAGGATATGGGAACGATATATTTGTTTCAGCTTCCAAAAGTTTTCGCACTTGTCTCAACGACAACAGAAACCGAATTTGAAGCTCACCAAACACGTTTTATGTAGACAGAGTTTAATTTTCAACGAGAAACGTTTTCGAGAAGGTACGCCGTTAAATATGACCTTTTCTGGAAACGTCTCGGAGTAATGAAGAACCTTTGGACGGAAAAAAGGGAGATCGCTAATAAAGGGACGTGGTGAAAGGGGCTGGTCGCATCCCTGATTGTGATTTAATGCAAATTATACGCGGCCACAAGTCTGTGCCGAGCTTTTAAAATGCCCCGACCCCTTCCTTTATTATCGTTACATCTTTCCCCTCAAGTTCACGATGGTATGCTGCGATCACTGTGAAAACGGACAGAGAAAGAAAATCACCAAGACGTCGGTTCCTGCGCCCACAAAATGTAGATTGCCTCTCCGCGTGGAAGAGTGTGACGTAAGCCAGAACAGACACATTCTTTGCTTCGAATACATGGAATTTGTTTATGTGCGACCCCTCTGCCGTGTTCAATAGCAAATATCGCCACGTCTACAAAATAAACAGCCAGATTTCAACGCAATGATGCCAACTGCGGTAAAAATTGAAAGATAATTTCTTGATGGCAGTCAGTGGCGAGAAGAATAACTGCTAGTTTATGCAAATATGGAGGCTGCCTGTAAGTATGGATAAAGCTAGTCGAGGAAAAAGGTGCTTCTCGGACACTTTCTGCTTCGAAAGCTATGAGCTAAATTAACGGCAGTGCCCTCATATCTTCCCCTTACAAACGCTGGCCAAGAAAATCTTTGACGTTGCTCTGCAACGCAACAGGAGTTGCCTCAAACACATTCATTTTTCTTGAAACACGTAAAGCGCAATTGTTGAAACTGTTAACATAAGCCGGCCGCGGTGGCCGTGCGGTTCTGGCGCTGCAGTCCGGAACCGCGGGATTGATACGGTCGTAGGTTCGAATCCTGCCTCGGGCATGGGAGTGTGTGATGTCCTTATGTTAGTTAGGTTTAAGTAGTTCTAAGTTCTAGGGGAGCTAAGACCTAAGATGTTGAGTCCCATAGTACTCAGAGCCATTTGAACCATTTTTTTGTTAACATTACTTCTTTTATGATTTATTCTTTACTGTCAATTTCTGGTTTCATTGATATTGAAACCGCTTAGTGCAAGACTTCCACGTGGTTTTAATCTAGTGCTACGTTGTCATTCGCAAATAACCATTAGAAGAGGTTTTCTTTGCTATTTGCATATTACAGAATGTAGGACAGGCCACGTGAAGGAGACATTCCTGTTAAATACAACAAGACTAGCACTTTGGCATTCGGAGCACAGTTAAACAATCAGCACATACGATCCAGAATGAATTTTCAGTCTGCAGTAGAGTGTACGCTGATTTGAAACGTGGTGGCAGATTAGAACTTTGTGCCGGACCGAGACTCGAACTTGGAAAGTGGGAGATGGGTGCTGGACGAAGTAAGACTGTGGGGAAGGATCGTGTGTCGTGCTTGGATAGCTCAGTCGCTGGAGAACATACTCGCGACAAGAAAAAGTGCCAGGTTCGTATCCCGTACCGGCTCACAGTTATAATCTGCCAGAAATTTCAGCAAACACATTTATGTCACACTGTATTTATTAGTTAGAGGAGCGATAACAAGAGTTTTACATTGTCAGACCAATGATGGCTTGTACACAAAAAGGTTTTAGCAATTTAAAACATTTAGTGCAAAGTATCTGCTTTTCTGGACTGCAATCTTGCTCTGATTCAATACATAATTGATGGAATAAATTTCGAAATGCGTGGATCTGTCGGAGCTTACACTACCAGATGTAATGAGAAACTCGTTATGCAAATAGTGCAATTTCATTTTGTGTAACTTATTACAATATCTTATAAAAGTGTACAAATTATCGCTACAATTACGTCCAAGATATTTTTGCCTTATTGAAGCGTTACTCTAATACAAATAGTCAGTGATTAATATCTGTACAAAAACCAATACAACTTCCACGTGCTTAAGAGGCAGTTAAAAGCCCGTGTGTCATTATGTCAGTCACCACTTGCTGAAGCAAAGAGAAAATGTGGACCTTTCCCGAAAATTTCGAACATCACCTACCAGAGACCTTTATGGACGAATGGCATTCATTTGCTTTTCTGAAGACCACGCATAACCTCCGGAGGTCGTTGTGGTTAGCGTAAAGGTACATTTGTGGTTGTTTTGTCTCTTAACAACACACCACATTAAAGAATAAAAAAGATCAGGGAGACATAACAGTACTGCTTGCTAACGTGAACATCCGCGTTAATAATCGAGTAACTCACACGTGAAGTTCTGTTCACATAACGCAGCAGTTATCATAATGAGCGTTAATTTCAAATATGATCTGGTGCACTAAAATGTCAAACTTTCCTCGATTACTTAAAAAATTCTTTCTGCTGTGCAGACAGTTTAATAATTGTTCTTTTTCAAAGCATATACGTTGGGCTCTGTACAAGTATCACAACCGCACTACCGAGCTTTAAGCACTATGAGAATGCATACATACCAACAGGACACGCAAGCGAAAAGCTGCACCTCTGTTGAGGGATTCTGCAACAGCATAGTTAATCGTGAAACTACACTGTCCAGTCACATTAATGTGGCCACCTGTCAAAAGCGTGAATATCCACATTCCGGAGCGCGGGAAGAGAATCAGTGATATTGTGACGGGCGCTCCACGGTGTGAGCAGCCAGATCGAGGTGGTCCTACAGATTCTGGATTGGGTTTAAATTCGGAGTTTGGTGGCCAGTGGATTACGGTAAATTCATGCTGGTGCTCTCTGAACTGCGCGAGTTCACCACCAGCTGCGTCACCTGTGGTATTATCCTGCTGGTAGATGCCATCGAGCCGAGGAAAAATAAGCAGCATGTAGCGGTGGACATGGTCCCCAAGGATAGGTGCGTACTTTTGATGATCCACCTTGCCTTCCAGAATGACGAGATCACTCACGGAATGCCATGAGAACATTCCGCTTGCCATAACGCTCCCTTCTCCGACCTGGATCCTTCCGACGATTGCTGCAGGGTGTTTTCTTTCAGGAGTTTCACGCCAACAGCGATCTGCCACCTCCCAGCTGCGGTACCGGCGTGCAAATTCCAGCCTTCGTTGCCGATGAACAGTAGCCAACATGGATGCACGAACCGTGCCCCTTCTGCGGAGGCTCACACGCAGCAACGTTTGGAGAACGGTCGTTGAGGGGACACTGTTGGTAGCCCCTTGGTTCATTTGGGGGATTAGTTGCTGAACTGTTGCACTTCTATTCGCCCGCACATATCTCCGCAGCCGCAGTTCACCCGTATCATCTATGCCCCGTTGTGTACCACAGTTTCCTCGGCACCGGTTTTGGATAGCGCCACTTTGCCACGTACGGTATACTTTAATCACGGCGGCACGCGAATTTACCAGTTTCGGAAATCCTTCTAGCCAATGATCACGGCCTCTTCCACATGACGTAAATCGCTCCGTTTCTGCATTACGACAAGGACTGCCGTCTTTTCCACGTCCTATCGACACGTTTTATATACCCTCCACCGCTAGCACTTCCACCTGCCGTCTAGGAGTTGCTACTGCACACTGATGTCGAACGTAGGTCGTGGCCACATTAATGCGCCTTGTATACTGTTGTGTGGCCATAACATTTGTGCTGATATAACTTGTGGAGTTATAGGTTCATTCTGAAACGTAAGGCCGAGTGTGTTCGGAAAATGAATGTGTGCTTCGTCACACGTGTCCCGCGTTTGTTTTATAGGCAGAAAAGCAGTCACCAAACGCATGGAAAAGGCTTAAATGAAACGTTTCCCGCATCGAAAATACGCTGAAAGAATCTGACGGAATGAACTTAAAATGTAGGCTCAGCCACACACAATGCAAAAGCCCTAATTGAACACGTTTCGAAGGAACATACATTCACCATCAGATATAGCTGTAAACAAGAATCTTCACTGCATGGAATACATTTAAAACTACCATACACAAAAAGTCGTCACAGTAGTGGTATTAAAGTGTAAAGGTAAAATGGTGAAAACGAAACATCGAAAACAATTTCGTGGTCACGGATTTATTTCTGTTCAATTACTGTTGTTGATGGTCTGCGTTTTAAGAAGCGGGCAACGTTATAAGGGAAGCGACCACAAAATGTTTGTTGACTTTTCTTTTCTTACCCTTACATAGTAATGACATTATGGGTGAACGTTTGTAAATGTATTTCAGGCAATATAGGTTGTTATATGTAGATATTTCATATGACGAAGGCATGGTCTGTCTAAACGCCTTAAATTAGTGATTTGAGTCAGCTTCTAGCCTCATCGAATCACGGATTAATTTTTAAAAAATCTGACAGAAGCCTCAAACAGTCATCAATAAATTTAAAAAACGTGCAGATACACTTTGATGGACTCTATGAACTGTAGTATGGAAGTAAATCAGAAAGTTTTACCATTCCAGAGCACTAGAGAGGAACGGAAGAGTACGGAAGAACGTACACAAATTCCGGGTCACATGCTGGTGGACTAACTGTGCGTTTGTCCGTAGTGAAAAATGCAGCGGCACTTGGGCGGCGACTACTGAGCACGCTGCAGCCAGTGTTCGGTCTTTGTTCGCTGCAATATTTGAAAGTTTGGTGCCGCTGTGACGTCACGCAGGCCGCCACCCTCGCCTCTCATGAAAATTGCTCGGCGCGTGTAAAGTGTGCCAGGAATACACCGACGCGCGAACCGACGCCTCCGCGCTCGCCCGGCAACTAATATTTCGTCTCTGCGACGTGTAATCAGTTTGTTACCAGTTTGATACGAGGGAGGAAATGTAAGCTCGAGAAATAGTTCTACCTGGACTGTCTGCACTAATCTAAATCATTTCGAGAACCAGCATTGTAAGGTGTGTAGCCGAGGATGAGTAATCTAAGCCCTTCAAATTCCATTTGTGAGAAAAAGATTGTCGGTGTATCTCTCTTATTTGAATATCGTAGTCTTGACCCGAAATGTACTTAGTAGTTTTCAAACGTCTCCCGCTGAAAACTGAGACGCGCAATGTTTTGACTGAAGTACTTCCGAATATCTGCGATGGCCTTGAGCTGAGTACACAGCTTAACAGGTCTTTTGTAACGCTTCCGTTAACGCGAGATGGTAAGGGTCATGGACTGAAAAATAATTCGCGAGAATAGGTCAGATGAGAAGTTTATGGATGTCCTCTTCCACAGACAAATTATACTAATTGTAACCACTAGATATTTAGTTCAACTGATACCGTTTAAGTTTCCGTGATTTACTGCATAACCGTAATTTAAAGGATTCCTTTTAGTGCTCATGTGGATGACCCCATCTTTTTTGTTGTTCAGAGCCAATTGCCACTTCTCGCAACGTACAGATGTCTTGTCTAAATCATTTTGGAATTGGTTTTCATCTTCTGGTGACTTTACTATACGGTAAACGACAGAATCATCTGCAAAAAATCTAAGAGGGCTGCTTATATAGTCTGCTAAATCATTTATATAAATTAGGTAGAGCACAGGTCCTGTAACACTTTCTTAGGGAAAGCTAGGTATCACATCTTTACGTAACATTTGCTTATGCTGAGTCAGCTGAAAGACTTCACACTAAGCGATGTTCATATGGAATTATTCTTGCATTTTGTAAAATAAAAAATTTAAAAAAAATGTGTGTTCCACTACGCAGTCGGTGAACAGCGGCAAAGAGTTACTATCGATTCTTACTTGAATGTAACAGAGGAGGATGACATTAACGATGACACGAACTACTATTCCCTATGAATTACACAGCGACTTGAGCAATGTACAAAAATATGTATGTCAGGCCCGTTTTTAGTTACTATGGGCTCCTAATTTACATCACATTTGAGGTACGAAAGTTAACGTATTTCTTTTGCAAGCAGAAGTTAAATGAATTAATCTGATGTATAAAAAAAGTCGGCCACCCACGGTGCTGTGCATGGCGGAGCATGCTTCGTATTAATGTTAGTGACTCTCGTCCTGAGGGAGGGATACTTGTATCACAGTCCACGGCCTAATCTGTCTTTCCTTATTCTTATCGTCCTCAAGCTGCATAGAAATACGATTGCGACGGCGGAACTGCTGCGCAGTCTTCTTCAAACACCGTTCCCTAAATTAACCCAACAAGAGTGCGTCACAACAAGGCCGCCTATCTTCCATAGACTCTGTTTTACGCCCCTTGAGCCTGCTATGGTCCTTGCAGTGCGTCTTCTGCATTCATCCGGCACCTGCTATCATGTATACTATAAGGACTTCAGTGCTGGAGCAATACTAAAGAACTGGCTGTGAAAGCGTCGTGTATTTCACATATTTAAACGATGTGATAGGGGCCATAGGTTTATCACTGGTCTTGTAATCGGTCTACATCTTTTTCTTTGTTACGAGTGCTACCTTGAATTTATTAACATCTAGAGAGAGGCGACATTCAGCACATCAATTCCAAATGTTGCTTTAGGGGTACTGTATTTCTTTTCAAACGATGTGGAGAACAGAATCGTCTGCGAATAATCTGAGAGTGCTGTTGAGTTAAGGTCCGGTTATATTTCTCTCGTCTTACCTAATTGTGGAAATGCAGTTGTATAGAAGATCAGCGGACTCGCAGAAAAATGACTGCATCCCTTAATATACACACTAATTTAGTTCATTTGGTTTCTATGCCCTTTACTCTAGTCGTATGATACAAGCAAAGCAATGTTATCGGTCAAAATTTACGATAACACCTACGATATATAAACCTGCGTGACACACAGCGTAAGCCAATAAGAACGAACTCTCCATAAAATATCGTTGTCACGTGGATCACGTCATGCAGGATAATGAAGATCTAAGATACACGTAAGTGTGATGACACAAACAGAACTGTCCGCAACGAACATATTCTAAATAAAAATACGTGGCTTGCAAAAATGTGCAAAGTCCGAAACTAGTCAGCCAAAAAATAAACGGCAGCTTTGGTATTAAATATTTAAAAATGTCTTTTCTCCAATATTTGATAACTGCAAAACGCGACGTACTGTAAACGTTAGTAAGCTAAGACCATCGCCCAACACGACTGGCACATTGTCAGAAGAGAATACATGTTCTGGCTTTCCTGCAGACACAGTACAGCTGCGATACATTTAACGGGTGCATCATACTGCTGGCGTGAAATAGCGCGGTGAGTGGAAACGTACTCCAAAGCTGAAATACGAGGGACAGTCGAATCTTGAGAGAAAAACGTCCAAACTGCATACAGACTCACCGTGAAATTCTAGAGGGATGTGAATCAAATGCAATCTCGTTTCCAGCCCTAGTTAATTGGTGCGAACAGTTTGACAAAGGCAGCAAAGACGTGGGCGGTGCTGAACTGAATGGAAGGTCATAGGCAACTGAGAAACCGATTCGTAGTAATCGCAGATTTTCCAACGGTGAGGACGGTCATAAACGGTTTTCGCATGGCTCTGTGACCAAAGAGGGAACGTGTGTCGTCGAGGGTTTGAACGATTGTTAGAACGTTCCTAACGTTCTCTCAGGGTCTTGGTGACTATGCTGAAGAACAGTGTCATGTATCTGTGCGACTTTAAAGTATAGTGCAGCATCCAATAAAAGTTACTTGGCCTGCTACAAAAATACGTACATTACTTGTTGCATTCCTCTCGTATGTCTACTGTACTGGACCCCGACTGCTACGTATAAATAAACTAGAGTACGCCCAGAAGCCTCACGTCTCCAAAAAATCTGCACTGTGGTACTATTTTAGTCAGAATGTCTCACGTATCCAAAGCGTCAGCAGTGGAGTACTGTATGTTCAGGCGACCCTCTCTCACCGTGTGTGAAGCCTTGCCTCTGGCTAAGACTTACAAACTTTCAATGAAACGGGTAAGGAACCAGTCCCGACAAGAAATTGAGATTATTTTATTTTTATTTTTTTGTTGCTACTTTTATATATGATCTACACCCTATAAGCAACTTTAGAAATTGCTACAAGGTTGTTGTTGTTTTTAATATTGTTACAATCCACAGCACATTACTAAAACTGTTTCCTTCATTTAGAAATATTTATCCGTACAGGCCCAATTACTAACATCACATTACACTGCTAAACTATTCAGAAAATAAACATAAAAAGGTTTAAGGAAAATAAATTGAAGTAGAGAATGTTCAAAGATGGAGGAGAAGGAGAGAACGAGATTGAGAAAAGCAGGGTACTGTCTAACTACAATCAAACGTTTAAAAAAACGTAAGACGTTACCAGTAATGACAAAAAAAGAGTAAGATCAGAGAGGTACTGCTAGACGTAGAAAGAAATTGTTCTTAATTCTGTCACTGTTTCATCTGGACCTATGGAGGCCGGTCCAGCAATCGCGCCCACGACGCCGTACCCGCAGCGCGACAGCAGTCTTTGGACAGGAAGGAGCAGAGTGACCTGGGAGGCAGTCTCTAAAATAAAAGTGCGCGGCATGCAGGTCACGCGCGCTGCGGCGATCCCCACATTCCGGCCACGTGCAGCCATCACTCAATGCGGCGCCTCACCCCACCCCTTTTATGGGGCGCCTCCAATTAACCACCCCAACGCGGGGATCGTTTATCATTTAAGGGCCCTGCACAAGACCGCAGTACACATTTGCAACAATACTTAGAAACGCAATGTCACGGCGCTTCCCAAATCTATCGGAGGTTACAGCTTCATCTGTCGTTGACGTCTTCGTCCTGTAGTAGGGAAGCTAGGTGATTCATTTAGGAAACATCCCGGCATTCGTCCATAGTGATTTCAGGTGGACGAGGTTCTCGGCCACTCTCTTCCCAGTATTCTAAACGTTTCTCCGCGTCACCCATTCCCGCGCTCTAGGATGCCGGCCGTCCGCTGTCAATTGTGCAAGACACAAACCCGAAAACAGTATAACAGGGTCGAAGCGTAAACACGATGCTATTCACTCTATACATAGAGCAAGCTATGCAGGAAATCGAGAAGAAAAGTGCAGAGGGAATTAAAATTCATAAAGAAAAAAGAGAAACTTTGAGATTTTCCAATGGCGTCGTTATTCTGCATCTGCGTCCATACTCTGCAGACCTGTACCAGCTTTCAGAGGTTCTTCCCGTTCCGTGCACGGGAAGACTGATTGCTTGAACACCTCTGTGTGCGCTGGAATCAGTATCTCCCCACGGGAGCCATACGTAGCGGCTTTCGTTCGTCATTTACTCGTAGTGCCGGCTTTTAAGACTTTGTAAGCAGGCTTTCACTTGATAGCATGCGTCTGACCTCCGTTCCTTCGGCATGACCGAGAGTCTCCCCCCTGGGTCGCCCTGTGGCCATTCGTTCTGCCCTTCTTTGTATACGTACAATGTTCCCTGCTGGTTCTAACTGATACGGGTTCTTGTGCGGTCGCATGCAATGTTTAATTTACTAGACTTCTGTAGAGACAGATAAAGCCGGCCGGAGTGGCCGAGCGGTTCTAGGTGCTACAGTCTGGAGCCGAGCGACCGCTACGGTCGCAGGTTCGAATCCTGCTTCGGGCGTGGATGTGTGTGGTGTCCTTAGGTTAGTTAGGTTTAATTTGTTCTAGGTTCTAGGCGACTGATGACCTCAGAAGTTAAATCGCATAATGCTCAGAGCCATTTCTTGACAGAGAAAGAGCTACTGGCACGCGTTCTGGCCGCTTCACTAGAAACTGAAGAGACACCAGGTGCGATGTAGATTGTGTACCAGAAAATGCTTCGTAGGTACAGTGTCTGTAACGACGTTGGTGGTCGCCACTGTTGCACTGCATCAGTACTGTTCTGCACTTACGGTATGCTGGGTTCTTTTTTTCTTTTGGAAATGTAAACACTTAATGTTTAAGTGTTAATACAAACAAACGTGCCCAGGTAATGAATAGCTGCTTAGTTATGTTTCCTTTCGTATTGTTCTATTGTAATTGTACTGTGTCACACCTAATTCACTTCCTCAAGCAGTACTGGATGAGTTAAACATCTCAATTGAAACTGTTGTCGAACGGAAACGGTACGTTTCCGGGCACGGGTTCCTATTCAAAATATTATATACTCATTCACCTCTACAAGTCCTGCAAGTTCGTAATGGGAATTTACGAACACTCTGTATAAGGGTCAGTCAGATGAAAAGGAGACTAAGGGGAAAAAAGTAAGTAAGCCGTTTATTATTTCAAAATCAATCGTCATAACTGTTAATACATTTATCGCACTGTGATAGAAGGCGATAAATGCCTTCGTGGAAAAATTTTGCGGTTGCCTACGTAACCATGATTGTACCCAGAACTGCAGCTCTTCGTCCGAAGCAAATCGACGGCGTCGAATGTCTTTTTTCAGGGCTTCAGAAATATGGAAGTCGCATGAGGAGAGATCGAGACTACATGGAGGGTGTGGGCAGGCCCGCATGTTGCAGAAGTTTTGCTGGGAAGCCCTTACCCCCTTACACATCCTCCATACAGTCCGATCCCTCCCCATGCGATTTCCAAGTTTTGGAGTGTTGAAGGAAGATTTGCTTCGTCTGGGCACAATCATGGTTACGTAGGCAACCGCAAAGTTTTTGGAATCTTGTCTCACAGTGGGATAACTGGATTACTTTTGAAATAATAACATTGTAATTACTTTTTTCATCTGTCTTGTTTTCATTTGACTGCCCCTTATAAGATGAATATTAAGAAAAGTAAAACAGCGGCAAAGGAATGTATTCCAACTGAATCAGGCAAGACTGAGGGAATTATTGGGAACTGAGACAGTAAAAGTAGTATAAGGGTTTCGTTAGTTGGGCTGCAAAATAAACAGAAAGGACATAAATTGCGGACTGGCAATAACAATAAATGTATCCCTGAGAAAGATAACTTGGTTAACATTAATTAAATGTTAGTAAATCTTCTCTGAAGGTACCGATCTTCAATGTAGCCTTGTAAGAAATCGAAAAGTGAACGATAAACTGTGCTTGCAAAAATTGAATAGAAGGTTTTGAAATGTGGTGCTACTGAAGAATGTTGAATATAATGGAGGTTCGTATAAGAAATGAGAAGGTAATGTATCCTGTTGGCCAAAAAGAAGTATGATACTACTTGACAAAATGAAGGGATCATTTAATGGGACACAACCTTCGGCATTTAGGAATGGTGAGGTTGGTAATAGTGGAAAGTGTGGAGAGCAAAATGGTTCAAATGGCTCTGAGCACTATGCGACTTAAGTTCTGAGGTCATCAGTCGCCTAGAACTTAGAACTAATTAAACCTAACTAACCTAAGGACATCACACACATCCATGCCCGAGGCAGGATTCGAACCTGCGACCGTAGCGGTCGCTCGGCTCCAGACTGTAGCGCCTAGAACCGCACGGCCACTCCGGCCGGTTGTGGGGAGCAAAATTGTAGAGGAAGACCAAAGCTTTTCCATAATATGAAAGTTCATTTACATGAATATTGCAGAAGTTAGGCAGAGATGAAGAAGCTTGTACGTCGTAGACAAGTGTGGAGATTTGCATCAAACCAGCGTCCCGAGTGAAGACAACAGTGACACAAACTCGTAAAGCTTACACGATCGGTACTAATATATTTGGTGATTTCTTTTTTATGGAAACTAGACCGTGGTCTAAGGCAAGTTTATAATGCTGGCACCACACCAGGGAACCGGCAAATTCGATTCTCCTATGCTATAGTTTTATCAAGGTCCAATCATTATTGTGCTATACTATACAGAGAGGCCATAGAAATTCATAAAACACAGAAACAACTTCAACAGAAAAGAAAAAGCGCTGATAGCAAACAACGTGATGGACTTAGTGATAAATAAAGCAAACAGAGCTAACTTTTCTGCAGTGCAAGCCCGAGAACTCAGGTCAGCGCAACTCCGCGATCTTTGGTAGCGGTCGGATGACGTCACGGTCCGACCGTTGAGCTATTACGCACACAAACACTTGATGAGCTTGGTTAATTCTGAATATCGACTAACTACGACTTTATAGCCTCCGTGGATGTCTTCAGCATTATGACACGGAACATTAGTCATTGAAAAATACCTTAGACAATGACCTAATGTTCATAAAATGCAAATCATCCAGAATACAAACCTGTAAGTTACAGCCTTTCTAATTAAACTTGTGGCGCACAAATTACCTGTATAATGAGTGACAGAATTTTCAATTTCTTCAATAGTCAACATACACGTGACTTCACTAGAAAGTGCGATGATCAAACAAACTGCTGTCGAGTATGGGAAATTGAATACATAGAAAAAGTTCCTCAAGTGTTCCGGTCTTCGTCGAATGAAACGTCGTTACGAGTCCACCCCTGTGGCTCTCTGTCACACAAAAGAGCCAGGTCCAGTGCGGTACTACTGAAGCAGCTCCATCACAGCCTCATGGGGAAAACTAACGAGCTACTTGCAGGACAAGTAGCTCCCCAGGTTTCGAAAGCGAACCTTCAAGATAGGGGAGCTCTGGGAACGCCCTAGGGGGCTGTCACTGCAGAACCGGTGCTCAGAAGCAAACGTGGTAACTAGAACAAGGACACAACCTTTCTTCCTGGATAAGGACGTTGCCTTAGGAACGGAATGCTGCTACTAAGCGCCGCATCCCACTGTGGCATGGGTCAAAATGAATATTCCTGCGATGCTAGAGGTCTACTGCCGTGTCAGTCACTAATCTGACGTACTAGCACTCCCTTTTCTCGAAATACTACCTAGAATCAAGAAAAAAAAAACAGAGTCTCAGTAACCCGAAATGAAAGGTCACAAGTTTGAAGTAATATCCTTACAGAAACAATAATAATTGTCAAGGTAATAACAGTGCCTGAACCTATTCTGGAGATATTTATCAAAAACTGATCTCAGAGTTTCTATACAGGCTGTGAACCACAGTGCATAAACGTAAATGAGCATTTGGGTCGAAACATCGAGAGACGTTCAAAAGCTACGACCGTATTTGTTCTGTGTTTTCGTTGTTACCTTTTTATATTTTTCGTTTACATGAGAAGTCCTCGGGACAATCTAAACGGATAACAGAGGGAAAAATTGAAAACAATTCCTGCAAGAATGTTCTGCGGTTCTGAGAGCTCGTGAGTGTCACACCTGTGACGATGCATAGGAAATTCTGGTAAAACGGGAAGATCTCGTCGCTGTGCGACCTCTTCTCAAAATCATTGGAGCAGAGGTATCGGCACTCAAGCATTCACTCTTGCTCGTTTTACGTCCTGAAACGCTATGACGCAGCCAAACCCATTCAACATTAAGTTTTCGGTAGCCGAAGCTTTTCTTTTACATCAAGCGCTCGCAACCGCATTATTTCATCTTTTAGCCCAAATAAAAATCCAAATCTAACGCAGATATGACTGCTAAGCTTCACGATAACTGATCTGATACTTTAATTCTTCTGTTGAGTAAAACGAAACAGTAGAGATACGAACTACTGTTGCACAGTCTGCTTATTCGCATTGAAACAGTGCAAGTGTAAAGTTCCTAGTGTAATGGTACTTGAATTACGTAACCATTACGGCACCTTATCTGAACCTCTCGATACCAGTAATATTCTACTATGTTTCTGTTAACTACTTAACATATTTATGAGACAACATTCAGATTTGATTTCATTTGTGATACATCGATATGTTTATATTGCAATGATATTATTCTTCTGTGTATTCTTTATTTTGCACTATGATCTTTGACATACTTGTAACTCTGATTTTTGGGCGCGTAAGCGATAGTTAGTTAGTTAGTTGTTGACTTGTTAGAGAGTCGGACCTTGAGAAGGTCAAGTCTTGGACATCATGTTGGAAACACGCATATTATAGTTGGCTTATAAAATGTGAGGAAGATGTTTTCAAGTATGTTTTGTATTGTGAAGTGATGTTTTGTGTTTATGTGATATTGCAATTAAAAGGAAGTGTAACTTAATTTCGGAGTGCTGATTATTTTTTTACATCACCATTGTCCAGCAAAAGTGTAATCTCCAAGAATGGTTTGAGAAGCGCATCTACAAAACTTTTGAATATAGCACGATAAAATCTAGGCCTCTTTGCATTCGAGCTTGGAATCATAACCACCTAGATTTTCAACGATTGAGCCATAATTTTACTACGAGACCAGCGTGGGAAACACAAAAAGATGAGTGCCTAGTTTTTTGATTATCACATGAAATGACTTTATTAACTGTGCTCTAATGACACCTGCCACATAATATGGGTGTTGTTGCCCGAAAATGCAATATTTAGCAGCGTGAGCAACACCACAATCGTTATTAAAATGCTGGTCTTTGTTGTGGTAGGGTTGTTAGACTAGTGACTCTAAAGCAACAAGTATTAAAACCTGCACTGGTTCCAGAGGGAACGCAACAGTGGTAGCTATTTGTTTTGACATATAACCAAGCCTACTCACTTCCAGGCGGATCCGCGGTATTCTGTACACTGGAAGACTACATCTCACATCGCTGTGTTTCGTAGCAATACTGCTGACTTCTTATCCGAAAAACACTGCTCACGTCTTATCCGAAAAACAATCAGCTACAAGGAAGAGAACATACGCACAAAAGAAGATGAAATGGGATAGCAATTTCCTAGAAGAAAGAGATAAGCGGACAGCGTCAAATTTATTAGGACCTGAAACAAACACGATAGACCGGAATTAATACAAGAACAATGATGAACCTCGGTGACTGTGATAGCACAGGAAGGTGCGCAACAAATGAGAGTTCAAAATTCATAGAGCTCTTCAAAGCTGTTGTTCGGTACAATAATGTCAATGACAGAAGTCTGAGCTCAGAAACTCTCTTATGATGTAGACAAAGCCACCTATATGGTAGGGAAAAATTTCAAACGTCGCCAATTGCGGGGAATGAAACGGAATTCATTGCACTTATTTTAACACAAAAACAGGTGACGAACGGGAAAGTATATCACGCCCTCGGAATGATAACCGAGGACCATTTCTCGAACGGTAATGATATGTTTACAGACACTACACTGCGCAGGTGCCAATTTCTCTTTGAAACATTAGTATATAATCAAAATACATTAATGAAATGTAGTTGTTTCGCTCAATATGCTGTGTACATTGTGTTATGTATCTGAAAGCGAATGAAATCTGGAAAGTAAGGCTACATCGTTCTTGGAAAAACATGTAAAAACTGTTTGACTACCTTGGAAACAATACGATTTCCAAGGCGATAGATAACTTACAATGCAAAAAGAAAAAAAAGTGATACTTGGAAAAGTAAGGTAGAAACGTATACATTGAGTAGCGGAACATGTTTACAGATTGTGTTGAGAACCTTCTCTGTACTGTTACGCGGCTTACGTTTTTTTCCACTGTCTCTCGAAGTACCTGTTAAGCACGGTGCTTCGTGTCTTGAGGAATGTTTACAGCTGTATAAAAATCTAAACCCGGAGCCAGTAAAGAGGGAATGACACGCTGTCAGTGACGTAAGAAACGAGTCGAGTGGTTTCTCACCGTCCCAATGAAGGAGGAGAGAGAGCAAGATGTGTGGCGCGCACAACGAGGCGACGATAAGCACAGCTGCAGAGCAAATAACTGGGGGATCGCGTGCACAAAATGTTTGCCAGTACAGGCTGCAAGACTGTCCTCCTCTTCGCGTAATAACGTTTCACATCGCGATAAACAGCCGCGTTACGACTGCTTCGCCTTTAGTGCATCATTTTTAAGAATATCCTCGAGGGGGAATAAAAAAAACTTATCTAAGATGATCGGGCAATAAAATTAATGCACTCCGGGGCAGAGGAAAAACTTGAGAGAATTACCGTCAGTCTGAATGCGGCCATGTTATTGGTAGCGCCCGTCTCCGGATGACTGTTCGACTTTATTAAACTTCTAACCGAAAAGTTTTTGTCTTTCTTCGAGAGAGATGCTCTATTTTTAAACTGTGGGAGGAGTTCCACTGAAATGAAGGCGGACAGATGTTGTCAAGTTTAATACCTTGGCTCTGTTTTCCAGCATATAAATTATTGAACTTACCAGTGCACGGCGAAAGGAATATTCAGTTAAAAATCGCCTGTATTCCGGTGCACGAAGCTGAATCAGCCCGAGGCCCAAAGACACCTGTTCCATCGATTAGAAAGATGCTGCGCAAATACCTCGCCGATCTCACTCTCCGATACTCATACTTCTGCACAATCAGTTTCTCCCCCGGCCGACGTAATACTTACAGTTAAATCAGTTGCTGACTTCACAAGCGGATGGGCTACCTAAATTGTGACACGAAGAAAAAATCTGAATATCGTGTACTTAGTAGTCGATGATGCTTTTAAAACAGAGTGGCAAGTTGCATAAGCCTAGCGAACGGTCGATCATATTCACTGTTTCTGCTCAGAAGAAAATATAATCAGAAGTAAAAAAAAACTTTCTTTTAAAACCAGCTTGCTTCTGCTGACCTTAGGACAAAAAGGCAAAAAATGGTTCAAATGGCTCTGAGCACTATGGGACTTAACTTCTGAGGTCATCAGTCTCCTAGAACTTAGAACTACTTAAACCTAACTAACCTAAGGACATCACACACATCCATGCCCGAGGCAGGATTCGAACCTGCGACCGTAGCGGTCGCGCGGTTCCAGATTGTAGCGCCAAGAACCGCTCGGCCACTCCAGCCGGCACAAAAAGGTATGTAGACAAGAACTGAAAGTAATTAGATACAGGTAGAGTAACAAAGTAAGGGAAGTACCGTCTTGTTGGAATTTGTGCACGACACAACCGTCAGATGAAACGTGTCTCTCTGTGAACCGGAAGCATCACAGCGTGTTTACAGGTTCAGAAGGTCTCTCCGTCTCCTATCGAGGTTGACAGCATGCCTCAGTTTTCTATTACTAAACTGGTGTTCCGCTTATGCATTTACGATCCTCGCTTGTATTTGCACAGAAAGTTAGGAGATAATTGACTGAGTAGTAACGTAGTTGAGAGCTTAGTAACGTGCGCAAGGGATTCTTGTCGACATACAGAGTGAAATGGAAACGGTGGGGAATTGTGTATACATACAGATAGTCATTTATTTCTTGCCTTACGCGACGTCCCCTCTTTCGCGGCGCGCGATGCGACGCGAGTGGGAAGGGATTCATCCAGAAAATAATTCTGTACGTGATCACAGCCTTGCAACCTCTTCTGAGTGTGTTTGTCTTAGCATTAGTCTGTTTTGGTTCCAGACCTGTGTGAGTTCTTTTTTTTATTATTATTCTCAACGAATTTGAAATCTCGCACGTGTAAAATTCTTACACATCGAAAGTTGTAGGTCGATACTTGTTGATAGCTTCCAATAGTTAACTTCTTATGTGTTACATGCAAGTGAGTGATGTTGGAAAAGCGCTGTTTTGCAGAAATTCGAGTATGTTGCTCGAGTAAAGAGATCTTTTCTCTATTACTTCTTGTGCAGCTTATGTATTGGAGTACGTTTACGATGTTGACGGTGCTAACATCTCAGTAGTAATGTAAAAAAAAAAAAACGCTTTCAAATATTCTACATAATGTTTTCATAAGTTTAGCGCAATTCCTAAACTACCCAACGGATTTGTACACAGCTGTGGTACAATTTAAAAGCGTGTTTAGCACCCACAAGGATAAATCAGAGTTCAAATAATTCATAAATCAGAGGATAAAAGAACTGATACAAAAGTCTAAAGATAACTTTATCGAGAACGAATGGCAAGGCTCATTGATGAATGAACGATTTGTTGTTTCAAGACTAATTATCTACGCTTTCACGAGGTACGTCCAGAATTCGGTTCCAAAATCTCATGATATGGTTAATAAATACATTTACGATTGACATCGCCACTTTTACTTTTAATGCGAAGAATTCAGTTTTAATGAACGGCCGCAACAGGTTTTGTGGACGGTTCTCAGGCTGCAACGAGTAAGATGACCAGAAAGAAGGAAATGAAGTATTTCACCTTAATGACACGCATAAGGTAAATGATACAGAAATGTTACCTGAATAGTAAGCGTTGCGAAATATTGGACACTGTTTCTGTAACGGCATCAGGAAAAACGAAGCAGAGTGGGTTAGAAAGTATTCCACAGTTGATAAGAGAGAACATTGCGACAGATAAGAGTAAAGTAATGTATTTTCTATGGCACTGATTCGTGTGTTTAGAACAGTGCTGCACCACTCTCAGTTTAGGTGATGAAATCGAACAGGGTTCAGTTTTCAATCCTGTTTTCCATAAACAACACAAGACTAGAGAAAAGTCGTCAACTGAGAACAGAGATTTCCTAATTTCTATGACAATCTAAGGTATACATGGAAACATTCTCAAAAGTAGGTAATGAATACGCCACGTATCTGGCTGAAAAATGTACCTAGGTCATACTTGATAATATTTTAGTTTGTATAATACAACGACTTCTTCATAGATTTCTTCCGAACATTTATCTCAAATTTCTGTTGCGAAGGCCGCTTTCCTGTCTTGATTTCCGGCAGTGAGCGGTTGCAAAACCTCCAAAAAGGGTGAGCCAATTCTAGATTAACAAAAAATTACATCTGCACTGTGTGTATTTGATACTACTAAGGAACCACCGGATAAATCATTTCGTGTGGCATTTGACTATATTCATATAGTCGAACCCGGAATAAGAGCCAGCTCGCATATGTTTCGGGTGCTAAGCCATGACGATAAACTGTTCTAGATTAACTCAGCGCTCACTGAAGTTGAGAAGTGTGTTAAAAGCAGTCATCGCCATATAAGTGCTTGTTTGGAGAAGCTCCCTACCCACACTGAGGCAGTACTTCCCAAACACGCTGAGTTCGTCTGGAAGTGACAGTCGCGTCAACTGTCTGATAAAATCGAAAAGCTAACCAGCGATATAACTGATTTACTTTCCTTACGGATGAAAACTTTGCGCCCAGTCTGAATATTTGCCTTTTACGGACAATGCTGCTCCTTATGGACCACCCGAGTACTCAAAAATGGTTCAAATGGCTCCAAGCACTATGGGACTTAACATCTGAGGTCATCAGTCCCCTAGAACTACTTAAATCTAACTAAGCTAAGGAAATCACACACATCCATTCCCGAGGCAGGATTCGAACCTGCGACCGCAGCAGCAGCGCGGTTCCCGACTGAAGAGCCTAGAACCGCTCGGTTACAGAGGCCGGTACCCGAGTACTCATCACGTACTGGCTCAAATCTTGAGTCTATCACATTTATCCTAACTTTTCATTCATACTAATAACGAGTATGATATACAAGTGAGCAAAACTGAATACAGTCCTTACGATCCTGTAATTAAATATATGTATGTCGTAATCTGGAAATGTTCGAATTTTTTTACTTCTTTTTCTTTAATCTTTTTTATATCATTTACAGTAAAACGACCACTTCCACCGCATTTTAAACAGCACCGGCAAAGGAACTCGTCTCCATAAAAATCCTATAAAAGTTTAGAATAAAGACAATTAGCTGACCGTACAACGCGGGACTTGACTACGTCTCTTGGTGAACAGTGAAATCTCGTCTAAATGTTGTCCTTAACTCAATACGTTGGTCAATCAACAGAGTGCACATACTTTGCTGCTCCGCTACACACTAGGAAACGACTGTCTGAAGCTATTATGTACGAAGTACAAGTTTGTAAGTATTTTTTTTCTAATTTGTCTTATAATTTGATGAACAGTCCTGTAGCCGTTTTTTCCAAGTTGCTTTTGCCAGACTACATTATATACGTACTTTACTTTGACCACTGTCAATCATTTTTCTGCCCAAATAACAAAATTCATCTCCTAGTTTTGGTGTCTCAGTTTCTAATCTAATATCCTCACCATCGACTGGTACAATTTGACTACAGTCCATTACTCTTGTTTTACTTTTGACGCTGTTCATCATATAAACTCTTTTTGATACACTGTCCATTCCCTTTAACTCATCTTCCAAGCCCTTTGCTCTCTCTGACAGCATTACAATGTTATCGGCAAACCTTGAAGTTTTATTTCTTGTCACTAAACCATAATTATTTTTCCAAACTTTACTTTAGTGCTTGCTCTATGTACAAACTGAATAACATGAGGGATAAGCTATAACTCTGTCCAACTCTCTTCTCAATTACTGACTCACTTTATTGTTTTCCGACTGTTACAACTGCAGTCTTCTTGCTCTAGAAGTTACAGATAAGTTTTAGCTCCCTATATTTCATCCCAGGTATCTTCAAAACTGTGAGGATTAACATTTACAGTCAGCAGTAGAATTTACTTTCCTGAAAGTTCCCAGCAGCTTTGTGTCTGAAACTATTTAAACAGAACATACATGAGACGCAAACGAGAAGAACGGCATCACTCGATAATGACGTTTTTGGAGAAATAAAATCTGATCTATAAAAATCACCATTTATTCCGAAAACAAAGAGCTTGTAAAACTATTTTCGCTATGTTGATGGTGTGTTCCTCGACTTCTCTAAGGCATTTGATGCAGTTCCACACTGCCCTTTAGCGCACACAATACGAGCTTACCAAGTATCGGGCCAGATTTGAGACTGAATTCAGGACTTTCTTGCATACAGAACTCAACACGTTGCTTTTAACGGAACAAAATTGACAGATGTAAAAGTAATTCCAGGACTACCAAAAGGAAGTGTGTCAGGACCGTTACTGTTTACAGAACACAGGGTGTCCCAGGAGGAATGGTCAGTATTGAGGGATTTGACAGAAACCACCACTCGATGCTAAAAACGTCTGATAAACATTGGCTCTAAAGTGCAGATATTAAGTGCTATGTGCGTTTGTTCAATAGAAGAGATGTATTTCAGGGCAGTGAAGATGGATGAGTGTTATAGCTCTTAGGGTATGCATTTTACAGTCCATGTTTACTAGACTTTTTTGCTTCCAATGATCGTCCCTGTCTTATCTTTGAAATATCGCTACTCCTCCGGGGACACTCTGTATCTAAAATATCTAGAGGAATCTTTATGAGGCTTTTCACGGTCGATGCGGTTGTTTGTAAGACGGTAACAACACCGGAAGACTGTAGGGAATTGGGAGAGAGCTGTGGAGAATCGATGGTTAGTGCAGGAAGTGGTAGTCGGCTGTGAACGTAAGTAAGTGCAACGCAGTGTTTAATAACAGGCTAAGTAATCTGCTACAGTTCGTTTACACTATTAACAAGAAACTATAGGGACCCGTAAAATGCTTAGGAATAACCGCCCGGAGAAACTTAAAAGTAGAATAATAAATTGTAGAAAACAAGGATACAATGCTGAGACTCAGCTTTAGAGAATTACACTGATCAGCCAGAACATTATGACTACCTACGTAATACCCGGTATGTCCACTTTTGGCACGGATAACAACGGCGACGCGTCGAGGCATGGAAGCAATGATGCCTTGGTACTTCGCTGGTGGTAGTTGGGACCACATCTGCACACAAAAGTCACATAATTCCCGTAAATCTGGGAAGGGCGCGATGAGCTCTGACGCCACGTTCAACCGTATCCCAGATGTTTTCGACCGCGTTTAGATATGGCAAGTTAGGGAGCCAGCACATCAACTGGAAACCGTCCCTGTGTTCCTCGAACCACTACATCGCATTTCTGGCCTTGTGACATGGCGCAATATCTTGTCGAAAAATGCCACTGCCGTCGGGAAACATGATCGTCATGCCGGGGTGTACGTGGTCTGCAACCAGTGCATGTTGCTCCTTGGCCGTCATGGTGCCTTGCGCGCGGTCCAGTGCATCCATGGATGCTCACGTGAATGTTCGCCAGAACATAATCGAGTCGCCGACAGCTTGTCTTCGTCCCACAGTACGGGTTCAAATGGTTCAAACGGCTCTGAGCACTATGGGACTTAGCATCTGAGGTCATCAGTCCCCTAGAACTTAGAACTACTTAAACCTAACTAACCTAAGGACATCACACACATCCATGCCCGAGGCAGGATTCGAACCTGCGACCGTAGCGGTCACTCTGTTCCAGACTGAAGCGCCTAGAACCGCACGGCCACGGCGGCCGGCCACAGTACGGGAGTCAAGGAGCTGTTCCGCTGGATCAACGATGGATTAACGCCCTCCCATCGGCATGATGAAGAAGGTACTGGGATTCGTGACCATGCAACGCTCAGCCACTGTACCAATGTCCAGAGCCGACGATCAAGCGCCCATTTCAGTCGCAGTTGCCGATGTCGTGGTTTTAATATTGGCGGCACAAGCACGGGCCGTCGGCTGCGGGTGCCCTTCGCCAGGAGTGTTCGGTGCACTGTTCCGTCAGACACGCTTGTTCTCTGCCCAGCGAGAAAGTCTGATGTTAGTTCCACCACTGTCCTGTTTTACCAATCTGCCCAGCCTACGGCCTCCGACATCTGTAATGAGGGGTGGCCGCCCAACCACAAGACGTGGTTGGTTGGTTGGTTCGGGAAGGAGACCAGACAGCGTGGTCATCGGTCTCATCGGATTAGGGAAGGATGGGGAAGGAAGTCGGCCGTGCCCTTTCAGAGGAACCACCCCGACATTTGCCTGGAGTGATTTAGGGAAATCACGGAAAACCTAAATCAGGATGGCCGGACGCGGGATTGAACCGTCGTCCTCCCGAATGCGAGTCCAGTGTCTAACCACTGCGCCACCTCGCTCGGTCACGACGTGGTTTCACGTCGGTTTCGTCTCGTGTTGAAGCCACTTACCGCAGCACTCCTCGAACACCCGACACCTCGTGCAGTTTGCGAAAAGCTCGTGCGGAGCCTTCGGGCCATCACAATCTGCCCGCGGTCAAACAAATAGATCGCGCGCTTTCCCCGTTCTACACACCGACAGCACGCTCAGTGATAGTAAATGCATCATGCGTGTGTCAGGCAAAAGTTAGTAGCAATTTGTGCGTACGTAAAAAGATCCACGCACGAAGCATATAACAACTACCACCGTCATACTTTGGCAAAATATTTTGCTAAGAACCCGAGAAAATTCTGGTCCTACGTAAAATCACTAAGCAAGTCTAAGATTTCTATGCAGTCACTCGTTGACCAATATAGTGTGTCAATATAAGATAACAAGACAAAAGCGGAAGTTTTAAATTTGGCGTTTAAGAAGTCGTTCACGCAGGAGAATCGTACAAACATACCGTCATTTGACCATTTCAGGGCCGCGTGGGATTAGCCGAGCGGTCTCGGGCGCTGCAGTCGTGGATTGTGCGGCTGATCCCGACGGAGGTTCGAGTCCTCCCTCGGGCATGTGTGTGCGTGTGTGTTTGACCTTAGGGTAATTTAGGTTAAGTAGTGTGCAAGCTTAGGGACTGATGACCTTATCAGTTAAGTCCCATAAGATTTCACACACATCTAAACCATTTCAGAGACTTCCGTATGGTTAGTTATAAACATCCCTGGCGAAAGGAAACAACTCAAAGAATGAAAAGCAAATAAGTCTCAATGTCCGCATGGAATCCAAAATCTGTTTTACAAAGAGTACTCAACGGCATTGGCCCATTATTTAGCTTGCATTTATCGCGAATCTCTCCCCAGCGCGAAGTCCCAAGCGACTGGGAAAAAAAAAAGGACAGGCGACTCTTGTTATAGAAGAAGGGTAAAAGAACGGACTTGCTAAATTGAAGGCCAACATCCTTAACAGCAGAATTATTTAACATGTTGTCAGATAGAATATAATAAATTTCCTTGAGACGGAAACGCTCCTGTCCAGGAGTCAGCAGGGCTTTAGGAATCATCGCTCGCCCAGAACTCCGCTTGCCCTTTCCTCAAATGATATCCTGCGAACTATGCATGAAGGGCAGTAGGCAGATTCCATATTCCTAAATTTCCGAAAAGCATATGGCTCGGGGCCCAGCATTCGTAATAGGTTCCCAAATATATGAGTAGCTAGAAAAGCTTAAGTGATAGAACGCATTACGTTGTCCTCGACGGCGAGTGTTCGCCACAGACAAGGGTACCGTCGGGAGATCCGCAGGGAAGTATCACAGTGTCGCTTTTATTTTATGTATCCGGCGTAGTGGGTGAGCAGCAGTCTACGGCTGTTTGCTGTCGATGCTGTGGTGTGCGGGAAATTATCGTCGAGTGACTGTAGGAGGATACAAGACGAGTTAGACAACATTTCTAGTAGGAGTGATGAATGGCAGGTAGCAGTAAATCTAGAAAAATATAAGTTAATGCAGATAAGTGGGAAAAACAAACCTATAAAGAACTTTGAGAGTTGTTTAACGTTTTACAACAAATCACTACGCTCTACTTTCATAGTTCCCAAGTTATGATAGCGGGACTTTACGAACACCTCGTTTTCCCTGCGTAATTAGCACGGTGCCAAAATTAGGGAAATTCGGGCTCCTGCTGCGTCTTTGTTGTCCGGCCGTACGTACCCTCCGCCACACGCCACACGCCACACGAGACGCGAGCGGCGAGGCGCGGGTCGGTAGGAGGAGGCGCGTCCAGCGCACGCTCCCCCACGCGGCCCTGGAATCGTTGCGATTTTTAATTTAAAAGCTGATGATGCGCGTACGAAAAATGCTTGGAGTGCAGAGCGGAGGCGCCTGATTGATATTGGAGAGCGCTTCCCCGGGCCGGCCGACGCCACTGCTATTTTCTTATTAATAGTCGGTACCGAATTCCTTTACATATCACAGCCGGACACTCAGAAAGAGGGAGACTTTTAATTTAAGAGATTAGGCCAGTCATTTGAAAAATGGCTGACCGTACGGAAGTAAGCCTTTGGGGAAACGCGGCGATGTTCGTAATGAAAGAAGGGCAGGCGAGGGCCGCCTTCTGCCTCCTGGCTAATCGTGAGCCCCGCTGGCTGGACGGAGGAAGAGCAGCCGACAGCCGGCAGCAGAGGGGCGGAAATGAATATTCCAGGTAGTGCGAGCTCTCACATCTGCAATGTGTGCCGGCCGTGTCTTTCTAAACAGACAATTGTCTGCCGAATCACTGGAAGAAAGGCGATGTAGCTGTCACGAAACAGTGTCGGCTAAATTTAGAGAGCCTGTAATCGAAGGAACCCGTGCGACGATAACGCTGCCATCGTAGTATATAAAACCGAGCGAGGTGGCGCAATGCTTAGCAAGCTGGACTCACATTTAGAAGGACGATGGTACAGATCCTTTCCGCCCATACAGACTTAGGTGTTCCGTGATTTCCCTAAATCACTCCAGACAAATTCCGGGAGTGTTCCTTTAAAAATGGCACGGTAGATTTCTTTTCCTATTCTTTCGTATTCTCAGCTTGTGCTCCGTCTCTGATGACCTCGCTGTCGGCGGTACGTTACACTCTAATATTCCTTTTTTTCCTTTACCTCTATATATCTCGTAAGGGATCGTGATATTAAGACAAGAGAGATTAGGGCGAGTACACAGGCACGTACCAAGTCATATTTCCCACGCTCAATACGCTAATGGTTCAAATGTCTCTGAGCACTATGGGACTTAACATCTGAGGTCATTAGTCCCCTAGAACTTAGAACTACTTAAACCTAACTAACCTAAGGACATCACACACATCCATGGCTCAGGCAGGATTCGAACCTGTGACCGTAGCAGTCGCGCGGTTCTGGACTGAAGCGCCTAGAACCGCTCGGCCACCGCAGCCGCCTCATGCGATAGACATTGAACGAATTGAGAGATGTGCTGCTGGAGTCGTAACAGGTTTTTATAGCCCGCTCGAAAGTGTAATAAAGTGCACGGGGATGTTTGGAAGAAAGACGAAATAGTTCTCTGGGAATCCTTTTTGATAAATTCAGACACATCTTCCTGTTTTACGTAATACAAGTAACTGTCTTACAAATTGTCTAGTTCGCAGTTACTTTTAAACAATGATAAGTTTGCAAGGACTGTTACGTTTGATAATGGGACAATATGTTTCATTACCATGAAAAAATATTGGCAATGATATATGATTTGTTTACATACAGAAATAGATGATTAAATGATATTTACAGTTTTTTCCGTGGACATCATCTTCTATATCATAGCAGAACCAATTTTGTAGGTTTATGCCTTTGTTGGCTGTGGATGTCATATGTAGAAAGTTGAAGAATTTGGATGTTGACCGAGTAAGGTAGTTTGGGTGAAAGCTTTCAGATATGGAGTCAATCGCTTCTGAAATAGTTTTAATTTTAGGTCGTTATGGATAGTTGTTTTTCTAAAATATCTTGCAACACTGGTTATTATTCACTGTGTATCATTTTAGACAGTGTGGAATAGGTTCGTGTGCATAGGCGCACCACACGTGATTGAGGAAATCACGGAAAACCTGTGTTAGAAGTGTTGGTTGACTTCAGATTCCTGTTGTTTCGTAAGTACGTGTAAATCTATCATCTTTCCAGGTGCAATTAGAGCAGTTTCCCGTTCGTTATAAGACTGCTTCTGTAATCTTTATAATTCACACCGAGCGAAGTGGCGTGGTCGTGGGAGGAGGGTCGGTGGAGCGGAATCCAAACACTCTTTCGGTCATCCTGTAATATCTTTACCCTGATTTTTGTAAGTCACTTTACGTGATTCCCCATACGAGGCCACGGTCTTTTTATTTACCTTCCCTTGTCAAAGGGAGTTTCTGCTACGTCCATAAAGTGCTCGATGCCGACAGAGCGTTAAAATGTAAATCCACGCTTCTTTCTTTTATTGCCCGTAAAAGGCAAATGTTAGGACACAGATTGAGGGCTGAACCGCGGCGAGTTTGTTCGGTACTCACAATTAACAGTTACGCTTCTGCCGTAAGTTTTTCAGCACTCTAAATAAATACTTGTTAGAACACGCAGTTCTCTCAAGGTTACCGCACAGCTGGTATTACACACTCACATCCGTATCATTAAATGCGCTTCCGGAAAGCAAAAGCGAAGGAGGAGATGGGCGCTGCGTGATGGATGACATAAAGAGATAGCGGGTGATAAAGTATGCAACCATCAAAAATATTGTTCTCTCCGCTCAGATGACCTCGTCTGCGAAAGAAGCAGTCCTTCACTTTAAAATTAATCGTTTCTCGTTCTTCGGGACTTAAACGAGAGGTAGGGGTTAGGGGAGCAGGCCGCCAGATAAAAATGAAAATGGAAGGAAATGAAAAGGCCGCTAAGTAGAAATCCTCTTTAATTCGGAACTTATGCCATAACTTTTCTGCGTCTTATGTTTTTTCTTTGTACCAATAACTCCGCTAAAGAGAGACTAATGGGCGGATTCTGTGTCAATAGATGAAAGCGGGCCTCTCATCACGCACAGGAAGCTTTCCTGCAGGGATAACGCCGGAAGTGGCATTGTCGGCTTATCCCAGTTGCTTCATACAGGTACATCAGAAATAGCGATTTTTGTTCATCTAGTATCTCACTGGCGGTGTAGTTCATAGAAAAGAATTAATTTAACCGGAGTTATTGAAAGTGGCTGGATAATCGTTTAACCTGTGACGAAATACAAGGACTGGACGAGTTTTTCCCTTGCATATTTGAGATTTCTTCTCGTTCTATGAAATGTTTTCATGAGCCTATGCTCCTGTACGTGGGCGATGCTGTGTTCTATCGGACCTCACAGACAGCGACACGAGGACATTGCTACCACTAATAACAAGAGCGCTCCCACTGAGCTTACTATGCAACTGTATGAAGAAACACAGTAGCACAATCATTCGAAGAATAATTGTTATTGCCATACATCTTGTAAAATAGACGAATTTAAAGTGCTGGAACGAAAACTAATCCTGAAATGCCTCAAATGAAAACATGCAGAGGTTTCGTCTGTACTGATTTGGCCTGCCAGACATATGGTGAGGTCATAAACGGAACGATGAAGTACTTGAAGCTATCTAGGTGAGCACGTTTATACAGTGGTGCTGGTATTGCACCGATCAAAGAACTGAATGTTACAAAATGATAATACCAGCATTGATAGCACTTTAAATGTCAAAGTTTCGTTTAATGAACAGGAGAATAAACTGAAACGTCCTTAGTTATCTCCGCAATCTGTGAATTTGACTGTCGTTGATACTTTTCTGGAAACTGTAGATCGGTAGCTCCACTTTTATTTTTTATTTATGTTTGCTTCTTTGCTGCTAGTTTCGGGGTCATAGCTCCATTCTCTGTCACTCATTCTCGTTTAAATCTGCCAAGCTGCCAATATGCAAATTGATGACGCAATGACGCAACTTGACAGCTTTTTGGGTGATTACAAGAATGAACGTTTTAGAATGAGACTGTAGCCCCGGAACTAGCAGCAAGAAAACAAATGAAAGTCAAGAATAACGCGGATCTGAGGATCAGCTGTTTCCATAACAATACTTCGTCGGCCACAGACGCAAAAATACAATTATTCTTCCAAAATAATGGAGAAGATCATGAGAAAAAGGGATAAGAAGTAATCATCAGGTAGCACTCTCCAGCAACTCTGAAGTGTATCAATGAAATTAGATTCGCAAAAATAAAATGAATCGATGACGCGGATGAAGTCAACGAAGATGGGACAAAACGAAATGACAGCAGCCATAAATGGTCAGAAATGCTGATTCCACAATGTACTGAACTTGTTTGTTCTAGACCGGGACTCGAATCTTGATGTCCTGCTGGCCCTTTAAAATATGAAGGTGCGAGGTAAGCGTGATTTCAGGACCATCCCAGAATTCTGCTACATAGCTGCTACGGAGCGTAGGCAGCAGCGCATGTTGTGCAGAGATGGAGAAATGTTAGTGTCACTTGGCACGGAAGTGGGCTGTTATCAATAGTCCCGCAGCTATTCACAGATGCGCCGAGTCTTCGCCGCACGCGTCCTGCGATTGCACCATTTCTATGCCCTTTACGCCTCTCGCTTATCTGTCCACAAACGTACCGCAACGCGCTGTTTACTGTTACTATACGACTCTTAGAGCCGAGCAGAGAAACTGCCGTCACACGATGTGTGACAAAGAATTACCACCGCTTACTTCTGATTCTGATTGAACAGTTAAAATGATTGGCTGCCTTGTCATTGCTTGCAAGACTGACAATTATCTTCAGCGTCCGGAAAATAGTGATTTCCCCAGTACGACGTATTACGACGCAGTACATGAACACCTTATAACAGAGTCCTCGAGGATCCAGATTGTAGATATGCGCTTGGCAACAAAAGCGTTACAAGTGATCCACACGGCCATCGTTCATATGAAGTCAGGCTTCACATTTCTCCTCATCGTTGCACGTACTTGTTCAAAGATCCCAAGCGTATTCCGAACGCACAGACACTGACAACAAAATCCAACAGGCCCACGTCGGAGGACATGGGAGATAATGGCACTAGCGAGCCACGACCTTTATGCTTTGCTGTCAGACATTAGTGCTACGATCTTCCGAACAGTCACATGGAGGTGTGTTGGTGCACCATCATGCACGTAACACATACGTGTCCTTTCACCATAAGGTACACCATCAAAATGATCGACTGGCTTGTGTTGGAAGAAATGAAGGTACATTCGACCGATAAGTCGTCCAGGTAGGACGTGGCTTTATCAACTGTACACCAACGACCCCTGCGAAAAAGTTAACGGAGAATTTTTGATGATGTGACGTCTTCATCGTAGTATGTAGATTATCATAAGCCCAAAAGTGTGTAAGTTGGAAGTGCATAACACCGTCTCGCGTAATGCGTGCTTCGTCTGTATATTACGAGGAACGAGGAGCTGCAAATCATTCCCACACTGTGTGAGGATTCACTGCAGAAGTTAAGCAAGGTTGGAAAGGCACCACCACGTCTTCTTTTGTCGTGAAGGCAAAGGGAAAGCAGCCAACAGGGCTTCGTGTACCCAGGCGGTTACTAATCCAAGTACTGACCATACCCGACGTTGTTCCGAAGAGCACAGGAGTATTCAACGAGGCAAGGCTCTTGGCATGGGTGAGGGAGAAAGAGACAGAGTGTGTAAGAAGTGAGGGATGAAATATTATCTATCGTTGCACACTTAAGCTCTTCTCCTGACACCGGCCGCGGTAGTCTCGCGGTTCTAGGCGCGCAGTCCGGAACCGTGCGACTGCTACGGTCGCAGGTTCGAATCCTTCCTCGGGGATGGGTGTGTGTGATGTCCTTAGGTTAGTTAGGTTTAAGTAGTTCTAAGTTCTAGGGGACTGATGACCACAGCAGTTTAGTCCCATAGTGCTCAGAGCCATTTGAACCATCTTCTCCTGACTGACGTGCCGGCAGAAATACATGAGGGATTGGTGATCCTGCCCTGATGCAAATATTTTGTTTGTGGCATCTAAGGAATAGAAAAAATAAAATAATAAAAATCCCACTGATGATGGCGAGGTAGCGGGGAAACAAATTTGGGGATAACAAACGAAAAGTCTGCATTAAGGCGGATTCACAAATCCCATATTTAAGTATTTCTACTGTACTCCTACATATTGGTCACCTACTATGAGACACATTCCACTTCCTGATATCAGACGCGGGTGTGCGCTACTACCTGAACACCAGAAGGTTGTTGATAATCCAGACATTGCAATATTGAATGGACTGGAGCGAACAAGATTAAGATCGAGATATGCGACATATCTTACAGCCAGGATTCTTACTGAAAATGAATTCAATGCCATAAATGTGTCGAACGCAGTTTGGAAGAAAACTATCCTACACAAAGCCTAAAACTGCCCCGCATACAGGATACTATCTGCCCTCTTGATTTGAACAGCCTCGGCCAATTTGGACTACTCTGAATGGCATCCGAACAGCACATGGAAGGTGTGCAGACACTCTGCATCTGTGGGGCGAATCTTCATCACTATCTTGTGACTGTGGTGCCGAACGACAGACAGTTGCTCATGTTGTATCAACGTGCTTGCAGGGGCCCTTTCAAAGACTTATTGACAGTGACGAGTGGTGTGATGACTTACATACAAGACCTATATATTAGCCTATAGCTATTGTCATTTGTGTTATATATACTGGAGAACTGTGTTGAAGTGTTGATATCTAGTGCTTTAGTAATCTTTGTATATGCAAAGCTATTCTCGTCTTTTATAAACTCTTAATGATGCCATACGATAAACAAATAAAATCTGGTCAAAGTAGAAATCAGATCTGATCGTCAGTGTAAACGACACCAATATTTGTATTCCAAGACGTTGGATACATACGACCTCGAGTGTAACAGAAGGCCACTAGAAACATACGAACAGCACTTATGCAGAACTGTTCGATAACTCTCACCTTTGCAGACAAAACTCAACGAACGTATGTAACAGTAAAGAAATCTCTACAGAAGTTACCGAAAGTTGTCTCCTTGTAGAACTTCGAACAACGAGGAAAAGTGATTTGTGGGGTCAAATTATCGTCCGATCATTCTGACATAGATTTTCCGATTTCCCTAATAAGAAGTGGTTCGTTCAACATGGTTACGATTAGGATATGCTGCACCAGCTTCAAAATGGTTCAAATGGCTCTAAGCACTATGGTACTTAACATCTGAGGTCACCAGTCCCTTAGACTTAGAACTACTTAAACCTAACTAACCTAAGGACAGCACACACATCCATGCTCGAGGCAGGATTCGAACGTGCGACCGTAGCAGCAGCGCAGTTCCAGACTGAAGCGCCTACAACCGCTCGGCCACAACGGCCGGCGCTGAACCAGCACACAGAAACAAACTTCAGAAGCTCCAGGACAAGACACGGTCGATAAGATTCGGTGCTTCCAAGTTGAAACACCAACAGTCTATAATGAACTAAAACTTTTAACTGTTCCAAAAGGGTTCACTTCACATCTAAAAGATTTACCTTACATGGCTAACGGCCAGATTCGCTAACTATCTCCACAAGACAAGTACAAAAGTGTAAAGTTGTTTACGTTCTAATATCAAATTTGAGGTTGACGAACAATACAATCATTATCTTTTAATCATATATTAGTGAATTTAAGCACTTCGTATAACATAATAAATACTTTTTTCATAATAATGTAACGGTGGGAAACAACAGAACTGTTGAATGTCGCTGTGGGAAAAGGGCTGACTGAGGAAACTATGACCTATGAGGACCACAACCAGAAGTGTAGGAGCCTGCAATGAGAGAAATGAATGAAGTTCTAAAACAAATGAAGGACAATAAGATCCCAGGAACCGATGTCATGGCCAGAGAATTGCTGAAACAGGGCAAACAACAGTGTAAAGGAGAATGGAGAAAAGCACCAGTATAGAATTATTTTGCAGTTCTGTAGAAATGAAAAGATGTCCAAGGAATGGCAAAAAGCAGCAATAAATCCAATATAAAAGAAAGGAAAAGGAACCATGTATGAGAATCACACGGATGTATAACTATTTCGTACCGCATATAAGATCTTTGCACGCATTCTCTTACTAAGGCTGTTACCATGTATAGAGAAATACCGCGAAGAGAACCAGTCCGGATTTCGGAAAGGTATGTCAACAATGGGCCAGATATTCATTCTCAACCAAGTAAGTGAAAAGACTTGGGAATTTGATAACAAGGTATACTGCCTATTCATGGATTTCAGGAGAGCCTTTGGCAGTGTGCACTGAGAAGGTATATGGAGGATAATGGAAGAATCAGGGATACCTCCGAAACTAATCGGGCTAACTAGAATGTGCTCTGAAAAAACTAAATTTAAAGTGAGAGGTGAAGACAGGGAGCCTGAATGTTATTTTCGAAGTTTATAGTTATGAATATTAACCGTATAAACAAAATAATCGCCCCTTTGTTTGCCTCCATTAGCTAGAAACGTGACTTAGATATCTTAAAGATTTCATTATATATCAGAGGTCACCATTACGTGCGACATACTGCCTCATGCGCTTGAATTGTAATAATACATTTAACGCTTCATTTTCCAGTGTTTCGTTTTACATACGTATTAAATGTGTTGCCCCTATATTGACGGTGTGTTAGTCATACTAGGCGTATTCGGTAAATGAGTGTGAGATCACGCTAGAAGAGCGAAATGAAGCAGAATAAAAAAGGCGACACCTTTCCGACGAGACATTAAACAGCAACCTTCCTTCCTTCCGTGGAGTTCCTTCCTTAGAGAACGAGGAATACGTTAGCAGCTACCTTAAGTAGAGGTCGCTTAATGTGTAGCATCCGGTGGCTGAGTTGTGTTGTCCCGCAAAAGGCGAAGCTGGACTAGCGTCCTATGATTCAGACAGGATGTGATGTTGTAAGTGTGACGTTTGCATTGAGTGTTCAGCAAGACTGTTTATTCCACAGCTACTGGGTATGGGTAAGCTAGTCAGGTGGCTCCCTATTCGTATAAGAAATGAAGACTGGTGCCAGACCCGGTTAATGAAATGACAGCGATCGTTACTGGGCGATGGCAACGCGCAGCCGGTATTTTTGACGGTGCAACGTAGGACGGCGCGGTGCGAACCCCGGACACAAATATTTTTGCCGGCCGTTTTTGTGCGGCAGACGCGCTAAATTATTTGCAATGTGTAGGGGAGAGCAGCGGGGAGTGGTACCCCTCCTCCTGCCGCCCCAAAATGGAAATCATTCGTATCGATTGGTCATCGTCATCATGATGAGGGCGGCCATTGGTGCGCGATGACTGTCGGCCATTTTGGAACAATTGCGCCACTGGTGGAGGGGAGCCGACCCGGCCGGGTTGCGAAGCGAGGACCGCCTGCTGCGCAGCCCCGGGGGGAGCGCGAAAAAATACATCCCCCCCCCCCCCCCCCCCCCCACCGCCACCCGAGCGCGGCCTGGGATTCGCATCCCGATCGCTGCTTTCATACATCATTCCATCCAGCGTTCCCAAACAATTTTTAATTCGTTTTTCAGGTCGCTGGTATATTTCGTATAATAACTAAGCGCGGCATCAGAAACACAGGAATTTGCTGGGCTGGGGTGGGCAACGGCCACACGTGACGCCGGCAGCCGGTAACGTGTTACCCCTGTCTGCCGTTACTCACCAACCTCACCGCGTGACTTGTTCAATATCGCATTCGCAGGAGCGGGTAAAAGGTACCTCACATCTTTTCCGTGTGATGTTCTTTACCCAAGGAAGGTTACAACGGAACGTCAGGTCCAGGAGAGACGGTGTACTAGCTCAGTTTGACAGACGCTGCAAAGGAAACTAATTAACCTTGAAGCTGGCCGGCGTGGCCGAGCGGTTCTAGGCGCTTCCGTCTGGAACCACGCGACCGCTACGGTCGCAGGTTGGAATCCTGCCTCGGTCATGGACGTGTGCGATGTCCTTCGGTTAGTTAGGTTTACATAGTTCTAAGTTCTAGGGGACTGATGAAAAGTAGCTCTGAGCACTATGGGACTTAACATCTATGGTCATCAGTCATCAGAACTTAGAACTACTTAAACCTAACTAACCTCAGGACTTCACACAACACACAGTCATCACGAGGCAGAGAAAATCCCTGACCCCGCCCAGAATGGAACCCGGGACTGATGACCTCAGATGTTAAGTCCCATAGTGCTCAGAGCTATTTGAACCATTTTTTAACTTTGCATTTGCTAACTCTGATTAGGAGAAACCACGAAAATTTTAAATCTGGATTGCCGGACAAGGATTGACTGCGAGAGCAAAATCTTTCAAACATGCCTCTGTTACTGAAATAAAACTACTTTGGTAATATCGCAAACGAATGGTGCGAGATTTCCACAATGGCAGGTGAGCATGTTATTAAATGACGCTTAGGAAACGCACAGCTAATGCCATAACGCCACGGCCGTGCTCTGGCAGATTCAGTTGTAGCATAGTCTCGTTATATATCTTACCTGACTGTATGAACATTACTGACGCCGAAAACAGTTTCGGAAAGTTCATAAGCATATCGTGGCTATGCACAGACATCACTTTACTAACAGTGTTAAGGGGCGGCCCATTTTATAATTCTCGAGATATTTATTCGTTTCGCGACGAGAAATACTTAGAAAAGGGAGCCGACAGTGCTGTAAACCGACAGTTTAACAACAATTGAACGTTTCTCTCACAGCTTCTACGGGTAGGCAACCATTTTGGATAACAAGCGAAGCACGCACTGAACTACTATTCAGGTGGAAAAGGGATCAAAACCCTGTTCGTCCTTCCGGACATAAGTTTCTGTGTTTTCCCTAAATCGCACAAACTGAAAGCCGGGGAGCGTGGTGGGCACTTTCTTTGAAAAATCCACGGTAAACAAGCTCCCCTAGCGGAGCATTGCTCTACTTGTAATGACCTCATCGTGGACGCTAAACGATAAGCTTTCATCCTTCAAAAGAAGTTGTTGAATCGCACACAATAATGATTTTTTCCACAACATAATGGATCTTAAAACTACAGTAATTCATTCACATAGTGCATAGATGCCTTACGCCATAGAAGAGCAAACACGTAAAGAGCAGCAAATTCGCGTGAAAGCATTAGTTAACTAACAATATAATTAGATAGTCATCTGAATAAGTGACTACGCTTTGCGACGAGTCTAAATACGACGATGCTCAAGAGAAAACTGCGATATCTGAAGTCAGTGGTACTGGCCTATACAGCCACGCGGAATTAGCCTAGCGGTCTAGGGCGCTGCAGTCATGGACTATGCGGCTGGTGCCGGCGGAGGTTCGAGTTCTCCCTCGGGCATGGGTGTGTGTGTTTGTCCTTAGGATAATTTACGTTAAGTAGTGTGTAAGCTTAGGGACTGATGACCTTAGCACTTAAGTTCCATAAGATTTCCCACACTTTTTTTTTTTTTTTTGCTTATACACTGAGGTGACAAAGGTCATGGGATACCTCCTAATATCGTGTCGGACCTCCTTTTGCCCGGTGTAGTGCAGTAACTCGGTTTGCGATGGAATTCAACAAGTCATTGGAAGTCCCGTGCAGAAATGTTTAGCCAAACTGCCTCTACATCCGTCCGTATTTACGGAAAGAGTTGCCGGTGCAGGATTTTGTGCACGACTCGCGATTATGTCCCATAAATGTTCGATCGGGCTGTGTCGGGAGCTCGAATTGTCCAGAATGTTCTTCAAACCAGTCGCGAACAACTGTGGCCCGGTGACATAGCGCATCGTCATCCATAAAAATTCCATCTTTATTTGGCAACATGAAGTCCACGAATGGCTGCAGTTGGCCTCCAAGTAGCCGAACATAACCATTTCCAATCAATGATCGTTTCAGCTGGACCAGGGCGCCCATTCCATTCCGTGTAAACACAGCCCACACCATTATGGAGCCATCACCAGCTTGCACAGTGCCTTGTGGACAACCCGGGTCCATGGCTTCACGAGGTCTGCGCCACACTCCAACCCTCCCGTCAGTTCTTACCAACTAAAATCGGGAGTCACCTGACCAGGCCACAGTTTTCCAGGCGTCTAGAGCCCCACCGATGTCGTCATGAGCCCAGGAGCGGCGCTATAGGCGATGTCGTACTCTCTGCAAAGGCACTTGCGTCGATCGTCTGCTGTCATACTCCATTAACGCTAATTTCGCCGCACTGTCCTTCAGGATAAGTTCGTCGTACGCCCCACATTGATTTCTGCGGTTATTTCATGCAGTGTTTCTTGTCTGTTAGCACTGACAACTTGACGCAAACGCTGCTGCTCTCGGTTTCTCGTTACTGCATTGTCTGTGGTGAGAGGTAATGCCTGAAATTAGGTACTCTAGGCACATTCTTCACACTGTGCATCTCGGAATATTGAATTCCCTAGCGATTTAAGAGTGTAGCTCCAACTACCATTCCGCGTTCAATGTCGTCGTTCCGCCATAATAATTTTGTACCTTGTGTACGAGGTACTGCCGCCATCTTTATACGTACATATCGCTATCCCATGACATTCGTCACCTCATTGTATAGCAATGTTTCGGTAGCGGTCATCGCCTTCGGCAGTGGCCCACGTAACGTTACTCTCCAGTTCACGGAAAACACGAGGAGCACCTTGTCTCAACCAGTGTTCTACTGCATAAACAAATCAACTTCGTCCGAACAGGTGTTGTAGGCCCAACGGTATTGACCGACCGCCGTCTCATCCTCGGACAATGGGCGTCATTGGATGCGGATATCGGGGAACATGTGGTCAGCACACCGCTCTCCCGGCTGTTTTTGTGACCGCACTACTATACAAACAAACTCACATACAGGCCAAACAGCAACTGACGATGGTAACGGATGCACAGGCGTGTCCCAGGAGCGATAGTCAATATTCAGAGACAGAACAGGAATGATTATCAGAAGGAAGAAATTACAGTAAACATGGGCCCTAAAATGCATACCTTAAGAGCTATGAGCACTTGTTCTGTAGAAGAGATGTGCTAAACAGTAGCAAAGGTGAACAAGTGCCCATAGTTATTAAGGCATGAATTTCGGAGCCAATGGTTACTAGACTTTCTTGCTCCGAATGGTAGTTACTGTCATATCCCTGAATGTTGACCATTCCCCCTGGGACACCTTGTATACAACATTAACTCGTGTTTCCTATTAGAAAGAAAGCATTGAGCGGCGTAGCAGTCATCTTTGTTTCAAGACGACAAATGGACTCTCCGAAATGATAAGGTGATACAGTTGTGAGAGAAGTGGCGATTGGTAACAAGTTTAAAATGAGCCTTAGAAATGTCGATGCGCATTTCTGTTTTCTTTTATTAATATTTTGCCGCCACCACAGAATCTACATAGTATAATGTTTAAGACACACATTCTATTACATACGAGCTTCAACGACATTGCTCACAAAGTGGCACTATATAAGATCTGTTAAAGGCCGCTTGGTACAATGGCTAAACTTTGACATGTATACAAGGTGGTCAGATCAGTCTGAAAAGCTCATAAGGTTGTTGCAGGGTAGGTGGTGTTTCCGAGTTAACTAGCAGTGAAGTGAGCCAATCAGGCCGTTGCGCGCGCACACTGAAGCAGCCCGCCAGATACAAATAGTGTCAGTTGTCCTCATAGCGTAGATGACAGCACACGAGACTTCCCAGCCTTTGGCTCGAATTCGATCCTTACTACCGTTCTATGTCCAATTTTTGTATCGCTCTCTTGTTCTGTTTTAGGAAACAAAATACAAATTTGGTGACAACGTGTCTGGCGAGCCCCTTCAATTTACGCGCGCAACGGCCTGATTGACTAACTTCAATGCAATTAACTCGAAAACGGCGCAAGTACCGAATTTTTTTCTGAACAATTATTTCTCAGCACAACCTATCCTGCGTGTAAGAGAGCAAACACGTCACATAATTTACTATCTGATGTTTCCTGCACCGTCGCTGCACAACTAAGTGCACTTCACTGTCAGTAACTGTTTTGTGTCCTTGCGTCCACACTTCAACACGTGACCTGCTGCTCAGGGGATGGTTCAAATGGCTCTGAGCACTATGGGACTTAACATCTATGGTCATCAGTCCCCTAGAACTTAGAAGTACTTAAACCTACCTAACCTAAGGACATCACACAACATCCAGCCATCACGAGGCAGAGAAAATCCCTGACCTCGCCGCGAATCGAACCCGGGAACCCGGGCGTGGGAAGCGAGAACGCTACCGCACGACCACGAGATGCAGGCTGCTCAGGGGAAAATAAGCATCAATGGGCTACTCTCGCCACATGGAGATACTAACCAACCTAAGAACATACTACTCCCGATAGCTATAATTATTATACTGCAAATAAAGAAAACAGTGATGTAATGTTGTTCAATACACTGTCCTCAGTGACCCTAACACCCTGTGTATAAAAGCCTATGGGCGGACATATCAGACTTGTATAGGCAACAGATCTGTTAGGTTTTATCTATTTGAATGGATCGTTTGTGTCTCTGACTCTTTTGCAGAATTGTTAATGTTTCTTTCCAAGATGATCTTTGCCCCACTCATTCTACTGGAATCTTTGAGATCTGAACGACAAACTGTCAGCTGTAAAAGCGAAATTTTAACAGTCTTGGAATATCTAGAAGTTCTAAAAAAAAGTTGCCGCTTTCCAGAAAATTCGGCGATTGGCGGAACGGGTATGGTTCACGTTCGCGAGGAATGGGTTTCAAATCCGTGTGCGGTCATTCCGGTCTCAGATGCGTACGGCTTTCCAAATGCCGGAACAGCTCACGGAAAGAGGCTACAAATGGTCTGCTTCCTGCCGGAGCTCCCTCGTTTCCTTCAGGCCGGCCCACAAAAAACGCGGCAGGGAGCATAGCATTCTTTTATGCGGCGTGTATTGATTGACGCAGCGCCGCAGCGCGCCACGCCGCTCAGCGTGTTGGGCCGGGGTTCGACCCCCGTAATCCGGCCCGGCAGATGAGTCACGGCAAGCTGGGGGAGGGGGGGGGGGGGGACGGACGGCGTGTCTCTGTACCGCGCGCACAGCTCACTCTGCGCTGCAAAAAATTACACGGCCGGCGGGTCGATGCGTCGCGATGACCGTTGCACAAATGTCCAATACTTGCGTCTCAACTCTGTTATCAGTATGACGATCGTTCAGAACAAGTCACACACAATTACTCCGGTTATCACAGTTGTTTAGTTACTTAGCAAGTTATTTGTGTGTTTCGTCGATCGTAATTGCGACAACTCGCTATTATATGGAACGATTAAGATCAACAATTAAAGCGCATCTCCTCAGCGGAATATGTGGAAAGTTTATGGAGTATTAATCAAAGGAATAAGGACATTAGCTGCTAGTGGGCACTGAATTAAATCACTGGGGAAAGTTGAAATTAGCACCGGACAGGGAACCGAACCCGGATTTTCCGCCTCGACTAACCGGACACGGTCGCTGAGCGACCCAAATTCCCACCTTATCCACACACTAGTGAAGAAGTGGTGCCCCTACCCATTACCTTCACTGCTCGCAGATTCGGGCTTGTTTGTAGGATTATTGGCCATGGCGCCCGTGTGTGTGTGTGTGTGGTGCTGTTCCTTATGTCCGAAAGAACAGACACCGCATATAAATTCTACACACTAAATGCAGTTGGGTTGGGTTGTTTTGGATGAGGAGACCAGACAGCGAGGTCATCGGTCTCATCGGATTAGGGAAGGACGGGGAAGGAAGTCGGCCGTGCCCTTTCAAAGGAACCATCCCGGCATTTGCCTTGACGGATTTAGGGAAATCACGGAAAACCTAAGTCAGGATGGCCGGACGCGGGATTGGACCGTCGTCCTCCCGAATGCGAGTCCAGTGTGCTAACCACTGCGCCACCTCGCTCGGTCTAAATGCAGTTGTCAAGCAGATATGACTTCAGTTTGTGTTTGAAGTTAACTGCATTATCGAATAAATTCGTAACATCACTGGATAAGTGGTAAAAGATTTTTATGGCTGAATACTTCACTCCAGTCTATGCCACAGAATGATGGATGGTGTAAATCAGTTCTCCTTTTAGTATTATTTTTCAGACATCATAAGGTCGTAAATCTACTGTGAGGCTACTTTCACTAAGCCAAACTGTTTAAAGAACTAGCTACAAGAGGTTCTTGAATGGACAGAACGTACTGTCCTTATTAGTCGCTTCTGGACAACCATCACTTTTCTTCGCCGATGTCGAGTTACTCCAGTTTGGTAGTCCAGATCCGGGGGCGGAACCTGCAGAACTCTACATCTACACTCTGCCGATTACTGTGAAGTGTGTGGCGAAGGATATTTCTGTAGCACCACATATTAGGGTTCGTTCCATTCACTGAAGGAGCTTGGGAAGAATGCCTGCTGGTACGCCTCTGTTATTTGTCTTATTTTACCTGCACGGTCTCAAAGAGAGAGGGAGCCGTGAGCTGAAGAATATTCCTAGTTCGTGCCCTGATACCTGTAGTGTAGGAACCAGGTCCCCGAGAGATGTACGGGATCTGTCTTCGAGTGTCTGCCGCTAATGATTTTACAACATTTCTCTTAAAATATATCACCAGTCAAACAAGCGTGTAAAATTCACACTGCCATTCTTTCTGTATGCCCCATGTGTCCTATCAGTACGACCTGATATAGATCTAATACAGTTGAGAAGCATTCAAGCATGGTTTGTATAAGTGTTTTGTTTCCAATCTGTTTTACGGACAAATACCATTTTCCCATGATCCTGTCACTAAATCGTAGCCTGACATTTTCTTTGTGTACAATTAAGCCCATGTGGTCACTCCACTTCGTGTCTGTACACATTGTATCTCCCAAATATTTGTATTCCGTGACTGACTCTATTTGTGATTCATTAATCCTGTAGTCAAAGTGTAACACACGGCTACGTTTCGTTTAGTGCACAACTTCGCATTTATCTACGTTAACAGCTATTTCCAAGTCTTTGCACCAGGTTAATATTATGCCGAGTTCTAATTGATTTTTACTAAAATGTTTATAATTTCAAGACAGATAGACGCGTTATCTACGAAATGCCCGAGACTGCCAATGACAAGAAAAGTACCTGCTAAATCGTTAATTTATAACATAATCGGCAACACTCCATCACGTATAACTTCAGCTTCTATAGATGAATCTCCGTCCTACGTCCTGCCCGTCAGATAAGTTTCGATCCAGTCACGTACCTGGCTGGATATCCCTTACTAACATATTTTCTTTAGGTAATGTCTGCGTGGTACTGAATTAAAAGCTTTCCGAAAGTGTAGAAAGACCGAACTAATAAGGTTTCCTCGTCCATAGCACTGAGGATACCGTGTGCAATGAAGGAGATTCTAGTTCCACGTGATCTATCTTTTGGGAATGTATGCTAATTTCCACAAAACAGCTTATTTTGTTCCTGGTAAGTCATAAAGCTCGAACCAACAAACTGTTCTAGTGTTCGGCTACAAATACGGTGAGTGATATAGAACGGTAGTTCAGTGGTTCAGATATGCTTCCTTTTTTTTGTAGAGTGGTGTGACATGAACTTGGCATAAACTTAACTGTCATATACGTACTTTGGGTATGTGCCTCTGGAAAGCTTCGGCAAGTATTCTTCCTCAGTTTTTCTTGTCCTGAGACGAATTACTGTATCTAGTCCACCTTCAGAATTCTCGCGAGATATTCGCAGATTAGTTACAACTTGTGAGCGGTGTACAGACATTAATGTTACAGATTTTGGTTTCTGAATGAGATGATATGTATTGGTGAATTCTTTCGAAAGCGAGTTCCTTAGAGACGAGAAAGTTAAACGGTTCCAAAGGTTCGTGTTCTTAAGGCCCATATAAATAAAGGAAAAATTAAGCGTTGCTGATTTTAGTTTGTTTCTATGTGGTTCCAATTCGAATTCATTGCAGTTAAGAAGCAATCGGTAGCCCGTGGAGGATGGCACAGATTTCCCAATTGCCAATGGCTTGTATACTTGTAAGAAATAACAGGTATTTTGTTGGAGGAGAGCAGCAATAATAGTAAGAGAATTGAATGATACGGCATGTATCCAAAGGCACAGATTAGAAAGGTTCTAGAAGCTTAGAAGCGTTATCACGTACCGATGATCAATTTTTGTACTTTTTCTGCGAAAGATAGCACCCGACAGCTAGACATACAAGAGGTGACAAACCAAATGGCTTATTCCATCAACTCGCCCGGCTACGTGTTAAACGCGGAGGTATGCTGGCACCGGATCGAATTAGCTCAGCGCGTTAACGCAAGGTATCGGTGGATACAGCTTGCATGTGGCTTTTAGGCAGTTTTCCACATACCACTAGGGGCATACCGGGCTGGTCTCAATGTTCCGCCTAAGATACATGCTACGCAAACATTTAGAACACTTCCTCATATTTGCAGACAGAATTTACGCTACACGCAGACAGATTTGGTACATTGCTCCTAGCCGAGCGGTTCTAGGCGCTTCAGTCTGGAACCGCGAGATGCTACGGTCGCAGGATCGAATCCTGCCTCGGGCATGGATGTATGTGATGTCCTTAGGTTAGTTAGGTTTAAGTAGTTATAAGTTCTAGGGAACTGCTGACCTCAGATGTTAAGTCCCATGGTGCTCAGAGCCATTTGAACCATTTACACTGCTTCTATCCTGGTTTGTGAATAGGAGTCTGATGACCTTCGCTGTTTAGTCTCATTAAACATTTACTCAGAGTTAAACTTTTACCATTAAATCAGAAATGCAGCAGTCACTAATGCGAAGAGTTGAAAGCTATCACGAGGTTTTACCAGGCACTGCTTTACGACCAAACGTGTATCAAAGCCTAAATTTGCCGCTTATCTAAACTAAAACTTAGCCAACATAGCTTCCGAATCACGTAAACATTATAAAAGAAAGTTTTGTTTACGGACTGATAATTTCAGGTATATGGATGACAATAATGACGATTTTAGCACTGAAATAACAGATACTACGCTGTTGCGAGCAACCAGAAAACACAACAGGAAAAACAAATGAAAAATTTTCCTTCTTTTCTCGTGATCACGGATTGCGTGACTTACGTTTAGATTTGAAAGATTTGATAAGAAACATTCTTAGCTGTTGCTTGAAGAGCCATCGCAACGTTTTCCAGGATTCAGGATTTCCTTTAATAACTGAGGAAGAGAATGTTGTGGTCTCAGAGTCAATTATTCAACTCATATTTACGCCGTGTACCGATTTATTATAAGTCGAAGTGATAAGGCAGCTCCCTCAGTTCGCAAAGGTGCTCTCAACGAGCAGAAATACATCACGAGAATGACGGTCTTCAGACTCACAGAATTCTCTTTTTCTGTTTCATATTATGTGAAAAAAATTGTTGTGTGTGAACAAGCTGCTACAGTTGACAGTGGTCGTCGCTGTAAGCAGTTGATAGTCAGAGAGTCGTAGGTCGCTCTGAGGAATACTTACATTGTATCCTTTCGTTTTCAGCTAAATGTCCTGTGAAATATATGTGGTGAACACATCATCTACTGCGATTTGGTCAAAAGTAATTTAATCCGATGGTTAAATATATAAGATGTTGTACAAGTATAGAAGGAATGAGCAATGAAACAGAGACGCCACGTCGCTAAATTCAGCTCAGCTGTAGAGGTTTAGAGCAGTTTACCAGATATGTATTTACAGAAAACAATTAACTTTCTAACGTAGGCCACTCAGATCAGTGAAGTAGGAAAACAGAGGAATCTGTCCGAGCCATGGGCTTCCCTCACAGTTGCAAAAATAAGACAAACGTTCTTTTGTCTTCATACAAGTTATTCGATCTCTGAGGCTGAAATAATTCCCACGTATGCTGTGTCACGGTGATGAATAGTTACACTGGAGCTCCATCAGTTTTCGCTCTGAGTCTGAATTTGACCCCTGGTGGTATGGTATTTGCGTAAAATTGGAACCCTTTTGATACCAGTGCGAGACGATACTCTTTGCATCAGATGAGAAGCTAAATATTGCCTCCACGAGAATATTTCCCTCAAAAGTATTATTCTACTATCGCAACAAAACTCCGCAGCTGTCTAGAAAATTTGGGGGCCATTGAGTGATGGCAGCGACTTTACTTATCACTACCATTGACCCTCTAATAAATTGAAAAAGAAAGTTACATCTTCATAGATGCGGTTTCCAGTCGTTCGAGAGGAAGCTCAAAAAGAAAAACAACTAAATAAAAGCGGCTGTACTAAAAGTCAGAATTTACAAGAAACAGTCGACAGTGTCGGATGAAACAAAAAACACCCCTAAATAAGTGTGTCTCGAAGAACTGGTAGTAAGGATATCCTGACGTGCCCGTTGTTATCATAGCTGTGTAACAATTATCACATGTGGAGGCCGTTCGCAAACGTTAACTACTCTGTCAAATTATTGCAACGCCTTTGCACGATACAGCTCATGGGCAAAACGAAATATAGAAACAGAAGAACTAAGAAGCAAGGAGATAAATTTAATTTTACTGCGTAATTAAGTGCTGCTGTAGCGCAACGCTCCTTCTATGCGTTTGCTTCCTCTCATATCGACGCCCCGAAAATAATGAGAGCAGAGGACGCCAAACAAGTGGACGATGCCGGTTTCGTGAAATGCTACGCGCCAAAGGATACAAGGTAGCAGGGGAATTCACTTTCGTAAAGATAGCCTATATGAGAAAACAACAGTCACTATTCTAAGGAATTCTTAAAGCGCAAAGTTTTCCAGTGCTAAGTTCATCTGTTGTAGGTTTCGAGAACGTATTACACTATATGCACTCCTGCGGTACGGAATACATTTATCTCCAAAAATTTGTAAAAATGGGTAAATTATTTTTATGCATTTATTCAAAATGTGTTAACAGATTTGTTTTTAATGTATCCACTGATTCAGCCTTTCTACTTCCGCGACACTGCCGAGTTTAACAGCAGAATACGTCTGCCAATGCTTCTGTCAATGAAAGAATTCACACATAGGCATCTTTTTTTCAGAAAGTGATATCTATGCACCGCGTATACTCGTATTTTCCACGTTACCGCAAGAGAAGTCCAGATTAGATGAACGAGTTGTACTTTGCATGACGTCATAGCATAGGGAGGCAGCAACTCGGATATTGATGTCTTTGGGATACGGAACAGGAAGATGAAGACGTAAGGCAGACCAATTCAAGACACGTTGGCAGAGGCTGTAAGTCGTCCGCTGTGAGCCGAAACAACCTTTCGGTTTGAATCTGTCGGCAGCGGTGCTGCCCGAGGGTCGCTGGAGTTTTCAGAGTCAGCAGAGGAGATATTTTTCGTGTTTAGCGAGTACAGCGAAATGACGTATAAAAGGTCGACGGAATTTCCCATTTAGACATATGCGTAGCAGTATACAGAGGCAAAATGCTACTACCGGAGCACAAAAAAGGCTAATATGCTCCCCTTTTAAAAGACACTGACTGAAAAGTTGGGTACCAGCTGCCTCATTCTACCTTCCTTGGCATCTTTAAAATTTTCACAAAAATCACGGGATGAGAACATACTCTCGATTTTTTAACACGCAATTAAAATCTCACTCCCACAAGGTCCCCTAAGTGTAACTCGCCCACACCCACTAGACAACTGCCGTAAGTCCCTCATACCCATACACTCACTGTCATTAATTCTTTATGTGTCTCTACCTGTCACAGTCTCCTGTCTCGCCGCCACAGTACCCTTCGTTCTGTCCTACTACTCCTGTCTCCTCTAATTCTAACTGTATCCCTCTTGCTCTCTCTTGCTGTTACTGTATCATCTCTTCCTTCCCACCGCTGCTGTCTCTTCTCACACTCACTACCTCGCTCTTCCTCTTTGTCATTGTCATACACTCCGTCTTTCATTATCACAGTCGTTTCTTCCTCGCTCTGTTTGCGAGTAGAACAGGAAAGGAAATGACCAGTAGTGGTAAAGGGGATCTCCGCTACGCGCCGCACGGTGGCTTGCGTGGTATGTACATGTAGATGTAGATCACGTGTAGATATAGATCATTGGATGGCCTCCCACTTCCACCTTCTACTTCTCTCCCACTGGCACTGTCTCCTCTACTCTTTTCCTAGCACTGTTCTGTCACTGTCAACTACGTTCCACTGGCACTGTCTCTCTCTCTCTCTCTCTCTCTATCACTGCCACTGTCTCCTTCACGGTCTCTATACCACAACCACTGTCCACTATCATCCAGTATTTATTACTTTTCTGTCTCTTTCCTTCTGCCACTGCCTCCTCTCTCAGCATAAAGAGGCGCGAATATGTTCGCATGGCAAGGTGCTGAGGAAGGTAGAATGAGGCAGTTCGTACCCCACTTTTCAGTCCGAATCTTTTAAAATTGGAGCACGTTAGCGTTCCCCGGGCGCGATAGGAGCGTTTTCCCGCTGGTTCCCCTCTTTTCCCTGCTACAGCAGGGCATGTCACTCATATGAAAGAACTTAATGGATCTATTAAAATTTTGATAGTTTACTTTTGTGAAATTGAAACTAATTTTACACCTCAGACCGGATGTTACGTGCACAAAAATTTTTGCATGTACTTCACTACTACAACATGGGGTTCCAATAACCCTTCTGACGATAACGGAGACACTTTACGGCAAATTTCTTCGGGCTGCGTTATTTTATAAACTATGTTTCCACCTCACACCGGATATTATGTGCGTATTTTACGTGTACAACTAGGGTAACTTTGAATATCTGTATCTTGGAAACGGATAAAGCTATAAAGAAAAATTTTAAGGTTGTTCGAGATGGGGTCCTAGGAAAATATCGTAAGAATTTCGGACTTTTTTCTGATTATAGCAGTATTGGAATCCGCAGTTCGGTTTTAGTGCCCAAAGCCCGTGAACTACATGGTGTCTCCATAAGCCTCTTCAGACACGCCACAGATCACATCGAATTCAAAAAGAATCAATCGATTTTCTTCTATTGACTATGCTGGGAGATGGTGTAATATTCAAATTTTGTCCCTGTGCTGTAGGATAGTTACAGTACGACGATCATTCTGTTGGGTATACAAATAGTCCCTAGCTCAGGGCTCTCCAAAAAAACTTGACCCTACCTTTGTATCACCAACAGAACCCGAGATCTGAGCCCCGGAAAAATCCCATTTTTATGCGCGATTTTTTGGATCATATTAGGTAGCGCATGGTGTTGCAAGCGTGCCGATTACGAAGCATCCAGTAAGCTGTACCAAGAAAGTACTCAATATATGAGCTGGAAGGGTGAGAGAAGAGCAACTCATTTTAGTTTCGTGGTGACGACGACATAGTTCTTAGATTTCACGACCAATGCTCGAGGCTGCGCATCAAGCTGCTCAGTGCCCATCACATGTCCTCGTTTTTAGCTTTTGATACTAAACTTATATGTCTTTGTCTTTGGTGGAGAAGAATAGGCGTGCGGTTTACCAAGATTTTTTTATGGGGGAGAAGGGGTTATCCTTCCCTGTTCCTCGTCTCCTCGCTGAGCTGGAATTCAAAGGTACCAATTACAGACTAAAAACACACAAAATGCGACGAAGTGGCCTTTCACCATCATGTCTGCGCAAATTGGCCTTACAATCTTTTTTATTTCAACACAACTTCATTTTTTTTAAAGAAATGGATATTACTAATGCACAACTTAAATACGAAATATAAAAGACTGCGGGGCTCCCCTAAATAGGTATTTGTGCCGTATGCAGTCCAGTTTTCATAGCTGCAGTTGGCTGTTTGTTTCTTATTCAATCTTCAGCTTCACTAATAGTATCACATTAGTTTTAGAGAGGAGCTGAGTCAGTTTTGTTTTATTTAGCACTGGAAACACGTTCTCTTCCCTACATTCTGTAAATGACTAACTTTCTTAGACAAGGTAACAGGAACATTGTTATGCGCGGAAAATGTAGCGCTAACAAGAAGCTGTCCTTTAAGCACGGAGGACCACGTACTCCATCTGATCAGCGTTTGGTCCAACCACTAAACAATTTGAGTCGTTAAATCAGAACGCGGGCACGGAGCCGACAACTTTCCGCGAGGATCCGGTGACCGGTCGCCAGGTCCAAACAGTATTCTCCTGGCGTCCAGGTAGCCACCATCGGCGAACGCTGTCTAGCCCATTATTTCAAATATTTTACACTGTGAAGCAGCTGAGGCGATCTAAAGCAAAGTAATATAAATCTTAAGTGTCCGACAATGAATGCAAATACAACCACTAAACACGGTGTTACCAATTACGGAAGTCGTCAGTATCATTTTTCGTCGTGTTGGTAAGAGTAGACGATATAAAATATGCAAAAGTTTAGTCTGGTTTATATTAGCGTTTAAATTGAGGTTTATGGTCCGAAGCTGAGAAGTATTCGCGACAAGCATAATCACAAAAAACATTTTAAATTCATTTGTTGTAAACATCTCTACATCGTCTCAAATTATGTCAAAAATCTGATCTGAATTGCAGTTGGAGACAGTGTAATGCATTTTTTTTTAAACGAGTGATGTTTTCGCGTCCACGAAACAGCTTCTAACTTACGACATCGTTATTAAAAGACTACGGAATACAATGAAATACTTTTTTGTTGATTACCAAAACACCTCGCACTGGATCTTTTCTAAGTTGCGTATCGCGTACTATTTGGCAACCGTAAGCTTCGGCAAATAACGTTGCTCTTTTGCAGTTCTGTCAAGATGTAACTCGTAACAACTATGAAGTTTATAGTATACATCTCCTACGCGAATCACGTAATAATTCTGAAAGTCTCATAGATCTCTGTAGTCCCTCTTAATACGTGAAAAATCTGTACTTAGATTTTAAATAGCGCCGGCGTTACGATTATCTGTAAATTAGGGAAATTTTCGTTTCCCTTTGCGCACTGAAGGTGAAAACACAGCGACAGGCTAGTACTTTAGATTTGGTTATAATTCCAAGTAGGACTGACCTGTGTGGAGGCGCGTGTGCTGCTGCACGTGGCTCAGCTGCTTGAAGCGGCGGTCACAGTAGGAGCACTTGTACGGCTTCTCTCCAGTGTGCACACGTATGTGCTGCACCAGCTGGTGGTTCGACGAGAACGACTTGAGGCACTGCTGGCATTGGTGCGGCTTCACCTCTGAGCGGTGCACCGCCTCGCGAGCCTGCATCTGCATCGCCGACTTGTGCATGAAGATCTGTGAGCACGCCCGAAGGTTAGGAACACCGCCGGGGGCGACAAAAACTTAGGTCTAGGGGCCCGGCCGGGACGCCGACAGGAGTGGCCTCCCGCTCGGGCAGGTCGCCGTGTCTCGCCGCTCGCCGCTCGCCGCTCGTCTCTCGCCGGCCGCAGCTCCAGCCACACGCGTCGCATCCGGACAGCACAGAATAAAGCGCGCCACCGTCTCACAAACGGGTTACCCACCTCGTTCGCTACCGTTTCCCGCCTCGGCGAGATAAAATTCCCAGTAAGTCGTCAAACCAGTATCCGTCTCACAATCCGACAATCTGAGGGTAACGGCTGAACGTGTTCAGCTGCAAAGTGTCGATATTCTCGTTGTTACTCTAGATGCTTCGGGAACCACCGAAGCTTCCAGTTTTCACCCTGTGCTGTCCGTATGAGACGGCTGTGCTAGCAAACTTTTTTCTTACTGCAACATCCTGGAAAAGACAAATTCGAGGGGAGAAAGAGTGCACCGGACAGCGAATTGTTCGCGATCCACTACGAGGACAACCCAATAGCGTTTGCCCTTTGCAGTTCTAATCAATCTCGATCATTTGGCGGGTCAAACACGCGCAGATGTTATGAAGGCCAAAACCATTTTGTCCGTCATAAGTTGTTTAATATACTGGAACAAGTAGAACATTTCCTTCGACATTTATTTTGTGAAACAAATGTCGAAATATACGTACAACCTGTGTCATTAAATTAAAAACCATATTTTCCAACACCATAAAAACATTGATGACGCGTACATGCCTTGCAGAGAGCTGGAGCAGAAATAAAGACATGCACTAACCCGCCGCTGGACAACTGACCACTTTTCTAAAGCAACTGTATTAATATTTCACAATCCGTATCACAATTTATTGTAATCTAAGTTCGAGACATTGAATCGATTAATTATAAAGTAAAGAATCCTAAGGAAATGCAATCCGGAAACAAAGGAAGTAGGTTACAGTGCGCTTGTTCGCCCACTGCTTGAATACTGCTCAGCAGTGTGGGATCCGTACCAGATAGGGTTGATAGAAGAGGTAGAGAAGATCCAGCGGAGAGCAGCGCGCTTCGTTACAGGATCATTTAGTAATCGCGAAAGCGTTACGGAGATAATAGATAAACTCCAGTGGAAGACTCTGCAGGAGAGACGCTCAGTAGCTCGGTACGGGCTTTTGTTGAAGTTTCGAGAACATACCTTCATCGAGGAGTCAAGCAGTATTTTGCTCCCTCCGACGCATATCTCGCGAAGAGACCATGAGGATAAAATCAGAGAGATTAGAGCCCACACAGAAGCATACCGACAATCCTTCTTTCCTCAAACAATACGAGACTGGAATAGAAGGGAGAACCGATAGAGGTACTCAAGGTACCCTCCGCCACACACCGTCAGGTGGCTTGCAGAGTATGGATGTAGATGTAGATGTAGAAGATCTTATCAAGTGCCGGGGGAGACAAATATTAAGTAAATAACAGAGAACAATTTTCAAGCTACCGGAGGGCAAATACGTTCGCAGCCCGTTGTAGAGCTACTAGACACTTGTCGAACCGTAATTCAAACTTAGGTGTCATTTGAAAGAGAAGTTTTGAAAGTCGACATTAACGTCTCGGAGAACCGCGTGTCAGCCCGCTTGTGCTTGAGGCTTCCAATACGACGACTGCATCCCGGAGTTTATTTTAACTTAGACGCGTGAAAATAATAGCACTGGCTACAGTTCTTGAAAGACAAGAAAAAATCGAAATCTGACACTGTCAAACTGGAAAAAACTTTTTATTGAAAATTGTCTAGAAGCTTCTGGATTGGTATACAACAGTTAACCGGTTTCGACTCTTTATATAAAAACTAAATGAGTGTATTTTTATTTTTCTATTTATCTTGCACTTTTAACTTTTATATTTAATGATAACTTTGCGTTTTCTTTTTTCTGTATTTTTTAGTTCTGATTAGGACTCATAAGATCAAGCCTGGCAAACTGTTGTACGTCCATGCAATGCGATCCAATTTGTGAATGAAATATGTTGAATATGGTCGATATGCTGCAAAAAGTTGGGAACGAGAGGGCGTGGGATCTAGTTTGTCAGCCATTGAGAAGGCATTAAAGTGTGCCAGTGTCCAACACCAATTTAAGATGTCATACCGATTGGTGTCATTATAGCAGGTATTCAGTAGAATAAGAATAACGACAGGGAGGATAAGTCCCGCACTGTCCAGATTGTCTAAACGAAGCGAGAATACTACACGATCAGAAAAAGAGTTTCAGCGTGGGTTAGGATGCCTTTTACAATACTGGGAGAGAATGCTACTAAGCACCATCTATAAAAGAGGGTAAACATTACTTTATTATCCGGAAAAGTTCACATTATTCGAAGGGCTCCGTGTAAACATCAAGCTTTTGTCAACTTTACATAGTCTATAATGATGCTGACGTAAGCTAAACGGTCGGAAATGCGTGTACTGTAGCGAGGGAGTCTTAAATTCACATGCACACAGACACACGCACACACACACACACACACAAGTACACGCTTTTCCGGAACACGTCTAGAACGCCCACATCAAACACTTTGTGCCTGTTTCTGTATGACTGACTAGATGCGACTAATTCTTGTCCGGTGCACTAGGGATCCAACGTGCAAAACATCAGGTCCCCGACAGCCTCAGACCTATATACAAAGACAAAAATAGTCTCAAAGCAAATATCGCAGTAAATATTATTAATATTTAAAGTGTAGAACATTGCTAACAGAAGCACAGGCAAAAACTAAAATTTTCCATATTACTGGGCTACTTAAATAAAATAAATTTGTGCAATATACATTAAAAGCAGCAAAATAGTGCAGCTAATAACAAAGGGAAATAGAATGAATGCGCAAGTCACACTTGCTACTGTTAAAATTCCGAGATTTTAAGTTAAGAGAAGAGTTAACCAGCATATTACGCATAAATCTCCTGGATGTTAAGTCAATGAAATTTGAGCTCATTAGAAGGATTACTACGCGTCGCTGTTCCCGCACACCGTTTGTGAATGGTGAGGGAAAGAAGTGAAATGGCAGCAGTATGTAGGTCTACAGACGTAAATGATACGCCAGCAGTCCGTCATTCGGCTCTCCGTGTCACTCACGCATTCCACGCTGCCCCGCAGTAGAATGAAATGCCTCCTACAAGCGTGGCGTCACTAATTGACGGACGGACCACAAGCTGAACGCGCTAAAGTGTTAAGTGATTCCTTCCGGGCGGTATAAAGAGATCAGTGGTCTGCCGCATACTTTACGGATTTAATCATACACGCCGCCGTTTCGCTTAATAATTACGCCAAATTACGAGTTTCTTAAATTACAGCGAAACGAAGGCGGGCGTCCCGGGTAGCGTGTTATTAGGCGCGTGCGGCCGACCGGCAATTTTGACACTTTGTGTATCTTTTCATATGATAATCCGGTGACAGATGCAGCGTTGCGCTCGACGCACGCAAACACGCCGCTCCCTGCGGCAAAAAAAGGAGTTGCCGCACAATTCTTACGGCGAACCTGCGCATTCAGCGGCCGGGCATGTCCGCTAATACCAGCAAATTCGTCATATCGTACTCTTTTAATTTAGCCGTTCAGCTGCAGTCCGTGTTTTGTTTTCCGATTTATTTTCCCTTTCCGTATCCTAGGAAACTCGTTATATCTCCACTGCTGCGACCCAATATCGAGTCGAAAGTCTTTGCCTCACAGCCTCATAACTCAGCTCTTTACCTAATTACGAGCATACTCCGGAAGTTTTTGATTTCTACTCCAGTGTAATATGTCCTCGACAAAGCCAGAGTACGGGAAAAATCGTGTGTTGATGTTAGCGCCGTCGGTGATGCGGGAATACAGAGGCGTCTCGCGACAACAATACGTATTTATGTTGATACGACACTGATTGTTTTTCAGTTATTTCATAAAAAAATTAAAAAACACACCTCCGTATCAAGACGAATTTTATATACAGGGTGTTCCAAAATAACACCGACAAACTTCGAGGTGATGTAGAAGATGTCTTGAGGGTAGGAACCCGTGTCCGGAAACGTACAGTGTGTCGAAGTTACAAGAGTGAGTGTGTGCATATATATGTATATTATACAGGGTGATTCCGCGATGATGTGTCAAACTTTCAGGGATGATGGAGAAGGAATGTATCAATTTGAGGTAAAGAACCCTGGTCCGGAAACGAACGAGTCGAACTGTATAACGAAAATCATTCTGATACCTCTAACAAATGGCTCTGAGCACTATGGGACTTAACTTCTGAGGTCATCAGTCGCCTAGAACTTAGAACTAATTACACCTAACCAACCTAAAGACATCACACACGTCCATGCCCGAGGCAGGATTCGAACCTGCTACCGTAGCGGTCGCTCGGCTCCAGACTGTAGCGCCTAGAACCGTACGGTCACTCCGGCCGGCGATACCTCTAACAGTGCAATACATGTACCTGTACTGTTGTTGCTAATACTGTGGGGTACGCATCTTACAGAGGTGGTAGTGTGGACCAAAACAAGAAAAAAGTCTAGTAAACATGGGCTCTAACATGCATACCTTGAGAGCTATCAGCACTTGCCCAGTAGACGAGATGTGTTTCACAGCAGCGAAGATGAACAAGTGCTCATAGCTCCTCAGTTATGCATTTTAGAACTCATGTTTGCTAGGCATTTTTTCTTGTTTTGGTCCACACTGTCACCTTTGAAAGTGGCCTACCCCACAAACTTAGCGACAACAGTATTGTTAGAGGTGTCTACTTGTTCGTTTTCGAACCAGGGTCACTTAACTCAGACTGAAACATTTATTCTTCTCCATCATCCCTGCAAGTCTGTAACATCATCACGGAACTACCCTGTATGTACATATACATCGGGCGCTGGCGCTTATAACTTCGGCACTTTGTACCGTCGTTGGATGGCGTTTTCGGACACGAGTTCCTATCCTTATTTTGTTCCTCAACACACTCCCTCGAAGATCGACGATGTTAGTTTGAAACACCCTGTATATTGCAGAAATATTATATTAACGTAATGAACTTAACTAACACCGAGGTACCAATTCGATACATAGAAGAAATTTCTTCTCCTGGTCGTCTTTTTTAAGGTGTCAGACTGCAAAAAGTTCTTGTAGTACTTTTTGGATTTACGGACACTCCGTCACCCTAGCGCACTTCCACTTGCCCACTAAACCATTCAGTCTTAATCTCGAAGACAAAGCTGATGTGTACTTGGAATAGTGGCTGAAACCAGAAGTCAGCATACCCGAAATTTGATGGCTCTACGGGATGTAATCATCAGTGAGTGGCTTCAGTTGCATATGACATACAGAAGAAACTTGTCGACTCGTGGAACTGAGGCTGTTTGGAGGCGATGTTATACGACATTTGCACCATGTCCCCTTGGGATGTCCAATTTTTTACAGTATGTTTAGGTTTCAGAGCGAATAGGCTACAATGGGTAAATCTTTCAGCACAAAGAGTGAAGGTATAAAATACGGTACAGACAGAGGGGTTGCGTTAGGTTGTTTGGGGAAGGAGACCAAACAGCGAGGTCTTCGGTCTGATCGCCTTAGGGAAGGACGGGGAAGGAAGTCGGACGTGCCCTTTCAAAGGAACCATCCCGGCATTTGCCTGGAGCGATTTAGGGAAATCACGGAAAACATAAATCAGGATGGCCGAACGCGATAGGTACAGACAAAAATGCATTATAGTAATATCATTACAACTTATCTTAGAAGAAAGATTAAGGAAAGGCAAACCTACATTTCTAGCATTTGTAGACTTAGAGAAAGCTTTTGACAATGTTGACTGGAATACTCTCTTCCAAATTATAAAGGTGGCAGGGGTAAAATACAAGGAGCGAAAGGCTATTTACAATTTGTACAGAAACCAGATGGCAGTTATAAGAGTCGAGGGACATGAAAGGGAAGCAGTGGTTGCGAAGGGAGTAAGACAGGGTTGTAGCCTGTCCCCGATGTTATTCAATCTGTATATTGAGCAAGCAGTAAAGGAAACAAAAGAAAAATTCGGAGTAGGTATTAAAATCCATGGAGAAGAAGTAAAAACGTTGAGGTTCGCCGATGACATTGTAATTATGTCAGAGACAGCAAAGGACTTGAAAGAGCAGTTGAATGGAATGGGTAGTGTGTTGAAAGGAGGGTATAAGATGAACATCAACAAAAGCAAAACGAGGATAATGGAATGTAGTCGAATTAAGTTGGGTGATGCTGAGGGAATTAGGTTAGGAAATGAGACACTTAAAGTAGTAAAGGAATTTTGCTATTTGGGGAGCAAAATAACTGATGATGGACGAAGTAGAGAGGATATAAAATGTAGACTGGCAATGGCAAGGAAAGCGTTTCTGAGGAAGAGAAATTTGTTAACATCGAGTATATATTTAACTGTCAAGAAGTCAATTCTGAAAGTATTTGTATGGAGTGTAGCCATGTATGGAAGTGAAACATGGACGATAAATAGTTTGGACAAGAAGAGAATAGAAGCTTTCGAAATGTGGTGCTACAGAAGAATGCTGAAGATTAGATGGGTAGATCACATAACTAATGAGGAAGTATTGAATAGGAATGGGGAGAAGAGAAGTTTGTGGCACAACTTGACCAGAAGAAGGGATAGGTTAGTAGGACATGTTTTGAGGCATCAAGGAATCACCAATTTAGTATTGGAGGGCAGCGTGGAGGGTAAAAATCGTAGAGGGAGACCAAGAGATGAATACACTAAGCAGATTCAGAAGGATGTAGGTTGCAGTAGGTACTGGGAGATGAAGAAGCTTGCACAGGATAGAGTAACAAGGAGAGCTGCATCAAACCAGTCTCTGGACTGAAGACCACAACAACAACAACATTAATAGTATTTGATTCTTCTCCCTTCGCTCTCTCTGTTTTCCCAGACACTCCTTTGCATATTAAAAAGCACCGAAATTCAGGCATCTGGGAAGCCGGACTCTACGTCTGATAAGCTAGGGAAGAGCAGGTATTCAGTAATGGAGAAAACATTTGCAATGTGTAGGTGAGGAGCGGGCTTTGAATCCTCGTGCAGCTACCCAAGTATGCGTTTTTCGCTGTTTCTCTAAAGCATGTATGGTGAAAGTGAGAAGGGTTCCTCTGAAAACGGGACGGTGCATGTGGTTCGGTGTTCCCGTCCAGTCACAGCTGGCAGAAGTGCGGCCGCCTGCCGCTGCTTGAGGTGTACGGCAGGTCCCGGCGAGGTGTCGCGACCGCTTTTTCTCCCGGCCTGCTCACTCTGCTTGTCCCAACAACTTCATTACCACAGACGCCGTTCGCCTACAAAATGCACCTCGTCACTTCAGCCGTACCGATATATCCGAGCCACACAGGAGAGCGGGGAGTGCCGATACGTGAGAGAAACGCCAGTCCCTTCCAGTAACGCAAGCGAAATTCGACAAGTAAATGACTCTATGTAATACGCAGAGACTGGCAACTGATTGGCCTTATAATGATCAAAAGCAGAAATGGACGAGCATACAATCTGTGAAGGCCCTATGTCTCCACATGAATAATGAGTTGAGGTGGTACCAGTCTGTGGTTGGACCAGAAAGCTCAGTTCTGCTTGTTTTGCACTTAGAAATCTGTCTCACTGCATTGGCCTGCAAACGGGAAAGCTGGCATAGTCTGCACATTTTCATTCAGTGCTTCCCTACGGCGAAATGTTCTTGGGCCATTTAGCTAGGATCACAAAGTAGTTATTCCAGGTAGTTTTGCATGGCGATTATTATGTAATGTTTAAGCCTTTCCAGTGTCATTGGGAGTCTTCCAACTACGTACCAATTCATTTACTCCACAACGTCATTTCTGATTAATAATAGGGGTGAGTTTAGGAGGAACTGTGAACCGCAACAATAGAAGGGAGTGAACACAATGGCGTATCTGAACGAGTTAAATATTAAATGAAGCATGAAAAATTTACAGAAATACTATCAAATGTTCTAGACAAACACAATGTAACGCCGGACTTTGTGTTAGCTCAAAACTAGTTAATCAAACGTAAATAGGACGCAAAAAACTGCACTAAACGACATAGTCTATCACTAACCTTAATAGAAACGAATAGCTGTCAAACGTAAGGTATGTTTCGGTCGTCCAAGTGTTTCATTCAGCGGTCTACGTCGACAAACTATATTTAGGCAATTTTTGTCAACAATACAGAGCAACTGAGATAAAAGTTTTATGAGTACGCTACGGTGTCATAGCGTAAAAACTAAAGTGGAGAAAAGTCATCATGAAGCGGTACCGTACCCAGAAAACTTCTATGTCAGCTGACTCTGGCCACGGAAGCCTACACAGTTATAAAATATATAAAGCAAATAATCTCGGTCGACAATACTGCGACGCACGTTCCTACTGATGCACAGCTGACGACAATAGAGCAGGGTACGGAAATAAATCTATTGTGCCAGTCCGTAATGTGTAAAATATGGTTTGATAAATTACTGTAATTACGGAGAATTTATTCTTAATACGCTCGAAAGTATGTCAGCGATATATTATTTCCAGTGCTTTAAAGATACTACACAATTATGCGAAAATAATCCTAAACTGAGTTCTTATTTTCAAGTCAAAACGGCTAACTTTCCGAAAAATTGGTAGTGAGGTGTGGGGTCGATGAGAGGTTGTTTGTGTGCGACGTGGATACATCGACTGTGCTTGCGTGGGAGAGCGCGAGCAGGCTGAGCAGTACCTACCACTATGCGTGGGATTTGCGGCGGTAGCGGCCAAGCAAAGGCGCTGATTATAACGCCCTCCCTCGCTCTTCCCGATTTTCAGCTCAAGTCAACCCTCCGTACTCGGAGTGATATTCTGTAATAGTAATTAGAATTTTGAAGATTCTTAAAGGACTCATTCCATCTTAATTTGAATATTTCCCGCAGCCTGAAGGCGATTTGAGAGAGCTGAAGTCGCCGGTCCCACTCGAGAAATCGGAGAGCAATTAGAGGAGCAAAAAGTGCCCGACCAGCCTCCCAATAATATCGATGCTCTCTTCCGTTACCAATGTGAGAAAACTTTATCCTGTGAGGTTCGCTCGGTGGCCACTGTCTGCTATAATGAGGTTTGTCCACAGTGTTTACTTTCCACGATAAACGCGAAACAACAAAGAGGAAAGCTGGAAGAGATTCTCGGGGTTTTTGAGTGAATGTTAGGAGACTACACCGTGTAGTAATTTATTTGGTTCCCCAGAATATCGACAACGCTATTACAGTTACGATACTTACGAGTATGCACTTTTTATCATTTGCCACGATCCATTTCGGTTTCCTTTGTTTGTAACTTATATTTGGTACTAAATTACTTTGTTATCAGATACGAAGGTTCGAGTTCTCCCTTGGGCATGGGTGTGTGTCTTACCTTTAGTGTAAGTTAGTTTAAGTTAGATTAAGTAGTGTGTAAGCCTAGGGACCGATGACCTTAGCAGTTTGGTCCCAAAGAACTTACCACAAATTTCCAATTTTTTGTTATCAGATATAAAATTCCGTACGCCTTAAATCAGTGTATCGTATCAACTGTAAGGCAGTAGACTGTATGTAATGTCAGAACAGTCCATGGAGGTACTGTCGGTTATCGTTACCCAACGGGCACAACATCGGGGCGAAAAATTGTTCGTTAGCGCAGCTGATGATGACCACAAGGTTTCTTCCCGAAATCGTGTGCCCGTTGAACACCGGAAACCGCAGCAGACCTGTGGACTTTTCAGTCAGTAGGATTTATCGGGCGAAGTTAACGAATCACAATATATGCAATGTTCCTACGTGCTAGCTTTCAGTCTATTGTCATCAAACTGGACGAGATGGAGCAGTGCCGAAGACACTACAGTTGCATTTGCTAGAACTGTACTGCGGGTTGCTTCCATAGGACCCAGATTTCGTTAACCATTATCCTCCAGTCTCAGTTTTTGCTTCGATTCTAATGATCTCAAAGTCGATTGGACGAAACACTACAAAGAGTTGCAGTCAAAGTGAAGTACGTCCGCATGCATACTAGTGTGATCTAATCATCCAAATATCGTAGAATTAAATTTTGTCTCGTCCACGTTATGTATTACAAATTTGTACAACGTTTTTGCGGGGTCATATTCAACGACCAACATTTTATAGTTTCCTATGTCGAAACACCGTTAATATAATGCAGCAAGCAATGTAGACTGAAGTTCGATTTCATTACATGTCTCTGACATTTGCAGATATAGATAATCTTTCAGTTTTACAAATGGCCTAACTACGATCATTGTTTTGACTTTGGAACACGGAACATCATTGTTATCAGCGCATTGTGAATAAAATAGAACGTACTGAGGACAACAGCATAGGAGTTCCTTATATCAGCCATCTTACAAGTCGTAAATTGTCTGCAGAATGTAAACAATAGGAGAAAAGAAGCGTAGTACATGACACGAGGACGATTCAAAGAACATCGCAGATATGGCATAACGCTAATTGCTCTCAGTTTACACGACCGTCGGCTAATGAAGTGAACTGACCGCGCTTGTCGTCCTTACAATAAACACAGTAAACACAAGTAGCCGTTTTCTATTTGTCACGTGTGCGCATCAACAGAAACAGATTCACGACCTACTTGTTGACAAGCAAGTTGTCTTAGGTCAGTATTCCCGTATCGTCCCGGTTTTTAGGTTTTGCTTCTTGCATAAGGCACATGTCATAGAAAGAATATCGGCCAAAGATCAAGGTCTGATTGCTCAATAAACGAGTACCGCTTTAGGACGAGCTGCTTGTCTGGTAGATACATGAGCGATTTTTTAGTATTGTGGATATCTTGAGTACAGGTCAGGAGTGTCACAGATATCATCAGCTGACGTAAGGCATATACTCGCCCTTCAGTGCTCCACTAAAGTGACTCCCCACCCCCGACCCCACCTCAGGTGATGCGTACTTACAAGTTGAAAACTGTTCACTGTGGGACTCATTTCTTTTTTTTAATGAACTGGTACTTACAGAGCTGGAAAACGGGAAGGTTTACTCGAAGACGTTAAATATTATGTCAAGCTTTTCATTGTGTTATCGACAGCATCTGCTTGTGCTCTCGATGAGCTACAAGATTAACAGCTCGAGGAGGTAAGGTGACGACACAATCTTTAGGGATGAAGCAATCGCATTTGGAAACCTAGTGCCTCTATCCGCTGCTACAGCATCTGGCTACTTTATGTCGTTGCGTTAACACAAATTATTGATTCCTCACAAATGAAAAATAAAATTCGATCCCTGGTGTCGAAATGTCGTACTGTGAACTGAAGACAGTCTATACTTGTATGTGTCTGGTTGATCATTAGCTGAAGTGTTTGACTAACAGAGACCACGGTTTAAACCCGAATTAGCCTCAGAACTTTGTCCTGATGCTTAACGCCGGAGACACGTGTATGGGCAAATTCCAAGATACGGTTAGTATCCTAAAGTATCTGTGGATCCAGCTGTAACTGAAAGAAGATTAATATGTAACACGAGCCGGAAAAGAGGAAGGGCGGCTAAGGAAATCGACCGTGCCCTTTTGAAAGATAAAATAGAGTGGATAGGTTTCGGGAAACCACTCCCGTATCTAAGTGAGTCAGAGGAAAGCAGTGGAAGTATCTGCCTGCAAATGCAGGATGTTGTTCGAGATGGATGTGATTATGGAGGAAACGTAGTCTAACTGCTGTAACTCGCACGTAGAAAGGAAGATTATAGCATAAACTCTCGTCGATGGTTATTAGAGGCGGAGTACGTATTCCTGTTTAGGAAATCATCGAGTGACTTAGGGCAACTGCGAAAACCTAAACCTCTAAAATACGCCTGTCTAGCACTACAATGATAACACATTTTAGAAAATTTTATTGTTTCATACCAGTCTCGGTTTCAAGCATTTTGTTCATCCTTAGGTATCTTCATTGCATTTACGGAATTAACTGTTAATCATCTGATCTTTATTTTTATTTCTACTATGAGTTTCGGAGGTTGAACGCCCATCATCTTGTCAATTAGTAAGACACGTAAGTACTGAATACGACTTTTGGGTAACTTGTGGTACTGTCTCCAGAGGTCACAGAGTGCTTTTCCTGCCATGTTTACATCACATGCAACCTAAAATCCTCTCGTTTTTATATCACATATGCCCTTAATTCCTGTGTTGAGAGCTGCGCTGAGTGGCTGCGCGGTTTGAGACTCCAATTTAAGGATTGCGCGGCCCCTCTCGCCGTAGGTTCGAGTCCTCCCTCGGGCATGTGTGTGTGTGTGTGTGTGTGTGTGTGTGTGTGTGTGTGTGTGTGTGTGTGTGTGTTGTTCTTAGCATAAGTCAGTTTAAGTAGTGTGTAAGTGTAGGGGTCGATGACCTCAGCAGTTAGGTCTCTTGGCAGTTGTCTCTCTCTCTCTCTCTCTCTCTCTCTCTCTCTCACTGGATATAAAAATAATCAAAAAATTGTGATTGGTTAGAACAAACTTGCACTTTCAACTATTACTCATAACAGTCACTGTAAACCTAACTTAAAAAGTTCGCATTTAAATTTTAATCAGTTGCCGAATGTCTGGATTACCACGGTGGCCTGCAGGACGTATAGCTGGAATCTCCCTTGCTTCCTTCGTGTTCGAATGCGAGATAACAAAACTGATTGATTCGCGGTAAGCCTCTATAGCAGAAACGGCTACTCTGTACGTTCGATAAGAAATTGTGTATCTCTGAGCTGGGACGACGAAGTCGAGAGCCGACGCAGGGGCAGCTAACGTTGCGGAACAGACACTGTCGCCGGCAAAACAAAAAACATCGAATTCGACATACACGCTGCTCGGGAAGTCTGAGACTGCGGATGAGATTTTACGAGCTGATCGGATAAGCATTTTCTTTTTCTCCTGCTGGAGATGTGGCACGTGGAACACGAGCAGCAGATAGCAGGCGCGGCCCTCCATAATTACTGCAGTACACGGCCGTTATCGCAATCACGGAGAAAATAAGCGGACGACAATATTTCGGCGCGGCGGCGGCCGTATTTTAGCAGAGAGATTTCCTTCCTGCCGTAACTCAGGGTGCGCTCCGCTTTCTTCGTCTGCGCAATCTGTCAGCGCGGCTTAGCGCGTGGCCCGCTGCAGCTCGGCGCATTCGCAACAATAATGCGAGCACCTGCACAGCAGTGGCGCACACATCTTTAAAATGCCGGCCAGCCTCGTCTGCTTTTGTAGCACAGTCCAGAATCCCTGCTGTAGCGCTATCTCAAAATGGGCTCCCCTGCCACTCGCTGCGAGACCCTACTTCTAACAAGGAAAACGTATATTATCATTAAAAATCTTACGGTAGATGCCATAAATGGTAGAGAAGCTCAGTTCGCTCTGTTCGTTCGTGAGATCCAGAGCTCTGTAGACATCGGCGCCTCACCTGATGCCGTGTTCCCTGTCTTCAACAAGGCGTTTGATACAGCTCCATACTGTCGTTTAGTGAACAAATGCGATGTTACCGAGTTTCGGATCAGATTGTCGAATGGATTCAGGACGTCCTTGCTAATAAAGCTCGGCACTTTGCTCTCAAAAGAATAAAAGCGGCAGATGTAAATGTGACTACAGGACTACTCCAAAGAAGTGTTTACAATTTGTATAAACGATCTAGTGGATGACATCGGAAGCTACTTGAGGCTGTTCGCAAACGATGCAGTTGTCTATAGGAAGGTAACAATGCCAGAAAACTGTAGAGAATTGCAGGGAGATCTGGAGGGAACTGGCGATTGACATATCGCTCATTGACAGACAAAAAAATCCACTACTGTAGGATTTTACTATTGGAAACAAGTTCCTACAAGCTTAACTGACATAAAATACTGATGCGTAACCTTCCGCCGTGGCCTAAAATAGAATGGCCACATAAAACAAACTGTAGGAGACTCAGATGCTAGTCTGAGATTCATTGGAAAAATCTTAACGAAAAGTAATTCATCCACTAAAGAATTGAATTACAAAATACTTGTTCGACCGATTCTTGAGAACTGCTCGTTCTGGGGTCCTCGCCAGGTTGGATTAACAGAAGATCCAACGAAGAGCGGCATGTTTCGGCAGGTGGTCTTTCAGTCGGTGCGAGAGCGTTACGAAGACGCTCAACAAATTCCAGTGCAGGCGCTACAAGAGAGACTTTCTGCATCATGTAGACTGTGTACTGGGAAAAAGAATATGTTCTGGCAAGAGTCGGGAAACATTTTGCTTCCTCGCTCTGATACGTCCCGCGAAATGATAACAACGAAGAAATTGTATAAACTGTAGCTCATGCGGAGGTTTGTCGACAATCATTCTTCTCACGCGACATTCGCGAGTGGAAGAGGGAAGGAAGACAAGATACGGTACCAGAAGTATGCTCCGCCATTCACCGTATGGTGGCTCGCAAGGTATAGATATGGACATACTTGTAGACAGCCTTTATGAGCTGAATGTTTACGCCGCTAAAGAGTTGTAAAGAAGAATCTACGTGTACTCACCAACTCCTGTCCGCAAAAAACTATAGCCAAAACGTAAAGCAACTCAGCTTAGGAAACTTACATACTTTTCACTTGCACATCTTCCGTACTTCTTCTCAGTTTGCAGGCTGCAGTTGCAGTTGCATGAAGCCGACGGAGGGGGACGAAGTTGAAGCTCTAATTGAACAAGCATAGGGAAGGGAGTCACCCGTGGCGTACTGAAAGAAAGCATCCCAGGTGAAACGATTTAGTGAAACCACGCACAACATAGTGCAGGAAGGACGGGTGATGATTTAAACGTCCGCAAGCAACCATTCCTGTTGTATGAATCAACTCTAAGCTGTTCACTTCTGAGTTCCTGCTAGGATGCAATTTTTGCGTATCTGAAAGACTTTGGTTCCAGTGCTACCCTTCACCCCGTTTCCCCCAGTTCCTCGCATATCTTTCACCACACTCTGTTTCTCTCAGTCACATTTTCCGTCGGCACTATAACAGCTGTAGCGAAAAACTGACAGTTGCAGTACCAAAGAGTCTGCGACACGATTGCTCAAACGAACGGCGAATCCCTCGAACACGGGCACAGTCGGAAAGAAGTGAAAAACTGTTCTTCAATGGGAGTTGCAATTTAGCAAAAAGTAGCCTTGCTAAAGACGGCGTGGAGAATACAAGGCACGGAGCATCGTATCGCAGATGGTCGCCGGGCTTCGTACAGTCGGTCGTTACTACCGCTGTCTTTCGTGTTTTATTTTCCACATTTATACGGCGCGCTACCTCCTCCCAGGACACAATTCTGTAAACCGATTCCGGTAATGACTCGATCCTTTTCAATAGGGCGCCATTTTCGAATTCAAAGGAGACATTGTTGGATTTGTATACAATGTAGTAGAGTTGTAGCCGCTCTGGCGCTGAGCCACCTGCTTCCTGTCCCAAAGGCGAGGTCTCAGCGCGCGTTAGCACTGCATTGTCGCCGTCTTCGACACGCAGCCAACAGGCCTGGAGCACGGTACTTCCTAGAAAGCAGCAGTCCCTATATGCCAGAGTCACTTATGTGTTTAGACTATTTTTTTCTTATTTTCCACGGTTAAATGCCGACAGAGGCCTGTCACAGCGTTGACTAAGGTCCACAGAGACAAAGCGCTGTCTCCGTTGGGCAAGCATCTAGACGAAAATAAGCTGACCTTGTTCCAGCAATCATTCCGACATTTGATATACGTGAAGGAGGTTTGATCACCACTCCACGCGAGTGCGGATGTAGTGATGATGCTACAACGCCACACCGCTTGGTAAATATCAATACAATTGGCGGCAGGTGAACACGACCAAATTTCTATTGAAACCTGTAACCTTCGCTAGTATTGATGGGGATGTAGAAATTACTTACAAAGCAAATTAATCAATTTTTGACCTCACTCACTGTTCTAAAGACATTCTGCGAACCAAGACTTGTTGACTGCATCGGCAGCTATACACCAAGCCTCGAGCTCACACAGCTTTGAAACAAGACAGTGATGTTGTTTTCGTGAGAGTACCGTTGCACGATGGGCCGAAGAGGCATCGTTTTGGAAGGTAGGGGATGAAAAGTATTTGTCTTTACAGGGCAGTGAAAATATCTGCACGACAGTGCAAATATCGACGGTGTATGACGCGTATTTTGCTTGTATTGAAGCTTGTTCCTGACAGTCACGGTACTTACTGTTGGTAACAGTTTTTATTTTTTTGTAAGGTCTTACGGGACCAAATTGGTAACAGTAGTACCCATTTTGGTCTTCGCCCTCAAGTGTACTTTTAGTACTGCTCGCTCCTACCTCAGGTTTTGTTTTCCCTGCAGTATTAGTTGTATGTTAATAGTGATACACAACAATATGGACAGGCTTACTGATCCACAAGATGCAAAAATTGGAGATGCAAAAGTACTGTGATGCCCTTGCCGTCTCTGAGGAAACAGCTCAACGTAGCCACTCTCCCACTGCATTCAGAAATCCATAAATGACGTACATATCGGCCATGTCCTCAAAAGTAAACCGGTCCATACTGTTAACGTACAACTAACACTGCAGGGAAAAAGCAAACCCTACGCAGAACCGAGTAGTACTGAACGAAAGCTTGCGGGTGAAGAGAACAGTGGACATTACTGTTCTCAACAGCAGGTAGCGTGAGTGAATGGAATAAGTTTGTTTCCAAACAAGATACACAGTGCATAATATCAACATTTGTTCTGTTGGGCAGATATTTTCGGTGTAACACAAATACAAACACAAATGGGGGGTAAGAAATCAAACGAAATGCAATTACTCTGTAGCTAGCCACCAGGGGCCTCAAATATCATCTACGGTAAAACTCAGAACACATTCCTGAACAACTTACGAAATTTTAGTGGTGGTGGTACGTTCCTATGGGACTAAACTGCTGAGGTCATCGGTCCCTAAGCTTACACACTACTTAATCCAACTTCAACTAACTTGCGCTAAAGACAACACACACGCCCATGCCCGAGGGAGGACTCGAACCTCCGACAGGGGGAGACGAAATTTTGTCTGTGGAATTCAGGTTCATCCTGTAGAATTCGGACAGTAAAGTAAAAGAGATTATGGAGTCAGTTTTCAACAAAATGTTGCTGCCTAGCTCCAAGTAGAATAGTAATGGCGGACAGAAAAGATTAGACGAACAAATAATGTCAAATAATCCCGGAACGTGACAGAGACATAGAGAATGGTTGTCGATGACAATAGTGACGGCGTCGCTTACCTCACGGTAGTAAAGGAGGCGAGTCCTCGCTTTCCGAATAAACGGCCGGAGAGCTAACTGACTTGGCCAGCTTCAGTGCGAAAGCGTTGAGCCTAATCCGCATTAAGCAAAGCACTTGCCTGGCGATGATACCTTTCTTAGTAAGCACGAGCTGTGTGCGTGGACGCATTGTCGCTATGCACCTCCGTTGCTGAATAAGGCGTCCAAGACAATGGCGACATTCATTCGTAAACATATTTACTGTGAATTCTTCTCTGGTGTATGCACCTCATTCAGGTAACTCGATCCTAACAGTATCGTTGCCACTGAAACTCTCTTCGAGAAGAGCGTATTATTTTGCAAAGAAGTCTTATTTTCTTAATTTCGTTAGTCGAAATCGATGTTTTGGAAAGCCTGCAGCTCTGTCATTCGTGATTTAAATAATGAAAAACTGCACCAAATACTTACTTATTTAATGCTTAGCACACCTGGTTTCGAGGATTTATTCTCATTTTCAAGTGTGTTTCTTTACATAATTTTTTTCAATATGTTCACGACAGCTAGTCCACGTATTTCGCGGTCCTTGCGCTTCATTCCATTAACTATTAAATAATGTTAGAAACATTATTTCTGCTAAAGATATTTGTTAAGAATACTGGCACTATTATGAGGGTGAAACACTATCAAAATTCTGGCCTTTTTTTGGTGCTCTAGGCTGAACAATGAAACCGAGGTCTGTCTTTCCATTAGGTAAACATCAATCAGTTCCCATCTATTAAGCAAGCTGAGATAGCCGTTCATCTCTGGTGACCTGGCTCTCGACGCAAAGATAAGCATAAAAAATTCTCTTAACTTGAAAAAATGATTCTTCACCAACCTCAAATATAAACTGACGTAACTCCGACGTAGTTTAAGCAGAAGAGAAAATGTTGTAACCTCATGATTACAAAACTTCATGTATCCATTTTTTTGGCACATGACATTGGACAGAATCAGTTGTGGTAGAAACCAGTTTACGTTCTTAATTACCAGTCAATGAAGCAATGGCCGGACTGAAAATCTGATTCTCAGAGGCAGATTGCACGAAACCAACCGATTCATCAGATAAATTCAGTCTTTTGTACTATTATGGAAACTACAGTCATCTAAAATACGTTTTCTTTCGATTTGACAACTTCCAAGTAAATCACTATAGAAGAATTTTACACGGTTAAGCGCAGAAAAAAAGCCAACACTCAGAAATATCGATACGAATAGTAAGCAGAAATAGTGAAAATGAAGATGGAGACGACGGTAGAAAAGGAGTAGGCCACATAAGAGAAGGAGAAACAGGTAATGGAGGAAACATCCAACTATTCTCTACTTCTGAAAAATATTTGTTGTGTTGCATGCCACATGAGACCAAATCTAGACAAAACTCCTACAACCGCAAGGATTTACGGTATAGATGAATGCAAAAACGTGTCTCGTTCACTGAATGTCAACTGTTTACAAACAAGTACACGGAATATGTAGTTCTGGTCGCCATCGCGTCCGAATGACCGAAAAAGTTTTCTTACGCTCCTCACAGCGACGAATTTAAATAAAATAACATGTTTATTAACTAATTATCCAAACTAAGAAAAAAATGTCAATGAATCGTACTGTTACTCCGAAATGTGTTCGTAAATGTAATTATCTCACAAAACCTAATGAGGTTTCTAAGCTCGTATAAGACTACTATTACGCTGTGTAAAAGTTCGATAAGCAAATACTTCTCAGTGTAGTGCCTATTTGTAATCCATGAAAATTATCTCCGATTGCTCTTAGCCACTGAGAAAGTTATATATCTCTCCAACAAAAGGGGAAAAAAACGTGAAATGTGAAGATAAGCTACTGCAGAGAAAAAGGAAAGAATTGCTGTGATTGTACAATGTCAGAGAAGACATTAGCCTGACCGTTTTAAAATGAATAGCCTCGCTTTAAAAGGTTCGCTCCCAAGTGGCATATTATTTAAGGTAGTGTGAAAATTCTCTTCAGAGAAGGCGGGTGATAAGAGCGAGGGGAAAAAAGGAATTGGAAGGGAGGGGATGAAATAAATTCCTTTGATATTGGAGTGTTCGGCGTGGCGTCCAGCAGAAGCCGTCGTAGGGCTTGCTTACTGCTGTCCTTAACGAGTGTCCCAGAAATGGCTCCGGGAAATGTCTGAGAAAGAAATTAAAAAGAATCTGCCCTCTCATCTCGAATAAAAAGGAATTTAATGAAGTGGAGGTATTTTACTGTGCCTTATGTTCGGGAAGGGGAAACGATTGGCTGCAAAGATTTCAAAATTCAAAAGGTCTCGCCATTTTTGCAACAAGTATTCATACCCACGAGAAAGATATTTTTACAGTTGCGTGCGCAGATTTTTTTTGCGGTCGAGTATAATCTTCTATAGACTAGCAGTATTTCCCTTCAATGTGCCTTTTCTGTCCAGCGGATCTTGTCCAGGAAAATGTATACAGAATAAATTCCATAATCGATTATTTAGAAAATTGTACGACCCCTGGCAACCGGAAAGGGCAGTTAAAATTGCATGTGCCTCGTAAAAAATTAAAGATGCCGTTGACTATTAGTCAATTCATCCTCTGAAAGTTCATGGGTCAACTTCTTTATGTAATTCGCGTAGTGAAATACCAAAACCGAAGAAGTTCTAAGATACTGTGGCACTGGTGACTCGAATTTATTTACACCGATTAAATAAAGGAATAGCTACAGATGGAAATGTACTACATGGCAGAAAAAGAGGTAATGATTTCAGATATGGATTTTTATTTTCTAGTTTTTTAATTTTTGCCGAAGTCATAGACTTGGACTCGGTTTTTCTTGGCCACTGACGGAATTTGTGCTTTCGGTGTTTTACCTTCTCTTGCCCTTGAAAAACCCTTTCCGCACAATCACGACGCTGTTCTAGTCGAGTTTCGCACATAAATAGTCAAAAAGATATATACACAATCTGATCAAAAGTATCCGGACATGCTCAACAACGTACGTTTTTTCATATTAGATGCATTGTGCTGCCACCTACTGCTAGGTACTCCACATCAGCGACCTCAGTAGTCATTAGATAACGTGAGAGGACAGAATGGGGTGCTCCGCGGAACTCACGGACTTCGAACGTGGCCAGGTGATTGGGCGTCACTTGTGTCACACGTCTGTACGCGAGATTTCCACACTCCTAATTATCCCTAGGTCCACTCTTTCCGATGTGATAGTGAAGTGGAAACGTGAAGGGACATATACAGCACAAAAGCGTACAGGCCGACCTCGTCTGTTGACTGACAGAGACCGTCGACAGTTGAAGAGGGTCGTAATGTGTAATAGGCAGACATCTATCCAGACCATGACGAATGACGGCACAGAATGTGGCGATCAGACATCAGAGGGTGGGTATAGCAAGTGCCCGGTGAACGTTATCTGCCAGCATGGGTAGTGCCAACAGTAAAATTCGGAGACGGTGGTGTTATGGTGTTGTGTTTTTCATGGAAGGGGCTTGCACCCCTTGTTCTTTTGCGTGACACTATCACAGCACAGGCCTACGTTGATGTTTTAAGCACCTTCTTGCTTCCAGCTGTTGAAGAGCAATTCGGGGATGGCGAGTGCATCTTTCAACACGATCGAGCACCTGTTCATAATGCACGGCCTGTGGCAGAGTGGTTACACGACAATAACATCCCTGTAATAGACTGACCTGCAGACTCCTGACCTGAATCCTACAGAACACTTTTGGGATGTTTTGGACCGCCGATTTCGTGCCAGTCCTCACCGACCATCATCGATACCTCTCCTCAGTGTAGCACTCCGTGAAGAATGGGCTGCCATTCCTCAAAAAACCTTTCAGCACCTGATTGAACGTATGCCGGCGAAAGTGGAAGCCGTCATCAAGGGTAAGGGTAGGCCAACGCCATATTGAATTCTAGCATTACAGATGGAGGGCCCCACGAACTTGTAAGTCATTTTCAGCCAGGTATCCGGATACTTTTGAGCAGATAGTGTACTTATAATTCTCTCCTTTTACTTTCGAGTGTAAGCCTGTTAGTATATTTTCATTCCAAGTAAGTGGAGATTCTAATTGGCCCGTGTCTATGAAATTCTAACTTATGGGCAAATGCTTCAGCTTCTTTGCCGAGGAGAGAACGTTGACATGAATTGATCCCAGCTGAGTTTTCTGTGTCAGATTACTGTGCCAAGCATTGCTGGGATCCAGAGGCTAATCTATCTGCTTGGAAATGGTAAGTGCCAGAACAAAGTAAGGTCTTCCCTCACAGCTTCGTATCACAGAATATTCCTCTTCATCATGTGTCTCTGATAAAGAAGTACGAAAAACTATTGCTTTGTTTGGTAGAGAAATCACAAAATCTTTGTGACATTGGCGTAAGAAATCACTAACTATAAAGAAAGGAAAGAAGGAAGATAACGGTGTAACTTCACATCAACGACAGGTACGTAGATATGGGGCCAATACTCACATCAGCTGAAGGATCGGGATGGAAATCGGCTGTGTCCTTTCAAAAGGAGCCAGATATCTCCAGTGTAATAACCACTACGCCACCTCGCTCGCTTCAAAAGTATCAAATATAAATGTTCCACACATAACAGCAAAGTTTTTTGCTGCCATTAATTGAATGAACAAAATAAACAAGTGATAAACGGCCCAAATGACAGTGTTACACTAACTTTCATCCATTTATTTCACATCACAAATACTAGTTTACAAGCTTAAAAGCCCAAACTCTGATAGCGTGATCAAAGCAAACATTTAACGTAACAGAGCCGCATAAAATGAATATTTTCCATTAGTAGGTAACTGTGATGAAAGTAAAACTATCGAACTGCATGTTTCCAGTATCACATTCAAAATCGAAGAAATTCTTCGTAACTGACACACTTGTTTAACTTAAGCTTGTTTCAGACGAAACTGCATCCAATTTGTGGTACTTTTCATTTGGTGTGTTTGTCTGACAAGCGACTGTTCCTAGCACGCTGTGAGGAACAAAGTGATTATGTTCGCACTTGTAACGGGAAGAATCTACAGAAGTTAGAATTGCCGAATGAATTTGTCTGAAACTCAGTGTTTCAGATACAGTGAACGGAAATCAGATTCAAGAAAGTGAAACCTTAAATCTTATTCTAATATTTTTTATGGCGTTCTCTCATACCCATAAGTGGCATCTGGTCAACCCTGTAAACTACTCAAATATTATTTTAAGGAGGCGGTGGTATACACCTTTTAAATATGTGACTTCGTAGGCTTTCCCAGGGTAATAAGTCTTCAAAGTCTCTTCGGGTTTGCTGCCGCGTCCTAAAATCAACTCGATTCAATATTTCGGTGGTCCTACTGTTCGCCATCTTCAGGAGAACGGTGCTTCTGCTGCTGGGTTCCGCTAAGATTTGAGGACTCCTGAAGATGGTGAACAGTTGGATCGCCAAAATATTGAATCAAGTTGATTTTAGGATCCGATACATTTTAAATATTTAAAAAAAGACTAAAAAAGGGGAACAATAGCGATATGTCTTTTTAAACAAACTAGCAGTTTCAGTGAATTTACAGACCATCTTCAGTAATTACATGATATGCATAATTTGTATCTAGACCAGTTTTACACATTAACTGCATCATAGTTACGTAATGCGAGAAAGCACCCGGCAATACGTTAACGGAGCACACGGGCATACCTAAGGAGTGGCTGTTATTTCACTGAAGCTGCAGTTTTAATAAAGTTACTAGTAGCTGTTATGTCAAACTGCGGTATTTAAATATTTCAAAATTTGTTTGTAAGCTCCGTTATAAACACTGAGGGAGAACTGGGGCTGTTAATACGACATAACAGCAGAAAACGTCTAATAATGAACAGTGGAGACTCTACGCCTAATACACTTATAGCATTCGTGGTGGACGGAGAAGAGGTACACAGGCGGAGCTTTGACACATCTCTTCGTAGAACGTCCGAATCTAGAGCTCTGAGACAGGCGTACCACGTAATGGAGAATTGGCTAACGGCTGAGTCTCGCAGGGAGAGTTACCTGGTGGTGCGGTGGAGGGACGGGTACCGGCACGGGCACCGGTACCGTCAGCGGGTGCAGCGGGGGCGGCGGGGGCGGCGGGGGCGGCGGGGGCAGCGGAGGCGGCGGCTGCGGAGGCGGCGGCGGCGGCCGCCAGTGGTCCTGCGGCGGCGCCGAGCACTCGTGCTGGTACATAGCGCGCACCAAAAATGCCTACTCCGGCAGCGATTAATTCGCTGACTGAATCTTGACCGACATTCCGTTTTTCACATTTATAGAAAAATTGCGCTCCCGATAAGAGGAAAATCTTGCGGACTAGGTCACACGGCAGGGACCCGGCTTCCAGTGCGATAGCCGGCTAAGCGCCCTGTTCTACAGCCTCCCCCCTTCCCGAAGCCCCGTCGCCGTTCCGTGACGCACGACGAAAACTTCCCTGCGCTGCCGAAAGTTGACAAAAAAGGACAATCAAAGGTGGTAACTAGTTCGAACGAAACGGCAAAGGACACGCTGATTCGCTGCAAACGAGCTGCACTACGTGGACGCTAGGAGCGGCACTTAGGCGCTTTACGCTCTGAGTTCGGCCCACGATAAGACGCGCATTTTTACGAAATGTCTAGGCGGCGCCATTTTGAAAGAGTGTCGTCATGACCGCGCGCTGCACGAGCAGAAGCAGTTGCCTGCTCCGACGGAGGCGACCAGCATCTCGACCGTCCCTCAACCTGCTCGAATTTCGCCTTCGGTAACTGTGTTCTCATTCTTTCCATTTGGGTAAGAGGGTAATTAGTTAACATTTTAAATAGTTATTTGCGGTCCCTCCATCCACGTTATGGCTACATCAGCCTAAGGAACTAACACTGCCTGTTCTCGCTCTGTCTTCTCAAAATAACGATTTCCTCAATTCTTGTCACGCAGTTTGAACGACAACAACGACTCAGACGCTTTATTGGAGCCTGCCTTTTTTCTCGGACAGTTCGAGTGTGAATACGCAGTACTTACAGAGTATGTAGTGCATTGGCAGACTTTAATTTGAGCTGGAATGTATCGATTTTCTTCAGTCGTAGTTTTAAATTGTGCCTACAGCTATTAGGAAACTTACGTGATAATGCAGAATCGAATGTTGGTGAGTGGTCCGTATAAGATACGTTCCCTGTCTAAAATTCCGGCGAGATCAAGGTATTCGCTGATTTGAAATTCGTCAGGCCAGATAATTCTAAAATTACGAAAATATCTTGACGTTCCAGAAAACGAGCCAGTGTCCCAAGAGAAGCTTACAATTATGAACCTGATACTGATTATTGGCTTTTTTATTTATCTGTAATGGAGGCCGTTAGTGTTTAACGTCCCGTCGACAACGAGGTCGTTAGAGACGGAGCGCAAGCTCGGGTTAGGGAAGCATTGGGAAGGAAATCGGCCGTGCCCTTTCAAAGGAACCATCCCGACATTTGTCTGAAACGATTTAGGGAAATCACGGAAAACCTAAATCAGGATGGCTGGAGACGGGATTGAACCGTCGTCCTCCCGACCGCGAGGCCAGTGTGCTAACCACTGCGCCACCTCGCTCGATATACCTGTAATGGAGAACCACATACATTTCCCATTATTTTTGAAGAACAGGAGCCGACAATCCATTACCATACATCCCTTAACAAGTCTCCGAACTACACGACAAGACCAGCAAGACAAACCGGGAGAAAAAGAAACTGATTTCACAGATAACTAACGAATGTACAATCCTTCGTGCCAATATTTCCACATGATCAGTACTTTCTGAAAGAATTAGCCAAATAACAGCTACTGCACATACGACGCTGAGGCTTTTGGTGTGCTTTTGCAGCATTACCTGCTTCGGTCCTATCAACAAATGCGTGGACGCATGAAGGGAGGTTGGAATTTCACGGCAGTAAAGGACGAAGTTAGCTATACACTAGATGATGACACCATCACGGTCTTTTCTTAAAGCACTTCAGGTAAATTACGAGAATGATAACCTGCTTAGGTAATCTGAACAGTATTGCTTTCGGCTGCGAACACATTGTTTTAGCCACTAACTACTGCGTTATCTCACATAGTGGAAGTTTACCGAGGACCAAACAGCGAGTGTCCATAATCCATTTAAATTAAAGAACGCGTCAAAGAAGGAAGGAAGGAATATTCGGTTTAACGTCACGTCGACGTCGAGGTCATTAGAGACCGAGTACAAGCTCAGATTGTGTCAAGGATGGGGAAGGAAATCGGCCGCGCCATTTCAAAGGAACCATCCCGGCATTTGTATGGAGCGATTTAGATCCACTGGGGGCCGAACCGCACAATAACCCTGGGTTCGGTGTGGGGCGGCGGTGGGGTGAGTGGACTGCTGTGGCCTGTTGTGGGGTTGTGAACCACTGCGGGCTACAACGAGGACGTAGCCTTTTCGTCGTTTCTAGGTCCCCAGTTCCATACAATACAATATGATACAAGTAAACTATTTATCATTTCAAAAGTAATTGCCATAACTGTTAATAGATTTATCCCACTGTGAGACAAGACGCTCATGGAAAAATGTTTGCAGTTGCCTACAGAGCGATGAGTTTACCCAGGTGTGCGCCGTTTCGTCTGAAGAAAATCGACGGCCACGAATATCTTTCTTCAGGGCGCCAAAAATACGTCAGTTGTATGGAGAGAGATAGGGACTGTATGGAGGAACTGTAAGGGCTTCCCACATGTTGCCAGGTTGTTTCGACTACGTTTCAGAAGTTTCGCTGGTAAGCCCATAAACTTCCCCCTCATAGTCCCTATATCTCGCTATACGATTTCCATAATTTTAGAGCCCTGAAGAAAGACATTCGAAGCCGTCGAATTGTTTCAGACGAACAGCTGCAAGCCTGGGTAAAATCATGGCTCCGTATTCAATCGCATACATTCTAGCACGCCTCACAATGGGATGGATCTATTAACACTTATGATGCTTACTTTTGAAATAATAAAGATTTTGCTTTTTGTTTTCCATCTGTCTCGTTTTCATTTGACTGCCCCTTGTATATACTCGACGTCCCCTGTTAGTCTTACCTGATACGGGTCCCGTACACTAGAGTAGTATTCAAGTATGAGTCGTACAAGTATTTTGTATGCACTCTCTTTTGTAAACAGGCTGTATCTTCCCATCACCTTACCAATGAGTCGTAAGCCTTTCATTTGTTTCAGCTAGTACTGTAACTATGTGGTCGTTCCACTTCATCGCTCTACACATTATTACTCGCCAGTGTTTAAATGACACGAGTGATTCTAGTTGTGACTCATTATTCCGGCTCACAAAGGATGTCACGCTTTTAAGTTATGTGAAGTGCAAAACCTTGCATTTCTCTTCATCAAGAACGAGTTTCCAAACTTGACAGAAGGCTGACATTTTGAGGTGAAATATCTGAATGTTACTACAATTTATACCGGCTGCAATTGACTCATATATGACTGCATCGTCTATGAAGCAACTAATTCCACCCGCTAAGTCAATAATGTGTTACATGAACAAAAACTGCCCTGTTACATTCGCCTGGGACACAGTAGATGTAACGTTGGCATTTGTATCCTGCCTGTCAGGAAATTTTCAGTACAGTCGCAGACTTTGTTAGACATCCCATAGGAACTTAATTAATTTATAAGGCGTCAAAAGCTTTTCGGAAGATTAGAAACAATGAATCAATTAAGTTTGCTTTATCCATAAGTAAGAAGATATCACGCGTGACGGCCGCGATCGATGTTTTCGAGAGCTACTTCTGGCAGGCAGACAGCGTTTCTTCCTCAGCCCGTTCATTGGTCTAACCTGCCGCCCACAAGTAACGCGAGCGATAAGGTCATCTTTTAAGTCCTATAGTACAGGTGAAGAAATTGGAAGAGCGGTGCAGATAATGCTGGAAAACACGGCGTCCCCAAGTTGCAGCACTGCAGGACACTGATGTTAGTGTGGGACTTGCATCACCGTGAGGTTGGGGTTGGTCGCGGCGCGCGCTCTCGATTCAGTTATGCAGCGCGCCTTTATTTATCTGGCCATCGCGGGCATATGCAAGTCAGATGGAGCGCGGATGCAGCCAGCCAGCCCTTTGTTCCCAGTCGGTCAGCGGCCGCGCGGCCCGTCAACATCGCAGTCCATTCACATACGCGGCCAGCACGTGGAATCACTCAGCAAAAACTCTTTCCTGGTACCCTCACGTCGAGTCACCCTCAATAATACATTTTACAGTTGCGTTACCGAGCGAGATGGCGCACTGTTAAAGTCTTCCCGCCCCAATGTCGGATCTCGTCCGACATACTTATTTTCCGCTTTGGCTCCATTGTTCTTGTGTAAAGTATTCTCGTTTTACCTGTCGCGTCAGATCTGGGTACAATCTCTCGCTTTCGACGAAATCCTTCCAAATCCAGGAACAACTAACTATCGTATCTGTCGTCGTAGTTACTATTTATAACCCCTAGATACTTTATAATTTGTAGATGCTGTCAGAGATCGTGTCGATGTCTGTACTGGTGGTGCCAGCCTTCTCGTAGGAATGTAACCAATTCAACGCATATCTCTCTGTCTACTCAGCGTCGAGAGGGCATCTCCACCCGCTACTACGATTACAGCCGTTGTTGATGTCGTCCTCTCACATTCTAATTTCTACTGCTTCTTTAATAAAACAACCCCAGTATCTACAACTGCAACAAGTCTCGTTCTATAGCACCCACTCTCGTCATTAGAGCAACTTTTCTGCTCTACAGTATACTCGTAGTATGCTACGTGCCTAGATGTTTGCAACAGACCGTGCCCGTTCCACGTTGTTTTTGCTTGTATGAAGGTGCCAGACAGAAGTGCGATAAGTGACGATGATACTGTGAAACAGCTTCGGGAAAATACTGTGGATTGTTCAATTGGCTCTAAGCACTATGGGACTTAACTTCTGAGGTCATCAGTCCTCTAGACTTAGAACTGCTTAAACCTAACTAACCTAAGGACATCACACACATCCAGGATTCGAACCTGCGACCGTGGCAGGCACGTGGTTCCGGAGTGAAGCGCCTAGAACCGCTCGGCCAGCGCAGCCGGCTAGACCGTCGATGAATGAGGGTTTAGGGATGAGAGTGGGCAAGAAGAATCTCTTCCACAATGCAGTGTTGCAAGTCGCACTGAATCTGAAATTAACGACGAAGGAGTAAGCGGCGAAGTTGTACAATCTGACGGATGAAAATGGACGGTTTACAGGACTGTGATCTTATGAACTTCGTGCACTCCGTCAGACAACAGGGTTTCATGCCTCCTCACGGTACTCGGCCAACTATGTAACTCTTAACACTTGCAGCCCTTTTTTACGAATGATCGTATTCACGAAATTGTACCCACAACAAGTAAATACGCAGCAGAGAAACTATGGAACTGACTTCACGAACAAAACATTAAATGTCTCTCTCATGGAAAGATATTTCATTAGAAGAAATTGAGGTATTTATTAGGGTAATACTGAAAGTGGCTCTGAATTCGAAGGAGGAATTGGTTACTATCTTACCGACCAAACCGAATCTCATTATTCAACGGTGATTTCTCCCGTCTCCGAATTTTATAGATAAAAATAATGAACGTATGGCAGTTCTGGCCGAAAGACCCCGTCTAGGGATGTTCACCCACGTAGTGCAAGTCTTTCTATTTGACACGACCTGGCAGGAAATCGAACCCCGGACCCAGCGATCTTATCGCTACACCATGAACTGTAGACTTTGTAAATATATACTGAGCCTATTCCTTTCCTAAATAAATGGCAGTATGGTTGGTCAATTGGGAGACTTGTCCGGCCACCCTGGCGTTCACATCTGCACCTCACAGTCCATTCACAGATGGTGCACATCCGCATAAGCACAGGGTTCTCGAGCCTTTTCTCTTGTGGTCTCTAGGTAACATCTATGTTGTAAAACTTTCAACAACCCGAAGGTTGGTTTGACCCCACAGTGCCTTGCTATGCATGTTACTACTGGGGATTGTATGCCGTTGCTTCCTCCGACCTCACAACTGATTTAGCCAGACAGTTATTGGGGGAATCTACAGTTTAACGCAGACTCCGAATCACAGTACAACACGGGTTTTTCACGTTAATAAATACTGCTAGAGGTGAAAGAAGTAAGAAACGGTGGATACAAATACTACAACTAATCGAATCGCCGACTTTTCAAACTGTGACCTCTGAGGCTTTGAGCGGCACACCGGCTAAGTAATAGGTTTCTTTATCCGTTTTGGTACATCCAGACTTCGAAATTTATATCTTTTGGTGGCGTACTACACTTCTTTCGTAGTGTTCTTCACTAGACCTGGTTGATCAATATCGCTACGGTGGCGCGATTACTAAACTCTTTCATCAATTCAACTTGATAATGGTTCCAGCGTGACTCTATTGTCGGTCGGAGAATGCTTTTGTATGCGACCTACTTCAGGCAAATGCAAAGGTACTTCCTCCTCAATCCAGGGGCAACTAAGGTCATCTATAACAGCTGCGCGCTTTCCTAAATTGCTTAGGGCGAATGACTGGATGATTCGTTTGAAAAGGCACCACCGGCTTCCATCCCCACTCGGAGCACCTGCTCCGTCTCTGATGATCATGTCATCGACGGGACATCAACCACTAAGCTCTTTCTTTATGCTTGGGTAATGGGTACTTCAACTGTAATTTGTTTCTTTTTTGGAGCACACAGGTATTTTCTTACCGATTTTGCCCAGAGATGTATCTGTTGTTTACTTTATTTGCAATCGATTGCGAAGCTTTTGTAGCTTCATGTTTAGGCACTTAGGCACAATTGTCTAGTTTTATTGCTACACCGCAGCATCTTCTAATGTAGTAAATATACACTCAATAGCCAAAGAAAGTGGTACACCTGTCTAATATCGTGTAGGGTCCTGGCGAGCAAGCAGAAGTGTCGCAACACGAAGGGGCATGGACTCGAATAATGTCTGAAGTAGTGCTCGAGGAAACTGACACCATAGGTCCTGCACAGCTGTCCATAAATCCGTAGGATTACGAGGGGGTGGAGGTCTCTTCCGAACAGCACGTTGCAAGGCATCCCAGATTTGCTCAATAATGTTCATGTCTGGGGAGCCTGTTGGCCAGCGGAAGTGTTTAAACTCAGAAGAGTATTCCTGGAGCCATTCGGTAGCAATTCTTTACGTATGGGGTGTTGTCGCATTGTCCTGCTGGAATTGCCAAATCTGTTGGAATGCACAATGGACACGAATGGATGTAGGTGATCGGATAGGTTGTTTACATACGTGCCACCTGCAAGAGTCGTATCTAAACGTTTCAGGGGCACCACATCACTCCAGCTGCAGACGCCCCACACCATTACAGAGTCTTCACCAGATTGACATGCAGGGTCCATGGATTCATGAGATTGTAACCATACCCGAACACGTCTATCCACTCAATACAATTTGAAATGAGACTCGTCCGACCAGGCAGCATGTTTCCCGTCATGAGCAGTCCAATGTCGGCATTGATGGGCCCAGGCGAGGCGTAAAGCTTTGTGTAGTGCAGTAATCAAGGATGCACGAGTGGGCCTTTGGCTCCGAAAGCCCATATCGATGATGTTTCGTTGAATGGTTCGCACCCTGACACTTGTTGATGGCCCAGCATTGAAATCTGCAGCCGGCCGCGGTGGTCTCGCGGTTCTAGGCGCGCAGTCCGGAACCGTGCGACTGCTACGGTCGCAGGTTCGAATCCTGCCTCGGGCATGGATGTGTGTGATGTCCTTAGGTTAGTTAGGTTTAAGTAGTTCTAAGTTCTAGGGGACTAATGACCACAGCACTTGAGTCCCATAGTGCTCAGAGCCATTTGAACCATTTTTTGAAATCTGCAGCAATTTGCGGAAGGGTTGCACTTCTGTCACGTAGAAAGATTCTCTTCAGTCGTCGTTGGTCCCGTTCTTGCAGTACCCTTTTCCGGCCGCAGCGATGTTGCAGATTGGGTGTTTTAACGGATTCCTGATGTTCACGGTACACTCGTGGAATGGTCGTATGGGAAAATCCCCACTTCATCTCTACCTCGGAGATGTTGTGTCCCATCGTTCAGACACACTTAAATCTTTATAACCTGTCATTGTAGCAGCAGTAACCGATCTAAAAACTGCGCCATACACTTGTCTTATATAGGAGTTGCCGACCGCAATGCCGTATTCTGCCCGTTTACATATCTCTGTATTTGAATATGCATGCCTGTACCTGTTTCTTTGGCACTTCCGTGCATAACAAAAAAAAAAAAAAGGTTCAAATGGCTCTGAGCACTATGGGACTTAACAGCTCAAGTCATCAGTCCCCTAGAACTTAGAACTACTTAAACCTAACTAACCTAAGGACATCACACACATTCATGCCCGAGGCAGGATTCGAGCCTGTGACCGTAGCGATCGCGCGGTTCCAGACTGAAGCGCCTAGAACCGCTCAGCCACCAGCGGCCGGCCCGTGCATAACACCTTTGTCCAGTTAGTCTTCGATTTACAACATTAGAGGATGCAACAGCAACAATATACACATACGGGTGTATATCCTTTCGACAACTATGCACAACTGACTAAATATGAAGCTATAAAAGGTTTCGAAAACGATTATAAATAAAGTACACAAGGAGCACAGCAGGGTAGGAATACAGCCTGCGTGCTCGAAAACAAATGTAAACACAAAGCTCTCTTTATTCCTACTTTGGAGAAATGCGCTCAGTGACAGACGGTCTGATGTGTACGACATAATGACTAGGCACCCTTTTAAGGACTGCGGCGCAGCGTCAAATGTAAATAGAAACGAAGAGACGAACGGCTCTGCCGACAGGAGCCTACGGTTGTCAGTCGTTGCGGCTGGTCCAGGACCACGTAGAGGTGGTAGCCAGAACGCCAGGCGTTTCAGCGGAAGGGAAATGTGGTGATGAGATCGCGCAGACGCAACGGGAGGCGGAGAGAAGGAAAGAAGGCTCGTCTGAGAAAATGTGAGAAACAGGCAGAAGGGGGCAGAGGAGAGAGTGAAAGCCGGCCTCTATTCCTGTCGCGGAAGGTCGGCGGACGTTCAACCCGGCATTTTATTTTTCGCGGGCCGGCTTATTTTGACCGCCGGCTCCTCGTTAGCAGACTAGACGGCAAGCCTGACCTGCGCCACTGGCCGCTGTGTTGTCCCTCGGCGCGCCTCGCAGTATTTTTAGGAGGGCCGGACCCACACTTCTCACGCGGCTCGCCAAAAAATCCGGGCTGCTGCGGTCAAGTGGACGCGCAGCGGAGGGGAGGTTAGCTTCCTCGAGGCGGGGTCCGCGCCTCCGGTCGGAACACGGCCCAGGGTGGGGTAAAAAGGACGAAGTGTCATCGTCCATTACAGACCCAGAGAACGCAGCCCTATTCTTCTGCCATCAGAAAGCTTCTAAAGACGTCCCGCTTCAAAGCAAATACAAAATTTGCAGACGAATGTCACTAATGTCCGCCTGTTGTGGAATCGCATCGTTAAATTTAGCTCGAACATTATAATGTTCCAGGAGGAAGAGTAGCTACTCTTAAGGAATCGGCACGGCATGAAACACTGTTCATTTTTTCACTTATGATGTCTGCAAACTCTAAATTCGTGTTAAGAGTTCGTAATTTTCGAAGGGCGTTCTACACTGTACCACCTCGTCGATCAAGAATAAAGATACGATAATACTGTATCTATACAGGTATGTGACTGGCTCGAAATAGCTTCTACTTCTACTAGTTGGGATGCGAAACCACTACGAAACTACAATAATACTACGCCCTTAGTATGTCGTTCAGCACCGAGATATTGAGCTCAAATTTTAGGTAGAGTCCCGAAAGTCGTCCCAAACTGCGATACTGAGTCCTGGCCAGTATGCACATTATTGAGTCGGAGAGAAAGGGAATGAATGTACGATGTAGCGCCCCGTCCACTACGAGACAACACTTGCTCGGAAGACTGGGAGGAACGTCGAGTCCTTTTTACAGGAAAGATCCCGAAGTTCGTCTCAACTAATCTAGGGAAAGCATGGAAAACGTAAAACCGAATGGACAGTCGGGGATTTGGCAGTCCGTTCCTGCACAGGGCTAACTCGCTCTGGTGCAGCCAATAAAGGATCAATGAGTCAGGATAGATGACCTGTTGATAAGCAGTACGCTTCTGTCCGTATTCACAGCGAGATACCATACGATACGATGGTGGACGATTAATGCAGACTGATCTTTGTGTGACATACTGTCTCCAGGTAAATTCTTAATTGCATATTAAAAGCCAACTATGTTTTAGGTTTCTTCAAATGCATAGCCTTATATTTCTCCACACTTAGAGCTAGTCGCAGTATACTGTTATATTTCCAAAATTTAAGTGTATATTACTGCATTATTTATCGTACATCGCTCCTTTATACGTGGTGCATTGCCATTATTGTGGCCACCGCCTATGTTCGACATCATCGTACAACAACCAGTCACAGACGGCACGTGGTAATGCTAGCAGTCGAGAGTATATAAAGCGTGTCGTGGTCCGTGGAAACAGTGCAGTCGCTGTCGTAATGAGGAAACGGGGCGATTTGTCTGGCGTCCAAAAGGGGATGATCACTGGATTTCGGGCCAAAGGTGGATGAATTTCCGAATCGGCTAAGTCCGTGCCCAACAGTGGTTAACGTGTACCGTGCATGGCAAAATGGCGCTATCTAAAACCGGCGCCGAGGCAGCTGTAGTGTCCCACGGACCATAGATGACAAGGGTGCACGATGGCTGCGGAGATGTTTACGGGCGAACAGACGTGCAGCTGACCACTCAGATGAACCGAGAGGCTACCAACAGTATCCTCTTAACGACCGTTCAGGAAGCATTGCTTGTATGGGTATCCACAGCAAACGCCCGGTTCGTGCACCCATGCTGACTGCTGTTCACTGGCGACGAAGGCTGGAATTTGCACACTAGTATTGCAATTAGACGTTCACTGACTAGCGATAGGCCAGGCCAGAGGAGGGAACAGTATGAAGTGGGCAATCTTTTAATGGCATTCTCTGGTGATCTCGTCATTCTGGAAGGCACAACGGATCAACACAAGTAGGCATCTATCCTTGGAGACCATTTCCCGCCCTACATGCAGTTTGTTTTTTCTCGGCTCCATGATATCCACCAGCAGGACAATGCAACGTGTCACACAACTCGCAGTGGACGTGCGTAGTTCTAAGAGCACAAGGATGAGTTTACCATACTCCCTTCGCCACCAGACTCCCCGTACTGAAACCCAATCGAGAGTCCGTGGGACCACATCGACTCCACATCCTTGTCGGTGGCTACGAGAACTTCACTGACACCCTTCCTGCATGTCTGCGCTGCAACAGCTGGTTGTTCAGGCCTTTGACAAGTGGTCACCTATCAGTAGTTAGGTATAGCAAATAATACTAATTAATAAAACGAACAGTAGTGATACTACCAAAGTTCATGGGTATGCCGGAAGTGACATGTGTATCTGGGGATATCTCTATCTACCGATACATCCTGTATCTAGTCGCAAATGTGTTTAATGTCTGAAATGAACAAGCGCAGGTACTGAATCGGAAGACGACTTCTTTCGCTGCAAATGAATTAACTTACCCTGCTCTAGGGATGACTCCACTATGGGAAAGTGACGCGTTACTAGTACATCTACTACACCGATGCGATGGAGGTCTAATTTGGAAATAAATGCTTCGGAGGTAATAAATCACTGTTTATAGACAAGAAACTTACGATAGTCTGAGTGCAATGTTACGACAATATAGTGACCAAGCGTCGAAAACAGAGGTTTGTTTGCTCGCTCCTAACCATTCGATTGCTGGCCAAGTGGCCAGGATGGGTTGTTTGAGAACCGCCACATTAGTGAGCTCTACTATTTTCTGCTAGGTGTATATGGAGCGTACGAGGTCCCAGTTAGGAGGGTTATCGTACAACCAAGGAAAACTTGACTGGAAACAGTCTATTTTTACTTTATTTCACGTATAATATATCTCAGACAAAAATATGTGTGCAGGTGTGTGTGATCAAAGAATGCACAGTGTCGATGTTAAATAAATCTGGTGCCTGATTCTGTCGGAGAGAACGAGAGAAGCACTCGCAAGACGCAGAAGTAGGTTGCGGAGCTGGGAAGATGCCAGCCGCAAAACCAGTGACCTAACCTTTAGGGCCTCTTTTGTCCCGTTCGAATTTTAACAGCCGACGGCAAAAAACGCCAGAGCTCGACCTTAAGCGACAGCGGCTGGTAGAGGGCGCGAATGCAAATCGCTTGTCGGGGAACACGGCCGGCGCATTACCACCCCGCGCATACTTGTAAACAACGGAAAAAGTCAGTTAGGCGCGACGGGCAGTCTCCAGAGGACTACAGTCGATGTGTCCGTCTAGTTAGCTGTCACGGAAAAACAGCGCGGTCACTGAACTAGTCACAAATCTGTTTGCGAACCGCGTCACGTTACAAAATAACCCGATGTCGGCAGTCCACGCAAGAAAAATATCGACCTTTTTTTGGGGGCGTGAAAGGTATGTTCTGAAGATGTCAATAAGTTTTCATTTCCTACGCTCAGTTTATTTGACCCCCTTCTTGATTTCCTACGGTCAGTTTATTTGACTACCTTCTACTCCATTAAAATAGAATGTACTCCATATACGTACTGAACTTATTTTAGGTGCGAGTAACGCTTTGACACATTATTTTTGAGCACTTACTATGTACCTACAAGTATAATTTGACGTTAATACCTAAATCAGAACATTTTACGTCTTGAAGATGGCAGTAGCCGAAACCAGTAGTAGTGAAGTGTAAAAGGTTGTGTGATCAAGACAGACATGTAAAATAAAGTGTCACAATATGATCACGGAGTCATTTTCAGACTTTTTGTCTTCAATTGATAAACTTGATTGTTATATCAGGATTAACGAGATATTAGCGTAAGTAAAACGTCAATATAAATTTAAAAATAGTCTTCCAGACGTCCGAATCTGCTAAAGAGAGATACATTGACGTTAGGACACATTCCTTGTACTGGAGAGGAACGGGATTCGTAGCCCCCGATTAGTATTTCAGAGTTTCATCAAAATAAACATAGGAAAGTGCCAGTTTAAAGCCGCACTGGTTGTTGTTCGATCGTGACTGTTTAATAATATTCATGATCAATTTTTTTTTCGCAGACCACCACCAGTCAAAATTTTTGGTTACCTTGCTCAGATTACTTAATCATTCTGATGGACAGTGGAACTCACAGGACATGCCAAGACAATACAAAACTGCAGAGTCACATGGCAGGACGGCTCAAAAGGCATCCAAGAGGAATAAACCCTAATAAAAATCCAGTCCTCTAGGATGGGGATTGGTCGTGGAATCAATAACCCCAAATTGTAAAAACGTCATATTATGCAACCACAATAAGAGCCTCGGTTACTGTATGGGACATGCATTACACATGGGCGGAGGAAAGGAACTAAGGAGTTGGCAATAGTAACTGACAACATACGAAGAATGTTGAAAACTGAAAAATGGGAAAAATATTTGAAGAGGTCATGTTGTTTAAGTACAATATCGTGGCATTGCAAGAAGTGAGATGGCAAGGGCAACGACAGATAGATATACTACCGAAATATTCTCTGCTGTGTAGTGGACAGTAAGAAGAACAGCTCAATTTAGAACAGGATTTGCAATAAAAAAAATGTGCTAGGAGAAGTCTTTTGAACTTTGAAGCTATAACCGAAAGACTCATCAGACAGAGAATAAAAGAGAAATTCAGGAATACAACAAAAGTAACAGCATATGCATCAACAAAGGAAGCATAAGAAGCAATAAAGTAAACAGTTTTATGAATATCTTGAAAGAAAATGTAATAAAGTGCAATAATAGCACCTGATGCCAGTTTTGGACATTTAACTATACAGACTGGACTCAATGAATGTGGAAGAGTATAAGGGAGATACATTTTACATGGGAAAAGTAATGATAACGGAACTATGCAATGTTTGCTGCTAGAAATAATTTACTCAAGAAGAGTACCTTTCCTCCAAACGAAATAATACATTTCTGGACATGTAAGTCGAACAATTAACCAAACAGAACACGTGTTCGTAAAAAAACAATATGCCTCTTCAGTTATTGATTTACGGAGGTGCAGCGGTCCAAACAGTGATTTATACCACTATGGTTTAAAAGTTGTAATGAGAAAGAACTTATCTGTAATACATAAAACTGGAATGGAAAAAAAGAAAACTGGAATATACTAAAAGTGAATGAACCCTAAACTTTAAAAATACATCAAATAAAAATTAAAGACGTCCTTACAACAGGCGAGGAAACAACATGTAATCAAGATAGGTGGAACAGGATACAGAAAGCATGAAAGAGATAGCAGGGAAACAACTGGGACAAGAAGAAAGGAAATAAATGAATTGTTTGATGACGAATGTACACTAGCAATAGTACATAAAAATGCAGCAGACTGAGAATTGCTATACAGAGAGACAGGAAGATATATAGAGGTGTGTGAACATTTAAGGTTTAATACATATTGATTTATTTGTTGCTGATTTAGTCTGAGCATATGATATACAAGAAAAAGAAAAAGGAACGGCTAAAAGCAAAATTACAAGAGACAGAACTCAAGAAGTAGAATGAAACAAGGAGATTCTATCACGGAACAGAGAAGACGAGGAAAATTTTCCAAAACCACAAAATTCACATAAAAATAGAAATGGTACGATAATCAGAGACGAAAAATATGTTTCAGAGATGGGCAGAGTATTTTGAGGATATTCTCAATGCTGAATACCTACTCAAACGTGGCATCAAGAGATCTAAAAGAACAGAAGGTGAATACAGAGGCAAGAGCAGAAAAGAAGCTAAAAGACCAACAATGCGACAGGTGATGTCGGTGATATAGCAATTGACAAATAACAGTGCGCCTGATGAAGTAGGTAGAGTATCAGAAATTATAAAATTTGGTGGTCAACCTCTAATACATAAAATACATGCACTAATAAACAACATTTGGGAAAATAAAAGCATGCCTGATGATTGAGAAAGTGGAATGATATGTAGTACTCAAAAGAAAGGAGATAAGCTAGCTTGCTGAAATTATAGAGACATAAATTTATTGACTGCAGCCTACAAGATATTTTCAAGTGTGTTAAATGAATGGATACAAAAGGGCACTGAAAATATCCTCGGAGAATACCGATGTGGTTTCCGACCAAATAGATATACTTCTGCTAGTTGTTTTTTTACTGGACAAAAAATAGAAAAATTTTGTGAATATGATATAGATCTCCAGGTGTTATTTTTTATTTTAAAGAAGCTTTTGAGAGTGCTAAAAGGCCAGCACTGTATAAAGCACTAAAAGAATTAGGCATGTGTGACAAGCTACGAAGTTTCATTAAGATAAAAATGGACGTATAGGCAAAAGTTAAGGTGAATAACATAATAACCAGCGACGGAGTGAAACGTATCCAGCTGATACTGCAACTGTGGCAAGAGATGTAAATGTACGAAAGAATGGGAGCAGAAGGAGCAAAAACTGAACCTTACTGCAAGCGAAAACGAGACAAAATACAAGGCAACCTCGAATTCTAAGGCTAGGAGAACATCACATGACCTGAAGGACTCTAATAAAAGCTGTCAGCAGCTTTCATTATCTAAATGACTTATTTCTTCAAGTCATCAGTCTTATGACTGTTTTCGTACTGTCCGCCACGAATTCTTCTCAGAGTAGCAATTGCCTCCTACGTCTTCAATTATTTGCTGGACGTAATCCAATCTCTGTCTTTCTCTACAGTTTTTAGCCTCTACGGTTGCTTCTAGTAACATGAAAGTTAACCCCTGATGTCTGAAATGATGTTCTGCGATTCTGTCTATTTTTCTTGTCAGAGTTTTCCGTATTTTCCTTTCTTCGCCGATTCTGCGGAGATCCTCCCAATACCTTACCTTATCAGTCCACCTTCTTTTCAACGTTCATCTTTAGCACCACATCTCAAATGCCCCTCTTATATTGCGATAATAATATGAGACAATTTATTACAGAAAGATTAGAAGCAGGAAACAGAGCCTAGTGTGAGAAATTATATGAATTTAAAAATTCCCTATATAGAAGAAAAAACTAGTTGAGAGTACACTTTTCTCTTGTACGACCAGTTATTTCATGTGGGATTGAAATGTGGACGATGACAGAAGTGAATATAAACAGCGTAAGGGCACGTGAAAGAAAAATTCTGCGAAAAATTTATGGGCCTATGAGAGAGGTTCAAATTCAAATAGCTCTAAGCACTATGAAACTTAAAATCTGAGGTCATCAGTCCCCTAGAACTTAGAACTTCTTGAACCTAACTAACCTAAGGACATCACACACCTCCATGCTCGAGGCAAGATTAGAACCTGCGACTGTAGCGGTCGCGCGGTTCCAGACTGAAGCGCCTAGAACAGCTCGGCCACATCAGCCGGCTACGAGAGAGGCAGAGGGCTGAAGAGTAAGTTACAACCGTGAGATATAGAACCTGATACAAGGGGAAGATATACTGAAATTTATTAAATCTTACAGAATGCGCTATTTAGGACATATGGCGAGGATGGCAGATGACAGGATGCGCAAACGAATAATGAAAGACAGATCATATTTCTCCATAAGGAAGGACGCCCAAGAGCTTGATGGTCGGTCCACGTGTCGGCTGGCCTTACCAACGTGGAGATCCGAGGATGCAAGAGAAAAGCAGAGAGCAGGAGGAGGAGATTACGTTTAACGTCCTGTCGACAACGTGTCATTAGGGGCGGAGCACAAGCTCGGATTACTGAAATACGGGAAGGAAGTCGGCCCGGCCTTTCGGAGGAGCTAGCCCGTCATTTGCCTTAAATGATTTAGGAAAATCACGATAAACGTTAATCAGGATGGTGAGACGCGGGTTTGAACCGTCGTCCTCCCAAATGCGAGTCCGGTGTGTTAACCACTGCGCTACCTCACTCGGCAGAAAAGTTGAGAACAGAGATGTATGGAGGCAGAATGTTGAGGTGGCCAAGCTCACCAAGGGCTGTGTTGCCAAAGAAGATGAAGAAGTGAGACAGCACAGGAAAGACCGGACACGTAATTCCACGCAGACTCGTTCGATCGCATAGTGACCTCGACATTGACAAGGTGTAAATCTAAAACTTGACTCCTTTCCGTCTGTGTGGTCGGTAGGTCCCGAAGTGGTGTTGCGGTGTGGGCGCGGCCGGAACATGGAAGCATAAATATGTTTGTCGGGCGATGGCTGGCGGTGGTAGGGAAGCCGCGGCGCCGGCGACTCGGCGCGACGCGCGAGGCCTTCGGGCGCGCTGACCTTGGCGGTCTTGCTCCTCTATTTCTGTCTGTTAGCCTGGCTCTCCTCTCCTCTCACGTACTGTTTAGCATGTGAACTCTTTGTACTCGCAGCCTACCTCCACAGATACCTGCCGCGGCGCCACGTGTGTATTAAATACAATGCTCGCTAGCCTTTCTATTGTACCACGAGTTGTTCTTTGCCCTCCGAGTGAGTTTCGGTGGCATGCCGTACTTCTTAGACCTGTGGAGGTAACTAATAAATCTGCGCACCATTACCCGGAGCCTAAACGGCAAGAAATTTCTTTCCTTGTGCAACATTTTGATTGTCTCGGAAGTATTGAAACTGCCGATACCACGATATTCTTTGACCCATAAAGTCGTAAAAATAGCGGTCATAGACAAGCGAGAGAAATTTGATAGGCAAAAATACGTGCTATAGTAATAATTTTAGTTACTCTCGTGATATCACATTTGTTAGCTTCGCTAACTGATAGCTATTCAGCTTGTAGTCTAAAATAGACCTCGGGCTACAATAAAGATCAGTCACTCATCACAACCTACGAACCAAAAGACAATAATTCGTCCTAACAGGCCTCGCAAAGCCCAACGGTACCGACCGGCCACCGTGTAATCCTCAGCCCTAGGCGTCACTGCGTGCGGATCGGAAGGGGTATGTGGTCGACACACCGCTCTGCGTGACCGGTCCAACCAAAAGACAATACAGAAGCAAAATAATAATTCTCAGTGTTCTGTTGCATCTTTGTTAGTGGACACTTAGAACGTACACGCGACAACATCATTTCGGCACAGGTTAAAGTTGATCTCTTGTATCGGTAGGTTCAACCCACCCGACTCGTCATCGACATCTTCTATAGCTCGACGTGACACTAAACATTTCATAGTTGGAAGAAAAGTTTTATGTATTTTTAGCTTTCAGTCCAGCAAAATCTTCATTTTCTTATACACTACTGGCCATTAAAATTGCTACACCACGAAGATGACGTACTACAGAAGTGATATTTAACCGACAGGAAGAATATGCTGTGATATGCAAATGATTAGCTTTTCAGAGCATTCACAAAAGTTTGGCGCCGGTGGCGACACCTACAACGTGCTGACACGAGGAAAGTTTCCAACCGATTTCTCATACACAAACAGCAGTTAATCGGCATTGCCTGGTGAAACGTTGCTGTGATGCCACGTGTAAGGAGGAGAAATGCGTACCATCACGTTTCCGACTTTGATAAAGGTCGGATTGTAACCTATCGCGATTGCGGTTTATCCTGTCGCGACATTGCTGCTCGCGTTGCTCGAGATCCAATGACTGTTGGCAGAATATGGAATCGGTGGGTTCAGGATGGTAATACGGGAACGCCGTGCTGGATCCCAACGGCCTTGTATCACTAGCAGTCGAGATGACAGGCATCTTATCCGCATGGCTCTAACGGATCGTGCAGACACGTCTCGATCCCTGAGTCAACAGTAATCGGCATTGCCTGGTGAAACGTTGCTGTGATGCCTCGTGTAAGGAGGAGAAATGCGTACCATCACGTTTCCGACTTTGATAAAGGTCGGATTGTAACCTATCGCGATTGCGGTTTATCCTGTCGCGACATTGCTGCTCGCGTTGCTCGAGATCCAATGACTGTTGGCAGAATGTGAAATCGGTGGGTTCAGGAGCGTAATACGGGAACGCCGTGCTGGATCCCAACGGCCTTGTATCACTAGCAGTCGAGATGACAGGCATCTTATCCGCATGGCTCTAACGGATCGTGCAGACACGTCTCGATCCCTGAGTCAACAGATGGGGACGTTTGCAAGACAACAATCATCTGCACGAACAGTTCGACGACGTTTGCAGCAGCATGGACTATCAGCTCGGAGACCATGGCTGCGGTTACCCTTGACGCTGCATCACAGACGGGAGCGCCTGCGATGGTGTACTCAACGACGAACCTGGGTGCACGAATGGCAAAACGTCATTTTTTCTGATGAATCCAGGTTCTGTTTACAGCATCATGATGGTCGCATCCGTAGTTGGCGACATAGCGGTGAACGCACATTGGAAGCGTGTATTGGTCATCGCCATACTGGCGTTATCACCCAGTCCAAATGGTATGGGGTGCCACTGGTTACACGTCTCAGTCACCTCTTGTTCACATTGACGACACTTTGAACAGTGGACGTTACATTTCAGATGTGTTTCGACCCGTGGCTCCACCCTTCATTCAATCCCTGCGAAATCCTACATTTCAGCAGGATAATGCACGACCTATGTTGCAGGTCCTATATGGGCCTTTCTGGATACAGAAAATGTTCGACTGCTGCACTGGGCAGCACATTTTCCAGATAACTCACCAACTGAAAACGTGTGGTCAATGGCGGCCGAGCAACTGGCTCGTCACAATACGCCAGCCATTACTCTTGATGAACTGTGGTATTGTGTTGAAACTGAATGGGCAGCTGTACCTGTACACGCCATCCAAGCTCTGTTTGACTCAATGCTCAGGTGTATCAAGGCCGTTATTACGTCCAGAGGTGGTTGTTCTGGGTACTGATTTCTCAGGATCTATGGACCCAAACTGCGTGAAAATGTAATCACATGTCAGTTCCAAATGTTGTTTATTAGTGCATGTATTTTATGTATTAGAGGTTGACCACCAAATTTTATAAGTTCTGATACTCTGCCTACTTCATCAGGCGCACTGTTATTTGTCAATTGCTATATCACCGACATCACCTGTCGCATTGTTGGTCTTTTAGCTTCTTTTCTGCTCTTAATATAGTTGTCCAATGAATACCCGTGTATCATCTGCATTTCTTCTTGGTGTAGCAGCTTTAATGGCCAGTAGTATACATGCTATAGTAAGAATTTTAGTTACTCTCGTGATATCACATTTAGTGGCTTCGCCAACTGATAGCTATTCAGCTTGCAGTCTAAAACAGACCTCGGGATACAATAAAGATCAGTCACTCATCACAGCCTACGTTCCAAAAGACAATACTGCGTCCTAACAGCCTCGGAAAGCCCAACGGTACCGACCGGCCACCGTGTCATCCTCAGCCGCTAGGCGTCACTGCATGCGGATCTGGAGGGGTATGTGGTCGACACACCGCTCTGCCAGTTTTCGTGACCGGACCGACCAAAAGACAATACAGAGCAAAATAATAATTTTCAGTGTTCTGTTGCATCTTTATCTGTGGACACTTAGGACGTCACAAGCGACATGATTTCGGCACAGGTTAAAACTGATCTCTTGTATCGGTATGTTCAACCCACCCGACTCGTCTTCGGCATCTTCTGTAGCTCGACGTGACACTAAGCATTTCGTGGTAGGAAGGAAAGTTATATGTATTTTTAGCTTTCAGTCCAGCAAAATCTTCATTTTCTTATATTTCCAATGGTTCAGAAACGAGCCAACTGAGATAGACTGCTTATAGACGAAGTATTGCAATTTTACTCCGCCTCTCGCCAAGGCATTACGTCTTGGCCCAACCGACACTTATCTGTTAAAAAACGTCTTTTCTTGCCCCTACCAAGTGCGATGGCGCAGTGGGTAGCACACTGGACTCGAATTCGGAACGACGACGGTTCGCTTCCGCGTCGGGACATCGAGATTTCAGTTTTCCATAATTTCCATACATTGTTCCAGGCAACTGGCGGGATGAAGTCGTCGAAAGGACACGGTCGATTTTCTTCCCCATCCTTGAAAGATACCGAGCTTTTGTTCCGTCTCTAATGACCTCGATGTCGACAGGAAGTTATAGCCTAAATTTTCTTCCTTCCTTTTTTTCTTGCACCCCTCTTCGTTTTCATATCGCCGTAAGTCATCTCTGTTGCATGAGTAAGCCACGTGTTTTGAAACCTAAGCGAATGCAGGTAGGCAGTGGTCACGGATTAGATGTAGCTGGAAATACATTTCATGCAGACCACACGTTTACTCCATTCCATGGGCCGATCACGGTGCTCCTGTGCCAATATAAGCGTAAATGACGATGTCACCGGTACGAAAAGGCTACGTGGTACGGTTGTTTGCAGGAAAACGCCATCTGTCATTTACATTAGAGCTTGTTGCCACAGCGTGAACAGAGTGTGCTTCGTGATAAGGCGTCGACACCTCACGAGTGCTGCCCCATCTCTTCTGAAATATTACTAAAAGCGGCAGTGCGGCAATATTCTAAGGGCCCACTCGGTTACTATGGTGATCAGTTTCAGTCCCTGGCCCATAAAAAAAATGCTTTTGACACTGTCGCCTAAATTTGCACCTTCCCACTTTCGTTGTGCATGGAGCAGTGTACTGGTTTATCGGCTTAAATTGGTGGCTGAAGCAACATCCGCAGTCCCTATTATTTAGTAATAAACTCCGGAGGTTCATCTGGAACCGCGCGACCGCTACGGTCGCAGGCTCGAATCCTGCCTCGGGCATGGATGTGTGTGATGTCCTTAGGTTAGTTAGGTTTAAGGAGTTCTAAGTTCTAGGGGACTGATGACCTCAGATGTTAAGTCCCATAGTGCTTAGAGCCAATTGAAGCAAACTCCGGAGGCGGACGTTTCTTGTATTATCAGAGATAACATTTAGTTTGATAGCTATATTTATTTTTGCATTCATGAATGTAAATCTGAGTTTTATTATCGTGTCATGTGTCTTAGTCGTTTTTGAGGATAACTTGACTGGACCACATCGCGATCAGTGTGCTCTTAATACCAGTCGGTTCGAGAAAACTATATACCTCACTGCCATTGCCCTCCGCGGCTTCACAATAATAACTGCTCCCACAGACGGAAATTCAAGAACTACGTCCCTGATCCAACCAAACTGCCGTGTATAGCCTTTGAATGATAATGAAGGATTGTTATGTGTGTAGGAAACGTTGTATGAAGCGATTATTTTGGTCACTAACAAGTCGTTTTCGTGACAATATGTTTCCCGCGTTTGAAACTTAGAAATAGCAGTGTCAGATAGCATTCTCGAGGACACGCTCTGCACATGGTGTGTGTGTGAGCAGGTGGTTTAATAGAAAGGGGAAATCTTCACATAACAGTTTCAGATGCAACGATACAACAGTTTGTGCAAGCTTCTCTCAGTGGGTAGCTCGACGGAAGCTGCCTGAAAAAATTAAATGGCGTGGAGTTACTAAGTTTAGATGCCGTTAATTCATTAGCATGCCCGCTGCCCATCCTGAACCTGTTCTTGTGTTAGTGCAGGAGACAGACTGAATTGTAGGTTTTATTACTCTCATACCACAATAACTTGGCAGACGCGGGAGGATGACATCTCTGAGATGCTGGCTGTTGGTGGTCATTTAGGCGTATTGCACTTAGCAACGAGGCCACTCTGACGAGAGGAAACTTGACAGTGTGCACTTAAATAGTTTCACTGGCGTTATTCTCTGCTAAAATATGGAGGTTTTTCTTATTTTATTCCTGTCAGAAGTACTTTCAGTAAAAGCGATATCACATAAGAAGCACAGTGTATGAGTGCATTCAGCAGTGTCGGACATCTCTGCTGAGAATGCAGCACAACTGTAGTAGGAACGAGCACAAGAATCACAGACATGAAGTTCCAAATGTAGATCAAAAGAAGTGGAACCATATGCTGGTTTAGTCACCGTACAAGCATACCAACACGTCAACATAAAATTAAAACGGATACACTGATCTGTAATGTGTTCTGTGTGTTGGTATGGTGACTCATCCCGCACATGGGTCGCACATTTTTCGTAATACAGATAGAACTTTATATCTGTGATCGTTGTGCCAGCACCTACTATAGTTGCATTCCATTATTAGTAGGAATCGCATTACATGTTGTTATTTTCACAATGATGTGAGTAAACCTACAACGTAACTTTAAGTGATGTCGCTTGACAATTAGCCAAATTAGCTAATCGAAAATAAAATGAATTGTTGCATACATTAATAAATATTATAAAAATTAGCCCTCAGCCACGTCTTACTGTCTGTATGTACAGGCTAATCTCAGAACTACTGTACGTATTTTGATATGGTTTTCGCTAATAGACTGATTTACGATTAAGGGTTATAGAGATTTCGTACAAACTTTCCAACGACGAAGAGGCCGCGCCTTTTGATAACTTACCTGGTGTCCAGATATAGCCGGCCGTTGTGGTCGAGCGGTTCTAGGCGCTTCAGTCTGGAGCCGCGCGACCGCTACGGTCGCAGGTTCGAATCCTGCCTCGAGCATGGATGTGTGTGATGTCCCACAGTGCTCAGAGCCATTTGAACCATTTGTCCAAACACAGATACTTAATACTTCGGCTACCAGTGAATAGCCCAGGAGGGGGGGAGGGGGAGGGGGGAAAGGTGGGGCGGTAGTTAGTTTCAGATCAAAAAGAACCTCAAGCAGGAAAATAACTTCTTTCAAGGCATTAGAAAAGAGATATGAAGGAAAGAGTTCGCAGTACGGCTGGGAACAGGTCATTAGAGACGGAGCACTAGACCGCTTGGGAGAATAATTCGTTCTTATGTTTTTTAGAGCGACAGCGCGAGCTGAAATGATGTAGGGAAACTGTAGAAAACCTGTATCTGGATGGCCTGTGATAAGTGCCAGACTTGTACACACTGTGTCACGGAGTGCGGACATGTGATACTGTTGATGGTGAGTCGTCCGCAAGATACGGACGCTTATGCTCGGTGACCTCTTGATGCTGTTCGAGAGAATCAAGATATCGTCTGTGTTCACTCTAATCCCTCATCATTAACAATGAAAACAGCTTACGATATTATATATCACTGGGTTTGTACCACTAACTGTGTATTCAGTGAATCTAACTTCACAACACAGAATATTAGCCACCCTTTAAAGAAACATACTGGTCACTTCGAGGAGCTGTAGATGATGTATGAACGAGATGATCCGGCGAGCGTCTACCGCTGACGAATGTCATGACAGAGGCGTATTGTGTATGTTTTCCGGTAGGTTGTTTAAAATCAGCATACTAAGATGGGTCAACGTTGAGACATGAGAATGGTGGGGAGAAATTATCGTGTTTTGGCGTGCCTATGACCATACCGCGAATTAAATTGCCCAATTTGTTGATGTACCGTTCCATACTGTCCAACGTGTCTAGAAGGAATGGTGTATCACTAGCTGCCACGCAATACGGCGTAAGAACGGTGCTAGTAAAAAGATCGTAACCGACAGGGACTTAAGACGAGCTTTTGCCTTGTCAATGTCAATTGGTTGTAAATGCTGCAGTCAATGAATGCAGGTCCATCTTGAGCAGTTGCCGACTAAAGTTGCGGAACCTAACGCACGGAAAGGCTCTTTGAAGCCTGGACGTTTCTAAAAGCGGTGTACGAAGCTACAGTCTTCAGTTGGCCAAATAACGCAAAAACCAGATACTAGTTATTTGGAGGCGTGTAGTGCGGTCTAGCGACTCACGATTTAGTCTCTTTTCCTATGATGCAAGGCATCGAATGCACCGACTGCCCAATGAGGCTTTTAACGATCAGCGTGTAGAGGGTTTAGTTAACGTCAGAGGAAGTTCTGTACGAATTGGGCTTTTTTGTCGGAGGTTGATTTGGCCCCGCTCAGTTTCATCACAGTGACCGTGAACCAAGATATACATTTCAACATTTTCAGTGACCAAGTATTGTCCTTTCTTCAATTTCTTCATAACGACTATGTCATGAACATTCTCAAGAGCCGGCCGGTGTAGCCGAGCGGTTCTAGTCGCTTCAGTCTGGAATCGCGCGACCGCTACGGTTGCAGGTTCGTATCCTGACTCGGGCATGGTTGTGTGTGATGTCCTTGGGTTAGTTTGGTTTAAGTAGTTCTACGTTCTAGGGGACTGATGACCTCAGATGTTGTCCCATAGTGCTCAGAGCCATTTGAACCATTCTCAAGAACGCAGCAGCCGTGTTCACACGGCTACCAACATACGTCCTTGGTTGGACGAACACTCAGGTTCCCTATCACACCCGAGTAAGCCGATCTTAATCCCACAGAAAATGTTAAAGACTGTTTGCACCAGCGGAAGAAATGTAGAAATCAACATCCTCGCAATATGGTAACTCTACGAGCTCTATCAATGAGTGGATTTTGCTACATACTGTATACTCGAAGAAACTTGTGGACTCTGAGGTCATCATCACGGCTAGATCAGGTGTTAGACGGTATTAGCTTGATGACTCCTGGAGCGGACTAATTTTTTGTCCGGTTCGCTCACTATTACTCAATAACTTAAGCTTTGGACGCTAACTACCAGTATACGACAAAGTGGTATCCAGTACCAGTCAGGTGCGGCAGAGTAATTCGGTGTTACTTTTCATTGGTGTACGAGCCACCACGAATGCTACGCGTTCTACTCTCTAGCTTCTTACAAGAAGCATATAACCGAAAATGGCGCACGAAAAAAAGCATTTGTAAGCAACCAGCGCTGGTGATGAAGTCCCGTTAGCCTGCGCTGCCAGCCCACTGCGTCGCTACTCATTGTGAAGTTTACTACCGCCACGGAGAATCACATGAAGTGACGGCCGCAAATAACGAGAACGACATGCTGCCGCGGGGAACGATGCCGAGACAGCGATGAATCACATTTCCACTACACCGCGGCAACGCAGATTTCTATAAGAGCGCACTTGTAGTGCCAGAGTGGCTTGGAGGCCAGAGTGGCGAGCTCCGCGCCCGAGACAAAGGAGCGGCCATCCGGACAGAGGTCTACCTAAGGAAAATGCTGCCCGGCTGATTACCTTCCCCGTCGCGTCTTCATCTACACTGAGCTCTTTTCGTGTTCCGTTTGGACAGAGTTTGAGTTCTACCCAAGCTGCCCTAATTAAGGTTTTCCGTGGTTTTTTAAAATCACTTCAGGTGATTACCGGAAAGAGTCCTAAAAGAAAATCGCGACAGATTTCCTTCCAGAACCTTGACCAAATTATGTCAGTGTTTCATCTCAAGGACATCGACATTGACGGGATAATAAATTATAACCTACCATCCTTGAACTATACGCTGCTTTTACTTTTCTTTCATACCACTTAATGACAAACTTATTTTTGGTTCTATAGAGACCAGTCTCTACACTGGTGTAAAACTATCTAGCAGTACATTTAACTAGAGTTGTGGAGAATGTATTTCGAAAGACGAAATTAAATACCGAAAATACTGAGACATTTGAATTCTCTTAATAAGGCAGCTAGAAGTGAGGGAAATTTCTTACGAATCATAAACATATTATTAGCAAACGGTGAGACACAGGTTTTGGAGCAAACAACTTGTGATAGTGTCTCATGACGCTAATACAGCAGTGTATACCACTTGTTGATCAACGTGTGTCATTCCCTTTGCGCGACAGTTGTGAAAGTAATGCGAGTCCAAAAGAATTTGAAAGTTCTGAAAAGTAGAAATGTTTTTATTACGTTAGATCTGGAAGCTTTTCTCCATGTTCATGAGTTAGTTGTGCTATGACTGAGATCTCTGACACGTGAAGCTGGTTGAAAAACTTTAAGCTTATTTTACATCGTCAAGTACAGCGCAGCCGAAATGACAATAACAGAGTCCTTCAGAGCGAAATGTATCACAGTAATGTATACGTTACGAAAACATATCACGTAAATTTTCTGGAAGAGAAACTAGGATACCAGGGTGATATTCATCAAAGAAACAGGGTAAGCTTGGGGGTGGGGGTTGATTTGGTGGTAGAGACCAAACAGCGAGGTCATCGGTCTCATGGATTAGGGAAGAAAGTCGGCCGTGCCCTTTCAAATGAACCACCCCGGCATTTGCCTGAAGCGATTTAGGGAAATCACGGAAAATCTAAATCAGGATGGCCGGACGCGGAATTTAACCTTCGTCTTCCAGAATGCGAGTCCAGTGTGCTAACCACTGCGCTACCTCGCTCTGTAGAAACTAGGAACCAATTCGATGTTCCTACCGCTATTACTCTTTCAACAATTTCACCACAAAATCATAAAATAAGACGCTCATAGCAATTTACATAAGTGTTTTCTACTCACTAAGTCCAACTGCGCGTCCATGATACTCAATATTACAAAAAAAAAAAAATGTGATTCCATATAGGAGATGTAACCATGAGACGAAACGCCCTTACACACCATTGCAACAACCTTCTGAAGGATACGTAATGAATCGTCATAATAAAACAAAAATAAGATGGATAAGTACAGAACACTAATTTAAAAGTTATACCTTCAATTCTGTGTCGTTTTTATGATTGTTTTTATAAATAAACGTCACTTGCACCTGTCCAATACTTCGCGCTGCGACTTGGATAGTATTTAACATTAAGCTGTAGTGCCATTGCATAACTGGTTGGACGGGGCAGTGAGGCTAGTGTAAAGTGAAAGCATATCACAACCAACACGATCACGCCTAGCTAAAGCCTTCTTCCCTACACCTTATCTGTTACACAATATCCACGTTTTACTTGAGATTTCACTCGCTATATGAAATATTTAGAGCTGCACTAATATCTATGAGTACTATAACTACGTGTTTTTAAAACTTGTCGATAAAAAGGTTTAAGAGTGTATTTAGGGGAATTAATGAGAGCCATGTTAAGAGAAAATTAATAATTACTCAGAAAAAACTGAGTGTAACTAACTAAATGCGTGTGGTACTGGTAGAACTTTTGTTCTGTTGCCTTAAAGAAAAACTCGCTCGCAGTAACTGTTCTTTGAAACAGTGTTAAATAGACGATATCCTGGAACACTAAGGGAAGGCTGGACATAACTATGACTAAACCGTTTAGTCCAGTGCCTTGTTGACAGAATTCCGTCATCTAATGTCCAGGTCTGTATACAGCGTACTACATGCCTGAAACAAGAACGACTGTAATGTACGTATATTTTTCCAAGTAGTATTATGTCATTTTATATCTTTGCTCGAGATAAATTTTGTATCATGTTTCGTTATTCGTTGGGCGAATACTTTTCGTTGATTAATGAATCTTCAGACAGTTGTAATGATAGCTGTGATAGTATTTGATTCTATAAAAGACAAGAATCATATACTGTGGAGACAATTTGAATCTGAAAAAGACAATAGTAAGTTAATTTGACTTCACGTCTTTCAACTTTAGTGATGCTAATGACGTTTGGATTGTAGAGAAAGGTATCTTTGTCTCGAAGTGAACGAAAAGAACACAGAATTACGGATTAAGAGTGAGCAGCGAGGGCACGATGAGGCGATTTGGCACAGAGAGTGGTACACCAGTAAAAATAGTCGCGAGCCAGAGGAGACGCGGGCTTCCCGAAACACTCACATCATCGAACACAAATCACACACGCGCCTGCGCCTTCTACCCCGATAGTCGTAAATCGTCCCGAATTTACAATTCTTAAAAATAGCAGTGGGCTTTTGGCAGCCGCGCGGCAAGGCGCGGCGCAGCGCCGGAGGAGAAAAAGTCTAAAAAAAAAGAGCGGTTCGCAGCCGCAGCCGCAGCGGGTTGTGGAATGTTTGGGCGGCGGGCAGCTTGAGGCAGGTCGGGAGCTGAGCGGGCCACTCTGACAGATGCGACACTTACCGCGACGTGACGGCGCTGCGGCTCCACGGCGGGCCACGAACCCGCGAGCCTCGGACCGGCGCTTGCAGAAAAGTGCACTCGACACCGGTAGGTGCACTCTTTTTGAAACGCCTTTCAAACATGCGGTGACCTTGTGTATGTTCCTTAACCCTGTGTAGGGACGGCGGAGGGGAGGGAGGGGCGGGGAGGGAGGTGGGAGACGGCAGCCGGGGTGGGGAAGTGGGAGGGGGAGCGGCTCGGCGAGAGCTGCCTACGTCACGTGACGCCGCAGCATCTCGCTTATCCTTTTTTGGCTCCTGTTATTTTTTCCCTCGCAGACTGTGTGAATTAACGAGATAGCTGGCGCGCCGAGGAGCCCTGCCTCAACATTGCGATAGGTCGTGGCCGGCTGTGTCCCCGCGTGCGTGTGTCGGTGTGCGCGGGACTTGCCTGATTTCAGGTCAGTAACCTCGAGAAAGCTACTCGCTGGCCAGCCTAGTAAGCTGATTGTATTGGAGCGCCGCCATAATACGAATGCAAAACGTGGGAGCCTCGCCTGATAATCGACTTTCACAGCAAAAGCGGGACGAAGGCACAGTTCATCCCTGCGTTAACGGGTGCGACGATTATTTCACTCTGACTCAGGATTCGCAGTTAAGATCCTCAAGTAAACAGTGTATCTGAAGAGTTCATCTCCAAACTGCTTGGATCTAGTTCGTTTCCCTACCACGATCTCTTCGTCTTGTCAGTCATCGCTGGTTTACTGGACAGTATGCGAGGTAATAGAGGAAAAGGTAGTCATTCCGCTTATTAAATGGAAGTGAACGTAGAACCGTGTGGTTCGTTAACAACAGATTGCATCTCTGACCTATGTTAAGCGTAAAAATATGCACTACAGGCGTCTACTGTTACAGGCACTGTCTGCTAGAAACGAAAGAAATTTTGTTTTTATGAAAGCACGAAGGGTCGAATTATAATAAACTTCCGCCAGTTAGAGATATGGGAGAAGTTACGATCTCCTTTTTTTTGCGTACGTCTGAATGAGTGGCTCTTCCGCAGAGAAAGTAATTCGCTGTGTTATCAGGCAAGTGTGTGGCAGATAAAAGCCAAGCCAATGCCCGATAAAGGCGGCAGCTGACGGCCACGACCTGCCCCAAGCGAGTGCCAGCCATTCGCTCGTTCCAGTAAACAAAACCTCGCTTCGGACACTGGGTTCAAAAACAGTGCGAACAATAGCTTTGTAGCGGGGAGCTTCGTCGGTGATGCAGGTGCTGAGTTTTGGAGGTTATCACAACGAAACTGCTACATAAGCCTTTAACTTCTGCGTGTTAGTATTATCGGAAAAAGATAAAATAATACGCAATGAAAAGAAGGAAATAGACTATTTATGTACAACTTTCGTTACTGTGTGGTCGGCCGGAGTGGCCGTACGGTTCTAGCCGCTACAGTCTGGAACTGAGCGACCGCCACGGACGCAGGTTCGAATCCTGCCTCGGGCATGGATGTGTGTGATGTCCTTAGGTTAGTTAGGTTTAATTAGTTCTAAGTTCTAGGCGACTGATGACCTCAGAAGTTAATTCGCATAGTGCTCAGAGCCATTTTTGTGTTACTGTGTTGCGGGAAATTCTCGTACGCTGCAGGCACAAACAGGAACACGCTTTGTCTTACACTGGAGGAGCACTATAAAATTCCGTTCCGAAGAAGAATGCCATCTCTGACGTGTTTCCAGCTGATCCCTACGATAAAGGATCCGAGTGTTAGACAAGACTTTCTAACTGCGCACAGCCATACTTCAAAAAAAAAAAAAAAAAAACTTTGTGAAAAACTGAGCAAATATTAGAAATAATAAAAAAATGGTTCAAAAGGTTCTGAGGACTATGGGACTTAACATCTGACGTCATCAGTCCCCTAGAACTTAGAACTACTTAAACCTAACTAACCTATGGACATCACACACATCCGAGGCAGGATTCGAACCTGCGACCGTAGCGGTCGCGCGGTTCCAGACTGTAGCGCCTAGAACCGCTCGGCCACCCCGGCCGGCGCAGCCTATTTAAAAGTGAACACATAAACATTACAAACGAGAGCAATGCCAATGAAATATTATTGCTGTAGTGTTTGGCTATCAGATGTGAGACTATCACGATTGAGATATGGAAACTGAGTCTCTCCCTATTCATTGTTATGAGGAAGGAAGGAAGAGTAGGAGCACTGGAGAGAGAGTTGTAGCCCGGAAGGGGTAAGAGTAGAGAAAAAAGTCGCCGATATCCTTTTCGAAGAAAATATTCTCATGTTTCCTTCAAGCGATTTAGGGAAACCACAAAAACTTATACATTGAAGGGAAAACCAGAAACACTGCCAAGAGCTGTGTTCAGTGGCACCTGAGTTTAATATATGCATACTGAGGGGTGAAGTATTTGTGATTCACATGTCACGGTCATCGCTGGTAAGAGGAATGCTTTCTGTGCGTCGTTTAAAAAAACGTGTGTGAAATCTTACGGGACTTAACTGCTAAGGTCATCAGTCCCTAAGCTTACACACTACTTAACCTAAATTAGCCTAAGGACAAACACACACACCCATGCCCGAGGAAGGACTCGAACCTCCGCCGGGATCAGCCGCACATGTGCGTCGTCTGTTTTGACTCTGCAGGCAGTAATTGTGCTGCGGTCAGAGTTGAACAACATTTACTGCCTTAATTTTAGGGGACAACGACGCCCCACCAAAGAGTACGTACTTCTGCTGAACAACTTCCGCCATTTGAACAGGGTCGCATAATGGGTCTAAGGGAAGCTGGATGAACATATCAAAGAATTGCTGCACATTCTGAGAAAAACGAATCGGTGGTGTTCCGGTGCTTTCGGCTGTGGTCTGTAGAACATTCCCACATTCGTAGACCAGGTTTTGGACGTCCACGTAGTACAGACGCGTCAGCAGCAGAGACCGAGAGAAAATCATCTAGGGAAGAAGTCTGGACACAAACGTGCGCATGATGTGTCACCGAGGACCACTGGAACCGTCTGCTTACAGCCGGGCCACAACTGGCACTATTCCACCGCCAAGCGCGATTACTCTGCTGTCGTGAAAGGATCGACTGGAGAGTGAAATGGCACTCTGTTATCTTCAGTGACGAAAGTAGAGCGTGTCTGTTTGCTACTGATAGATCTACGTAGACTCGACGAGCGGGCTATTCTAGAGTGTATCCGCCCACACGAGACAGGTTCCTCCCCAGGCCACCAGTTACAACTCGCAGCACATCTAGTGTTTCTGTAGGGTAAGGTAACCAGTGCCCGCTACGTTGTACAGGTTATCTTCATTCTACTGTCATTTCTTCGACAGGAAGATGATGTGTTTTTTTAGCAGAACATTGCTCGTCCACACACGAATGCTGCTATTTAACGTGCTCTCCGTGGTGTACAACAACTGCCCTGGCCAGCAAGATCACCAAATTTCTTGCCAAATGAACACGTGTTGGTCATAGTAAAGAGAAACGTAGCCCGTCAGAGCCTGCAAGAATCATTGCCGAATTGCAACAAAAGGTGCATGGTGCTTGGGACAGTCTATGGCAGGATGCCATGGGGGCACCTTTACGATAGTTTGCTTGTGAGAATGCATGCCTACGTTGCTGCCAGACTGGTGTGCACTGAGTCGATGCCACTATATGAGCAACCTCAACTGTGACATGTGTGTTTAACTTGGTCCGATGTGGTACCATATACTCCTACTACAATGAGCTACCTGTCACATCAGTCGTCAACAAAATGTCGTTGATCTTGGGCGTGTTGCATTTTTCTCCGACAGTGTATCTGAATGGCCAGACGGGGATTTAAATCACCGTCCTCATGAATACGAGTCCACTGTCTTACCACTGTGTCACATTGCGTTATCGTGCAAATGAATGGAATGAAGAGCTCCAACTACAAGGAAATCGTAATAGAGGACAGCAAAGATGGAGAGAGGTTACAAAGTAGGGAAGTGTAGAGAAGGAAATTGCCGTGTCCTTCTTGTCGGAACCGTACAGACATTCGAGTAACGAGATTTAGGGAAGCTATAGAAACATTAATAACGATGGAAGGATGAGCATTTCAGTCCCTCTGTTACGGAGTCTTAACCGCTGCAGCACTTCGGCCCGTACGTGTACATCCAAGCTCATCGGAGGAAACACTATAGACACCTTCTCAATAGAGCTACTGCTCCATCTGGAGCAGTATAGAACTGGTACCAGGCAGCGATGTGACCCACATCTGCTGACCTAAGTCATGGGAGTCAGTTAGCTGGAATGCATGTGCCAGGCGGTTGTATGGAATCAGCGCAGACGTGGAGACGTGAGAGAATAGCACAGAAGCGGTACCGTGTCTGGACGTGCCCATGATAACACTGTTAACGAACTTACCGCGAGCTATCAGACTTGTCTAAAAGGTATGGTGTACTATTTAACACGGCGTAAGAATATTGGTCACAAAATGACCTTAACCGACAGGAGCCGGAGATGAGCATCATGCCTTACCGATGACAGTCGATATGAAACCCGACAAGAATGACGGCTCTCAGTGAATGCAGCGGACAAATGGAGCCACAGCGGCTCTTAGATCTGCAAAAACAACACAGAACCTGCACAGTAGCTGGCTGGAGGCGTTTAGTTCGTAACACGAGTCACGATTTTGCCTATTTTGAAGCGATGCAAAGTGTCCAGTGGACCGACGATGAAGTCAGACGGTATACTAACAGTACGTGGAGGGTGTTGTTCAGGACGGAGATAGTTTGGTGATGTTGACGAGGCCTTTTCTGTACCTTGAAATGGGCCCGCTCATTTAGCTTACGGTGAACATGAACCACGATGTTCATTTCAGCCTTCTCGGTGACCCAGAGTAGCTCTTTATTCTACTTCTCGACCGCGAGTACGCTGAGGGCTCTCCCGTCTTCGAGGATAACAACAGCGGTTTGACACTGCTGCTCGCATATCTCCCCTCAGGAATGCTCTCGCACCTCGACTCACGCGCTAAATCACCCGACGTTAATCCCACAGAAAATAGTCGGACTATTTGGAACAGCAGATGAAGTGTAGCAATAAAACCTGCATATGTGTCTGTCTCCTTACGCTGAAAATCACTGTGAAATGCGTGACAGGAGGTACTTCCCATGGAGTGCGAGAAGAAATACACTACTGGCCATTAAAATTGCTACACAACGAAGATAACGTGCTACAGACGCGAAATTTAACTTACAGGAAGAAGATGCTGTAATACGCAAATGATTAGCTTTTCAGAACATTCACACAAGGTTGGCGCCGGTGGCGACATCTACAACGTGCTGACATGAGGAAAGTTTCCAACCGATTTCTCATACACAAACAGCAGTTGACCGGCGTTGCCTGGTGAAACGTTGCTGTGATGCCTCGTGTAAGGAGGAGAAATGCGTACCATAACGTTTCCGACTTTGATAAAGATCAGATTGTAGCCTATCGCGATTGCCGTTTATCGAGATCCAGTGATTGTTAGCAGAATATGGAACCGGTGGGTTCAGGAGGGTAAAACGGAACGCCGTGCTGGATCCCAACCGCCTCGTATCACTAGCAGTTGAGATGACAGGCATCTTATGCGCATGGCTGTAACTGATCGTGCCGCCACGTCTCGATCCCTGAGTCAACAGATGGGGACGTTTGCAAGACAACAATCATCTGCACGAACAGTTCGACGACGTTTGCAGCAGCATGGACTATCAGCTCGGTGACCATGGCTGCGGTTACCTTTGACGCTGCATCACAGACAGGAGCGCCTGCGATGGTATACTCAACGACGAAGCTGGGTGCACGAATGGCAAAACGTCATTTTTTCTGATGAATCCAGGTTTTGTTTACAGCATCATGATGGTCGTTTGGCGACATCGTGGTGAACGCACATTGGAAGCGTGTATTCGTCATCGCCACACTGGCGTGACACTCAGCGTGATGGTATGGGGTGCCACTGGTTACACGTGTCGGTCACGTCTTGTTCGCATTGACGGCACTTTGAGCAGTGGACCTTACATTTCAGATGTGTTACAACCCGTAGCTCTACCCTTCATTCGATCCCTGCGAAACCCTACATTTCAGCAGGATAATGTACGACCGCATGTAGCAGGTCCTGTACGGGCCTCTCTGGATACATAGAATGTTCGAGTGCTGCTCTGGCCAGCACATTCTCCAGATCTCTCACCAATTGAAAACGCCTGGTCAATGGTGGCCGAGCAAGTGGTTCGTCACAATACGCCAGTCACTACTCTTGATGAACTATGGTATCGTGTTGAAACTGCATGGGCATCTGTACCTGTACACGCCATCCAAGCTCTGTTTGACTCAATGCCCAGGCGTATCAAGGCCGTTATTAAGGCCAGAGGTGGTTATTCTGGGTACTCATTTCTCAGGATCTATGCACCCAAATTGCGTGAAAATGTCAGTTCTAGTATAATATGTTTGTCCAATGAATACCCGTTTATCGTCTGCATTTCTTCTTGGTGTAGCAGTTTTAATGGCCAGTAGTGTAATTACTTAAACGCCTGTGTGTCGTTGTTATTAGGCTAGCATTGTCTTCGCGATCCCTACAGGAGCGATACGTCGAAGGTTGCACTATATTCCTAGTTTCCTCTCTTATTGTTGGTTTTTGATACTTCTTAAGTAGTCTTTCACGGGATAGCTTGCCTCTATCTTCAGGCGTCGGCCACTTCCAAGTTTTACACTATCTCCGTGACGCTACACAAATCTGTGACTATCCATGGTGCTCTCCTTTGTATAGTCACCCGAACCACGCAGTTTGCTATTTCTGTCTGTGACATCTGAACATCAACAATTGGCTTCAACTGGATATGACGCACCCGTGAAACTTGTGTGCTCTTTTCCTCGCGAAATTGAGGCCATTCTCGCGGCGGTCATACACTTTGTTCGCCTCCTGTCTCCTGGGGTTAACTAATTTTTCGTCCGATGTGTTGACATCTAGAATGCGAGCACAGAGCTTTGGTGTGCTCGCTCTTAGGTTGCTCAGACTGCCGCTAGTCTTTTATTCTGATAAGCAGGGCAACGCAGTGCCTGCTGCCCGCCAACCGGTTCCGGTCGCAGCCGCCGGCCAGGCGCTCTTTGTGCTTTCGCATTTTCTCTCGTCACTGGCGTCTCATCTCACGTCTCACTTCTTTACAACTAGTATAGCTTTTCACCCGTTTCGAAGCGTATTTTGGTCAATACAATGATTTTTATTTTGTTCTACGCGACTAGTGCCGTTGGACCAAATTGAGGGGCGTATCCCTGTGATCATGGAACGTGTCAGTACATGAGAATATAACAGCAAGTGAAAACAGATAAAAAGTTTATGAATCCTAAAAAGACGTCAAGCTATAAGTTTATGTTAACGCAGTCAACAATATAACACAGAAATCAGCTTAATTTTCAAAGGAACTCCGCGACAGAATAGGAGTGGCCCATGAGGAAACTCTTCAGTTTAGAATTGAAAGGGCGTGGATTACTGCTAAGATTTTTGAATTTTTGTGGTTGCTTGTTGAAATAGATGCGGCTGAATACTGCACACCTTTCTGCACTAGAGTCAAAGCAGTGCGATACAAATGCAGGATGGATTTCTGCCTAATATTAACTGAGTGAAAGCTGCTAATTCTTAGGAATAAACTAATATTGTTAACAAGAAACGACAGTAAAGAATACATATACTGAGAGACCAATGTCAGAATATCCAGAATAATGAACAGGGGTCGACAAGAGGTTCGCGAACTAATACCACATATTGCCCGAACCACCCGTTTCTGAGCCAAAACTACCCTTTGAGAACGGGAAGAGTCACCCTAATACATAATACTATCCGTCATAAGCGAATGAAAATAAGAGCAAAGTAGACTACTTTTCGTGTCGAGCTATCACTTATCAGATACTGTTCTAATAGTAAAAATGGTAGCATTAAGTCTTTGAATGAGACTCTGAAGATGGGCTATCGCTGACAGTTTACTATTTATCTGAACACCTAAAATGTTGAACTGTTTAGTCGCACTAATCATATGCCCATTCTGTGTAATTATAACGTCAGATTTTGTTGAAAAAAATGGCTCTGAGCACTATGGGACTCAACATCTGTGGTCATAAGTCCCCTAGAACTTAGAACTACTTAAGCCTAACTAACCTAAGGACATCACACACATCCATGCCCAAGGCAGGATTCGAACCTGCGACCGTAGCTGTAGCGCGGTTCCAGACTGTAGCGCCTAGAACCGCTCGGCCACTCCGGCCGGCAAAGGGCATATCGTTTATATAAATAAGGAAGAGTAGTGGCCCCAGCAACGATCTCTGCAACGCCCCCCCCCCCCCCCCCTTTAATTATGCCCCACTTGGCCACCACATAACAGCCATTCTCATACTGTGGAGAATTACTTTTAGCTGTCTGTTCTTAAAGTAAGAGGTGAACCAATTGTGAGCTACTCCCCGTAATTCACAGTGGTCCAGTGGTCCAACTTCTAGAGCAATATTTTGTGATCAACACCATCAAACGCCTTAGTTAAATAAAAAAAAATGCCTAGCATTCGAAACCTTCCGTTTAACCCACCCAGTACCTCACACAGAAGAAAACATAGCATTTTCAATTGTTAAACCACTTCGAAAAACCAAAATTTACGTTTGATAGCAAATAATGTGATATAAAATGATCAATTGCCCTTACCTACATAGCTTTATCAGTAACTTTAGCAAACACTGATGGCATAACAGTAGGTCTAAAATTGTCTCCATTATCCCTTGCTCCCTTTTTATACAGCTGTTTTACTACTACTTAAATCGTTCAGGTAACTGACCATTCCTAAAGGAAAAATTAAAAATATGGCTAAGTACTAGGCTAACATGTGCAAGCACCGTACTTCAATATTACACTAGATGCTCCATCATATCCATGATATTACTTGGTGTTCAGTGATTTAATTACTGACTCAGTCTCTCCCTTGTCAGTATCACAGAGAAGTATTTCAAATATCAGTCTCGGAAAGGCATTTTCCAAAAGAGTTATATAATTCCCTGTAGAAACTAAGTTTTTATTTAATTCACCAGCAATGTTCAGAAAGTGATTGTTAAATAATGTACATTTATCTGACTTATTGGAAAGAGAAACTCTTTTATTATACTGACTTTATGTCCTTGACCTTGAGCTGCTGACCAGACACTTCCTGCACAACTAACCGTATGGTTTTAATTTTATCCTGTGAATTAGCTCTTTACCTTCCTAATAACATTATTAAGCACCTTACACTACCTACTATTTGTAATGGGCTACTGCAGCTCGATTGTGACTACTGCTAGCATTTTGATATAATTCCCACTTTGTTCTACATGATATTCTTAACCGACTATTCAGACACCTAGGCTGCCTTTTACTGCTAATACCCTGTTTAGACAGTTCTAATGGTATGCAACGTTCAAAGAGCATGAGAAGTATGTTAAGGAACGCATTATATTTGTCATCTATGTCACCGGCACTATAAACATCCTGCCACTCTTGTTCCTTAACGAGGTTTAAAAAAGTCTCTAGTGCCGTTGTATTTGTTTTCCTAAGTAGTTTGACATTGTTTGTAATTATATACAGCATACAGCATACAGCACAAAAATCTTTTACTGTTAAAATTTGTGCATCATAGTCTGAAAGGCCGTTCACCATTTTACTAACAGAATGCCAATCTAGCAAAGAAGAATGAATAAAAATATTGTCTACGGCTGTGCTGTTGCTCTCCTGCACCCTTGTTGGAAAAAATACAGTCTGCATCAGATCGACGTGTAATTAATTATCCTCCAGAACGTAGTTTTTCGCGACGTTATTTTTCGATAAAATGACCTCGCTTTTCTTGTCTCGTTGATTCTTAATAATGCCTCCAGTCTTCCCCGTCGGCACTGTCAGAAGATGCGGCTTTGCTGGTACTTAAACTGACGCTGTACTGGCAATCTTTACGTAGCAGGTGACAATTAATGGGTATGCATATCGAGACACGAACAAATCAGCGGTTACTGAACACTGTCTCACAGAACTTAAGCTGCCCACAGTCCTGATGGCTTCGACGTCCTACTGGAGCCGGTGAGTCTTCGTCATCCTCCGACCTTTGAACTGCCTCACCCAGTCAGTCACAGTTTAACGTGGGCTACGAATCACGGAAAAATATGACGTTTTGAACAAATAAAAATAATTCGTCAGAAGTGAGAGAAGTGATAAGAGATCCAAAAATCCAAAGAGCCATCTGAGGATCGCAGCTTTCACGAGCGCACTCCGCCTTACAAGCGACTATGTATTATGTTCGTTGGACAAAAATCTTGAGGACGAAGGCGATCGACGAAAGCTTGAAATATCATTTAAACCTAAAGTGACAAGAAAATAGAGAGAATTTTACCCATGAATTGTCTTTAATCGCCATATTTATCGCATCTTTCATACGCTCGCTGTCTATAAAACATTTAGTTAAGCAGGTGGCGGTTACCTTGAACTTGTTGATTGTCAGTGGTCCGACCGGATGCCTCGTACATAGCAAGAAGTCAGAATCCTGTAAGAACATGATTACTTAGGAGGAGAGAACATGTAGATTCTTAGGAAGACTGTAGGACCTCGAAGAACAGGAGACGGTCCATATAGGTGACAGGCGAACCGAGAACTGTATAGCAGAGTGGAAAAGATCTTTGTCGGATACCATCAAAAAAAGAGAGACTACATTCTTCGCACACATCCATGGAATGGACATGGAGGGAATCGAACTTCAGGAACTAAAGTTTCTCGTAAGCGAAAACTCAAAGTACGCTCGATTCAGGAGATACAACAGGATTTGGAAGAAATGGGAATACAGGAAACAGAAATTTACAACAGGGTAATTTTTAAACAGAAAATCGAGGCTGTTACATAGTTTTAGGACAGAATTAGATCCAGGACCAGAACGGCACGGGAAGAGGAGATTGTTGCAAAGTGTGATAGTGACATGATTAATGCACACCACAGACGATCCAAATGGGAAGAAGAAAACTAGCCTTTTTAGTAAATTTACAATCTCAAACATATTTCTAGGTACCGTATACTCATATTCTGCTCGTAACGTCCATTCTAGCTCATATTGTCTGTTCTTGTGCACAGTGTAACAGTTGAGGCAGAAGGGCATGGAAGCAAACCCGCTTTTACACAACTCCCGCCTTTCACGTACATTTCTGGCACTCTCCCCACCTTTCTGACCGGCAATTCTCCTTTATTGCTTCCTGCGGAGCGGTCTATGAAGGACTGACACGCGGTATCGGTAGAGTCCTGTGAGTTCAGTACGTCCTAGTGGCGTAAACATTAGTAGTGTGGTGTGATAATAGCGTAGCCTGCATTCTGCGCTCGCCCGAAGAAAGGAGGAAGCCGTGCGTAAGAAAAACAGCGATAGGAGTGGCCATCCGTTATTACCTTCTGTGATTGCCGACGAGTGTGAACAGCGGCAGTAATGTCTACCCAGTCCTTCTCAACTTGCCAATGCGACTAAAAATTACACCAATTTCTGTAGTATTATAAGTTTGAGAAGAAATGGGTCGGTGAAATAGCTCGGCCAGAAGTTTGCTGCCTGATGACGGTGCGCTGGAGATATTTATAGCAGGGTTGTTACCAGCACGAGTGAGACCCCAGCGGTGGCCACTGCCTCCAGCGTCGATTCCTCCAGTCGGCACGTTATACGAAAAACAAAATAAAAAATCAAAAGAAAAATCGTTTCTGTCATCCGACCTCAGCGTCGTCGGGTGGGGTAAAAAGGAGAAGGCATTTGTAGTCGGAGACGTGCGAATTTGGTGTGATTAAGAAAGAGAATACAAGTATATGTTGTGAGAATAACTGCAGATCCGAAGAATATCATTTAGCGGAAATAACAATGCGGAAGATCGAAAATGCTATGTAGAAGAAATCGTAGCTCATTCTAAACTCAGTGTTGGAGTATACAGGTTCGTTAGCGACGCTGCAAAATGTTCCTACATTTATATGCTGGGCGAAATAAATGTACCAGGTTAGCAATAAAACGCCTCGGGGAATTCAAATGGGAATTGTTGGTAGATGTTCTCGCGTAACCTTGCTGTATACTCAACGATCTTTGTGCTCTAAATTTCTTAAGTAAATTTTAGAAAGAATAGCTTGTCATTTTCCTTAGTAGGTACACGGACTTATCTCAAGAATCGATTTTTGTTTGTTTGTGCCTCCCAATGGTCCCGAAAAATACTCCAACTTCTGCCTAATAAAGACAGAACATTATTCAGGAGAGATATTATTCAGCAGAAACGGAAATAACATCGGGTGTGTGTGATAAAGTGAGAATAAGAACCACTAACGTTTTCAATGTTTTATAAATGATTTAACGGATATAGTCAACACCGTTTCGTTGACGATACATTTGTCTTCAGGAAAGTGTGATAACAACATAATGCAGAAACGATCCAGACTATATTACCGCTTGCTGTAGTGAATGGCAGTACTCAGAAAATGTGAATAAATGCAAGAAATGCATTTAAACATAGGAACTGACAAGACATAGCATTACCAATAAACATCTGGAGCCTGTTACATCCCTTAAATACATAGGTGTAATGCTGTGAAGCTATCTGAAACGGTACAGCCACATAAAGTAAGTAGTATAGAAGGCGATAACTACAGTGTGGCCTAATCTAGAGCACTGCCCGAGAGTTTTTTGTCCTATAACGTAGGTATGACAACATAAACAGGATCTTAACAGATCTGTACAATCCATATGAAAGTACACGAAAGATGGTCTGGGAACTTTGGCGCAAAGGCGACAATATTCTCCTGAAGCCCTGTTGGGTAACTTTATAGAACATCTGTTCCAGGTAGACTGTGTAACCATTTTACTGCCTCCACCTCATATTTTGTGCAAAGACCGTAAGACTAAAATGAAAGATTGCAGCACATAAGGATACACAGAGAAGTCATTTTCTCCCCTATTAGGGCGTGAAAATAATAGGAGGGGAAGTGTCTAGCACGACACAAAGCAACCCCGTCAGGCACAGTAAAATGGCTTGCACAGTATATGTGTATCTTTGATATACACACACGTTGCGAATTTTTCCTGCCAACGGGGTAGCTGCGGCTACAATTGAACACAGGAAAGCAGGGTGGCCGTTGTAAGCTTCACAGATGCATTTAATACAGTGTACTGATTATGAGGACTTTCATTATTGCAATATTTCCGCGCCTCTATTCGACAGAACAATCAGATGTTTAAGGGTGCATCTTTGATGTTGCTGAAGCATAGCAATCAATGTGAAAATGAATGGATTATAAATACATGTATAATGTCCGAGTAGACTAAAAGCGATTTCCTTGTAACATACGACGATAACACCGTATAATATCAAGAGTCACAGAGAAAGTTTGTGTCGAACAGGACAGAATCATAGCTCATATAATTCTGCTACTCCGATAGATGTTGTTTAGAATGCTACGTATCTCCCCTTTGTAGCAGACATTTCATGAGTAGGCGTCTGTTCTCGTAAGTTGTTGTACCTCTTGACTCTGGAGAAATGTGTTGTACTAATACAGACCAACAATGGCTGCAGAAAGCCCATCTAGCACACGTCTACGGTATTTCTTACAAATTCATCAGTTCCAGTTGTGTTCTGCGGAGCGATGCACTCACGAAGGAAGTCGCTGTTGAAACAGGAGGTCTGTGCCTGAGTGAGGGCTCAGATGACAATGCCTGTCACATATCTTCTGACTACACGACAGTTTCACTGACCATAAGGCTGTGAGCATCAGCGAGAGTGTAATCAATACAGTCAGCATTTTTTCCTGACAACGTATCTGTAAACCATGGTAAACCTCGATCCCATCGAAAAAAAAGTGTTACGATTTTTTTTTTTTTTTTTTTTTTTTTTTTTTTTTTTTTTTTTTTTTGCCAGTAAGGTAAGAAAATTAGGATGGTTAGGGTACATCAGAAGAATTTAAGAACCTAGATGGTCCAAGTGAATTCTTTCATGACAACTTCCTAGAAGGAGGAGAAGAGGAAAACCACGGAAAGAGTGGCTAAAGGATGTCCAGGAAGCGACGGAGAGAAGAAGAATGAGGAAGAATGGCGAAATCGTGGCGTTTGGGGACAGAGATGCGAGATGCCGAAGCAGCTGGAGGAGCCCCGCGACGACAAAAAGAAGATAAGAAACCACAAATTTGTGAATTATAGGACGGTAAATATGACCAATAACACATGTAAGTTGCTGACTATAGTGCAAAATCGACCAACAGAAAGAAAAGCGAAAAACATATTGGGCGAAGCTCAGAAAAGCAGTTCTGCGTTTGCACTTAGTAACGTTAATTAATACGATGACAATGTAGGGTATCTTTGTGCAACTGTTGACGTAGAACATTTGACAGTACAGAAGATCGAAATCCTGGGGAAACTGTAGGTAAAGTTCAAAGATGGACAACTAGTATACAGTATACTACATGAGAAAACCGAAGGGGGCGGCGGGGGGGGGGGGGGGGGGGGAGGGGGGGGAGAAGATGAAGATTTGGGAAGGGGGATATATCAAAGACGAAAGTCGTCAGAATGACTAACTACACGTCGAAATAGGGGAAGACAAAGTAAAAGATAGACCTCTGTTATCTAGTAAATAAGGATGATCCAGATGGTAGGAGCAATGACTACAATAGAGGCAGTATGTTATTAAATGTGTGTTAATGACTTGGCAGACAATATTAGTAGTAATGTTGGATTATTAGCAGCTGATGCTATCATCTGTGTTAAGTTACTGTCTGAAAAAAGTGGAAGAAATGTTCGGTCAAAATCTGATAAGATTTCAAATTTGTACCAAGACTGACAATTTGCTTTAAATGTACAGAAATGTAAAATTATGCACTTGACAAAACGAAAAAACGTAGTGTCCTGTGACTATTCTATCAGTGATTCACAACTAGAACCACTCAACTCATACAAATACCTGGGTGTAATAGTTTATACGGGTATGGAAAGAAATGATCATATAGTGTCATTCATAGGCAAGGCAGGTTCATTGGCGTGGTACTAGAAAACGCAGTCCGTCTACAGGGTCTACAATCTGAAAATATCGCACAAGTGTGTGGGGCCTATACTAATAGGAGATGTTGACATTTAAAAAGAAAGGCAGCACGAATGGTCACGGGTTAGTTTGACTGGCGGGAGAGCGTCGCGGAGATGTGAAAAACCTCAACTGGCAGACCCTTGAAGACAGGCGCAAATTATCCACCAAAAGCCTGCTCACAAAGTTTTGAGAACCAGTCTTAAATAAATAATCCATAGATATCTCTCAGCGCCTACGCATCGGTTACTTAAGGACTGTGAATACAAGATGAGATTAATTACAGCAGCCACAGGGGCACTGAAGAGGTCGTTCTTCTCACGCTCCATTCGCAATTGGAACGAGAAGAAATCCTAGCATATGGTACAATGATAACTATCCACTGCTGTTAACTTCAAGTTGGTTTGTGTGTGAGATGTAGATATGGGCTTATAACTGAGGAATATGTATTTGCACCACAAAACCTACGTATCGTATAATACAAAAACAAAAACGGGACTTCACCTAAAAAAAAAAAAAAAATTGGAAGAATTGAAATGTGATGCTACAGAGTGATACTAAAAGCCAAGTGGGGAGGTTCTAAGAGCTAAGACGTCGTGGAATAGTTCATTTCACACTGGAAGAAGCAGTAGCATGGAAAGTTTTTAAAGGAACGAAAGTATGTGAAACAGATGTGGCTGGTGCACGGAAATGGGCGTCAGGAAAGGAAGAGACGGAGGGTTGCACAGGACCGGTGGAAGGCGTAAGAAGCAGAAAGATAGCGCATCTCGGCGCGAGGGCGCGCGCGGGAAGAGGCTAGGCGAGCAGCAACAGGTACAGTAGACGAGGCGCTAGGCGCGTACTTACGCGAGGAGCCGCTGCCCGCTGCAGCTGCTGGCGGCGTCCAAAAAATTCTCTGGCGCTCGCACACGCACAACTGAGGCTGAGGCTGCCTATTGATTGCGCGCTTCGAACCCCGGCCCGCTGCCCGAGCGGTCGCCATTACAAAACTCTGCCCTCCCCCGTGCTCGGCGATAACCTCGCGCCGAAAAAGCCGGTCGTAATTGTGCAGTTTGCCGCCTCCGTCCGGCCGGCTCTCTGGAGCTTCGGCCGCCTTCAGCGCGCGAGGGCGTTACCACTTAGCAGCCGGGGGCCGAGTAACCAGTAGTACTCTCAGTAAAACTATATCTTAGATAGGGTGGATATTTCAGTCTTTAGAGGTGTGGTTCTGTGTTAAATTTCTGGGCATCTTAAAAAATGCGTGCCGGGCCGGGATTCGAACCCAGAGCCGTTCCTTTGGTGGACAATGTTCTTAGCGATCGAGCTGTCCAGGAAGCACCCGCCAAAACCGTGGTGGCAGGATGAACTCCCAGCATGGGACACGGTTTCGACCTGTCAGAAACAGAAACTTCCTGGCAGATTAAAACTGTGTGCCGGACGGAGACTCGAACTCGGGACCTTTGCCTTCTGCGTTCTGTCAGAAAGTCTTTAACACAGCGCCACTCTGTTAAAAGTAATCGCATCCTAGATAAGATCTGTTTTGTCGAACAACGTTTTTTTGTGAAATCACTGCTACAGGTTACTCCAATGTCACAAACTGCTACTTTCGCAGCTCATTTATTTCGAAATTTACTCTCTCTGTCTCACTGTACAAGAAAACCTTTCCATATTACCTACGAATTTATAACACGTCGGAGCTAGAACCTATAACTTTCTCCAAGTTTTGGAGTGGAATAATGTTGCTTAGCTAATCAAGTGGACACTCCTAATCATAAAAATTTACGCAGGACTTTACCTGGGGTGGTTTTTGACGATTTTTTATACCCTACTGGTGAAACTGACTGAAAAGTGGAAATGAATTTTTACCGGGTCTAATTAGATTAGGAAATGAGGCTCTGAAAGTGGTAGAGAAGTTTTGCTATTTGGGCAGCTGATGACTGGACAAGTAAGGGAGATATAAAACCACACTGACAACAGCGAGAAAAATTTTTCACATCAAATCTGAATCCAAGTGTCAGTACGTCTTTTATGAAAATATTTGCAGTGCTGCGTTATATGAAACTGAAACGTGGACGATTAATATTGCAGACAAGAAGTGGACAAAAGTTATTAAATGTGGTGTTACAGAAGAACGATCGAGATTAGATGGGTAGATCAGGTGTCTAATGAAGAGCTACTCAACCTAACTCAGCAGAAAAAAGTTTTATGGTGCTAATTGAGAAAAATAATTGTATTGTTAATAGGGCACATCTAGAGTTATCAAGGAATAGTTTGGTAATGAAAGGAAATGTGTGTGTGTATGTGTGTATGTGTGTGTGTGTGTGTGTGTGTGTGTGTGTGTGTGTGTGTGTGTGTGTGTAAGGGGGAGGGGGTGAGAGAGGAAAACTGCACACAAAAACCAAGGATGACGTATAATAAGAAGGTTATAATTGATGTAGGTTACAGCAGTTACATAAAGATGAACATTTGTACCGAATAGGCCGGCCGGTGTGGCCAAGCGGTTAAAGGCACCTCAGTCTGGAACCGCACGACCACTACGGTCACAGGTTCGAATCCTGCCTCGGGCATGGATCTGTGTGATGTGCTTAGGTTAGTTAGGTTTAAGTAGTTTTAAGTTCTAAGGGACTAATGACCTCAGATGTTAAGTCCCATAGTGTTCAGAGCCATTTGAACCATTTTCCACCGAATATGCTAGCATAGAAAGCTGTATCAAACCACTCTACGGACTGAAGACGATAGCCCATAATTCACTGAAGGTTTCCGATATCATGCTCAGACAATTTTCACAACAGGTTATCACTTCTTGCTGTGCGAGATGACTGTTCTGCACCCGTAACGCTTCGCTTAGTTTACGTCTTAATTTATTCTGTAAATATTTTGTGCGATTGATTACACTGTCACCGCTAAATTTCAATTAATAAAAATGGTTTACAACTTGTAAACTGCCCGGTCATAAATACTGTCAGATTTTTAAGCTCAATTTTCCTATTTTTTTCCCCTGAGACTGTTTATCTATAACTGAGAATACTGATGTGTACGTGAAGAAGTTCGCTATGATTTCGTAAGGTTATTTGCACTGTCCTGAAAACACGTAGAGCCCTAGGAAGGTTGAGCTGGAGTAGGTAACATCACCAAGACTATCACAGTCTGTTCGTCCGACGAGCTAAAGCGCGTACGTTGGAGCTTCAGCCGGGCTAGTTGGCAAACATCAGGAACAAAACTGTTTATATTTTTACGTGCAAAAATAAAACCCAGAAGAGGATACGAAACAAGGTGAAAAAGGAAATTCCGGCTATGTTGTTAAAGTAAAATGAGGTTGACGTTAAGAAACTAGAAGAGAGAATTTATTTATAAAAAGGAACTGACTACAGCACACACTTTTTGTAGACGGATGGCTGTTTATTCACTTTTATTCTAAATATCTTTGTGCTAGACAAATAATAAAATGCAATTCTCAGGACTTGGCAACAAAAGTAAGAAGTAGGTTCATCCATTTAACTTCCTTTCGACATCATTAGAGAGGAAGCTATAGCTGGGATCTAACAACGACAGGGAAGGAATTCGAGTGTGACCTGAATTGTTAATCTGTTAAGTGTGTAAATGTGAGGTTACAACTGAATATTGCCCCAAGTACTTTTAACAGGTTGCGGCTAATTTTCACAGGGTGTACCAGGAGGAATGGTTAGTATTCAGGGACATAACAGGAAACATGATTCGAAGCAAAAAATCTGGTAAAATGCATACCTATGCTATGCTATGCTATGAGCACTTCGTCGCCGGTAGTGTGAAAGAAATATCTTCCACCGCAATCTCTTTGTTTTGCATATTTTGAGAGGTAGGAGCATTAACGAAAACAAGAAACAAATGTCCAGTAGACATGAACTCTAAAGGGCATATCTTACGAATTATGAGCACTGCTGGACAAGCGCTCGCAGCTATTAATGTCTGCATTTTAAAGTCCATGTTTATTGAACTTTTTTACTTCGATTGGTTGTTCTTGTCATGCTCCTGAATATCAAGCATTCCACCTGGAACACCTTCTAAAATGTCTCGTTAGAATGTAAAACTGTAATAAATTAGAGCAAAAAATCTTTTAAAATTGAGTTTAAAACACTCGTGAGCACAACAAAATGTTTATTGGCAACGACAGCCGGTTTCGGCAAAATGTGACCATATTCAGACCATGTTACACCATGATGGCTCTCGGTGGCGGTGAACGCCAACTGCTCATCCACGATATCTGCGGTGCTCTCAGCCACCATTGCCGTCATGGTGTAATACGGCCTGAAGATGGTCTCATTTTGACCTAAAACGGTTGCCATTGCTAATAAATATTTTATTGCGGTCAAGACTCCTTTTACTTAAATTTTAGAATATTTTATCGAGACCGTTCACTTTCTCCACGAGAAATGTTGTCAAAAACTATTCCAAATAAATCTATTTAAACCATTTCTTTAAAAAAAAAAGATTACACGTCAAGCCCAGATCACAACAGACCTTACCTATCTCTCGTAACTATCATTCGAAAAAAGTAACCGCGCGTTGTTCCCCTATAAATTACGGAAATCGTTTATTACAAGATAAACATTTATTCCCTTTTCCTTTATTTTGTGCATAATAGTGATGAAACACTGAATTGTTCTTATACGTTACAGGGTATCAAAACTAAGCAAATAAAATATTTTAACCGAAAATGAAAGACCGAGATGCATAAAAAATGATCTGAAACCATTAGAGGGACACATCTCTGTTTAAAATAATGACACCGTACGTGACAGCAGGGAACTACAATTAGCTTAAACTGGTATCAGACATGTGACTCGTCGCACAGGAAACCAGCACTGAAATTGTTAGCGGTCTAAAACATTTGTTCAATTTGAGTAATTCATAGATCGTTACTGAGCATACAAATTTGTAGGCGTTCTCTAAATGTATGCTATTGAAAGCTGGTCCTCTGCTCCAAGAGGCAACATCCGTCATATTTCACTCTATTATTAACGTCTACCAATGGTTCGTCACACAGAAAGCAGTTTTGTAACAGAACAAATCTCTTCCGGGCTCAAAAAGGTGCTGTCAACATGAAAAATTACAGTTCTTTTAGCACTTTGCTGTTCAAGATGTGCACATAACAAATGAAAGAGGCCGTGTTCTATTATTTCCAATTTGTAACTCATCTGGCTTCGTAGCTAACTTTATACCGTCACAACAGAATCGGGAATTCAGCGTAAACAAAAGTTAAAATACAACTGAGGAATCTACAAAAATTTATCTGAATCACCCAGGCAACGAAGAAGCACACTGAATCAAAAGGGGTTACAAAATTCGCACGAGTATTAGTATTTCGAAAAATTTATAGAAGCTGTTTTGGTAACTGATTGAGTGTTATCGTTTTGTATTGCAACACACTTCTGAATAACTTGTTGCAAGAGGAAGCGTGTGATTTGTATTCATTTCTCGGAATATATATTTGCTCTAAATAAATAACTTGTGCTGCAGGAAAGAACAGCGCCGAGCAAAGCTATATCTGCTCAAGCGCAGCATGTTCTCACCAGCTAGTGTTACGACTTCTTCGTCTACGCGTGACGTACCATCAGCAAAATGTCGGCTGTAGCAGGGCGCTGAGTGACCTTTGTTTAATTACTCGCACGGCGCAATAACGAAATTAGAAGCGGCCACTACCTGGAGGCGCACAAGTGGTCCATGAATATAAAGCATAGAAAAGCGAAACAAAAGCCAATACCCATCGTCATCGTGCTGCATTACCATACTTGACACACAGAGAGTGCGCCGGTATGCATACGAGCCGCTATTCTTTATATAAATAAATTGCTTTCTCATAATGAAAATGCAGACGGGCCGGGACCACCTCGGAAGGTGGCCGGTCGCGAATGTTTTTTGCCCACGAGAAACAAAAGGTGTGGCGCCGCGGTCGGCGGTCTAGCGAGCACTCCCTCTGCATTGTCGCCGGCTTAAGAAAAACGCGCCGCGCCTATTTAAAAACTTCATTCATTTGCGCGGGGATGGCTTTTTTCTGTCCGCGCCTAAGTCGCCGTGTCTCGAGTAGAAAATTATAGCGTACCCGCGCCCGTTCCCGGCTCCCAGACCCCGCGGCTCAGCCGTTACAGATGGGCTACTGCCGTGTCGTTGTGGTAGGGCAGCCACACTGCTGGAAAGCGTTCTACCAACAGTCTGCTACCAACATCTAATCTGAGGCAATGCTCACTCGCATTGTCACTTGTTTTCCTCCTACACTACAATGTCCCACCATTTCATTAATTTTTTTTTAAATACCACTATCTTTCACGCGAAACCGTGGATGCTACTGCAAGACAGAGACATCTAGTGGTACACTGAGATATTGTTGTGTATTGTAACAGTCTCTCACAGCATTCAAAGCAATTCTGTGCGTGGAGATTGCGCTACCTGACTGTAGGAGATTGTAACGCGCGTTTTTTTTATAGTTGTCATATTGAGGAGATCATTCACAGTGAAATTAAGTATTTCTAAAGTTACTGTAAAGTCAATTTGAGTTTGTGCTATTGCTGATATGAGTGGTTTCGAAATGAAACGACTGGAGCAGTATGTACTTTTGACAAAAATGTATTAAATCTTAGGCCCAGTTTTACTTGGCATTTAGGAGTATAATTTTTTTAAAGCATAATGAGTTCCTGGAAGTTTCGAGATGAAGAGTGTGTCTAGGAAATATATGAAATTGCTTTAAAATATTCCTCATGAAATGATGGGTCGTTTACACCTCTGTGTCCCAGTGGTTCAAAAGTGAAATCACAACTTTAGCTTATTTCTTCTTGTATTCGTTGTTTACTACTATGATGCAAAAGGTCAGTTCTGTGAACAAATTTAAAATTAATTTTCCTATCGTATTGGGACTCAAAGGATTAAATTGAATACTTTGAGATAAGGAACTAATAGTTTATTGGAAAACTTAATAACAAAACGCGTATCTGCGAATTTCGTTGATTTCCTTTATATATGATAATATATGATATCAAAGTCAAGTATTCCCCAAAAATGGCTCTGAGCACAGTGGGACTCAACTGCTGAGGTCATCAGTCCCCTAGAACTTAGAACTACTTAAACCTAACTAACCTAAGGACAGCACATACATCCATGCCCGAGGCAGGATTCGAACCTGCGACCGTAGCGGTCGCGCGGTTCCAGACTTTAGCGCCTAGAACCGCTCGGCCACTCTGGCCGGTTCAAGTATTACCCACTCGCTGTTTACACAACATGTGCGAATTACTTCATTGTACTGTCGTATACGAAGGAAATCAAAGGCTTCTGGTAGCTTAATACCGCAATGAAGGTCTCTACACAAAAACTGAAGCCCTGATGACGAAGCCATCCGTGAGTTCGAAATGTACGTTGGCGTAGTAGAAACGCTACAAAAACTCAATGCGAGAAATTTGTTATTAAGGTTTCTATTTATTTCACTGTCTCCGTTTTAGCCATTATGGCTGACAAGAAACAATAGTTTTATTGTCATAAACAACTATAGCAACAACGCCAGATTGTTGTAATTCATCAGAGTGACGCCCTACTATCTCAAAGCATCCATTACAACGTTGTCTACGATTACTTGACCAGTATTCTCCATACTGTACTCTTCCAAGTGTGCATTTCAGGGAGCCGATGCTTATTAATGACTTTTTATCCCACGCGATCAAACCCCTCTCCTCAAATTCTGCTGCGTGAACCATTTTTTGTCCAGATCATGACCACTTGTCTGCAACTTACAAGTTCGACAATTTGTTCCTGACGATACATTTATGTCCCGTCGAGGTCGAGATATTGCAACCAGACCGCTAGCCCAGTTGGAGGGTTGAGCAAAGAGGCAGTGATGCACTGTCTGAGAATCCATCCAGTAATTTGCGGCTAGTGATTTAGGAAAGCCGCGCGGGGTTAGCTGAGCGGTCTAGGGCGCTGCAGTCCTTGACTGTGCGGCTGGTCCCGGCGGAGGTTCGAGTTCTTCCTCGGGCATGGGTGTGTGTGTTTGTCGTTAGATACTTTAGGTTAGGTAGTGTGTAAGCTTAGGGACTGATGACCTTAGCAGTTAAGTCCCATAAGATTTCACATAGATTTGTACATTTTTGATTTAGGAAATCACAGAAAACATTAATCAGATTTGTAACTTGATCCGAATCCTAAAGCGCCTCTTTGGTCTAGCATTGTCATCGACAGTTAGTCCTCAACATAAACAAATGTAACGAGTTATTGTTCGGTGACATGAGACTGACACATGCATTGAATGTCTGCGGATATGCGTACGGAATGACCACATAGAAACTAATCATAGGTAAGACAAATGACAGACAGGTTCACTGGATAACCCTGAGGCAATGTAAACCACTTACAGAGGTAGCTTACAGAACCCTCGTTCGACCGATACTTGAGTATTTCTCGTCTGGCTAGGATCCTTACAGATAGGATTGGTGGAGCAGACAGAGAAAGCCCAAAGAAGAGCAGCGCGTTTCGTTATAGGTTCGTTTACTTAGTGCGAAAGCATCACGGAGATGTTCATGCAATTCCAATGGTAGACGCTGCAAGAGAGGCGCTGCGCATCACGTTGTGGTTTGGTTTTGAAATTCTAAGAGCGGACATTCCTACAAGAGTCAAGCAGTATATTGCACGTTCGTACGTATATCTCGTGAGAAGATCAGAAAAGTAAGATTAAACGATTTCGAGCTCACACGAAGGCTTCCCAATTATCTTTCTTCCCGCGCACTACTCACGACAGTGACAGGGAAGTGCGGGAATGACTGTGTTACATGAAGTATCCTCCGCCACACGCCATAAGGTGGCTCGCCGAATGTAGATGTCGAGGAGTCATTGAACCTGCTTATGGTCAGTATCTGGAATGACTGAGTTCAAAAGCTTTCGTTCTACTGCAGGGAAAGATGCAAGTAGAACCAGGCGTGAAAAGCTCTGGTCAAATATTTACAAAATTTTCTTTGGTTTTCTAAGCAATAGCAAACAGTGAGCTGTTAGCAATAGGGAAACTTCAGAGTGAGCACAGCTGCATACACTGGCTTCTGTAACATTGACATTATTGATGTATATTGTGCAGAGGCCTTTTAAGAATTCACTTAAGTTTGTTGCGTTTCTAGAGGGAGTGTGACGTCTTGTGGGACAGATATCCAGTAAGCAGTCACCAACTGTTCGCCATGCTTCTAAATCGAAAGGGGTCTGTGTTCAGAGAAGAAAATTCTGCACAAAACTATACCAGAATTTACAACAAACCATCTACTATTTAAATGGTGCAGCCATCTAATAACATACAGTTGTCCTGAGACAAGCTCTGGTCTGGAATAGAGGCAAATGATTCATGGCCAGGGTTTACAGGCACGTTCACTTAGATTTATAACTGTTCAATATCTTGATCACAGTGCGTTTCGGGCATGGGTGTGTGTGTTTGTCCTTAGGGTAATTAAGGTTAAGTAGTGTGTAAGCTTAGGGACTGATGACGTTAGCAGTTAAGACCCATAAGATTTCACACACATTTGAACAATTTGAACAGTGCGTTTAACTTGTCCTACAATTTCTCGTATACCTTTGGAACTAGTAGGCTTAATAGATCCTCACGAGCCAAATGGCTCAGTTTGTCTTTGTTATTTTCTTTATAATCTCGAAGAAAAAAGATCTACCTGTTGTACTATGCAGAAAGTATAGATTGGACTTTCTGAAAAGACTAACGGTCCCGGAAAACAGTAAAGGCGAAGTTCGTTTACTTTTCCGATTTCAAAGGCATAATTATGGGCAATTACGCGACATATAATCACATCCTGGAGTGAAGTAGAGGGAATTAAAAATTGACATCAAGCAAGAGCGCCCCGGGCTCGCTCGCATGCAACGGCAGGTGACCTGCCACTTTCTTGTAAAATGCAGGCGCATTTCAGAGACACAGCGGCCGGCCTTTATTACTACCCTAAGCAACCTGGACGCTCAGTTGTAATGAGTGAAGCTGGCCATTGTTGGCATGCCTCAAATGGAAGGTAACACAGGAAAGGGGTAAGTGACAGAGGTACACAAAATTACCCTCCGCCACACACCATAAGGTGAACTGTGGAGTATAGATATAGATGTTTATGTCGATGTCACCACTATTTGTAAGACTTACTTCTGAGTAAGACAAAAGAGGCTGATTTGCCACACGTTTTTATACTTGCTTGTGAAGGAGCTATGGCTTTCTACGAATATGTAGCAGTGGTAAGTGATGCAGTGTTGTTGACAGCTGTTTTAACAAATGAACGGGAACTGTGAAAGGTAAAAAAGATAAAACTTTGAAATACAACGAGGAAATTGAAAAGACTATCAGTTTTTGTTAGAATACAGTTTGCGAGATAAAACTGCATCAGACCAATACGTGGTAAGTGTGAAATTTTTTCAGACCTCTGTTCCCACGGTTTCTGGTTGCAGTCAAGCGACAAATCAACGAGCAACGGGGCAGCAGAAGCGGGGAAGTCGCCACCCATACTGTCGCAGTAAGTACAAAACTATATTTTCGTATCCAAATCGACTGGTGAACAACACTCGTGGCGATGCATTAAAGCGAGTTCTATCTTGTTGTCACAGAGCCAGCACCCAGCATTATGCTTGTAACTTCTAGACAACCATCTGAATATGAGCCTGAAAAGGTTTTCGAAAGCCGGTTCATGGAATGAACAAATAACTATTTCAAAAAAAGTGACTGGTCGTAGTTTTATGTATTTACATTGAATAAACAGTACGGGTTCTAAAGCATCCGTAGTGGATAAGCTTAATGGGAAACAAATGTTTCTATGGGGACGACTCGCAGTCCACATACAGGATGGTTATAATTAAAGTTTCGCTATATGAGCCAGTGTAGATTGAAAACTATTAACCTTATGGGCATCCAACTTTGTAGGAATGATGTTCAGACTGTGTGCTGCAGGATTTGCGTTTTTAGTAATGTTACAGTTATGATTTGCTTGCCGTCAGGTACTGGTACTCGTACGGCGCTTCATCTGATCAGAGCAGCAATAATTAGCATAACAAAGTAAGACAAAGCAAAGATGATGTTCTTTACAGGAAATGCTCAATATGTCCACCATCATTCCTCAACAATAGCTGTAGTCGAGAAATAATGTCGTGAACAGCACTGTAAAGCATGTCCGGAGTTATGCTGAGGCATTGGCATCGGATGTTGTCTTTCAGCATCCCTACAGATGTCGGTCGATCACGATACACTTGCGACTTCAGGTAACCCCAAAGCCAATAATCGCACGGACTGAGTTCTGGGGACCTGGGAGGCCTAGCACGAGGAAAGTGGCGGCTGAGCACACGATCATCACCAAACCACGCGCGCAAGAGATCTTTCACGCGTCTAGCAATACTATTTTTTGTTTTTGGTTCTAATAAAACCCCATGTCATTCCAAGCATGTGTGTCAATGTTTACCTCTCTATCTACATTATTCCGAGGTTTAATAAGTTTTCAAATTTATACTGACTTTTTGATCACCGGGTAGATGTGTAACGATCTGATGAACATGCTAAGATGGAACGGCCAGCTGGACCTCGGGAGCTGTTGGGTTACTTGCGATAAAGTACCGATGACTTCGCGAAAACGCTATTGCAGCAAAAAAGTTGCAACTGTTAATTAGACGAACAAGAGGAAAATGATATATTCAGAGTCGGAGGCTGCGGCCAGCTCAACCGGTCGGTAGGGCAGGGCTCCACGGACGCCGCCTTCGTATGCACCCTTTGATGACGCTGCAAGAAAAAATTTCCCTAAGTCTTTTATTATATTATTTTTCACTGTTGCCTGTGCCACATTTACGATAGCTGAAAAAGAAAACCGGTTTCCCTCGCCTGCGCCGAGTGACGCCGTACGCTCTGACACGCACACACACACCCAGTGTGACGAGGGTAGAGAGAGAAAGAGAGAGAGAGAGAGAGACCTAGGGAGGAGTGGAGAGACGTAGACGAAGCCGTAGAGGATCGGAAAACGAGTAAAAAATGGCTACATGCGGCGTACGTGAGAGCCACAGACGAGAAATGTAAAGAGCGTGGCGCATTTGCATATGTCTCCTGGCTTCTTTGTTCTTTGATCTGGATTGTCAGACGTTATAAAGAATGTTGTCGACGGGGGGAGATAAAGAAATAAAATGAATTACGCTCGAACAGGTTCCGTGCAGGTAAAAAAAAAAGAAAAATGAAGCTTCTTGGGGATGGAGGAATTGCATCTCGGCCTAATACAGGCCGAAAGATGGGTAATACATTTCTGCTCAGATGGCATTAACAGGACACCCAGATACTAGAACGACTCCAATAATGAACGTGCAATTATCTTGTGATGATCGCACGAGCAACCGTTATTTGCGCTGCAAGGCGGAGCGGAGCAGCCGAAAATTATAGCGACCAAATTCATTTTAATACCGAGAATTGTTTCTAGTATTCCAAGTTTGGAAGAGTTGTTTATTTTCTACTTAAACTGGAGATACTATCCCTCTAAGGGAGCAAAGCGTCAAACAGTTCTACCGAATATTTGGTTAAACAACGTTTCCAGTAGTACGCTAGCCACAGTCACTAAACCTTTTCCTGTACGATTACAGTATTCATTTTGTGGAAGCCTTTGATACGAATATTCTGGTCCATGAAGAGTCTCAATGGGAACTGATTACGTTCAAAATATGAAAGAAGACTAGACAGGAAGGTGCTTAGCGTCCCACCAAAGTCGAGATCATCACTGAATGAGCATAAGCTCGCACTGATAAGATTGTGACAGGAAATCGGCCGAGACGTTCTGCTAGAGAAATCATAGGAAACGTAAATAAAGATATTCGAACGAAGGTTTCAACTCTGTTCTTCCCGAATAACCTTTTAGATGCTGCAATTCTTAACACACTAAATTTACTTCTGGGAGGACCGGGATTCAAAACCCCGATCACCTATCCAGATTTAGGTTTCCTGTGGGTTCCCTAACCGCTAAAGGCATATGACATGAGAACAGTCGTCCAAAAAAGATGCTTCTTATTTCCTGTGGCATCTTTACCTATTCTGAGCTTGAGCTACACCTTTAACGATCTCGTAGACGCAGAGAGTTAAATCGTAAAAAAAGAAACAAAGCCATCTTAACGCTAACGGATTTTAACACTATATTGTATGGACCTCTTGGAGGTAGTGTGTTCTTGTCTTGGCACTGTCTTATGTAGCCATTTATAGGTGGACCAAAAGTTTGGCACGTACGCCAAACCAAAATGCGACTTGGCTTTTTCACTTTAAAAAGATCGTTCACAGAGGTAAAAAGAAGATAAAAGACAGCAAAAGGTACTGAGACAGACCGACGGTTGAATTTCCGGTCTTTGGACTTGTAGTCTATGACTTATCTTAGCAGATAGACTGAAGAATGCAAGCCAACGTTTATAGCATTTATAGATTTAGATAAAGCTTTCGACGATATTGACTGGAATATACTCGTTGACACTTAGCAGGTAGCAAGCATATTATGCAAGGAACAATAGTTAACGTACAACTTGTACAGGAATCAGGCTGTAGTTACAGAGTGTCGAAGGACAAGAAATGCAAGCAGTAGTTGAGAAGGAAGTGAGATCTGTTGCATTTTCTGAGTATTCTGCCAATAAACTGCTGTCTTTGGTTCACCTTCCCCACAACATTATCTATGTCATCGTTCCAATTTAAGATGGTCGCAACTGTTATCCCCAGGTATTTAGTTCAGTTGACAGCCTTTAGATTTGTGTGATTTATCGTGTGACCGATATTTAACGGATTCCTTTTAGTACTCATTTGGATGACCTCGTATACCTCATTATTCAGAGTCAACACTTAATACAGTATTAAAATTTGATATTTCATTCCACATAAAAATAGGTTCATCTTGTAATGCGTTGATGGTGCTCCCAAATACTTAAATTACCCCTCCCCCTTAATTAGAGCACTCATATTGTAATTTATAATCTCAATTCCTTCAATCTCAATCTAGGAGATTACCGAATTTATGCTAGCCTGTCAATTATTCGAAGTTTTTAGTCATTATGGTTGTAAGTGGTCAACCTTAACATGGTGCAACATCAGAAACTTGCACCAACACATATCCCTAAAATACCACAATGTGGCTAGCGTGAGAAACTGCAGTGAGATCCACACAGGTCAGTATTACTGTTATGATTGCCCGACCCAGTACAGCCTCAAGGATCTCACTTCAAAAACACCCAATGAAACTGGCGTCCGTCTCTTGTGGGCAGACTGGTCTAACCACTCTGTTTTGCTTTGCACATTCTTTACTATAATGGTTATAAGTGTTCTTGTCTGCTCTGCAACAATAACTTTTACTCAAGTTTTTCTTACAATCTATAAACTGATGCTACTGACACAAACATTAAACACTAAACGTAGACCGGTAATGATACGCCTGGAGTTCTGGAGTTATCTGAGCCTGGAATGCATAATTTAAAAAAAATACAAGATAGCCATTATGGTCGTATACCTAGTCTGGTAACTATCACCAAAGTTACCAACTGCACAGGCAACGAAAAGCTTGTCGCTTTTATGACAGGCAATGCCTGAGCTATGCTGACAGAATGAAAAGTTTTATGCCAATGATATCCACATATTGAATGAATAGACTGTGCAGTACACAGCATCAGCATCTTGATAAAAGATATTATGGCTCTAGATGTCCGTGACTTTAACCTTGTAGCGCAAAAGAAATCTTTGAAGTACAGCCGGGTTTCTAGTGCAGTATTGGAGGCATGTAATAAACAGAAACGGCTCATCTTCTTTCAACCTCAAATTTTGATCACTGATGCAATGGGCTCATGTAGTGATACGTTTTGATACCTCATTAAAGAAGGTGGAAACTGCCATTTTATACAAGGATATGTGGCAAACATGGTAGAGTCTATGCAGCTACTGAAAGGTACATCTGATGTTAGGACACCAGCAAATGCAACACATAGCATTTTCAGATATATATCAGTACATGCTGAAGAGAAGCTGTGCTGCAGTAAACCTTATGGATCCACAGAGTAAGAGAGCATTAAATGAGGAACGTCAAGTAATGGAGTACAAAGCAACACAAAGAAATTTGCTTCAACTTAATTCCGGAATTATTGGGGCAAATCTCGTGGAACTTCGAACTGACTTATCGCCACACAGCCCACTTGTAGTTCCTCATCGAAAATTTCTGTCTGCTCTGCTGTCAATCATGTGTCACAATTAAAATGGTGGTGAGGACTTTGCCCCGAGTAACATTTATGTTTGGATATTCAGGATGTTAAATGTGCCACCACCAGAATGCAACTGCCCCGCTCGTTGTCAGATTCGCATCAAAGTTGAAAACTAGTTAGTTCCAATATAAGAAGAAAATCTAATGTCAGTGCAACAAAACTAAGATACAATGACAATAGAGCAAATGTACAAGATTCACCAGCAAACACTTTTTCTTCCTTCTTTTTCTTCTTCTTCTTTTTGTTGTATCAGATGGATGTCTGTGTATCATAAACTGACTTAGTAATTCAGTGTATTTACTTGAAACATCAAATGATCTTTCTGTGCAAACTCTATTTGCTGCAGTTATGTCTTTTAGTTAAGAGTAAAAACAAAGGATGCAAACCATTTAACGAATATAGAGGATTTCTACATCTTTGTTCATGCGTTGCAGTACAGTCACATTTGTGACTTTATCTGTACATCCTTAACATACTTCGATATGCCCACGCTTCAAATGCCTCGTATTTCTTACCTAATACTGTGGTAAGTGTCCATGCCTCAACTCCACAGAGCAGAATAACGAACATATAGCATCGAAGTAGACGAGCGCGAAGTGTAACTCTTATGTTACAGCTAGTCAGAACTTCCTTAATTTTTCTGGAAAGAACTTCTGGGCGTTCAATTCTGCAGAGAATTTCTTGGGAGAAGTGTCAGTTAGGTTTATGTGGCACCCCAAATATTTGTATGGCAGTACTCATTCGATCTTACTATTACCGGGTGCAAGAGTAGCCTGAATTTCGTCTCAGTTTTGCCTTTTTGATGTCCAGCCGTAACACTATGACATTGCTCTAGCATATAATGGGCTGAAAGTCTAAAATGGTTCACATCCAGTACAAGCCTCCCTCCCTCCCCCCTCCCCCCTCTTCGTATGGCAGCACTTGAAATTGTGCATATACACTTAAATATTCCAGGTAGAGATTCGGCTTTTCAGCTTCTCTTCTTCTCAAAAAGATAAGCAATTTACAGTAGGAAATGAGTTTTGCAATTTTGCAGCAAAATAACTGACTGGCCAAAGTAGAGAGGATATAAAATGTAGGCTGGCAATTGCAAGAAAAGATTTCCTGAAAATGGGAAATTTGTTAACATCGAAAATAAATTTAAGTGTTAGTTAATTTTTATTGAGAATACTTAAAGTTTGGCCTTGTATAGAAGTGAAACATTGACGATAAACAGTCCAGATAAGAAGAGTATAGAAGCTTGCGAAATGTGGTGCTACAGAAAAATGATGAAGATTACTTGGTTTGACCGTATAACTAATGAAGAGAAATGTGGCACAACTTCACTAGAATATGGGACTGATTGATAGGATACATCCTGAGACAGCAAGGAATCGTCAGATTGGTATTGGAGGGAATTATTGGAGTTAACATTGTAGAAGAAGACTAAGATTTGACTATAGTAAGCAGGTTAAAATGGAAATAGGTTGCTGTAGTTATGTAGACAAGATAGACTAGCTTGGAGAGCTGCATCTGATCAGCCTTCAGACGGAAGACCACAACAAAAGCAACAAAAACGGACATTTTGACACTGAGCCAAAGAATTCAGAGCTAAGCCCTAATTTTCCTCATTGTCTTTTCTTCGTGAATACCTGATCAAGATGCACCCAGCAGTGAGTAGTTAATACAAGGAGAAAACGGCTCAAAGTCTTGGCACATTGGCAGTAGCTAGACAACTAAACAATGTATAGGTGCTGTACTTAAAAGAAAAGCCAGAATTCCATCGGTGCCAGGAGGAGAAAGGACCCTGAAGTGAAAAATGTTTAGTGTACCATCATTCACTGTGAAATATAAGGACCTAATGACAGGAATTTTTTGAGTTTCAGCAGAAGGTGACAATCGTGACGTTTTATTCTAAATACTGTCTCACAACAAAGCTCTTCCGTTTCTGGCAGAGAACGCACTTTTAAAAAATGATAGCACACTTGCAGAATTTTAGCTGCGTTATTTCTGAGCCAGAAACCAAGCATTCAGATGTCCGTGCCCCGGTTGAGCAGATGGCTAGTGGAAAACTTGCTCTGTGATTTGGAGGAATGAAGAAGGACAGTTCCTTGCAATTCTGTAACAGTCCTTTGTGCTCATCTGGTTCAGACAGATCGGAAAAAAGAGTCCATTGCCATATGCAATCAATAAATCCATTACCAGGTCAGCAGAAGAGCAATGTAGGCGGATGTAGGGACTACAAAAATAAAATGTTTGCCTCTGGTGATGAACAGAAATGCTTCATTAGAAAATCACTGATGATGTAGTGGCGAATAATGGATTGTCAATTGTCTGAGCGTATTTAGGGCTGATAACAGCCACTTTTGTTATTTTTAATGGCCGGATACTGTGTTTCGACTCATAAACGTTCATGTTGAGAGATTTGGTAATGATGGTATATATGTCTACGAAGAATACACAGACTGGTACCGGATCCTATTTGTGTTACTGTAGCAGTTGTCTAGAACTGCTGAATCTGATGCTGCCATGGTAACAGTTCTGAAGCTCTTGGTACAATTTGATGACATTCTTCATATAACCGTGCTATGTCACACCATTATCCACGTATAAAAAAAATCATTGTGCATTACGCATTAATAACGGTTTGATCACGTGAATGTTATACAAAGAGCGACTTGTAAATAAATGTGTATATTAGACAATCTTATAATAAGTGTATTACACTTTTAACATTATGCAAAATATTTACGGTCGAGCTCCAGCTTCAAGTTACCATGCCGAATGGATTAAAAACGAACAAAATTGTGTTCAGAATTTATTGTTGATGTGTCCGAATCAACTACCCGAAAATCAGCTTAGATTCATAACACGTGTAATACAGTAGAAGTAAAATAGACCTAGTGATATAATGGGACGACATCGGCAAAACAAACCGAATTTCGTAGTACAGTCAGGAAGTTTCCATCGTCTAAAAAGACGAAGTATTTTCTTTCGTTTGTTATCAGTTTGAGGCAAGAGGTGTTTGAATACGAACACAAAACAATAGTTTTATGAATGTGTAAAATTTATACATGCACAGTTTGTTCATAAACGTACCAATTGTGAGTGTACAGTTGCGGAGAAGTGTGTACGTTTTTTCTAGTATCTAAGGAAGTTTCAGATTCCTGTACGTGTATTTTTAATACGTGTGTGAAATGCTACCAAAATGCCAATGATTTGGCGCGGAACCTGATAGATATTTGTGACTCAGTGTTCTCGTAGTGAAATAATACCGTCATCGGCATCGTTGAAGGAGTTTAAACAGATGCACTCAGAAAGAGGTAATATGGGGATGAATGCAGAAGTATCTGGATTCCTGGAACGGTGCCATTAACCACTAACGAGCTATATTTTCCTCCTGGCGTCTTCAGTCTTATACAATTCCGTTCCTGTGTAAGAATGCTGAACATCCATCCATTTGTATGAGTGAACATGGTACATGTGCTCAACGAAATGTCATTTTCATAATTTTGATTAGTAAACTGTTTGGAAACGAGAGAAAAGGGGAAACATCCTTTGCTTTGTTTATAACATTATAAGCTGATGTTGTCACAAACAAGGATTCCGTGAAAACCGTTCTGGGGCGAAATGCAAGTCCAAGCAGAACGATTCAACAGAAACCGACTTATAAACTTAGCAAAAACTGACAGAAGCAAAGGAACGATACATATACCGTTACATTATATTCAGTTTCAAACAAAATAAGCGTAAAATAGTTAACATCGGAAGTAAAGCACAGACAGAGGGGAGGAATACAGTAACAGAGTGCAAGCATTTGTGATGGGCGCCAGTTTTCTGGAAGTGGTACATAAGAAGTGCGAGCCACCAATAGGAGGGAAACAGAAAATTCAACAATCGCTATTTAACACGACTTTGAAGAATTTAAACTTAAATGCAGTAGCTGGAATCGATAAAGTATTAGTATATTAAAATCATCAATGGCCTTAGTAACAACAAGATTATGCAGTCTAATGTCAAAATTTTCTAATGACTAAGATATTACAGAACTTTCCATAAATTTGTATTTACATCCACAAGCAGATAAAACATTGCACAGTCACTCTCCCAACAAGCGCAATGAAGTTGTTACCCAGACAAACAGATAGGAGGAGAGAGAGAGACCAAATTAAGACACAACTACAAATTTAGGTTAGAAGAAAATAAAAGTACACTACCATCAAGTTTAGCCTTGGTTAAGTGAAAACGCTATACATTTATAGCAGAGAAACATTGTGCCAGTGGTGTTTGGAACAGTATTAGAAATCATGCGGAACGTCGGACTCAAATGCATTACTATAATCACAAAACAGTCGATGAGAAGCACCTATAAAAACACGAATGACTGATAGGATGAAGATGTAGTGAAACAGAAAGAAGAAACATTCAGAACAGGAATGTGTATATAAGCAGAAATAAAATAAATGCCGAGATTCAAGAATGACATTTTTCATTTGAATGTTGGTAAAGAAGGCGCATTAGAACTCCTGAAAGTAGAATAGGAACTATTCAGCACAAAATTCACCGGAGTAGCCTGAAGTGAATCGAGATTTATGATTCAAAGCAGAAGGAGGTACTAGGAGATTTTAATAATAGTAACAGGAGAAAGTACATTCGGAGAAGTGGTGTGCAAAACTGACTGGGAAATAAGAGAGCACTTTTGACTAAATATGTTACACGGTAGTGACAAATAGACCACAGGAGAACACGGTGAGATGCCCTGGACGCAGAAAACCATCAACTGGTTCCATGACATCGTTATTAATTTGCACTACATTCTTTCCTTTCTGTTGATTATACATTATTTTCGTCGTGATATAATTGATTTGCGTGCCTTCTTTCAAAACTGGTCTGTTAAGATCATTCATTCGTTGTAGAAGTTTATCCGCACTAGAGGCAGGCAGTAGAATGTCATTAGCAAATGAAGCAGTTTTTCGTATGTTGCATTAACACACAGTCATTTTTTGCCCCATTCTAGTATCTGCTAGGGCTGCTAAGAATAGTTTTGGTAATACAGAATGTGCTTCCCGGTCTCTGTTTAAAGCTCTAAATTTCCTGATATACTGATAGTCTATGTCTCACACAAGGTGTAGCATTTTCTTCAGTATACAAGTATGAGGTAAATCAGTGAGGTTTTGCTCAAGGCCCGTCAGGGCACATTTTGACAAAATTAAGTCAAAAGTTTTCTCAAAACCCATGAATACTAAGCAAAGTCGTAATTAATTCCAATGTATTCATTAAATGTCACTAATAGTTTTATTACTCACACCTCTAGTTTTTCTTCTTTTACCTTCATACGTCCTTTGACACATTATTTACATAGAGTGTGGTAGTAGTCTTATAAGAAGTTCCATACTGCTCTGCTACGCGTAGTTTATTCTGATTAGGAATGGGTATTGCGAGGAAATGTAGAGGTAATATTATTTGAGAAGAATATCACACATCCCTTCCAATAATTAAAAGACGCGAGTTAGCACCTACTAGGTCTCTCGCCTGATAAAAGCTTAATAAGCCACTTTGAAATGTAAATAAAATCCGTTAGTTCACTGCATATTATTATTGTGTCACAGTTGTTTCCTTCCATGGAAATTTTAACAGGTTGTTCCATTTTGCAAAAGACTGTTATGTTCCATTAAGACAGGGAGAAATTACACTTTTTTATTCTACTGAAGATATTTCGACCTGAAAAAGACTAAAAGCTTCAGCAGTATAACAGGGAGCAAAATTCTTCTAATAGGAAAAAAAGAAGAACTCTTCATTCCCTTGACAACTCATTCTACATTCCGTACAGCATTTGGCTAGGAATATGGTGCATTTGTGTGTGTGCTCTTTTGCGTAAACAGTTATTTCTATTGATGTTTTAGTTAGCTGTCAATTATCAACATGTAAGCAAGTACGTGACTAGATGACATGGAGACTTCTTCAGAAACTGATATAGGTCGATGTGATCCGAAACATGCTTGAACTACAGAACGTGTCACTCACTGAACACCAGTGAGAAAGACAGAAAGCACAAGCAGAATGGTATTAATTGAAAAGATGCTTCGTGGTTCACAGCTCGCGAAGTCTAATGTGGAGTGCTGATGGGTAGATGAGATTGTTATTACTTCAGCAGTCAAAGTGAGTAGGTGAGTAGAAAACCTCTAAGAGAGGATTACTGAAGTAAACAGAGGAATAATGTAAAAGAAATTGCAAAAATGACTGGAAGAAGTCAACAGAGCAAATTTGAAAGTAGACTTGACTTTCAGTTATGATACGACTAACAGTGGCTAACCAACATAACAAAAATAAAATAGCGCAAGTTAACTACTAAGTCATATAATCAGTTGAGCAATTTTTACATTTAGAACACTTCAAGGTAACGGCAGGGTGGAGGGCAAAAGAAATTAATAGAATAGTAAAAGTTATATGTAGTGTTTCTGAGAACTAAATACAGTGTCTGAAAAACGAAAACTTACGAGCAATGTGTATTGTGAATTTTGACTTACGACACTATGACATGGATTTGCAATGCCAGTCCCAGCGGCGCAGAAAGTCACTGCATTAGTTGCAGACCAGCAACCATATTCACAATAAACTTTCATAATTACGCATGTAGAAAAAAGTGTGAGGATGAGGAAATAGGAGTGGAAGTAAGGCTTAAGATTTCTCAATAGAAGAAGAAAAACGAATACAAGTGGGATTGTAAAATAAGGAAAGTAACGAACTGCTAAGACGAATGAGTACCAGAAGTAACAAAACTGAAGGCTGCGATAGAAAAGGGTCACAAAACTGGCAATAAAGCTGAATGTATCCTGCAGGAGGCTTAAACACAGAGTCTATCAAATTGCTAACCAAAGTCTTAAGGCTAGTAAACTCAAAAATTGTCGTAAGTATCCTGCACAACGCAGTTAATAAATAAAAGAAGAAAATGTGAAATAGCATTACTTTTATAACAGAAAAGAGAAACGAAATTTCGCTTTGAAAGGAAATCCAATAACATTTCATAACGGGAAATCAGAGCGTGTAAGAGATAAATGGAAAGATACTGAGAAACAAAAGCCACACTGTAGAAGAAAGGCAGTACATGGGCCAATTAAAATAAAAGTCATTCTGGATAAAGGGGAGTTCCGTTATTTCTGAAACTGTGCAGAGAAATGTATTTGAGCAAGAAGAAAGAACACAGTGGATGAAAACACGAATATGAAGACACATAATAAGAATTCACTAATTCCTCGCTCCAGATGAAACAAATAAGGAAAAGTTATGTAAGAAAATAGTATCATAAATGCAAAACAGAATGACATAAGAAAAATTAATCCAAACAGAATATATGATGCTTCGAAGAAGGCACCAAAATTCATGAAACTGATTACGTGAGAATAAAAAAGGCTACAAAATCTAAATATATAGTTAAAATAATACAACCAAATGCTTTGTAAAAAGAAGCTACCTTATCAAGGCAACGAAAACTGAAGTGGCCTTTTAGTTAACAAGAAATCTCTACAATAAGAAATCTATTTCCATAAATGCAACTCTCCACCACTACAACGCTGTCATTAGACCAGAATTCCTTCATACTTCAGAATGTCTTTTTAATACAGCCGAACATTTCGGTGAAAGAGAAAAGAAGGGAAGGAAAGTAAACAGTACAAACTTGGGATCAAAATAAGAGAATGAGAAATGGAAATCAAGAACGAATAAAGAACTTTATGCAAGAGCAGAACGAATATTAGACATAATGAGCAAAACTAGATGACAGAAGAATAACAGAAATAAATTTTAACTCGTTTGACAGAAATCCAAAAACATCAGCGAGGGGAAAAATAAATAAGTACGGGAAAGAATGGAAGGAGAAAAGAAAGAAGACGTAAGTCATCTCATGTGTTTTTCACTAGGCCAAACCAAAAAAAAATTTTCCCGTAACATGAAGAATGACTTTTTGAAATGTGAATCTACATGAGGTATAAAGACTTCATTAAAGTATCCTGAAACTCAGAACTGAAATAAGAAGGACACTGAATATTACCTAAGGAGTGTTCAGCAGATGTAGAGGAAATTTCCAGATTTTGAACTCGCAAAATGATGAAAGAATATGTGTTACAGGAACATATCCAAAGCATTTTCGCTTTGCTTTTGACAGTGTGCTGTTTGTCCCTTGAGCGAATAAACTTTGCAACGAATCTAGGATCTTAATAACACAAGTTTGAAAGTAGGGAGTCAAATAAATTATAACAGGGTTAAAATAATTTATAATCAACACTGTGAAAAGAAAACCTAATAATTTAACAAAGAAGGCGTTGAAGCAACTGACCAGTTTTTGATTGTAGGACAGTTAAATGTACAGCAAATGAAATGAGCACAAGAATAAAAAATGTCCTGTAACAATTTTGACAACCCAAACACTGTTTCCAACTGTAACCTTTCGATGTGGCTGAACCTAACAGCTTACAATAAGTGTACTAACAGTTTTGAATTACGGCAATGCCACTTGGACTTCGAACGCGAAAACCATTGAAACACAGAGGTTTACTCAGTCAGCAATGGAGAGGTGCTGCGATTACTATATGCAGTGGAGATGGTCAGGACATGTAGCTAGGCAAATGGATGATGACAGTTCTTCACTGGATTTCAGTAGGTAAGAAGAGACTGAAATAACGGCCGGATGGAAGTGGAAAAATGACTTTAGAAGACATGCAAAAGCATCTTCGATGCATATAGCTGAAGTTTATGTTGCATGAAGGACTATGTTAGAAGCCTTTATTCAGCAGTTTAGATATTAATGATGACTGTCCATTATCATGAGAAATAAATACAAACATTTAAAATGAAAAAAAAAAAAACATTGTCGTTATTCTGATTTAAACGTGACTAAGGCCAGAATGTAGACCAAAAATATTTTTAGGGGCGGAAGTGTTCGGTGTATTTCCAAATAAATTGTCTTCAGCTAACGATCCTTGACCAAAAAAGTAATTTTTAGGGAGAAACATTATTCTAATTTTGATTTCCAGGCAAGAACAGTGAACTCATTTGTCACGATACAAGCAATTACCAAAATTTAATGTTTGAGCACTGCACCTGATATCGTTTATTTAATAGTGATAATAAAAGGTATACACTGCGATAAGTAATTTATTTTAATATTTACGCATAGGGGGAGACCGACCCTAAAACATCACTTTTCCAAAAAGAAAAAAAAGCTATTTCACGTGTTTGTGGTGTTTACTCTTAGATCCCAAAATGATTTGGCTATATTACAATTACAAGTACGTCTAAGAAACATTTGAAATATAGACTGCGCGAGGAGTTGTGGCACACTGACTGTTGCCAACCTATCTATCAGGGACTTGCAACTGATCCACTACTGACCCGATGCACTGATGGCAAGACACAAAATCCAAATGAAAATTAGCATAGTGTCATTTGGTCCAAGTGTCCCAAAGGAAAAAAAAGGAAAGAAAAAAATATACTTTTGGATCTTGTAGAAGCTATTTCTCAGTTCAGTAGGAGATGTTTGAAAACTGAAAAGGCAGAAATTCCAAGACTCCTTTTATCACCCTCACAGAAGAGCGTCTGCTTATCTAGAGATGGACGATGGATCGAGAAGTCCACAAGATTCCGCAGAAGGAAAAATTGAAGGAAAAGGCTACCCTGGTCTTGAAATTACAAGAAGAAACCTTACAAGAACAGGAAGGAAAACTTGTGGTGCTGGTAAATTTTAATGGGTATACGTCTTGTACTGGCACTCATTTTCAGTAAAAGTTTAAAATACGTTTTGCTGTAAATTTGGTTTTCTATGTTCAGTGGCAACTATTTCATCCTGAATATTACCCAACCACAACGAAATTTTTTCAGGAAATACTCTTGAGGAATCTGCATTCTTCTATGCATTAATATTGTTAAAACTGTAGTTTGTTTATTTCATTATTACAGAAAATTTAATTTTGAAACTTGAAAAAATACTAAAAGTAAATTACTAACTTCTCCCATAAAATGAATGCATAGAACTATTGAACAATAACTTGCGAATGTGCCTAAAAATCTGGAATATGATAACTCATATGTTAGTATTAAAAATTGGTTTTAAAAAATCATAAAAATCATATTAAAAATTCAAAAATCAGCAAGTGTAAGTAGTAGAGATGCGCTTAAAATTCGGCTGAAATTGGCAAAGAAGAAGAAAAGTTAATTTCGTGGGTGAAGTCTCCCTGAAGTGTCGTGTGGCAGAAAATACAATACACATACACAGTAAGATGGCCCCATACAATATGTGAAACAACAAAATAGTGTGAGATTTAGCCTGTGTGTATTAGTGCAGTCACCAGTGACCACCAAGTTAGGCTCAGATGAAACCTTGATGTACTGAAGCACCTGAAAAGGTAGATTACAGCAAGATGTGTCAAAAAGTACAGAGACAAGTCAGTTAATTACAATGTTTACAAACATGAGACGTTAGTAATGAATGTAGAAAGTCTTGAAAGAGGAATGAAATAGCGTTTGTTGGTCTTACCTGATGCTAAAGCCAGAAATAATTATACGGTGATAAAGAATGAGCACATAAACGAAAGCTAAACCAGACATACAAGGTACAACACAAATGGAAACAGCAACTACTGGGCGTCATAGTGTAAAAAATTATAGGATGTACGCTGTTTGACAGAGTCAGACTACAGAAGACATTGGAATAAGTAAAATACATAAAATTCACCAGCAGAGCAAGGGCATTCATAAAATGGGATGTGAACATAATGGAGCCAAGCGTTAAATTTTACATGGCTCGTGAGCAAACGCAAGACGTAACATGATTACAAAACCTTACGAGAAGATGCAGTACGCTGTTAGAATGTTCCGATTTCTACTCCGTAGGAAAGGAGCAATGAGACGTAAAAATTGTAGGGGTTGAATATCTGGAATGTGTGGTGAGAGACGTCATGAGGCAATGTAGCAAAGGAAGGGGGATCAGCTTGCAGAAATAAACATCACCTCTCCTAAATTACAACCTGTGGGCTAGCGGGGTTTTTAAAGCTACACGACGAGCGCATCTACTAAACAGAAAAAATTCTTTAAATTTCGTAAAGAGAAACGTAGTTTTTATGTATCAAAGATGAAGGTAACCTCTTTGGTTTTTGAAGAAGTGAATGTGTCCGATAAACAACAGTGTCGTGTGATTAATAACGGGGTAAAACATGAAGGAAACTCAAAATTAAAATCTTTCTTAGAACTAAAATCACATGGAATATGAATGCCTGAGAAAATTAACAATTACTATAAACCACTCGCATATCTTTTGAGAAGCGGGGAACGAAGCTAGATGACTGACAAAACTATAAAAGGAGCTGATAACTATTGCCAGACTCAATTTTAGGAGTGTACTGAAAGTTTATAGATGGAATGAATAAAATGTTCAGCGAGAAATTTATCTGTTTAATAAATATATTTGAAATATTAGCTGTAAAAAATTGTAAAAATTATCTTAGTCGACGAGTATCGACGACTGGCAGGATACATAACGAACGCTAGAAACAAATGAGAAGAGAACACAGGAAGCGATAACGCATGCGAACGTGAGCAACTGAAGCTCGTTAAGCACTGACGCGAGATTAATGTAGAACTTCGGAAAGTCTCGTTTTGGGCTCACACTGCACAAAAATATTTGCCTTGTTGAGGACGGTGCTGTGGATATCTTAACGTTCGCCATGCTGCTGGATCTCTCATCTCTTCCCCTCTGCTTCTGGCGTGCGCTAATGTTGTGCAGAAGAATATATTTGAAACACAGTATTCTGGGCTACTATACGTTGTCGTTCTGTTGGCAGAAAAACAATAACTGTTAGTGATAAATTTTAGTAAGTAGAAATTCGAGAAGTAAGTGTGAAACTTAAATTTTATCCTCTGCGGAGACTTGCCACTCTTACGAGGCTAAAGGTTGAGTTTTAATTGTCAGTGCAAACGATGTATGAATATCACACATTGCTTCTGCTAAACAGTCATTTAGGCGTACCCCCAAGAAATTTCAGTGATATGTACTATTGTTAATAACAGTGTTCACCTCTCACATAATACTGATCACAGTTCTCTTTCTAAGGAACAGCGTAAAAGAAAAAAAAAGTTTTATGACGAAATGATTGAGGCTCTACAGGGAGCACGTAGCAAAACTACGCAAGCACTAAGCAATGTCTACTGTGCGTGGTGAACTACGAGTGTTAAGTACGGTTACCTTCTCCAGGAAACCAGTCTCCACCACAATAAAAATATTCGTGCAAGCTACTTACATTTCCGCTCATCTGACCATCACAATAGCTACAGCGTTAGTAAAACTGCAACTACAAACATGATAAAATTGAAATGTAACTCCGAATTCATGCTCTACTTACGGCTCTCTGCGGCAGAGATAACAGAATGAAAGTAAATCTGTTCGGGTGAAGATTACTCACCTCAACGTAGACGGTAATAGGCGGCCCGTAGCGTGCTTCTATGTTTCATCTGACACCGCGGTCTGAGCTTTTATTTGTACAGTACAATAGGCGGCAAAGGAAGGTGACAGCAGGTAATAGATAAACCACCTCTGATTTGACTGGGCTTTAGAAGCTTTTAAAATTGTAGCAAAACTGAGGGTAATTTTTAAAGGAAATGTATGCCATTTTCTTTCTGGTCGGTGATAATTGTAGACTGATGTCACTGCACGCTTTGAGCCTCAGATGGTTTAGTGCGACCAGTTAATAGTTACGTGTGCAAGCTAGAGTCAAGATCTAAATACTACTGTATTTACCATGCAGTGGAAAACACTAAAATGCAAATTATTATTGTAATTCGCCTTAATCCTAGTTATAATAGTAGTAATAATAAATTGATGGAAGAATACTATACACAACGGAAGAGATGCCAACTCACTCGTTGAAGCGTCGACCAGCATTCTTCAAGAGTGCGGTCGTTTATAGCGGAATTCGATCTAGACTGTTGATCCATGGTAAGCACAACAAAAACGATAGCTTCCATTATTTACAGGTAAACACATGTCACGCAAGTAAACTTCTAATAGTTAGTTGAAACTACTTTTCAAAATTGTGGTAAAAATGAGACAGAGTCATCTATAATATTAGAAGCATGATTCCTTACACACTAAACACCAGAACAGTGAAAACAGTTGTTCACAGCAAAATGAAGAATTAGTATATTTAGAGCGAGAAATACAGTGAAATTAAGAATGAGCCCATAGTACCTTAAATCCATTTGCAAATAGCCAGCAATTTTGAGGAAGCTGTAATTATGCACTACTGATAATATATGACTAGAATGTGATGTTACTCTGCATAAAGACAAAACAGGTAAGTAAGGCACCAACACCGCAGGCGCGCTAATTTCAAAATGCTGACACCCACACCAATCAACAAGAACACTGCTCGGGGCTCACGGGAGCATACAACGAGCTTTTATTTTTAAAGAAAAGAATGAAGAATACGTATTTATTCTACTGTCGTAAGTGTTTCTGGTCCTTTCCTGGACACAACAATTCTATTCAATCTTTACTTACTTGCAGGAAAGAGCTTTCAATAACCGCTAGCTTTCAGTTTCCTTACTCGTTCTCTCGTTATATCTTCCTCCGACGCGACCTGTAACCGGTGGCCGTGTCTGTATTACTATACACTGACGCTACAAGAAATCCAAATGTAGGAGTGAGAACACTGTCAGTAATGTCTCACTTATAATTCCGTTTGTGCTGATGGCGGAAATGAAACAAAGGAACAACTTCAAATTAGCAGTGGGATACATGCCCTTACTTGTCCTAAATTGTGCTACGAAAAGCCTGTTTCCGAAAAAAAAAAAATTGTAAATAAAATCTAGAAAAGGATGCACACGACCTTACAAGTAAAGATAATAAAAGTCGAAGTACCTGGCTTGGAGAAAGGCGATTTACTTTTGCTTATAAAAATGTTATTCAGTTAATCCGTGCCTTTCATGTTTTGCAGTCGTATATATGCTATTTACTTGAGTTACTCTTGTGGGTCTTAGCCATGAGGGGTGGTTATTGCCCTACAGACTAGACCCTGCATACCCACATAATAGGACGCTTCGAATGTCAACTACATGCATTTATTTAAATATTTATTTTTCCTTAAGGCACTGGCAGAACTCTGGGACAGGGGCCTCTGTATCCGAGAGTACAAATAACTGAGCCGTAGACTCTACCAGGATCCAGTGAGGGAGTAACGAGCAATGTACCTCACAGCCTAAGCAAACAGGTTACAGGTTAATGGAACAGAAATTGTGCAGCAAGAGTGTGAACTGTCTGGATAGCAGGACTAAGCTGTGGTCTTATCTGACTCTGACATTGGCATGCTTTCCGTTACATAGGCAGTGTGGCTTTGATTTCGCGGCGTTACTGCATTCAGCCCAGTTGCTTATCACTGCCTAGTTCCTTATCTGAGCCTTATCGGGAGGCCTCACACTGCACTCCTTGTGTTTAACGCCCTTCGCGGTGCACACAGGAATCGCACATAGTTTCATATACCGGTTGTCTCGCTCAGTGTAGAGTCTGCAGATGTTATTTCATCCCAGATGGGCATTAAAATGAACGCTGCTCAGCGCTGTAAGATGCCTCTTACAATTACTATACTACACTACACTTAAGAATTGTTCGGACATTGCGTGGCAATCTGGCGAAGGACACGGAATCGATTATAAATTCAAATCAAATGCCCAATCACTACATACTACTATTGCGGTATGGAAAATACTCACTTTAGCCAGTTATACAGTGGGATTCCGAAAAGGAGACTTTTGCCTGTAAAACCATTTTGCGCTAGTAGAAACTGTCAAACATCACCATCTTTCCTTTAGATGAGCGCAAAGATCTAGTAAGAGATGACCTTACGACAGCAGAACATGGACGTTCTCTTCCGAGATGCCAAAGTGGCTTCCTAGATAGTTTATCTTCTTCCCACTGTACCACAAAATTGCTAGCAGAACTAGACTCTCAGAACAATATCCTACCGTAAACATGACCTCAGCCCCATCCCGACAGGAAAGTTTCTGTCGTTATTGTTTTATACAGTGTAAAAGATTTAATCGGGGGAGAAATGAAACACAGAAATTTAATTTAGTTGGCTGTAACATGTAAGCTTTTAGAAATAATATCTAGTTTTCTCTGAGTGATATAAACAATTATTTTTAATGGTATAATGCGGACACTAAAGTATGTCTTTTTCCACGAAACTCGTAGGACGGTACTTATAATGCGTAATAGGAGTTGGTAGCTGTGGATCCCTGTTTCACTGAGCATTTTTATTTTTCATGTACTGTCTTGCATGGTTTTGACGTATGTCCTATAAATATTTTACAAATATAAAAGGCTAATCACTTGGATGACTGCGGTAGTTTCAGTTGCTACCATCTGTATAGATAATAGGAACAATAATTCTTTGTTCATAGTTGTCCTTGATTAGCAATAACGATAATATCAAATATATTGTTAACATTTTGCAGGCATCCTTTCTCAGTTGCTGTTCCAGTGCTGTTTGCCTTGTACATAAGAACGGCTATTACTCCTCGAATGTAACTGAATTTTATTTTTTGTTGTCTACTACAAACAGAAATAAAATTCAGTTGCAAAATACAAGTATGTTATGCACAAAATAAACAGCAATAATAGCGAATCTAGATTTCGCTTTCTTGTATACAAGAAACAGAGATTTTAAGACAGAATATTTCAGTAAGTATTTTATAATTAATGGGTATCGTGGTGTGATAAGTTATGACTTGGCTAAGCGAGCGATACACCATGGAGGCAGACTCGGTAAAACTATACCGAACAGTTTCTCTCAACTTGTGGATGACAACGTTCCTTCTTGCTAAATTGAAAATGAACTCTACTCCACGAAATATAATACAAATCGCCCGATAGCTAAAAGTACATTCGTGTCGGAACAGTTATTGAGCGCGACCTTGTGTTTTTAAGGGCCTACGATGTCACTCCGTCCCGATTTTTGACTCGCGGTCTGTGATCTGTCAGAAGAAAAGAGGACGGGCGCTGTTTACAAGATGATGGATGAGTTCTACAAAGTTGAAGTACAGAAAGCAAATACAATAACTCTCGAGTCATAAAAAATCAGAACTAAGTGCCTGACGTGAACATTAATAACGAAACGAGTTTTCTCAAATATTATTTTCCTTCGAGTGAAATCTGTACGAACACTGTTCTTTCCAGAATTATCAAGGTTGCGGAAAGAAGGATAATATATTATTTCGATGAAAACAAAAACCAAATTACCCTTAGTCCATCGTGAAACAGTATTATTTTTGGTTGGAATAATATCGAGTTTAAATTATATGTCAAAACTGGAGATAACCTTTAGGGGTGTTCTCGGTGCACCCAGTTTTATTTTTATTCTCAAACAACCGACAAGGACGTAATAATGTGTCCCACTAAATGGCTAGATGTCTCACCGTTTCTGATGTATACGTATACATTTTTTCATATGCTCAAATAAAAATTCGGAAAATTCGCCGTTGTCACTTTTCTCATTACAGTACTCATTAGAAATGTATGAATCCATGTTATTGGAAATGCTCTTTTTTGAACGGCGCGCATTAAATTTCAGTTTCATTTACGAAAACCTCAACAGGCGTACAGTCTAAACAACAGTTAATCCTTTGTTGCTGTATACAAATTCTTGCAAAGGAGAGAAGAAGTAGGAAGGCAGCTGAAAAAGGGGGGAGGGAGGAGGAGGAGGAGGAGGAGAGGGAGGGGAGCAATGTGAATCACATTTTGGGCTTCACGCAGTTTTTGAAAGCCGTCGGAGGAAATTGAATTCGTGGAGGCTGCGGGTGGACTCAATCACGTTACTATTACAAGGCATAGTCAATATCCGGCCTCCCCTGAGAACATAATTTAGTAATAATTGACGGAAAGGCGGTCGCGCGGCTACGCCGACAGCCGTCCGCTTCGAATTTCTTTTTAAATTTCTTCCGCGTATGGTTACCTTCACAGGAAGCAGCTTCTTACAAAACGGATCTTTCAAATTTTGTTAGATAAGACTGGTTACACAACTGTCAAACTTATAAACAGACAAGATGCAAATATTTACGACGTCAAAGGGTCCAAGCATTGGACGTTACAAGGTAACTGAGAAGATGAACACGGTTTCTGTATTTACCCCTTATTTCAAGTTTTTAGCACTTTTTTTTAACGGATAACGATATGTTGTTCGAATTTTGGAGTTGATAATATAACACGATTACCAAATGCGATAATGAGGACGAAAACAAGTTGATCGAAAAGAGTTACGATGTACAAAACAATGTGATACACGTCTCACGAGTTGAAGTACAAAAACTGTTAATACTACACTTAGGGTAACGGACCGTGACGGCTAATCAAAGTTATTTTTAATGAAGCAGATCACCAGGTAAGAGTAAATACTTAGATACAGCGAAAATGGCCTCGGGAAACGTTTGGTTAAGGAACATCATCTCCAAATAGGTGTACGGCTGAGAGGGTGGCATGACAGGTGTGGTACTGAAATGAGGCTGCACTCAGTGCCAGGTTCGGGGGGGGGGGGGGGGATGAGGAGGGAGAGGAGCCGAACCAGCTCCGAGAGAAGCGTGCTGCTCGGGCGACGCAGCGCGCGCGACTGCGGCCACGGCGCGTCTCTTCGGCGGCATCGCTCTCCGCGCATGCGCACTCGCGCCCACAGCACGCGCCTCGACAACACACCCTCACCCTCCTCTTCAGATTTTGCCCGTTTCGGCGCGCTCCCTTACTATTTCGAACGGAACTCAGATGCGATGCGAATTTCCGCGATAGTCGAATATGTTACGCAAAGCTTTTGTGGTAGTATCACCAACTGTTCACCTAAACTCTACGTTGCGGCTCGTCCCGGATTATCTGACACGATTAAAATTTAATTAATCTTCCAAAGTTGTTTAAATACCCGTCCACTGTTCTCTTTATTTTATCACAAGGCTATAATGAAGTGACCTCTGTGCTAAAATGATGACCGTATCCGCGATTATTATGCACGAGGTTGACGTCAACACGACTAGGAATTTGACTATTGTCAGTTCGCTTCAGACGTTCACGGTTTCAAAGTCCCAGCCCACGAGATCCCTAAGTCTCACCTTAACTTAAAGGAATTTATCTCGTGTACTTTTGCTGAGCAGGATGAATGCGTATATTTATTCATAATGCTCATCAGCGGGTGATAAACATATTTACGATTGTCACCTGTTTCACTGCGTATCATAGTTCCTGTTGCTATTATCGTCTCCTCTTCTAGTATGGGGACTGGAAAATTATTGTTAAATGAGAGCAGCATTGCAGATGAAATTTGTGGGTGGCGTGAACAAGATTATTGCACTGGCAAGAGTACTGCGTTTGTTATCGCGCTGTGTGCAATAGTTTCAGGACCCCTCGAGGTTGCACTACACTTATCTCTGTCATTTTTAATGAATGTGGGCTCTGAAAGTGTCGGGGATCCGGGAATGCTACATCGCTCTTCCCGTACTTACTGCTCCTCAGGACAGCGAATTTCTAAGTTGCCATCAATTAGGAAATAATTGAAAAGAATAAAGAAAGATTAGTGTTTAGGGTACCGTCAATGATGCGGTCATTACAGGTGCAGCACGAGCATAGATTGGGGAAAAGTGGGAACCACGCTGGTACTCGTCCTAAGTGATTCAGAGGAACCACGGCTAGTTGCCGTACTGGGATCTGAACCCCAATCCTCCTGAATGCGGGTCCAGCGTATTACCGCGGCTCCAAGTCACTTCAAGGCCGAAATAATATTCTCACGTATGTTCCAAGTCCCTTCACCCAAACAGATTTTTAATCAACTGACGTCTGGACTGTTGGAGACACGAACAGTTTTCTGTGTTCCTGCCACACAATAGTCGCAATACCGCATATTCATAGTTATCACTACAGATTCCTTCCGCATACATTCCACAATTATAAAGCTGTGCGCACGATCGACAGTAACTGTTTTGAAACTTCCTGGCAGATTAAAACTGTGTGCCCGACCGAGAGTCGAACTCGGGACCTTTGCCTTTCGCGGGCAAGTGCTCTACCAACTGAGCTACCGAAGCACGACTCACGTCCGGTACTCACAGCCTTACTTCTGCCAGTATCCGTCTCCTACCTTCCAAACTTTACAGAAGCTCTTCTGCGAAACTTGCAGAACTAGCACTCCTGAAAGAAAGGATACTGCGGAGACATGGCTTAGCCACAGCCTGGGGGACGTTTACTGTTTTCTCAAAATTCCGCGAAATTATTCGAGAACGATCAATTCATTTTTTCATCTGGTGTGTTCAAAGTCCACTTTACATTTTTATGATGTATGGATTACATATCCAGTTATTTTCACGTTCGATTTCCATTTTATATGGCTGTGTGACGGATGGGTTGCATACCCAGCTACTCTTACACGATCTGATTATGCCCCAAAAGGGTGAAAAACGTTGTTGATATCAAATAACTTCACTACCAAGGCTGCTTTTAGTCTGAATTTTTTTATTTTTATTTTTAGTGTTCCCAATATATATCCTCGACCGGCCAGCAACAAGGTACTTTTATTAGTATGTAGCTTTAAAGAGTTGGCAGTGGCGATTCCGAATTGTGGTTGATCGATGGTAACATTTGAAGTGCCTGTAATTTATCGGTTCCACATCACATGCGTTAGGAGAGTATATCTTTTGCAAAAAATCCTTCAACGGTATTGTTTTTCATTTGGTGGTTATACAGCTTGCGAGAAAACATCCAAAAGTGTTCCCCGTAGCAGTGCCCCTGCAAGTCTTTCGATTGTGGAACATTTATTAACGGCGCTTCATCCCTCCATTGTTTTGAATGATCTACTTTTACATGGACTGTGTATTTTGTAAAACGACTATCGTTGGTCTCCGTTCCCGTGTTTTGCACCTGCATCGATGCATGTAATTTCGTCATTATGGCCGTTACGCAGTGGAGGGTAGCTTCCCTAAGGTTACCCACATTGCTTCTTGAACGGACAGAAATACAGCTAGCATTCTTAAATTATGACTCGTGTCAACGTAACTTGCTATTAATTTCACGACGAACAGTAATTATTTCAAGACATATTAGAACAGAAAATTTCTAGTAAAAATATTTACAGAAACATAACAGAGTACAAGGGACTGTTTGATCTCTCGCAGTCCCAACGATATCACCCTCGTAAAAACAACACCAAGTCTAAGAGAAAACAAAACCGCGCAGAAATATGTTTCGGAGTTTTTAAGAATTTAGTTCGAGCTGCCCGTAATTATTGCATTTTTCGATATTCATAATTTAACACTTGGTTTGAAGTTGGCGGATGCAGAACCGACGACTGGAATTTTCCGATGGACATTTGCTAATCGCTTCTTAATTTCATTAATCATGAATGTCTTTTAGTGCTGCAGCTACTTTCACTGATGACGACATCAACAGCATTCGTAATTCACATAGCTGATCACATAAAATGCTCGTGCCGTAGTTCAAAAAATTTTGATCATCACTGCTCTGTAATTGTGTGGCACGGTTTGACGGTGTTATTAGGAGGTAGTTAGCAAGACCATGTCGTTTTACACAAGGCGTGAATCTCGGCTTCCCATAAAATTATTTATGTTAACGGAAGAAACTGTTTCGGTTATTAGCACAGTGGAGCCTCCTGTGTTATCCGAACATCACGTCTGTTGCAAAAGTACGGTTCCGTGCCGCCCTCCCTGCTCAGGTTCGATATTAGTTCTTCACATTTTTTTGTGAGAATGGGCGAAAAACTTGACAAAGTACAAGAGGCTGTGTGAACTCTCGCAGTCCCAATAACATCACCCTCACAAAAACAACTCCAAGTCCCAAGAGAAAACAAAACCGCCCTCAGCTATGTTTCGGAGTTCTAGGAATTTAGTTTGAGCTGTTTGTAATTACTGTATTCTTTTTAAATAATAGAAGCATCACTAAGTTATTTGAGATAGTTTGGCGTTTTCATTATACTCTTTCCACGAGTAACATTCGGTAGCAGTAATTTAGCATGTATTAAATATTGGGCACGTCTTTTTATTCAGAATTGTCCTTCTGAATTTTAATCTCTCCGTCGTTGTTGATGATGGCTTGGTCACGCAGCCGCTATGTATTTCACTACGTAGAAAATTACTGAGTCCCTCAGGCTGCACGTTACTTAGGTTGATCATTGATACAACAGAAATGATCGTTTTAGGAATAGTCCTTCTAGTATAACATGTACCTGTACAAAACAAAAGAATCACAAGCAAACATCAGAAAAAACTATATTCCTCGTTTTTAACAAAAAAGTTACAATGTGAAAAACGTAATACAAAAATAAGATGAGTCAAAAAATTGCTACCTTCGTTACAGCCTGAAATGTATAGTTATTCTCTTTCACAAGCAGGCATAAAAATGGAAAATAACGGTAATAATAAAAAGATATAAAAAATGTAAATTCTTTTAGATATTTTTTGCCGGGTTATGTCATTACATGAAAAATCTAAGATATCCGTGGCGGGTATATTACGTTGCGAAAACTGACTTCTGCCTAGAGTCCGTTTGCTTCAACGCATTATTTTTTTATGTAGCGTTTCACTACTACTACGATAGCTCACTAAGTATAGTATGACGAAAAATTTTTATTCACTAGGAACACTCGTCTTCAAACGATAATAATCAGGACAAATATATGAAATACTATATACGGTAAATGACATTACGTCATTACGTATAAAACCGCGTGAGACTTTTCGCCGTCATCGACAAACAGTATAAAACTTCATCTCTGTTGGAATAGCCGCGTGCAGCTAAGCAATGAAAACACGAATAGCATATCAGACAAGTGGCGATTATCTGACAGTAACAGAGAACTCATTTTGAATCGCTTTCTTTTTAAATCTTAAAATTTATTGCAAAATGAGCGACGACATCCATTCCGAAAAGAGCCATTTTAACTGTTATGGAAAAAAATCATCTGAAATTATATCTAAATTGTAAGAAACCGATAAATAGTTAAGCTAAAATATTATTCCAAGAAGTTCTGTAGGTATTAACAGCTTTTTTTCGAAATACGGGAGCATCGTCTACGCTCTGCAGTGTTAGCATCTCAGTGTATGCAGTTTCAAAAATTCTGAAAGACCTACATTACGAAAACAATTAACTATATAGTTTCGTTCATTTCTTCCCTTGTTTTACTCCGAATACTTTTGCTTCATTTGATTAAAATAATGACATTTTTTTCTCAAAAGCAAACGTCAGCGGAAGTCGACAGCTCTGTTTGACAGTTTCTGCTGGTGAAACAAAGTACTGCTTATAAAACGAACTGACATTACTATTGTAAATACAGTGGAACTCAATATTACCGCGAGCTGAAAACTGTGCGTAGATAAATTTCAGTATTGGAGCTCAGAGAACCTGAAATAGTGAATATTTCAGAATTATGTATGTAACTACTGCTTATAAAACGAACTGGCATTACTATTGTAAATACAGTGGAATTCAAATTACCGCGAGCTGAAAACTATCCGTGCAAAATTTCAATATTGGAGATCAGAGAATCTAAAATAGTGAATATTTCAGAACTATGTATGTAAGAGTTTTGTCATCTGTATAAATGAAACGTTAATTTTGTAACATGACATACAGTTCGATAGATATTATGTGATTCTATTACACAGATTTAGCTACAGTGAACGGGACATTATACTGCGTCTAATTCTAGTTTTAAAATAATAAAAATCATACAACAAACATTGCTTGCAACACGTATTAGCAGAAATTGTATCATAGAGTCGAGTAAATTCCAAATGATCTTAGAAAACTTGAACTCTGACTGGATAATAATTGCATATTGATCTTGCTAGGTGTATTTTCTTGAACAAGTGACTAGGCGTATATTTTCTAATTTAAAAATCTTACTAGCATGCTCTCTTAGATATGACAAGAAGCGCTGTTTAACAGACTCTTCTTACAATTGATACACAAAAGAAAACAACTAGGATTTTTAGATTTACTGATATGTTTCTGACGCTTTGCCGAATAAGTGATAGGGCATTATTATTACTGACGAACAATCAAGCAGAAAAAATTTAATATTATTTACAGAGCTATCATAATGTTGCAGCAATGCAAACGTGAGTAGCACGTTCTTCATATTAAATATAGGATTGTCTTCTATAAATAAATGAGACGTTTAGAAGCTAGCGAAATATAATAAAATCGCACTGCGCAAACTATACTAACAGGTGCTAACAGAACAACTAAAGGATAAGGATACGATGGAAGCAATAATTGTATAGGGGCCTAGCTGTCTGTCTTCCTCTTCTCTACTATCAGGAGAAGGGATAGTTCTTTGTCACACTATTTTATTTATTAAAATAAAAAAATTGTTGAAAAATTTTATAAGCAACACTCTATATTAGTGAAGCGAGCGTCGCAGAAGAGCTCGGAACACTACAAAAACCGTTTTGCGTTTTCTCTCCCGTCGCGCGCACAGCACGAGGAAATTTTGTCGGAACATTGTTTTCATATAACAAGATTCTACTATTCGCGATATATTCAACTTGTACGAAGCGAAATGCTACACACAAAAATCAACGCAAAATATTTTTTGCCTAGTTCTAAACTCGAGCAAGTTTCCTTGACAGTGTGTCACCTGTAAGAATTTCATTTCCCCACAGAATCATCAGAAAATCAAATTTAAATTTCATATGCACTATGTACAAAATTACTACAGTGGAATTTTGTCTGGGTTTCGTATTGAAAATCAAATTCCGTCAAGCATCTCTAGACTGCTGACGTATTTTATTGCGAGAAAGCGCAGTCTGACAGTACTTTTTGATGCAAAGCGCGTGACATATCTAAAAAGTAAGAATACTGCTATCTCGTGTAAGCTTACCGGCATGCATTGAAATTGTAGTTTGCTTCATAAACATTGCATGATTGGTGACAGCATAAAAGTAAATAGTATTTGATTCCGGGTATGTAAAACTCAACAAAATTCTGCAGGTATGTCAAGAGCGATGATTAAAAACCAGAGTTTACGTCACTCAGAACTATCCTCTCGCGCAAAAATAATTTCCCCTATCTCAAGACCACAAATATTACAAAAGTATTAATTATTTGATTTTCTGTCGAACGACAGAGCGTCAACACACGGGGAGTCTGCAGCACATTGGCATTTCAGTCCAGATTCGGTATTCTCCGCTTATTTTCTTATTAAATTTTAGATCTCATTTATTGAGACTAAGTTCTCTTCCTTAATAACGGTAGAACACTTCACAACGTGTAAACATGGCACAATTTGCACTGAATATGAGTCGGCTGATTCGACGCAAAACGACAGAGTAAACTCGTTTTGTTAGCTCATTTCGTATATTAAGATAGTACATTATTCGTATAATGTTTGCAGAATAAAATGCACATCTAGAAAATAAAAATATTCCGAACTCAAGATGAAAATTTCGGCCTATGCGCTTTTGTGCGTGTGGTACATAAAAAATTAGACGACATGCCTTTAACGGGAGACGGTAATTTCGCCAATTTCTATAGTTATCGGGCATCATTTTAATGGCTAATTCTACTCGTCGACTTTAGTACGAAAGTCTCGTTCAGATACGCAGAATGTAGGAAATATACGCCCATTTCCACGCTGGGAATTGCGTGCTACCCTCTGGCTGTCCGCTAAAACTATGTAGTCGCAGCACGGCAAGTCTCATTTCCTTATTCTAAAGAAACGAACATTAACCTTTTTTAATTTCCCGTTGGACATTGCGACAATATCGGTGCTGCTGAGGCACAAGAGGTTCGAATATATGACAAACAAAAGTTCACAGTGACGGGTAGCATTAATTTTTAGACTATTATTAGAATACAGTATGTGGCCACTTCCGTAACGAGTATTAAGTTTTATTTAGTCAAGAGAAAGCGTATTTCCACAGCGACACAATTCCTGTCAAGACCTGCAGTGACGTACCTTCCTTACGCTTAGGAATTCAAGACTACGAAGAGACTTACACGAGCTACGTCACCGAACAAGTGATAGACAGTAAAACCGCGCAATTTCACTCGTAACGCTATTTGTAAAGCCACTTTACAATGAAACTGTAAAAGTTCGACGATTCTAGCTACAGAACGCGCAGTTCATTCTACTAACATTTCTTGCAAAATATTGAAACTGAAAACATACGAGCAGAAACTGTCTACGTCTGTAAGTAATCGTCTATGTCTAAAAATCTTTGCTCAGCTTAGCTAAAGAGGCTGCCGGGGTGATAGAAATTGTTTCGAACGGCAAGCCTGCAAATTATTAGAATCACATACAGGTTTTTCTTACGAAACATAGATGACGAGGAAATGCAGAGTCATCGTGTCATCTTCACCGTGGCGATGAAGACGCTAAGCGCGGCATGGGCTAATCGTATGTGCCAGTGTGGTATTTGATTACATACGATATAATGCAGCATTATAAGTTGTGTAAACGAGCGATGCTACCAAATACAATAAATAGCACCGGCCCGCGTGTAAATAAGAAAATGAGTGTGTGTGCTTGTAATAATTTGCAAGCTCATTCCGGTAACCTCGTCATCGGAAACTACAAGGAGCTAAGGAGGCGGGAGCCGCGCTAGGCGCAAATGTTCACGCGAAGAGGGCGGTTGTCGCCCGAAGTACGGTGACGCAAATAAGCCGGCCGAATGTGGAGGAGAGGTGTGAACTGTGAGGAAAGAAGTGTGGAGGGGGAGAGGGGCGCGCGGCTCACCTGTAACTCGTTGACCAGCTTCTCGGTCATCATCTTGCTGTCGTCCGGCGGCGGGGAAGGCGCGCCGGAGCTGTTGGGCTGCTGCTGCAGCTGCGGCGACGACTGCGGCGGCCTCTGCTGCTGCGCCGGCTGCTGGCCGGCCTGCTGCTGCTGCTGTTGCTGCTGTTGTTGTTGTTGCTGCTGCTGCTGCTGCTGCTGCTGCTGCTGTTGCTGCGGCTGCTGCTGCTGCTGCTGCGGGCCGGGGCCCTGCGTCTGCGGAGGCCCCAGCAGCGGAGGCCCCCTCGCCTGTTGCCAGAAGTCCGGGTCCATCTTGAAGACCGACCGCTGCTGTTGCTGCTGCTGCTGTTGCTGCTGCTGCTGTTGTTGCTGCTGCTGGAGCTGGACGTCGGCCGACATGGCGTCGGGAACCGGCGTCGCTCGCAGATCCAACGGCGTCGGCAGCGAGTTGAGAGTTATGTCCGTAATCTTGGAAGGTGGCGTCGGACGTCTCGGGGGCAGAAGTGCGGTCCGCCGGCGTGCGGGCGGCGACGACGAGGAAGGACGCGGGGAGCCGGGCGCGCACTCGGCGCCTCAGTGTCAACGTGCGGGCTCACTCAGCTGCCTTTCCTCCTCCGCGTCATTTACTCGCGCGTCGGCGTCGTCGTGAGCCTGGCCGGGCGGCGTCAGTTCGGTGCGGCGCTCCTGCAAAAAGAAGCAGGCGCGCGCGGGCGCCGCGTTAGCTGGGAGCGAAGACGTGAGCCCGCCGCCGTCGCGCCACCGACTGCTAGGCGCCTCCTGCGGGACGACCGACTTATAAGTTGAGACGGTGCAACGCCGGCAACCCCCGAGCCCCGAGCCGGCCGTCACACGGACTGAAGGCGCAGGGCCTTTGTCCCCCCGGAAAAGGAAGAGCGCGCGCGCGCGCCGCGAAGGAGAGGCGCAAAGCGGACGAAAGGAAGGGAGCGCCGCTGCTTAGACGTCGCCGCGACGCCGCGCCCCCGCCCCCGCGCCGCCCCCGCCGCCCCCGCCGCCGGCGCCGCCGCCGCCCCTCCCCGCCGGCCGCCTTTCCTTAGGACTTTGTGCGCCGCCGCGGACCTCAGACTCGTCCCTCCGCCGCCCGCACCCCCGCGCCGCTCCTAGCGCAGCCCCGCCGACGCCGACGCCGACGTCGACGCCCCTCACCCCGCCCGCGGGAAAAAAAAGAGAGACACGCGCGAAAAAAATAAGCGGGGGAGGGAAAGAATAACTCGTAGGGGTAAAAAAGCGTGCGCCGGCGAGACTGGCGCGTCGCCGTCTGAGCGGGTGATTTTTTCGCTCCCCTCTCTGCGCTCCCCCTACCGAGGAGCCGGGAGGGGGGCGCGCGTGGCGGGGGCAGGGCGCCGCCGCAAGACGCTCAGCTGTTCACAACCCCGCGCCGCGCTCGCAACTCTTTCGACGCCGTGCCCGCCGGCCACTGCCCGGTAAGCTCCTAGCTCCGTCTCTCTTTCTGTCGGGAATCGCACCCTCGCACTCAGTAGCTCCTCACGGCCTGCCCGCTCGGCGTGTGTGTACGTGTGTCTTACTCCGCGCCCGCCGTTTCCTCACGTCGGCTACCGCAGCACGCTCCGCGACACGTAGGCATCACGCCGTGCACACTCTCACCTTCCGAAGCACTCGCGCTATTGAGACGCCGACCGGGCCCACGCCTTACAGCTTTCGTTCTGTTAGTACTGGAGGACACCATTTAAAAATCACCCCTTATTGCATCCTATAACCCTTCGACATAGAATAAAAGCACTCGTGCCCTGTGCACTTGGCTGCAGACAGTGGTCCCCCCGGCAAGTGCACTGCGCCGGGGAATCCCTGGCTGCGTGGGCCGTAGCCAGTGTGTCAGTGTGCCGGCGACAAGTGGTTTTTTGTGTCTGGCCAAACCGGCTGGGCCGGCGGCCACTGACCCGCTCACGCGCCACACACGCCCCCCGCCTAATTGGGCGCTGCCAAAAAGAAGCCCGGCTCCGAGGACGTGCGCTCAGCTGCACTCGTCCGACGAGAGTCGGAGTTGAGCTCGACCCGAGTGTCCATGCGCTAGAGCACCTGGCCGAGTTGTATGCACATTTCGCTCGTGAACAACGTGGTCGGAAAGTAGTAGCACAAAAATTTTCTAGGACGACTGAAAAAATCGATAAATATCCGACGCCTCTGAGACGCCGAGAAACTGCTCGAGTCGATGATCGAGATGTTGCTACAAAAGTAGCATACCGTATTCCACTCGATTTTTTCTGGTTCAGAATAAACGAAGAATTGCAGAATTTTATCGTTTTCACTGACTGATTTTACACCGACCGTTGTGTGGTGTACTCGTACTGTGAATAATATGTACGAAATACAGTACTGCAGAATTGACGCATCCAGTACGGTGTTTCGTGCACAGCTTACCCGTCTGGCACGGCAGTTGTCTCATTTCACGCAAAAGGCTCATATTACAGAGCAATACACAAATTTTTGCCTTCGGCCGCAGGTGATTGCTAGAATTGTTTTTTAAAAAAAACTGCGAGCGAGGCTTGCGAGTACGGCGCTGGCTGGAGTGGGGATGTTGACGGACTGGTGGCGCCTCTAGCGGCCGCAGCCAGTTTGAAACAGCGCGGGAACGCAGCGGCAAGCAGGGGTGTAACAGGCGCCGTGCGCGTGCAGCCAACAATGTTTACTGTGTTATTCGGGAGCTACGAGCTGAAGATGGGAAAAGGATATTGCACTGTAAACAGTGGAAGCTTTGGGGGAGATATTTGTGGACGAAGCAAAGTGGCGAAAGTCTCGCATGCGCTGGCGAGAAAATGCTTTGAAAGGTAGAAGTGTCATATTCAGTAGTAGAAACGTGCTGTGCTACCGGCAAGCGAAACTTATTGTAGACTATTAAAATGCTTACATTCTCTATGCGTGCGCAGTTGCGCTGTATTGCTGTTTCATTTCAGGTTAGCATTAATTATATCAAGTATCAAACACTGCTTCATTGAGCACCAAACGCTACTACTTTGGAACACACGAAAGAATCAAATTATGTTAGTTTAAAATACATGCACAATTTTGTATTGCACTATCTACTAGCTAACAACTCACATAAACACAGTAGATTACTTTTCGAGATGCGTAAAGCAAATCAATGGCAATTTGGTGAAATATTAAAATTTCTTGTCTCGATGTACGGCACTACGACACTAACTCTGCATCGCTATTGAATTGTGCGCATTTATTACAATATGAGCACTAACGACAACATTTCGTACTTGTCTGCTTACGAGAATGGCGAGCAAAAAAAAAAAAAAAAATAATTTGCTTCTCAGTAAATATGGACTGTATTTAGATCATTATCTGAAAACTGGTTTTAGGTACGTAGTACGCTACCATTCCAGACAGAAAATATGTGCAATTCGAGCTTCAGTTAACTCAGCCATGTCTGTTGTGAACCTAGAGAGCTTGCAACTACCCATTCTCGGAAACAGGATCCGCTACACCGATGGTTTTAAGACACACTTTCACGAAAGAGGTACAGTCTTCTAGAATTCTATGAAGCAGCTTAACCATACTGCACACCTATAACTCAATTATGAGAAATTATTTGTTTTTTTTCTTTTTTAAAGAAAAGACAACTCTGTAGATCTTGTCGGATTTGAAAAATCCATCTTCAAACAGATGTTACGGGCCAACATGGGACTTAGGATCTCGGTCTTTTAGTGACTGGAAGGTGCACAAGAAGGTGAAAGGAGACCTGACGAAATCGGTGATGAACATGTCAGATAGCAAATAACGTATTTAAAGCAAATTTGTATCAATCTCCTGCTTTCAATTTAAAATTCTTGTATTATATTGTGTCACAGCCATAGTTCTCGTAAGACTTTATTTTAGGAAGTAAAATTATATGGACATTCATTGTCATCCTAAAGTATTTGCGCTAAGTTTCAGTGGTCACTCCACTTGTTAATAATAAAGGAAATTTTATTTCTGTTATTAATTACGAACAGAAATTAATACTTTTCTTCATTCAAGCAAGAAGCCAGCATTTCCGTCAAGCCACAGTCTTGTCCAAGTGGATTTCAAATAACAATCATTATTATTTGTTTATTCCACAGTGTTTTCAAACTGCGCAAAAGACTAGTCTGCATTACGCCAGTTCCTTGCAGATTATTAACCTTTCTAAAATGAGGTAAACTCTAAAGCAGAATATTTATTATTAGTCAATCTTACTTTCATTTCAGCATTGTGTGGTTCTTCAATGTTTTGATATTTTTAATTGCAATTTTTGAAATGTTACGATAAATAGTGGCGTGTTCGCGATCATGTATCGTGGACATGAAGCACGATTCGGCTGCTTGACAGAATCTAGAAGACTGTCCTCTTCTGCGTCGAGGAGTATGTGAGTAAAAAGTAGTGCGTCGCATTCTGCTTCTGAAGGTCGGCGGCTACAGGTTTCTTAACGATCATCATAACAAAAATTTGGAACACTGATGTAGGATATCAGTTTCGCTTCTTAATTCGGTGGCATATAATATTTTTCAAAACAGAAGTAAAAAAATTCTACTTATTTTTAAATACTGTTCGCACTGTACAAGTCGACAGCTTATACTGACGGAAGGAAGCGAGGAAAGAAAGGAAAAAAAGCACGGAAATTAGAGATTATTCTCCTTTATCCACGACGTAACACTGAGAACAATCTGTGAAAGTGATATTCCAGCAGTCTGTATCATTTGTTTCCACTCTGTCTTCTTACTTTATTTAAGTGCGTGAGTTTTGGTAAGTTAAATGCCATTTAGAAAGATTGCAAGGTAATTCTGCTTGTGTGCAACAGAAATAAAAATAAACGTTTTTTGAAAGAAAATAGACAGTTACATACCTCCTACAGGCCTAATTTGTTACTTATAGCTAAAGTCAAATAAAAAACATAAGAAATGTAACGGCATGCAAATCGGTGAATTCTTCTTTGGTTTTCTTCGAGGCTGCAGCATAAGGCATAGTAAACAAACCTTCATCTATAACCAAGTTTGATTCCATCAGAACAATTGTGTACAACGACTGTGGTATACTTAAAAAAATAGAATTAAGCAATCAGTCGCAAATACAGTCTGTATTTGATTGCAGATCTAGATTTCAGCTGGTGCGCCTCGGTAGCTGTGCCGAGGTACTACACCAGTGAGATGACTGAATGACCGCGGCCAGAAAGCCAATACACTGAACAAAAAATAGAGTTCAGCTATTGAATAGCTATCCCCCTTGCCTTTAAACAGAGTCATATAGACTGTCAAGCTTATGCCAACACACGTCACTAAACCACTTTAACACGTAGATTTCCAGATTCCAACTCAGTCTGGCTATGCACATGTTATAGTCGTGTAGTAACATGTGTTGTCACAAGTCTGACGAGTCTATATGGCAGGCTGTAAACGCAATGTGCTATGATCTAGATCTGATAAAAAGTACAGATCAGATTTGTGACTGATTCCTGAATTTGTTTTATTTATAACATCCAGAAAAAAATCATCAATTTTTGACAAAATTGTACTGCATACAGTAAATGCACATTGAAACGAGGCAGCGGCTTCGAAAATGCGCTCAAAAGTGTAGCCATATTCAACAAATTATAAAAGTAATAATTATTTTAAATAAATCACACGGAGCGGTCAAAGTAGCTACTCGCTCGGCCTTTTGCAAAGTGCACTTTCTCCTCTTTGTATTCTGAGCAAATGTTGCGAGATATTTCATCCTCTGGCGGCCACGACAGAATTAGAGCAACGGTGATAGACTTTAGGTTGAGCGAAGACAGCAGCATCACGCGCTCGCGATACGTCAGAAGAGGTGCGAGTTGTCTTTGCGCTGGGAGAGAATGCCCCAGCGAGACAAAGGGCCAGAACAGCTGAGCTGCGGGATTCTCCAGGAAGCAGGTGCAATGTTTACTGCGCGCTTCGCCTTACAATTAGTACGTAAGCGAGATATCGGCGATAGCGTACGCCAAACATTCCGCACGGCCGTAACAGACGAGCGGAACTGGAAATGACTATTTTTTGGCAGATGCGTCGCGTAATAATGCCGCGTTTCCCCTCCAGGTGGCCGCCGTCGAATGCGCCCGGCGTGCGCTGCTATCGAAATGTTACGGAGGGCGAGGCTCGCAATATCTTTGATCGACAGAGGTGCAGTATACGGGTAATTGTACAGGAAGCAGGTGGGCCTCGGCTGGGGGCGTATCGCGTGCGCATCTTGTGCCGCGCTTCCTCTCGCAGGGTCACGTCTCTTTTCTTCTGCAACACCAGCTCCCCCTGTAGCGCATCAATCCGAGCTACTTTGCTGACAAATGTTTCTACATCTATCCATATCTTAACGACATCATCGGTCTCCTCTCCTGACGTTTCTGCTCTTCCTTTCCTTTCCTTTCCTTTTCAGCAGGTTTCCCGACATCACTGCCGTAAACACGTCTTGTACTTTACTTCATTTTCATCATCGTAGCGCTCGAAGGCTCTAGTTTAAAAAGTGGGCACTCTACAGCACAAGTATCAAATGGTCCAATCTCAGCAGTACGGTCCCAGTATGGGCACATCACTTGGTATCATATTGTGCGAAACCTGTTTCTCGAAACTACATTTAAAGATGAATTCTTACTAGCAAATTTACACCTGGGAAAATCATATTGGTGGAAAAATCCTCCGAGTTCAATGCTGGAAGGGTAATCTACTGTATAGTATGTAGAGGAGCGTTCGTTGTATACTAGTATCATTTCCCTTCCTTCTCGTTCCGTTTTCCGTTTTTGTATGGTGGCCTGTACGAGTGACTCTACACAACCCCTAATCCATGTAATTTATAACTATTACATGGGACATACGTAGATAGAAGAATTATGGTTCTTAGACCGTAATGGAAAACACAGTCTTTGAAGCGATTATGAAAAGAAATGGAGATAAATGTCGACAGTAAGATGACTGACTGAAACTAATTGCAATAAATTGTGTGTTCTAAACAGTAGTTTTTTGGTGGCTTCATTTGGGGGACACTCTTTTAACTCTTAAAAATCTGTGGCGCAGTGTTTCCACTATTCGAAGGGAGTGTGAGGGGAAGCGTTTACAATGTCTTTCCTGTACAGTTTACCGGTGGAAATTATTGTGTATAACTATGACGATCTCGCGCTGATTAAATTAACCCGTGTCGCATCGCGTGGCTACTCAATGGATCATCTTCCGTAAATCCAAACTGACGAATAATATCCAAGAATCTGCCCGTTTTGCAAGTGACCTCTTCCTCAGATGAATTAAAATTAGGTTTCTTCCAGTGCATCTCACCGTGATATGTGTGTTTCCCACAAGAGCACAATTAAATGTATGTGATCGGTCTGCCTTAAAGCAGTTGTGGTATGTACATATTTCACTGTTGGGACTTATTCCAATGTCTGAGCAGTGCTAGTGTAATCAGACAATACCTGGACTTTCCGCCTATTTGCAACCAATGACATTGCATTTGCGCCGGCCGGTGTAGCCGTGCGGTTCTAGGCGCTTCAATCTGGAACCGCGTGACCGCTACGGTCGCAGGTTCGAATCCTGCCTCGGGCATGGATGTGTGTGATGTCCTTAGGTTAGTTAGGTTTACGTAGTTCTGAGTTCTAGGGGCTGATGACCACAGATGTTGAGTCCCATAGTGCTCAGAGCCATTTGAACAAATTTTTGAATTGCATTTGCAAGTAGGATTTCGATCCCTGTATTCATTCGCGCAGTTAAAAACTCTTAACAGATCTCGTACGAGGAGTACAATTTGATATTTTGTTGCATTTAATTTTGTAATTTCCTACAGAAAGAGTATTCGTATTAACCTGGACATTAACATTGAGGGCGGACAGTTATTTTTGTAATAACTGTCTTCTCGTTCTCCCTCCACGTGTAAAAGAACGTAAATAAGATTTCTGCTGAAGGAAAGGAAATTAAATAATCGGCCGTATCGGAACACGATCTGCTATGTAAATGTGGTGATTAAGGTAATGCGACAGCGGTGCGCGCTGACCGTGTCATCCAGCGCTGTCGGTCACGACATACAGCTGCCTCCGCTACGGTAAGACAATGGCAGTTTAAGGAACCGACTAAGCTGTTGCGGCCACGTTCCACTTCTGAGTGGACGCAACCGTGACAAGCAGCTATATCTTCAGTTCGTTCAGTGTCGATAAGTTCCAACAGTAATCAACGACATTACCTGCTCATAAAGGAAGTACCTATATATATCGTTATTTAACATATATATTTGATACGTATATTTGTACAATCCACAGAAAACTCATCTAGGCATAAAATTTCAAACTGTCGAATAAGTATAGGGTGGGCTTTATCTTCTAAGGTTTGGAGCAATTTTGGAACAGTTTATCAGCACCAACATCGCAGACGTTGACAAAGAGTGTCTAATTAAAAATTCTTAACAAGAATAGTGCTACTTACAGTGTCTTACGGCATTGTTTTGGGTGGGAAAATGGAGAGTGGTCCACAAATAACTCGCGGAGAACGAAAATTTTTATTCCGTGCACGAACAAGTAGGTAAGCGGAGATGAAGAGGTTTGCCCAAGACTAGAGCTGCATCAAACCAGTACTTGGAATGAAGACCGCAACAGTGGCAACGCAAAGCAACGTCCGAATTCTTCCTCGATAATTGTTCCTAAAACGGAGCAATGACAGCGTAACTGACGGAGCGCGGAAAGCCGAAAAAGAAAGCGACAGCAGAAGGACTGCGAGTAGAAAGACGAGGGCAGCGTTGCAGATTCTACTAGACATCACCAAAGAGCGGCAGTGGTAGACTGCGGGGCTGCGGGACGGCGGCTAACAAAGAATGTGCCGGCGGCACCCACGTACTTACCGACCGCCGCCGAGTTGCTGCCACGCTAGTGACGCGCACCCATTTCCGCGCAATCCGCACTTTTCCATGTGGAAGGAATGCCGCTCTCGCTGGCGACCGTTCGAAAGAGGTAACACCTGCATAATAAAACGGCCACATCTTTCGAAAAACAGACGACGAGGAGTTGCGCCGGCTCGCCTGCCCGGTGCCCCCACCACCGTCCCCTCCTCTCCCCACCCGCCCCCCTCCGCGCGGTCGCGGCTGCATCGCCTTCACCTTTTCTCTGCACCGCCACAACAAATACGCAGCCTCGCCTCCCGCCTACAGACTCCACCTATCGAGCAAATTCTGAATACGGTATCGATAGCGAGGGTATGGACGAAGCTGTATATACGCCTATCCACATACCCTCGCTCCTTGGACAAAGGGAACGAGATTTAAGAAGGGTGTAGCTTTCACTTTCGTATGCACCAGGGATGAATTCGCGCGTGGGAATGTAAGTTTCCCTTAGTAGTAGCACGAGTTGCTATTCCACCACTACACATCGCTAATTTCAATTCTACGAGGTGTATTCAAGTTCTAAGGCCTCCGATTTTTTTTTCTAATCAACTACTCACCCGAAATCGATGAAACTGGCGTTACTTCTCGACGTAATCGCCCTGCAGACGTACACATTTTTCACAACGCTGACGCCATGATTCCATGGCAGCGGCGAAGGCTTCTTTACGAGTCTGTTTTGACCACTGGAAAATCGCTGAGGCAATAGCAACACGGCTGGTGAATGTGCGGCCACGGAGAGTGTCTTTCATTGTTGGAAAAAGCCAAAAGTCACTAGGAGCCAGGTCAGGTGAGTGGGGAGCATGAGGAATCACTTCAAAGTTGTTATCACGAAGAAACTGTTGCGTAACGTTAGCTCGATGTGCGGGTGCGTTGTCTTGGTGGAACAGCACACGCGCGTAGGATGCACCTGTTACCGTAGTGCCCTTTGGAACGCAATGGGTAAGGATTACGCCCTCGCTGTCCCAGACCATGGACACCATCATTTTTTCAGCATTGGCGGTTACCCGAAATTTTTTTGGTGGCGGTGAATCTGTGTGCTTCCATTGAGCTGACTGGCGCTTTGTTTCTGGATTGAAAAATGGCATCCACGTCTCATCCATTGCAACCGACGAAAAGAAGGTCCCATTCATGCTGTCGTTGCGCGTCAACATTGCTTGGCAACATGCCACACGCGCAGCCGTGTGCTCGTCCGTCAGCATTCGTGGCACCCACCTGGATGACACTTTTCGCATTTTCAGATCGTCATGCAGGATTGTGTGCACAGAACCCACAGAAATGCCAACTATGGTGGCGATCTGTTCAACAGTCATTCGGCGATCCCACAAAACAATTCTCTCCACTTTCTCGATCATGTCGTCAGACCGGCTTGTGCGAGCCTGAGGTTGTTTCGGTTTGTTGTCACACGATGTTCTGCCTTCATTAAACTGTCGCACCCACGAACGCACTTTCGACACTTCCATAACTCCATCACCACATGTCTCCTTCAACTTTCGATGAATTTCAATTGGTTTCACACCATGCAAATTCAGAAAACGAATGATTGCACGCTGTTCAAGTAAGGAAAAGTTGCCATTTTAAGTATTTAAAACAGTTCTCATTCTCGCCGCTGGCGGCAAAATTCCATCTGCCGTACGGTGCTGCCATCTCTGGGACGTATTGACAATGAACGCGGCCTCATTTTAAAACAATGCGCATGTTTCTATCTCTTTCCAGTCCAGAGAAAAAAAAAACGGAGGCCTTAGAACTTGAATGCACCTCGTACAAGAACTTGAATAGGGACCCATTCAGCAAATAAGAATAGTGGATGTCTAAATTTCCAAACCGTAATTTCCAGACAGCTGAGAGTTTAAATGCTGGACGGCAATCGCTCATACTGTTCCGCTAGTTCGGTATTTCGTTTTTCAAATGGTTCAAATGGCTCTGAGCACTATGGGACTCAACTGCTGTGGTCATTAGTCCCCTAGAACTTAGAACTACTTAAACCTAACTAACCTAAGGACATCACACACATCCATGCCCGAGGCAGGATTCGAACCTGCGACCGTAACTGCGCGCCTAGAACCGAGAGACCACCGCGGCCGGCATTTCGTTTTTCTCAAAGGAGAGCGGTGTAGTGCAGGATTCACTTGCACTGCACTTCTAGTCAGTAATCTCTCTAGGAAGGTCGATTATGATCTTCCAGGTGACACAGTAGTGTGATTGCTCGAGGAATCCCACGAGGCCGAGGCGGTCCAAGTGAAGACAACATGCTCCTCTACTAGTACGGCCGCAGTCAAAACTTTCCAACGCATCAGATATCGGCTTCTTCTTAGAAATACTGATAAAACATCGCAAACATAAGCTGAAGGCAGTGTAACATTGACGGGTAAGCAATCTAAAAAATAGGGCCGGGAAGAATTGGCACTTACCGACCGAGGTGCTGGCAGTGGTAAGACAATTGACTCGTATTCGCGAGGACGAAACTTCAAATCCTCGTACGTCCATCCAAATTTAAGTTTTTCAAGATTTCCCTAACTCGTTTAAGGCAAATTTCCGGATGATTCCTTCGAATGAGCCGCGCGGGATTAGCCGAGCGGTCTAAGGCGTTGCAGTCATGGACTGTGCGGCTGGTCTTGGCGGAGGTTCGAGTCCTCCCTCGGGCATGGGTGTGTGTGTTTGTCCTTAGGATAATTTAGCTTAAGTAGTGTGTAAGCTTAGGGACTGATGACCTTATAAGTTAAATCCCATAAGATTTCACACACATTTGACCATTTTTGACCTTCGAAATAGGACGGCCAAATTCCTTCCCCCTGCTACCCAACCCTAGTTCGTGTTTCGTCTCTAATGATCTCGTCATCGACGTCATGCTTTCTTCCGTTTGGAACCTATTTTATTTTAGATATAAATGCTCGTCACGATAGAGGCTGGACCAGTTTGTTCGACTAAAGAATTACTGCAGTACGGGCCACAGCTCTCAGTCTTCGATCCCTGATAAGAAGTACATGGTGTTATCCATGCTCAGTCGTTGTAAATAGCTAGGTGCAGAGATTAAGTAGTGTTCTTTGTGGATCTGACAATCAGGACTGAAGACTGTGTCTAGGAAAGGCTAAATCGAAACTTTCCGTATATTGGTAGTAGGTCTCTATAAGACGAATCTGAGAAGTGCTGATTTATTGAGAAGTGATAGATGCAACAGCCGCTGGACTCTGTGATGTAGAGAAATTGCGCATTCAAATCCTTCATCGGGCATGATTGTGATTTTGAAACGTTCCATTACTAAAGACGTCCTCTTTAGTTGAAATATGAAATGAATGACTTGCGTACAGAAGTGTTGAGCGATGCACAGAAGTGAAGAAAGACACTCATTGTAAACGTTAATGTAACATTAGTGTGTGTAATGAGTAGAAACAATGCTGTCTTAAGCTTCTAAAACAGAAGATGTGAAAGATATTTGCCCTAGCTATCCAGTAGCAATTTCCTTTCTTTTTAAGAAGAAAATGATAGTAGTGTTAACGTCAATGTCAACATTATTCTAGAGCATGAAGTAACGTGGACTATGGCGGGATGAGGTGAAGCCATATATTTAGAACGAAGTGAAGTTAATGAAATGTAGCGACGCGTGCCATCATTGTTATCTAATCTGAGCGGCACCCTATCTCAGGCTTCTGCGTCTCTGCTCACTCTACGGTAAGAAAAGATGATCGATTTCTCGGCTCACGTGGCATTAAATTACTCACTTCGGAAGGTACTGCCAACATCTGTGCGGTTACAGTAAACGTGCGCAGAAATAGTAGAAAAATTTAATACCTCCCTACGATTGACCAGCGAAAGCTTTTGTTACTCTAAGGTAGAATAAGATGTTCGCAATCCAGAAACGAGCTTTTATAAGTGGTAGACAGAGGAGTAGTCTAAATCATCCACAAAAACCCAGTAGTTGCAATAAAACTGAGAGCTCAGGGAAGGAAATTCCGTGCTGAGAAAGGTGTAGAGCAGGTTTTCAACTCATCAATACTACTACTTATCCTGTGCCTCGAAGCGGGACTGAAGAATATGAGATAAAACTTCTGAAGAGGAACGAAAGTGGAAGAGGAGCACATACCAAAGATGACGGCATAGGCTCTCGGGTCTTAAGTAAGTAAGACTTAGAAGAAGACCTGTTGAACTGAATGGACAGAATGCGAGTTAACGATAAACAAAACTAAGACAATATCAATGATTCATAATTAGAATCAGTCAACTCATATAATTGCCTCGTTGTAAAAATCCTAACATATAGTATCATGCTATGTACGGTGTGCCATGCACTTAACAGTCGTTCGGAGAGTATGTATGTAGACGCATATGTTGTACAAAGTGAGCAATATCTACTTGAAATCAAAATTTATAATGAGACACTTGTGAAATAATTCTCCTACGTAAATGTAAGATCATACAGCACAGCCGAAGAAAGGAAGATGTCACAAGTCGACTGGCATATACGAAGAAAGTTTTCATCCATAAAACAGCACTTCTGGTACGAAATATTGATGTGGAATTGAGGAAAACGTTTCTGAAAGATTTCGAGTGTGACGTCTTGAAACGAAATAATCAATGTGATGATGATAACATAGTAAAGCAGTCATCGCCAACACAGGGTCTGTCATTACGACCAACCAACTATTTCCTTTTAACGTGTCGCGAACCTCAGCATGGATTTTCGCTCTTTCTAAGTCTCGGACACTCGCTATTTTCATCTGTGAGTTTTAATATACATGACCGTATACCGTTTCTCGTTGACTGCGATTCTAACTCGAAGATAGCCCAGATATCAGTACAGGAACTTGGAAATACACAAATGATAATCTAACTGTACGGCCATACTACAAAGGAAAGAAGGCACACAACGATAAACAGAGCCACTATCAGAACTATATTCATCTGCACCAAAGTTTTATTAATTTTGGTTGCACTTTTTTAGATACTGGTCTCTGTGAAGCCAGATTATATGTCAAGCCTACATCTCAATGAGTCAAAAAAATGGTTCAAATGGCTCTGAGCACTATGGGACTTAACTGCTGTGGTTATCAGTCCCCTAGAACTTAGAACTACTTAAACCTAACTAACCTAAGGACATTACACACACCCATGCCCGAGGCAGGATTCGAACCTGCGACCGTAGCAGTCGCACGGTTCCGGACTGCGCGCGTAGAACCGCGAGACCACCGCGGCCGGCAATGAGTCAAAAATTGCGTAGAAATGAGAGGTGGCAGAGCATCGAAATTTCAAAGCGTCACTCCAATTAAAATCCACTTTTGTTTCGAATACGTTATTAACGTTATTTAGTATGGCTTCTGTTCAGTTCCACAGTTAAAAATTTCTCCGTAACTTCGAGATGCATTGCTTTCATCTAAGTACCGATTACCGTTTCATTTGCCTGTTATACTAGCAAACGTTAAGCGAGGCTATGTTTTCGGATTAGTGTCTGCAATAATGACTTGTGTAGTTAACCAGGATTTACACTGCAGCACGTTCTGTTACTCTGCAAGAATTTTCAGGACAGAAACATTTCATTTACAAGTCTGTAGTACACAAAAAATATAAATATCACCTGGTTTGATTCTTTTTGAGTGTGTGATAAAAATTTAAAGTGTGCCAGCAGCGTACCAACGACCCAACATCAAAGGGTACTGTGATTTTGTCCTCTTAATAATTTGCTCAGATCCAAAACTTAAGTGAAGGTTGTTTGTTTACAATCACTAACCACAGATATACAGGAACTGTAGGTAGGAAATTCATTGACGCCAGCCAGTTTTATTTCTAAGGTTTCAAGCACAGCCGCAAGTGGAAGACAACTAAGTTTGGAACTACCGTGTGAAAGGAACATTGTTTTTCCAGTCTTCAACGTAACAATATTTGATGCAAACCTCTTTTGTGTGTAGTGAACAACAAAACAATTACCAGGCACTTCTTGTTATGTTTTAATCTTTTATGATTTTCTTGTTGTTAGACAGGTTTCAGAGGTGATATATGCCCTATCATTCTACGGTAAATTTTCTTTTCCGTTCTCCTGTGTTGTAATACGTTGATGTAACTCTGCGCTGTTGTATACACAGAGTATGTCGTTAGAATAGGCTTATGTGGAAGATAAAAATATCAGCAATATATGATTCACATAGGCGCATCACTGCAATGGAACACCCAAGTTCGCGCAGATCAATTTACAGAGCCCAACCATATCTGTTAAATAATTAAATTGTCCCATATCCTACTAAATTACTTCACTTAAACTGTGTGGAATGAATATTTAATCCTATAATATCAATTCTTGTGTGAAACACATATTTTGTTACTGGTTTCTCCGACATGACTCACATTCACAAGGACTTCCCACCTTGGGCCTCTGAAATAAACAATTTAATCTGATTTAAAAAAGAATAAACACTAAGATGTTTCTTTGTTTTACGTTGTTCGTAATACATTTCTTTATGCTCTCTTCGTAGAGAAGCACAAAGTTTGTTAGTGCATTATAACGTATATGGTTCACTTTGCTGAACAGTCACACGCTGTCTATAAGGGTGCCTGACTAATAGTGGTCTTTCGTTGTAAAGTGTGAGTCGAGCTTTGTAGTACTTTTTGTGTGACTAGACCGAGAGACGACAAACGCAGTGATGGAGTTTATGAAGATGTCAGCTAAAGGTTACTGCTTGAAATTATCACAGAAGCCGCGAAGAATCACTGATCACTTGTAAAACACATGCTTAACACCAAACGGACACGCTACATAGGACTATGACTGCCACATGACCACTGAATCCAAGAAACTAACGAAGGAAGGGCATTTTACTGTGACACGAAGAGCCTCGTTCGTTCGTAACCGTTTTGAAATCTCGATGGCTAGTGTCAAACCACTGGCAAAAGAGTGCTTCTGCACGGGTAAGTATCAAAGTGGTAGGTTGCGGGAGCACAAGGTTATACAGGGTACTCACTCTTGTAGCTGCAGGAGACGCAGGTAATAAATGGCTGTCATACGACGCGAGAGGCGCATTGGATTTGTCGCGACTCGAGCCAGCGAGGGTTTGCCGCTGCCATTGCCGGCTGGCTGGCCACGACGAGCCCTGTGGCCAGCGCCGCGACTGCACGGCTGCACGCGCGCCGCCAAAACTGCATAAGAATCCAAGATGGCGGCGCGCCGCCAATGTCAACAAGTGAAGTGAGCCCAGCGTCCGGGCTGGCAGGGCCCCAAGCCTCTCTCAGCTGAGCACGTACAACAGCCCCGCCGCCGCCGCCGCAATTGATTCGCGGTTATATATAGCGAGATGGTGCTACTTCTCAGGGCGCAGCCTGGTGTGCCTTCCCTTCCAACTCGCGGGTAGGCACTGCCATTCAGAGGGTCGGCTGACACTCTCGCGATGGCATTCCATTTGACTGCGATAAGTACTAGCCCAATACGACTGCCCAACCGAACCGTCAGATTGCACCCCACCACTGGATGTGGCGTATTGCAAATATCATTCAGGTTCAGTGCAGCGCCACCTGGTTATAAGCTGGCGTGTGGGCCTCGTTCACTGTGGCCATGTTCGCGAGTCATTTTACCAGTCCACGGCTGTCAAGTAGACCCCAGAGAAGTTGTTTAGCAACCCAATGGCTTTTTTTTACTACGCGCACTCTCGCCTTTTTTTTTTGGCAAGGTAAGAGGGCTGTGTCCTATGTGTAACGTGTTTATGCTCTCAGAGAAAGAGGGAAGAAGGTGAAAATGGGTGCTCTAACGTAGACTACTCTTCTGTAATAGCACCTGGGAGGCAGCCGAATTTCGAGGCTCGTTCCGACGAACGTGCCATCACTTGTCACACGTTCGTGACCAGTTTGGGATTTCATCCGGGTCACTGACGCATAATGTGGTGGTCATCAGGAATTGTACACCAGCAGCTCTCCACACGACAGCACGCACTTGTTTTGCTTCGACGACTACCTTTAATGCGACCTTCTGACGATCAGAAACACTCGAAAGAAACTCAAGAATGTGTTGCACAAGCATTTTATACGCGGTCTCCTTAGAGGTGCGCTACATTTTCCAGAACTCGCCCAATGAACAGTAGTCGGCCATTCACCTTCCCTACAACTGAACTTTTGTGCTCTTTGCATTTCGTGTTGTTTCACATCGTTATGCCTAGGTATTTGATGAACCTGATGACTCAAGCAGCTTACCATTAATAATGTTTGTGAGCATTTCTGGGAAGTTTCTCGTGTCCATTCGCAACAACTTTTAAGTGTCCACATTTGAAGTCAGCTGCCATTCATATTTCCAATATAAATTATTACCAGAATTCCTCATCACTCTGCAAAAATTTTCTAATAATAAGACAAACTTTTCTTCTGTTACAAATTTACGCTAGACTCCACCATTTTTTTGGGTCTTACCACCGGCACACTAGGTCTGGACTGAAGGTCGAAACGGAAGAGCGGTGGATGTCTCCTATGCGTGAAACGGGCTCAACCGGAGATAGAGCTTCTTACAGATGTCGTCACGGCCTGCGATGTGATGGCACGTTTCCCGGCTAGTGAACGAGACTTGTTTATCACTAGGGAAGAGTTACAAATATCTCGCTCGAACTCGCACAAGAGTGACACGTTTCGCACGGGCTGCAAAAGGATCGCACGTTGGGGTTGCACAATCGAGAGTAGGCTACTATCAGTCCGCATGGAACACGTGGGTGTTAAGGTGCGTCGTGATAGAGCTGGCGCGTGCACACCACACGCTCGTGGCGTAAATAAGCCTCTTAGATAATGTAGCTCCCAGCTGCAGCTTTTTTCCTTCCCGCGATAGCGCCGGCAAGACGCTCTGGCAGCTGTGTTTCTGCAAACTGCGATACGAATTTGAGCCGCGCCCTTGACCGAGCTACTCGTCACGTGCTTGAAGGTGCTTTTCGTAAGACAGGGACGCGTGTGGGGCAAAGTGCGAAGCCGCGATGAGCGGACAGGCATTCGTGTAACGAGGGAAGCATACCACCGGCGGGGCGCCCATTTTGCTCACCTTCGCACGTTTGTATACTATGTACACAGGCAGAAGCCTTCGCTGCGGTCGGCAACGCCTATATATGACAACAAGTGTCTGACGCAGTTATAAGATCGGTTACTACTGCTACAATGGCAGGTCATCAAGATTTAAGTGAGTTTGAACGTTGTGTTACAGTCGGTGCACGAGAGATGGGACACAGCATCTCCAAGGTAGCGATGAAGTGGGGACTTTCCCGTACGAGTGTACCCTGAATATTAGTAATCCGGTAAAACATCAAATCTCCGACGTCGCTGCAGCTGGAAAAAGATCCTGCAAGAACGGGACTAACGACGAATGAAGAGAATCGTTTAACGTTACAGAAACGCAACCCTTTCGCAAACTGCTGCAGATGCTGAGCCATCAACAAGTGTCAGCGTGCGAACCATTCAACGAAACGTCATCCTTACGGGCTTTCGGAGCCGAAGGCCCATTCGTGTACCCTTAATGACTGCACGACACAAAGCTTTACACCTCGCCTGGGCCCGTTAACACCGACATTGTACTGTTGATGACTGGAAACATGTTGCCTGGTCGAACGAGTCTCGCTTCAAATTGCATCGAGCTCATGTACGTGTACTGGTGTGGAGACAACCTGATGAATCCAATGACCCAGCATGTTAGCAGGGGACTGTTCAGCCTGGTGGAGGATCTGTAATAGTGTGGGGCGTGTGCAGTTGGACTAATATGGGACCCTCGGTACGTCTAGATACGACTGTGACAGGTGACCCGTACATACGCATCCCGTCGGATCACCTGCATCCATTCATGTGTATTGTGCATACCACCGGACTTGGGCAGTTCCAGCAGGACAATGCGACACCCCAAACGTCTAGAATTGCTAAAGAATGGCTCCAGGAACACTCTTATGAGTTTAAACACTTCCGCTGTCCATCAAACCCCCCGGACATGAAGATTATTGAGCATATCTGGGACGCCTTGCAACGTGCTGTTCAGAGGAGGTCTCCACCCTCTCGTACTCTTATGGATTTATGGAGAGCTTTGCAGGATTCACGGTGTCTATTCCCTCCAGCACTACTTCAGACATTAGTCCATCACATGCCACGTCGCGTTGCGGTATTTCTGCGAGGTCGCAGGGGCCCTACACGATAGCAGGCAGGTGTACCAGTTTCAGCGTATAAAGGGCGATCAGATCGTTTCCATTTGAGACCGTTGCTGCAGCGTATATGCAACCCAGCGCGACTCCATCGACATTTAGGCAACGGGCTAGTGTTGCCTTCAATCGGAAACTTTTCAATCGCCCCTTGCACTACATTAATGTGCAAAACTTGAAGACGAAAGTACCTTAAGCTTGATTTCGCTCTTTTCAGTTCTGAGAGCACAGTGAGTACGTAAAGATGCCTAGCAAGTAGTCTCCCACGCCAAGTACGAGTGCCTGGTGACATATTCCGCCTAATGTCACGCAGCCCACGTAAGATAACTGTCATGCTGTTCCTTCTTCGTGACAATTCTCTGCCGCACTTCGCAGGGGCAACAAAGATGCACCTGCAGAGTTTTTGATGGGAGGTGGTTGATCATCCACAATACAGTCCATAACTGGCTGCCCATGAGTTTTATCTCTGCTCACATGAATCACTGACTTTGAAAACAACATTTTGGTACAGTCAACGAGCTTTAGACCAGCATAGAGTATTGGCGGAAAACCACAGGCGACTGCCTTCCACTATGAAAGTATTGGAATGTTGGCACAACACTACGACAAATGACTAAGCGGGAGCGGCGACTATGTAGAGAAGTAGGGGGGGGGGGGGGAGGTGTGGCTAACTGTTGCAAATAATACGTTTTTGATTTTCACAGTGGTTTCCATTTCGCTACTGATCGGAACTTACTTGACGAACAACCCTCATAGGAAGAACTGCTACAGTATACTACAGAAGAAAACTGAAAGAAGCGCGCAATGGGACGAAGCAGACTGACATTTTCAGTGAAAGGCAATAACTACAGTAAAGGTATCGCGATTTACAACGCTCCCCTGGACATTACAAAAGGCGAGACGTGGTTTTTAGTAGAGTGTGTGATCACCGTGGCGCAACAGTCTGGGACCGCGCGATAACTACGGTCGCAGATTCGAATCCTGCCTCGGGCATGAATGTGTGTGATGTCCTTAGGTTAGTTAGGTTTAAGTATTTCTTAGTCTAGGGGAGTGATGGCCTCAGATGTTAAGTCCCATAGTGCTCAGAGCCATTTGAACCATTTGATCACCATGGACAGGTAAGCATTCTCTGCAACGCGCTCCCACGCTAGCAGCAGGTTGGTAAGGAGTTTTTCGTTATAGGGCCTTCCGTAGCTCCAGCAGTGCGGTTGACAACTGCTGGATGCTCATAGGTGCACGAATAAGTGATAAAATACGTCTCCACAATGCATGCAGCACGTGCTCGATGGGATTTAATTCGGGGAAATGGGCAGGACATTCCACTCACCGAATATCATCTTATTACGAAGACTCCTCCACCTGCTATGTTCGATGTGGTCGCGCATTGTCATCCTGAAAAGTGAAGTCAGTGCCGAATGCACCGCTAAAAAGATGCACACGGGGAAGGAGTATAGCGTCACAATAACGTTGATGGGTGAGTGTACCGTGTTCAAGTGTTTGGAGGTCAGTTAGCCTACGCAAAATTATGCCTAGACAAACAAAACAACCATGTTCGACAATGTTTCGGGACCCATTACGTGTTCCTAACTCTCACCATATGAGGTTACGTTCAGAATCACCACTCAGACTGAATCTGCTCTCCTCCGGAAAGATCACGCGACCTCACTCGTCGCTTGTCCAGTCCCTATGTCTTGGTATTGTCACGAATGGTGCCTCCGATGAGTAGTTGTCAACTGAACACAACACACTGCTCTTCGGGCAAAGAGACAACTTATGCAGACGCCTTGCCACTGTAGAGCGTGAGATTTGGTGTCTTACAATCTTGTTAAATGTGGTTGCAATTGCATCCGATCCCTTCTTGCCCGTTGCTCAATGTAGCCTTGGCTCAGTAGACCACCTCCGCCGGCCGTGGTAGCCGTGTAGTTCTAGGCGCAATATTTTGTGATCAACAAAATCAAACACTTTACTTAGATCAAAAAATATGCCTAGCGTTCGAAACCTTTTGTTTACGCATCCAGTATCTCACTGAGAAAAGACTTCTAAAGCCGAACTGTTCATTTGACAGCAAATCGTGTGATATAAAATGATCAATTATCCTTGCATACACAGCCTGTCTAATAACTTTTGCAAACACTGATGGCATAGAAATACGTCTAAAATTATCTGCATTATCCCTTTCTCCCTTTTTATAAAGCTGTTTTACTACTGAGTACTTTAATCGCTCAGGAAACTAACCATTCCTAAAGGAAAAATTACAAATATGTTTAGCCGGCCGCGGTGGTCTAGCGGTTCTAGGCGCTCAGTCCGGAACCGCGCGACTGCTACGGTCACAGTATCGAATCCTGCCTCGGGCATGGATGTGTGTGATGTCCTTAGGTTAGTTAGGTTTAAGTAGTTCTAAGTCTAGGAGATTGATGACCTCAGATGTTAAGTCCCATTGTGCTTAGAGCCATTCGAGACCACCTCAACTCCTACGGGCAGCACTGCATGTAGTTCGGAACGCTCTCCATGACCGTGAAACAATGTTGTAAGCTATACCAAACTCGTGGGCTACACTCGTCACACTTAGTCCATCCTGTTTCTCGACGATTGTTTCCCGTGTGACGTCATCCAAATGTTGTCTCTGGGCTATGTTGCAATGAAGAATACGACCACAGTGCACATTAACTGCTCACTTATTAAAACGCACTGTCTTTTCCCGGTCCTTCAGCTGCCTCGTGTTGCTTGCTCAGTCCCATTTGGCGCTATAGTCACGCTGATCTCACGGCATGTGATGTTTAACTTTCTGTGCACGACTGGGAGACCTCTGGCTCCCACACATTCATTTATTTCCAATAGCTATTATGTTACGTTACTTTATCTTACTCGCCCTAGGTACATATTTAAACTAAACTCTGCCCGAACAGGCCATGAAGGCCCAATAGTACCGACCGGCCGCCGTGTCATCCTCAGCCCACAGGCGTCATTGGATGCAGATACGGAGGGTCATGTGGTCAGCACACCGCTTTCCCGGCCATTTTGGCAGTTTACGAGACCGGAGCCGCTGCTTCTCAATCAAGTAGAGCCTCAGTTTGCCTCACAAAGGCTGAGTGCACTCGGCTTGCCATCAGCGCTCGGCAGACCGGATGGTCACCCATCCAGCTGCTAGCCCAACCCGACAGCGCCTAACTTCGGTGATCTGACGGGAGCCGGTGTTACTACTGCGGAAAGGCCGTTGGCTAAGTACATGCACAGAAGTTATAAACGCGCTCTAGTTTTATGCGCTTTTCAGGCTTTTTCGGAAAATCGAGATTCAAAGTCTTACGACCCAATTGAACACCGTACGAGAGCACCAGCCGTCGAGCATCGGCGTTATTGCATCCGGCCGAGACGGCACACTAGAAGCCTTCCAGTGGTCCGTTCGAGACTCATTATTTTCTTTCTAACGGTTTCACAGCTTTCTTCTTTCCTAGTCTCAAGAAGCTGAAAGGAAAGGAAAGAGTTGATGTCGGCGGATGGAGACGCGGGCAATTCGCCCCTCTGTGCGTCAGCAAAGTGTGGCCAGTGAAGAGGTGTGTCTGAGTTTTGGAGAGGTCGCCGATAGCATTATCCGCCCAATGGAGGCTGTCAAAAATGCTGGCCACGGGCACGGCCTCCTTATTGGGTAGCCTCGCCCCTCGCCCCTCGCCCGCGGATACTGCAAATATTCTTATCGCCGCCGTTCACAGATAATGATGGACAGTTACTTCTTTTTTCACGAGAGGAATGGCAGCAGCGCCAGCGATTATGGTGAGCTGCCTCCCGCAGAACATCTTCTTTGAGTACGATATTGTTGTCAAATTTTACTCATTTCGCAACAGACAAAACAAAAAAAAAGTTCAAATGGCTTTGAGCACTATGGGACTTAACATCTGTGGTCATCAGTCCCCTAGAACTTAGAACTACTTAAATCTAAATAACTTAGGCACATCACACACATCCATACCCGTGTCAGGATTCGAACCTGCGACCGTAGCGGTCACGCGGTTCCAGACTGAAGCCCCTAGAACCGCACGGCCACACCGGTCGGCGACAAAACCAAATGCAAACTTCTAGCGTAACAGAAGGCTTTCGCTCTGGGGTGTGTGGTTTTTTGTAGATACGCCCTATTCCCTTTTTTATGATCCTCTAATTCTGATTAGTGCTTTTTTACACTTACGGCTACATACATTATCTTCAAACCAATGTGGAGTGTACGACAGAGGGTACACACGACTGTAGTACATGTGAGGGTTGTATTGAGCGTGGAAAGAATGACAGCATAGATGTCTCGTGCCGTAATTAGTCCAGTCTTGCCTTCGCGGTCCCTACGAGAACGATGCGAACGCAACTGTAACAACTCATAGATTCCGCATTTAAAACATGTTTTTGGAACTTTGTAAGTAGAAATTTCCCTTCATAGTTGGCGTCTATCTTAAATTTTCGGGATGACCGTGAAGCTTTCCTATGGGTCAGACAAATCTGTGACCATTCCTGCTGTCGTTGTTTCTATATGCTCAACATCCCCTCTCAGACATATTTGGTACGGGACCCAGAGAGTTTTGCAAGCAACCTCCCATGCAGACTGATTTTTCTCAGTATTCTAGCAATGTACCGAAGTCTGCCACGCGCCTTACCTACCACTGAGTCGATGTCTTCATTCCATTTAATAGTCCTACATACTGCTACAACCAGGTATTTGTAGTAGTTGACCGATTCCAGTAGTGATTCATTGGCTGCTTTCTGTTTTTTTTTCATAGCTTGTGGTAGTTTATTGATAACCAGCAGAGTAAGTCAATTCTGCTATCACACCACCAGTTCCGTGATAGCTGATACATCGACCGTGGCACATATACAGTGAAGAACTCAGCACTGGTCAACGGGGCTCAGTTCGAAGTGGGCCTCGTCACTCAAGACAATTCTACTCCAGTCATTGAGGTTCCAGGCCTGGAGACACCCCGGACAGCGGTGGGATACTGAGCTGAGCGTCGTCCACCATACAGTCCGACAACCAGGGGTGGTGGTCTGGAGTGTGATTTCATTTCATAGCACGACCCTTTCGGTTGCGATCCACGGCAACCTCACTGCGCAGTGGCACGTTGACGCTATTCTACGCCACGCGCTGCTGCCCTTCGTGTCAAGCCGTGCTCCGTCACATTTCAAGGTAGCGCCTGCCTGCTTGCGGCGACGGCTCGTGTTGCTTCTCTTCATGCCTGCAGACCCTACCTTCACCAGCAAGGCTGCCGGACCTCTCCCCAATTGAGAGCGTTTGGAGCATTATGGGCAGGGCCCTCCAACCATCTCGGGATTTTCACCATCTAACGCACCAATTGGACAGAATTTGGCACGATGTCCGTCAGGAGGACATCCAAAAACTCCGTCAATCAACGCCAAACCGAACAAGTGCTTGCGTGTGTTCCACAGGTGGACCAAGGCGTTACTGACTTGCTCAATCTGTGAAGCTCTTTCTCTCTAATAAATCATCGATTTTTTTCTGAAATTGTAACCATTTATTTGTCTGTAAATTTACGTCACATATTCGGTTAATTCTTTCGTTGTGCGTCGCTTTATTTGCATGAAAGTGTAACATTGCTGGCTAAGAGGACACCTAGATAATGAAAGCAGCTGACAGCTTTTAAAATTTATTACAGTCTTTCAGGTCATGTGGTGTTCTTCTAGCATTAAAACTGGACATTACCGCGTATTCTGTCTATTTTTCACTTACAGTAATTCCAAATTTTGTTCCTTCTGATTCCATTATTTCGTACAGTTTTCAAGGGTGTTTATATCTCCTGCCACAGTTGCAGTATCATTTGGATATGCACAAGTCTGATTTCACCATTATTGTTCCTTTCTTATCTAATTTTGTGTCAGACTATACAGTTCTAAGTTAAACAGCACTACAGAGCGACGATCACTCTGTTTCACTCCATCTTAAAGTTAAAGCTCTTGGTCCTTTTGTCCCCTCCTGTACTGTTGCCTATATGTCCTTCGTTGCTAACTCAACAAACCTTCTTAACCTGTCAAAGATACCCAATTCCTTTGGTGCTTTATACAATGACGACCTGTGAACATTATTAAAACATTGTATAAAATCAATAAACTAGAAGTAGATATCTATGTTATATTAATAAAATTTTTCCATTATTTGTTTAACAAGTAACAAGTGGTCAGAAGTTCCTCTGTTTGGCCGGAAACCACATTGGTATCTCCGAGGATATGTTCAGCGAACTTTTGTATTCTTTCATTCAGCACCCCTGAGAATATCTTGTAGGTTGTATTCAATAAAGTTATGCCCCTGTAATGTTCACACGTTAACATTTCTCCTTTCTTACATGTAAGACATATACATCACATGTAGCCGCAATATTCTGGCGTGATCCTGGGCTCATCTTTCCGTGAGACAGGACCCTCCCATTACTTCTGGCCACTCAGTGTACTATAAAACTATTATACCACTTCCATCAGCAGGGGGGAAAGAAGGAAGGAAAATTATACTTTACGTCTCGTACTTCCATCTGAGGCAGTGCTTTTGAGTTGCACACGACAGTGCTTCATTAGGCGTGGTCTTATTCGAAGCCGGCCGTTGCGGCCGAGCGGTTCTAGACGCTTCAGTCTGAAGACGCGCGACCGCTAGGTCGCAGGTTCGAATCCTGCCTCGGGCATGGATGTGTGTGATGTCCTTAGGTTAGTTAGGTTTCAGTAGTTCTAAGTTCTAGGGGACTGATGACCTCAGATGTTAAGTCCCATAGTGCTCAGAGCCATTTGAACCAATCTTATTCGAAGCAGCGTGTTCATCAGCTCACCTAGTCAGGTACACTGTCTACTCAAAAGTATCCGACGCAAATTACAGCATATAAATATGAGGTGTGTCCACCCCTCACCTTTATGATGGCTTAGATTCTGCTGGGAAAACTGAGTATTTCAATGGCAGTCTTCAAATGGCTCTGAGCTCTATGGGACTTAACATCTCAGGCCATCAGTCCTCTAGAACTTAGAACTACTTAAACCTAACTAACCTAAGGACATCACACACATCCATGCCCGAGGCAGGATTCGGACCTGCGACCGTGCGGGCGCGCGGTTCCAGACTGAAGCGCCTAGAACCGCTCGGCCACTCTGGCCGGCTGGCAGTCTTCCTCATGAGTCCAAGCCAAAGAAGGTAGTGACGTCATACACTGGGGTCAGGAGCGAAGCGGATGTTCTCACTCATTCCAAAAGCGTTCTATCGCGTTCAGGACGGGACTCTGAGCTGGCCAGTCCATTTTAGAAATGTTGTTGACCACTGACCATTGCCCCATATATGCTGCTTTATGACAGGGTGCTGTGTTACGCTGTTACAGCCCGTCGTGGTCGCCGAACTGTTCCTCTGCTGTACGCAGTACTCAGTGCTGTAAATATGTTCATATCCTTCCACATTTAGCGGTTTCTTATACGCAATAACGGGACCACACCCTAACGACTAGACTGCAACGAAAATTTTCCTGACACATTAAATACGTATGCTGGACCACGAGTTTAAAGTAGCGACTGACCTACCGACGCATCCCTTACCATGCACTAGGACGGCAATTGTGTCTGAAACTCTTCTGTTTTAACACTCCTGAGGGGTAGGATAGGCCTTCTGTGTGGAGTTTGCGAAGTAGTAGGGAAATAGTGTGAAACAGAGTTCTGGATAGCTCAGTGGCAATTATATTGGTGGTGCTACCTGGAGAAAAAAATACATACTCGTCTGTGGTATGTTCAGGTGCAGTTTACCACTGCTTACATTCCACGGCTTGTCGAAGGTTACTCGTAAATAGGGACTTACATATGTGAATGTAATAGGTGGCTCTGAAGGATGTAGTGCCCTGATAGCTGAACGGATATACAGAGAAAAATTTCACGGCAACTGACATCCTATTTGGATAGAAACTTACAAAAGCTTTGGTGGCTAAAGTCTCGAATAATAACTGTTCGCTCAGTAGAATTTGAGGAGGTGTTGGAACGTATGGGAGAAGATGCAATAATAAGTAGCCGTCAACTTGTTCCTGAAACGCACACTTGAAAGAAAATAGTGTGGAGACTAGTACTGGATCTTCGGTTACCCCCTGTCACCAACAACGATGTAATATATGTTTTCAGACCGGCGATCGATGTTTTGAACTGTTGGTATGAGTGTTAGTTGTTGCTATGAAGCGTCAATTGTTTATGTCAGCAAAAAAACTAAATATTAGTGTTCGACCATGAGTTCCTTAACACAACGAACTCATCTTGGGATTTTCTACCGTGTGTATAATTCTGATCTTAAACGTTATGGGAATTCATGTCCGCCTATTATGCAAACAGCTATTCTTTTTAATGCTCGAACGTGTTTCGGCTCCTTTGTGCTATCACAAGTGGTATTTTTAGTCTGTTCTTACTGTCTAGAATGTTAGATATTAAAACACCGCTTTTTCATAATTCCGTGGTAAGCGACCCTAAATCTTTGGGAAAATCTGCATAGGATTTTTACTCTCGCACTGCAGCAGGTTAGGTACCATCCCTCCCCTCCCCGCCCCTCAAATTATTTGTTCCCAAATCATACGAGTTGTGGCTCGCAGAATGGACGTATCACTATGGAAACGGGAGCGGCAGAAGAAGCGAGCCCGATATGGGGCGTCGTCCCTTTTGTCCTCAGCGACGGGCGCTGAGGCTGGGAGTCCGCCGATCGACTCCCGAGCAGCGAGCAGCGGCAGCAGTGGCAACATCGCAGGGGCAGGTCTATAAAACACGTTAGAAAGTGGTCGGGCCCCGGCGAGCCGTGCCGTGCCGTGTGAGGTCGTTTTGCTCGTACGCCCAGGCGAACTTGACAGTCTGACCTATCCCAATAGCCCGCGCTTTGCGTAAGGCCGAGACGGAATCACATGTGTGGCCGGCTACAGTCACCGCTGAGCCAAGTGGGCCCGCGCCCGCCGCGCCGCGCCGCGCCGCGGTCTCGTCCCGAACTAATGTGTCGCTCTTGTGTTACGGGCTAGTCGCTGTGCGTCACTAAAACATCTAGAAGTTGGACAAAATTTAGTACATTGCAGTGCCGGCAACGGAATCTGGGGATGGCTGTCTGTACAACGTTTCAGAACTTTAGGGTCAAAATTATACACACACGAGATGATCCTAATCTGAATATTTTGAGACAAGGAACACCTCGGACAGAATATTTCGAGTGGTTGTTTTGTTGCGGTCTTCAGGCCGGAGATTAGTTCTGTGTAAATTTCGACGCCCAGCAAGCCCTTTCATCTCTGCAACTGAAAGAAAAACTGAGTGGTCCAAGCTTTGTGTCGGCTCCAAGTTTCGTCTCTGTTTTCTCTTTCATCAGTAGTAACAACGCCAACGCGGCATTACTCTTGTCAAAGTCGCAGTAGTACTCACTATTTGCAGAGGAGACGTAGGCAGAGAGTGCCATTTTACCCTCGGGGATAAATGCATCTATATTCATCAAACAGTCTGAGGGAGCCAATTGTACGGTCTGGGGCCGTGAGGACTTCTCTCTGTGGTTTTACTCTCTTCCTTACATGTGTAGCTCCGTAGACACATATTCTAGGTCGATGGATAGTCGCGTCTCGAAAGCTCATGCGGGGTCCTGCTTACGAATTCTGCCTGCCTGTGTGGTTCACCTGGCTGGCCTACAGCTTACCACATTCCAAAGGAGGATCTCACTTCGTGCCATCAGTTAACGTAATCGACAAGCCTTATTTGAGAGTAAACCATGTTGCGTTTGTTTCTGAAGCATACAGGTGGTGGTAACGCGAGCTGCGTATTCAGAAAACTGTGTAAGAGGCGCGTGTTCTCACTGCAGCACACATGCCGTCACTTTCACTTAAAGACGATCATTAAAAACACCATCTTTTTCTTCTTCTGAACGGTCTTTCTTAGACGAATATTTAGCTTTTTGGCAGAGTTGTTCTCCAGGTCTATACCATAAAACAGCCGTGTTATTCTGTTTCTCCGACGACTGAAACTGAGAAAAGCTCAAACCCGTTAGTTTGTCAGTTTGTTTTGTTCTGTCCCGATTGCAGGTGGCTTTATGTGATACTCTTGCACAACTAAGATGCACTCATGGGAAGTGACGCAATGGGGGATTATATCAGTTCGTGCCCGTCGGGATGTTTGTTTGGTTGAGCCAGATTGAGGACAGGCAAGTGAATCTTGAGGCTGGTGCTTGTTTGGCATCGGGTCACCTAAAACGTACTATATTGAATATTCTCGTCGGTCTGTGATACGCGCCAGATAGGATCGACAGAAGAAATAAAGAAGATCCAAAGGAGGGCACAGCGTTTCGTTACACCTTCAGTTAGTATGCTGAGAGCATCACTGAGATGCTCAGCCTCCTTCAGACTCTGCAAGAGAGGTGTTCTGCATCACGGTGTCGCTTACTGTTGAAACTACGAGAGTGTACGTTCCTAGAAGAGTCAACCAATATACTGCTTCCTCCTATGCCTATACCGTGAAAATACCACGAACGTTAAATTAGAAAGATTCGAGCTCACACGAAGGCGTACGAACAATCGTCATTCACGCGAACCAGACGTGACTGGAACAGAAAAGGTTAAAATGACAGTGGCTCGTAAAGTACCCTCCCCACACAGCGTAAAGTGGCCTCTGGAGTATAGATGTAAATGCAGATGTGTGCTTGTTGGGACTTGGTATCGAACGAACTATGAGGTCGCTGGCCTGAAGAGAGGTTCTTGCTCGACAGAACTACCCTGAGAGTAGGCTCAAAAACCCTCTGTAGGATCATTATCTTTAATTGCGTAACTTAACAGTGTTATTGAGGATCGAATTCTCTGACGACTGGGGCCTACTCCTCGCTCAGAACCAGAAGTACGAACGTGTCATATACACTGTCTAACAAAAAGGTAAAGCTCCCAGAAGACATGGTCGAATATCGATGTAAGTTCGTAAATGTACACACTATAGGCGGGCATGTAAATATTAGTGTTGCAATTCAACCAGAGCGCATTAGTGCTGTTCGTGTTTGGTTTTGTTGTCAGGCCTGGTAGGGTGTATAAGATACGTGAATAGCGGGTACCTCGAGTGATCACCGTTGAGCACACGTAGATGCCATGTACTCGTGTGAGACAACGTTATCAGTACCTTACATAGTTTGAAAGAAGCCTCATTGTGTGTCTCAATTTGAGCAGCTGGTCGAATAGTGCTATGTCCCGAATTGTGGGGCATTGTGATGTAACAGCGGCCCGATGTTGAACTGCATGGGAACGGGAGGGCAGGCACGCTCGCCGCCATTGTTGTGGTCGAGCACGCCTGACCACCACGAGCGAGGATCGCCATATTGTGCACCAAGCACATCGTAAGCCCTTCACATCTCCGCCTGCCAGCCGAAAACATGAAATACATTCCGTCTCACACCGCACCATTGGTCGGAGGCTGTCAGTTGCCGGATTTGATAATTATTGTCCAGTGTGTAGACAACACAGGCGGCTATGTTTTTAGTGGTGCCTTGGCCGGGAAGCATGGACTGCTGCCTGGCGTCGCACTGCCTTCAGCGATGAATCGCCCTTCTGCACTACACCGGCCAGTTTGGCGGCAACCTAGGGAGAGACCCATTCTTCCAATGTTTTGGAGACACAAAACTCCTGGGGAGACATCGAATATGTCTTCAGGTCACGGTCGGGTAGTGACTGAGGCACAACAGTACGTCACGGACATTCCGCGTCTTCATGTATTACACGTCATGGTACAGTATGGTTGTTACATTTTTCAGCAGTACATTGCTTGTCAACACTTTGCATATGTCTCTAGAACTTTCTGCATGGTACTGAGGTACTCCTGTGGCCAGGAAGACACACAGATCTCCTGCTCGATTCTCATTCCACTGTAGCCCCCATGCTGACTGCAGCCAACCTGAACAGATGTCACAGGATTGCTTCCTCGAACGAAGGCTGATGGTCAGCAGCGGTCACAGGCGTCTTCTAATGCATCAGAAGGAAGGAGAAACAGCATTGTTTACTTCGGCATCATTTCCGACGGATATATAACTCGATGGGGGAAGAAAGAGAGGAGGAAGTAACAGTGGTCAGTTGGCAGAAGCCAGCGATTCATGGAAAAACTCAAGCAGGAGCCTTCCTGTTCTATAGTAAATACGAGGCGCAGTCAAACGAAAACGAGAAAGATGGAAAAAAGAAGGAAACTATTTATTATTTCAAAAACAATCACCGTAACTGTAATACATTCATCCCACTGTGGGACAAGACGATCATATCTTCATGGATAAATATTTGCGGTTGCCTACGGAATTATGGTTTTACCCAGGCGTGCAACTCTTCGTCCGAAGCAAATCGACATCCACGAATGACTTTTTGATAGGATCAAAAGTATGGAACTCGCAGGCTGAGAGATCAGGACTTTATTGTGTAAGTGCTTCTTAGTGAAACATCTGCAACAAACTCGAAAGGGGCCCACATGTAGGCAATGTTGTTTCGAGTGCGCTGCAGAAGTTCTGCTGGGAAGCACTTTCACATCGTGGATTAAGTCCCTATCTCACCCCATGTGATTTCCATATTTTTGAAGCCCTGAAGAAAGAAATTCGCACCCGTCGATTTGCTTCGGACGAAGAGGTGCACGCCCGGGTACAATTATGGTTCCCTAGGCAACCGTAACCATTTTTCCACGAACGCATTGACAGTCTTGCCTCATACATGGATAAATGTATTGACCATTACGGCAATTAGTTATGAAATAATAAACAGTTTACTTACTTTTTCCACCTGTCTCGTTTTCATTTGACTTCTCCTTAAACATCTCGAACTCGCAGCTATGGGCTGCCTGCAAAGAATCAAGATTAGCGGTTAACATATTTCCGACAATGAGCTCATTAGAAACGGAGCATAAGGTACAGCTGTGATAGGAGCGGGAAGGACCGTGTTTTTTTTGCGGGGAGACCTCGGCATTGGGCGATTTACAGAGACCACGGAAAATCAAAATGTAGGTGTGCTCGCTCCTACCGACTTCGAGTTCCTGGAAGGCTACCATTTCTGCCCCCCTTGCGGCTGGGCTTGACAATGAGTTTTCTAAACAAGAACGGAAGGCAAAAATACAGCGGGCTAACGATTCTTTAAAAGTCTAGTGGCTTGTAAATAATCACGCTCAGTCAATTACTCTCTAAAGCACAAAAGTAGACGAAAACCAAGAACGCACTGCAAAGGGCAACGCAGTGACTGTACGAAAGCGACCAAATCTTTCACGAATAAAACGAGGTGGCGCAGGTGGAGTCAGTGAGCATCTGACTGTCAGGAAGGGTACTGCAACGAAGGCTCAGGTGACTGCCTTATCTAGACTCCGAGCCTCACACACACACACACACACACACACACACACACACACACACACACACACACACTGGAGAGCTGTTATTCAAATCCCCTTCCGACCATCCCGGTAGAGTTTTCCATGGATCCTCAGCGCAAATGGACAGATAGCTCCTTTGAGTCGAACATGGCTGATTTCCTTCCCCAAACCGAGCTTCTACATCTAAACAGATATTCCAGAAGCCAATTTACGGTGTGGTGCAGACGATTGTTCTCGTACTTATATTTCACCCATCCTTCCCCGCTCCATTCACGAAAGGCGCGTGGTAACAACGCCTGTCGATAAACCTCCCTGTGAGGCCAAATTTCTCTGCTTTTCTCGGTGTGGTCGCTTCGTGAGACGTATTTGGGAGTAAGTGGGATGTTGTCCGACTCTTCTCGGAGTACGTGCTGGCTGATTTTCAATATTAAACGTCTCCGTTATAGTCAACGACACACTTATAGCGTCTGACAAGACAATTTATCGGGTGTCTCCATAACGTCCTAGCGTCGCCTAACGACACCTTCGTTGGATCTTCTCTATCTGTCCTCTTATTTCATCTTGGTGACGGTCTCAGACTGATGAATAATACTCAGAAATTATTTGTAAGCCACTTCTTTTGTTGACGAATTTTACTTATTTAAGATTCTCCTAACGAATCACAGCCTGGAATCTCATTTTGCTACTTTTTTTTTCGTGCTCATTTCACTTTTGTCGCTCCAGATGGTCACTCCTAGACATTTTTCCGTAGTTACCGTTCCCAGCGATTTGTCGCCAACAGTGTAATCGAAGAGTGGTGACCCTTTTCGCCTACTGATGTGCAGGACGTTACATTTATTTGTGTTTGGCTCAACTGACAGTCCCCGCACCAACTGCTGATCCTATACAGGTTTCGCTACAACAGCATCGTGAGCCTCCCGCGTTATCCATTAGATCATTAATAAAAATGCAAACGCTAGCGGTCCTATACGTCTCCCATTATTGTGATCCCTCTTCGTGACCTGTCATCGGTGGGACGTTAAACGGCTATCTTTCTCTCGTCCTTCGAAGCCTGGCACCGAGCGAAGTGGCGCAATGATGGGAGGACGGTGGTTCAAATCCCCGTCCAGCTATCCGAATTTAGGTTTTCCGTGGTTTCCCCAAACCGCTCCAGGCAAATGGCGGGAATATGAAGGGCACGTCCGATCTCTTTCCCCAGCATTCCCCAACCCGAGCTTGTGCTATTTCGCTAATGACCGTATCATCGAGGTGATGTTAAACCTCGATTTCGTTCCGGAGGTCCAGAGCCGAACCGACAATGATTCTGCGTGATGCGGCGCGGCGGCGAGCCGGTGGCCGGTGGCCGGCGTACGGGGCAGCGAGCGTACCGCTGTAGCTGGAGCCGCGCTGGAGCTGGAGCTGGAGGGGGCAGGAATGCCGGCGCGCCGCTGCCGCCGGGTCGTTGCCCGCCGCGACCACCTCAACAACAACGCAACCGCTTTACGACCGCATAAATCCTAAAAGTCCGCCATTTATATTCGGCCGCGCAGACTGCCACAGAAAGAAAAAGGCGGCGAAATGCGTTCGAAAATAACGACGATCGCGCTTGCACTCTCTGCCCGGACAAAGTGGCCGACGGGCCGACGGTCCGTCGCAGTAACTGGGGCTGCAGGAAAAGGGCCACAAGTTGTTATCGCCCTGATTCGCTCAGGTGGTTGTCGGGACAGTCGAGGAGGCCCTTGCATTGTCACAGTTGGCTCATCTGTACCTGTAGCGGTTATCTCTCAGCTTCCGAGAGAAGCACCAGATTCTTCCCTCGTTTCCGAAAGCGCGACTGATCCTACGCACACAGTCCACGAGAGATGCACTCAACACCGCGGACGACGGACACCGCCGGCCGAATTGGCCGAGCGGTTCTAGGCGCTACAGTCTGGAACCGCGAGACCGCTACGGTCGCAGGTTCGAATCCATCCTCGGGTATTGATGTGTGTCTTGTTCTTAGGTTGGTTAGGTTTAAGTAGTTCTAAGTTCTACGGGACTGATGATCTCCGATGTTAAGTCCCATAGTGCTCAGAGCCATTTGAACCATTTGAACGACGAACACCAACTCCATAACTCAGAAATGGCCGACGAAGGCTCCTCTAATCCCTCTTCCCGTACTGCGCAACCTTCCTTGGGGCACAAAAGAGCGTATACACACGGTGATTAGCCAAACCATTATGTCAACGTGCTTAATAGCGTAGTGGTCCACCTTCAGAACGCGATTCTGCGTGGCGCGGATTTGACAAGTCCTCGGTAGGTTTCCGGACGCACGTCTACGCTTAGATCACACAATTCTCCGAAATCGCGGGCTGATGGATTGTGTGGGCGAGGCTGGCGTCCAATAGCGAACCAGATGTATTCCATACGGCTCACAACTAGGCGAATTTGGTGACCAAGACATAACGTAATTTCACTGTGATGTTCTTCAAACCGCTGTAACACGATTCTGATATTGTGGCACGGACAGTTACCCTGCTGGAAGATACCATCGCCGAGCTGCTGCTACGGTCGCAGGTTCGAATCCTGCCTCGGGCATGGATGTGTGTGATGTTCTTAGGTTAGGTTTACGTAGTTCTAAGTCTAGGGGACTGATGACCTCAGATGCTAAGTCTCATAGTGCTTAGAACCATTTGATACCATCGCCGTCGGGGAAGACATGGAGCTTGAATGGACGCAGGAGGTCCGCAATAATATTCACAAAGTCCACAGCTGTCACGGAAGCATAAAGCTGTCCCCACTGGCCTGCACATGTTTCGAGCAACCGTTCGTTTTGTTGACGGCTTATCCGGACAGGGCCTTCGAAACGTGATTCATCCTACCAGCCGACACGTTTCCACGGATCCACGGTCCTGTCTAGATGATCATATGCCCCTGCAATCGTAAGTGACGACGTAGTTTTGTCAACACGGGAACACGTGCCGAGCCCCATGTTCGACAATGTGCGGTGACCGGTCTGCTCTGAAACACTTGTACATACACCAGCATTCTACGCTGTCGTTATATTTACCCCAGATCGCCGACTATCCTGGTTTAGAGAGCGAGCAAGCCTCCAACACCCACGTTCTGTGATCAGTCGAGGACGCTCGACATCTTGTCGCCTACTCGTTGTTTCACCATCCATCAACCACTTTCCATATATGCTCGCGGGAGTAGCACACGAACAGCCGACTACCTTCGCCGATTGCGAGATGTTCGTTTCCAGGTGGCGACTGATAATAACCTGCACTTTGTCAAAGTCGCTGATATCAGTGGATTTCCTCATTTGTGGCGCTTATCTTCGCTAGAACGATTTCCCATTTGTCTTTGCTCGTCTTATCTACTTTCCTTACTGCATCACTGCCCGCAAACTACCAGACCGCATTAAATGTCGCGGTGGGCAGTGATCATAATGTTTTTGCTCATCAGTGTTTTTGGAAAGACGAGCCCTCGCTTTGGAGAACGACAAATAGCTGCAAGAGATTTCAGTTCCCTTTCAACAGCGCAGTGACGATTTTTATGTCCCTGACGTCCCTGCAGGCCTTTAGCTCTTAAACTTGGCAAACCAAATTCCACTGATAGCCGTGGTCACACAAAAAGGGCTCACTGAATATTATGACAATGAAAATTTCAATATTTACCGAAGAAAAAAACTGTTCGCACTATACAGAAGGCCTGTCACAACATCCATTGTTCTTAAGGGCGGAATAAGGTAATTGGTTCAAACTATCAGGAGTGCTTGCGAGCCTATCGTGGAATTCTGTCAGCTCACTTTGTTTCGGACAGCAGTGATTGGTATTGACAATGTTTTGTGAAACCTCCCTACAGCACACTCAACAATACCACAACATCTGCTACATATCAGGAAAGCAATTTGGGGATATGAACGTGGCAATCTGGGTTATGAAGTGAGAAGGTCACCTGTGCGATACAACTCAGCAGTCAGCAACAATCTCCTGAAAAAGGCAGGAGAAGCGAATGAAGCAAGGCGAGAGTCGTTAAACAGAACGTCCGACAATCGATTATGTTCTGTGTCTTTCGAGGTAGTCTCTTGTGTGAAAAGGTAGGCAGCTACTTGTCGAGATTCGTGCTTGACTGCCGGATGCTCTGAATGCCAGATGAGCAGTGAGTTTGAGCCGATGAAATATGGAAATCTGCAAATGTTTTCATCGGGCAGTAGTAATGCGAGAGCGCTGGTGGCGTAAGTACAGCATTAGCATCACACCGACGACGTTACCTGCCTCACCCTACAAGCAGCTATCGCGCCGTCTGGAACGGAGTGGCCGCGCGGTTTGAGGCGCCATGTCACGGACTGCGCGGCCCCTCCCGCCGGAGGTTCGAGTCCTCTCTCAGGCATGGGTGTGTATGTTGTTCTTAGCATAAGTTAGTTTGGTTGGTTTGTTTGGGGAAGGAGACCAGACAGCGAGGTCATCGGTCTCATCGGATTAGGGAAGGGCGGGGATGGAAGTCGGCCGTGCCCTTTTAAAGGAACCATTCCGGCATTTGCCTGGAGCGATTTAGGGAAATCATGGCCGGACGCGGGATTGAACCGTCGTCCTCCCGAATGCGAGTCCAGTGTCTAACCACTGCGCCACCTCGCTCGGTCTAAGTTAATTTAAGTAGTGTGTAAGTATAGGGACCGATGACATAAGCAGCTTGGTCCCTTAGGAATTCACACACACACACATAGTGCCTCTCGTCGTGTAGACCGATCGCCTGGTGCAAGTCTTTTTGGTTGACGCCACTTCGGCGACTTACGCGTCGGTGCGGATGATATGATGATGGAGACTACACAACACCCAGTCCCTGAGCGGAGAAAATCTCCGACACAGCTCGGAATCGAACCCGGGCGCTTTTGCATGGCATTCTGTGGCGCTGACCACTCAGCTATCGAGGCGGGCAGTCTACCCAATTCGCTAACCTCTGCATCACCGTTTCTTGGACTGGACCTCTTCGAATTTTGATGGGCAAGACGTTACATTTACTTATGTTCAGGATCAAATGCCAGTCAGTCTCTGCACAAACTGTCGATCCTCTGCAGATCTTCCTGAATTCTCTACAGTCTTCTGGCGTTGAACCTTCTTATAAACAATGACATCGTCTGTGAATAGTATAGTCCCTCATAGCACTCTCCTGCAGAATAGAAGATGCCAGGTCTCTCTCCAGGGTAAGAAGAGCAGATGGCCTACCTCAAGGCAATGTGCTCCCTCTTGAGCTCTTAATATTTCTGTTAACGATCAGCCCATTATAGAACACTACAGGAATTTCATCTATGCTGATGATGCAGCAGTGACTGATCAAGGGAAAATGTTTAAAGAGGGGGGAGAAAAGTTGATTTCACGGTTGGGTACCCTTGGTCTTTACTGTGAGCTCACTTATCTAAGTCGAAATCCCAACAAAACTTAGGAGTGCGCCTTTCAGTTGCGGACTAGAGAAGATCTGCGCCAAGTTGACGTCACATAACAAAGTATACGACTTCAGCTTTGTCCAACTCTTGTATACCTGGGTTTTAGTCTTGACCGTACACTGTCCTTCAAGAAACATTGCATAAAATCAGGCTAAGGCTTAGTGCAAGAAACAGTGCTTTGAGCCACTACCTGAGGGGCTGGTCCTCAAGTACTAAGAACTTATGCTCTTTCTTTGTGTGTGTCAGCTGCAGAGTAGGCCTAATACACTCCTGGAAATTGAAATAAGAACACCGTGAATTCATTGTCCCAGGAAGGGGAAACTTTATTGACACATTCCTGGGGTCAGATACATCACATGATCACACTGACAGAACCACAGGTACATAGACACAAGCAACAGAGCATGCACAATGTCGGCACTAGTACAGTATATATCCACCTTTCGCAGCAATGCAGGCTGCTATTCTCCCATGGAGACGATCGTAGAGATGCTGGATGTAGTCCTGTGGAACGGCTTGCCATGCCATTTCCACCTGGCGCCTCAGTTGGACCAGCGTTCGTGCTGGACGTGTAGACCGCGTGAGACGACGCTTCATCCAGTCGCAAACATGCTAAATGGGGGAGAGATCCGGAGATATTGCTGGCCAGGGTAGTTGACTTACACCTTCTAGAGCACGTTGGGCGGCACGGGATACATGCGGACGTGCATTGTCCTGTTGGAACAGCAAGTTCCCTTGCCGGTCTAGGAATGGTAGAACGATGGGTTCGATGACGGTTTGGATGTACCGTGCACTATTCAGTGTCCCCTCGACGATCACCAGAGGTGTACGGCCACTGTAGGAGATCGCTCCCCACAACATGATGCCGGGTGTTGGCCCTGTTTGCCTTGGTCATATGCAGTCCTGATTGTGGCTCTCACCTGCACGGCGCCAAACACGCATACGACCATCATTGGCACCAAGGCGGAAGCGACTCTCATCGCTGAAGACGACACGTCTCCATTCGTCCCTCCATTCACGCTTGTCGCGACACCACTGGAGGCGGGCTGCACGATGTTGGGGCGTGAGCGGTAGACGGCCTAACGGTGTGCGGGACCGTAGCCCAGCTTCATGGAGACGGTTGCGAATGGTCCTCGCCGATACCCCAGGAGCAACAGTGTCCCTAATTTGCTGGGAAGTGGCGGTGCGGTCCACTACGGCACTGCGTAGGATCCTACGGTCTTGGCGTGAATCCGTGCGTCTCTGCTGTCCGGTCCCAGGTCGACGGGCACCTGCACCTTCCGCCGACCACTGGCGACAACATCGATGTACTGTGGAGACCTCACGCCCCACGTGTTGAGCAATTCGGCGGTACGTCCACCCGGCCTCCCGCATGCCCACTATACGCCCTCGCTCAAAGTCCGTCAACTGCACATACAGTTCACGTCCACGCTGTCGCGGCATGCTACCAGTGTTAAGGACTGCGATGGAGCTCCGTATGCCACGGCAAACTGGCTGACACTGACGACGGCGGTGCACAAATGCTGCGCAGCTAGCGCCATTCGACGGCCAACACCGCGGTTCCTGGTGTGTCCGCTGTGCCGTGCGTGTGATCATTGCTTGTACAGCCCTCTCGCAGTCTCCGGAGCAAGTATGGTGGGTCTGTCAGTGTGACTGCCCGAACTTGTCGGGATGTGTAAAGCCAACTACACTCGCCAAACTCTACGCTACTGTTCTAGAAGCTCCACACTTTGTCAGAAGGGCCCTAGCTGGAAACGCGAAGAGAGCGACGCTCATCAATAATCTCCGTCATCCACTGGATGATGATGAAGCCATAGTCTGTCGACTGAAATCCAGAAAGAACTTCACCGCTAACAGTCATCCATTAAAGGGAGCACAGCAGTCTAGCCCTATCACACTGTAAGCTGTCGCCGAGTACCCTGGCAAAGGTAGAGCTAACCCAAGGAAATGATCTGACCTACCCTGTCTCGAGATCACTCAATCGGCTTAGGGTGGGAGTCACTCGTTGCAAGACCGAAGTGAAGAAATGGGGCATGGTCCTCTTCCACATACGACCTCTACTGGAACAATCTTGTGAAACACAGGACTTGATCCAGGCAAATAGCTAGGTCATTCGAGTACAGCATTCTGGAAATGCTGATCGGACACGAAAATAATGATGGTAGTCACTCAGTGACTGACTGGAAAGCTAATTTCGATACCACAAATTTTCATTCCCAGAGCTGAGTATTTGATGTTGAACGTTTATATGGTTTTCAGTTAGCATCCGGCACTCTTGATATGCAAAAAATATTTACCTACCACTCTTAACATTCCTTCTTACTCTTATAGTCACTGATGCTATAGCAGCGTTAATTGATTCGGAAAGCTTGAGTCTATTAGTTACCACGATATACTTTATGGCAGTCTGGACAATGGAAACGCAAAAGCACCCTCTTTACGGTAGGAATGCGGCCTTACCGCATCGTTATCAATGATGATCGCTGTAGTACAGGACAGACTGTAATCAGGGTTTTCTCAGTGTCCAACTTTCACGTCTGTATTACTTGATCCACTTGATGTAGTAGGTGTAATGTTGTGTAAGTGGGAATATTGTTCCTATATCTAAAATACTTGCAGAATAGCAAATAATATTAATTGCAAATCTGAGACTTTCCTCAGATTAAGAATTAGTTTTTATGGAAATTCTGTGCTGTAAATATTACAGTAATATCCACTTACATATTAGCAAAATATCAGTCTGATGCAAAGCCAGACAACTAGCTTTTAATAGGTTTTCCCCTTCATGAAATGTAGAGGTGTGCAATTGATGGATTACAAGTTTGTCAAATGGCAGGTAGTACGTAATGTCATACGAATATTTGACAGTAACAACGTGATGAGCCACGAATAAATCAAATGGTCCGCTACGAACCATTGGTAGGTGACAGGGAAACTGCAGTTATAGTACAGAATACTTGTGCGGTCTATATTTGAATACTGCTCGAGTGTGTGGGACCCATGTCAGTTCGGACTAACAAGAGACTTCGATCGTATACAAAAAATGCTGGTGTGAATTTTCACTACCTCGTTTCCCTGTCGAGTATAACAGAAGTGTTGTGACGTTTTAAAAGACAGATACTAGACAGACGTTTTTAAAGACAGATACTAGAACGAAAAAAAGAATCACGAAAATACTTCAGCCTCTACATACCTATACCGTAGAAGCTCAAAATAGCTCTAAGCACTATCGGACTTAACATCTGAGGTCATCAGTCCCCTAGACTTACAACTACTTAAACCTAAATAATCTAAGGACAGCACACACATCCAGGACCGAGGCAGGATTCGAACCTGCGACCGTAGCAGCAGTGCGGTACCAGACTAAAGCGCCTAGAACCACTCCGTCACAGCGGCCAGCTTCCCGTAGAAGTCGCTCGGACAAAATACCAACTCTCATAGAGGCGTACAGGCAGTCATTCTTCCCACGTTCCATCCGTGAACTGAACGGGAGGAAACCTTAATATATTGTGCATTAAAATGTATCCTCAACGCTACACTCCATTGTGATTCACAAAGTGTGGATGAAGAAGTAGATGTATATGAACAGTGGGAGCCTAGGGCAGAGACCAGGATTTGTCCCGGTTTTATTAGTCACTGCGATGAGCTCGCAGAAATGAAAATCAGAGAAGTTAGAGCTCATACGGAGGTTTAGAGAAAGTCTTTCTACCCACGCATTATTCGCGAATGGAACAGGGAAAGGAGGCGATGATACTCGCAACAGAAGTGCCCTCCGGCACACACTGTAAGGTAGCTTGTGGAGTACGGCTGTAGATGCAGGTGCAGATTGAAATGTGCAACATACTACAATGAGGGACACTGAAAATAAGAGAGCTTACAAGTAAAATTTGTCGAGCATACTCTCTTATCTGGCCTGATACAAGGAGAAAGTGATAAGTTCTCGCGATGGCAATAACGTAATTTTTACGGAAAAAGAAATTAACAATTTTCCGACTTAGCCTACTCCTCTCGCTTTGTCCAACGTTTTTCTTGAGACAATTCCATCCTCGAAGTGCGATACTGGAAAACTGCTTAATAGTCGTCGCTTTATTCAAAACTTTTTTCAGCCACACATTTCTATAGGTGTGAAAACGCGTGCAAGTCAGAAACTGAATGGAGTGGGCGTTTCAGAAAAGTTTGCACTTTTCACAGTGACAAATCAGCTTTGCGGGTGGGTGCAATGTTAATGAAGAAAAAGACTCCTTTTTTGTTTTCGAAGCCAGGCTTCTTGATGCTTACTTAGTCCAGACGGCTTGCATGATATAATGTTGGAGGTGTACACACTGCTGTTATCGTGCTGGAGCTGGATGTTAGGCATATCGTCTGCCCACTAAAGAGGCCGAACGAGTGCTGGCATCCATTCTTTGCCTCATTGTGCTCGAACTGCATGTTAGTCATATACTCTGTAGTATAAAGGCATACTGTCATGCCATTCCGAATTATTTCTTCCTGTGACCATACCAACAAATCCAAGAACTGTGCCAGCTGGAAAGCCCTGGAGACGAACACAGTGTGCTTTTCTCAATGAGATACAGTGGCTTTCATTCTCTCATACTTGCGGTGAGACACGCCAGCAACATAAAGGCCTCAGTAATCGTACTCGTTGGTACTCAGGTTTCTGCCTCTTCTGTAGCCGAAATGAGTGGATTCTTAAAACTGGCATCTAAAACGTCTCAGTGTGGGTGCCTAGTAATTGCTATTTGACGAGTAAGTAGCCTTCTGCCGTCCTGATAACTCCTTATCGTTATTTTTTCAATTACCTACGAGACGCATTCCCACATACCGACAAGTCGCAGAGTGATCGCGCGGTTTGAGGCGCCATGTCACGGATTGTGCGGCCACTCCCGCCGGAGGTTCGAGTCCTCTCTCGGGCATGGGGATGTGTGTGTTGTTCTTAGCGTAAGTTAGTTTAAGTTGGTTTAAGCAGTGTGTAAGTCTAGGGACCGATAACCTCAGCAATTTGGTCCCTTAGGAATTCACACACATTTGAACATACCGGCAATGTGGTCCCAGCTATCTCAGATAAGTAAGACGTGGCTCTAAAGGAATTCCTTACAGTTAATTTTTTATTTGTAATTCAATTTTCCTTTTGAGTGGGATGGCAGTGGCTGTATCTGATCTTCAGAAATATGTATACAATTTATTTAGGAGAGATTACAATAATACTGTAGTAAACAGAAGACAATTGTTAAAAAAAGTGCGAATCGGTACATGAATTGGTTTCATAGTCGTTCATTTTGGGATACGCAGGGGATGGTGATAAGGTTTTGTAGAGTTTCGCAGTACAGTTTTCATTTTGTTTGTAATTATGCAGCTGTCAATATATAATCTTGAGGAAGTCTCGGGTTGCAGTGCAGAAAGCAATGAGAGCGCAGCTCGTCGTTTCCAGTTGGTTGTCGGTAAAAGATGCGTCTGATAGTGACCGTATGTATTGTACAATACCACGGTGAGCTTAATAAAATCAGAGCAATTCCGTTTTAAACAGTCAGATTTTATTCCTGTGCCCCACTGCATAAGAAGGGGGCCATACTTGCTCCCTAGCACGCACTATAAGATGGCTTATGGGTTATTCATGCAGATGCAGATGCTCCGTCCGTTCCTCGTTTCGTATATTCTTAAGCCGAATCGTTTATCCGGTACTGTAATCGTCTCATTTCACTTTTTACCTCCCCCTCGTCTTCGAAGCAAAAAAGGAGAAAGGCTAGTGTTTTAACTTCACACTGGAGGCGTGGTCCTGATTCACGGAACATTTATTCAACTTTACAAGAGTGCTCGAAGTAATTTTAGGTAAAACTATGGAAAGAAAGCTACTGAGCAGGGCACCGACGCCGTCGCCCCCGCAAGCTGCCCCCGTACTAGGCCACCCGCAAAACGGCTGCTGGTAGCTCGCATTTGAAATTCATTCGCTGTGCCAACTGAAGTCCGGCTGCTCTCTCGATTCTCCTTATCGCTTCGCACTTCGTTAACCGAGTCGGGCAGCGACTAGCTGTCAACAGGTAGCTGATACCGTTTCTCTGCCCACCTTTCGATTCCTACAGTGTTAAATGAATATTGTAAAACGTGGCAGAGAACAGAGAACCCACTTCACCAGGAGCGAAAATTCCGTCTCAATGTCAACAGCTCACAAGACACACATTGCGAGGCGACACATTGACGAACGTTTGATATTGGACCTAGAACGAGCTAGGTTATAGACAATGTCTGTACCACAGTGGTTCACCTTGTAGAGCATTACTCGCAAATTAAAAGCGGCTCTATATTTCGGAAAGCAGATGGCTGGTAAAGCGATAGTTGAGCTTCAAAGCTGCATATAACTGCAGGAGAATGCTGGAAGTGGTAAGAAACCTACAAGCGATATGGATGACAGTTTCAGGTGCAGGTAAACAATCTTGAATTTCATTCATCATGGCCTATATGAATGTGAGTGTGACTCATAACTAAAATGAAAAATAAATAAATAAATAATAAAAATATAATTCTGCAACAGTCATGAAGTTTTTACTTTATCCACAACACTTTTTATCAGGCTGGGACACTTGCTGTTCATGTTGTACATTAATTATCTGATAGACAATGTTGACAATGAAGCAGTATCTGAATAAAACTGCACAAATATACTGTTGGATATGAAAAAAATCAAAGTGTGCAAAGATTGAAAACGTGCTTTAAATGTTCAGAAATGCAAAATTCTGCACCTCACACAATGAAAAACCATAATATTCTATGACTGCAGTATCAAAGAATCATATCTGGAATGACTCAACTCAGTCAAATATCTGGATGTAACAATTTGTAGTGAAATGAAACGGAAGTGTTCAAAATGGTTCAAATGGCTCTGAGCATTATGGGACTTAACATGTGAGGTCATCAGTCCCCTAGAACTTAGAACTACTTAAACCTAACTAACATAAGGACATCACACACATCCATGCCCTAGGCAGGATTCGAACCTGCGACCGTAGCGGTCGCGCGGTTCCAGACTGAAGCGCCTAGAACCGCTCGGCCACTCCGACCGGCAAACGGAACTGTCACATTGACTCAGTCGTAGCCAAGGCAGATAGCAACTTCACATCACTGGTAGCAAACTGGGGAAATGCAACCAGTCTTCAACGAAGCTGACTTACGAAATAATGTTCGTGAGAACCATCCTAGAATATAGCTTGCGTTAGGATTATTATGCGACCGGGATTATTGGAGAGTCCTGATTTTGTAACGCTGTTCGGTGTAATGTCTGGGGTTGAAAAATGTCCGGGGATTGAGAATTGTATGACTGTCAAGGATTTAAAAAAAAATTTCAGGCCCATGTATTGGACATTCTCTTACAGCCTTGCCTCTTCCAGGCGAACTCGGAGCAAGCGCTGAAGTCGCCGGGAGTCTGTGCTGCCAGTTTCGCCAGAACTGTTCACTTTTGCAACACAACAGGGCAATGTGTTTATGTTGCTTTCATGTGTGAAGTAACTCGTCTTCATATTTTTGATCATTTTACCTCTATTCTTTTTCTGTCTCATCGTTCAGCAATAGGTAATAGAACGTGTACGTTTACTGTTGACCTGCAGCAGGAATAATTGTGTACTGAGAGTAACAATTAACGCGTTTATACGATTTTCTGCCAATGGAATGCTATGCACACTAAAAGAAAATAGTGATGTTCAGGAACAAAATGTTTTCTCAAGCGTAGAATTTTTTTATAATTCCATTATCCAATACCTGTAGATGTTGGAAACATTGTCTGGTAAAGTTAGTAAGTTTCTGTGTATAAATTTACGAATTGGAATTACCTGGTCCGATTTAGAAGAGAGTGCACAACTTGTTGGCAAAATTATAAAAGATATCATAAATTTAATGACTGTTTCATGGACATACATTATTGAACCATTCAATTAAAAAATAAAGGGCAGGTTGTGGTTCAAGTTCTGAGAAAGTACTCGATACTGCAGAAGTGAAGTTGAAAGCAACTTTTAAGTTGTTTCAAAAGCTTGATATTTCATGTTGCGACATTTCTACAATGGTACGGTTACAGTGTTTTTGCCTGGAACATCTGCTGAAGTTGAGAGAGTTTTTCAGTTATGGGGAACATTTGGTCTGGAGAAAGGGGTACACTTTTTGTATTTACTGTTAAACATCTGCTAGATGTTAAAGTTAATTCAGAATTTTCTTGTTATGAAACTCTATATATAATTGAAACAAACAAACGATTTCTGAGAAATGTCATGTATAGCGAAAAATACAAATGAATAAAGAAAGCTTAATGTTTCGGTAAAATGTTAAGACTTCAAAAATATGTACTAGCTTGGACCCAAAAACTATGGTAGTACGTCCTGTGTTGTACCCAAAAAAATATGGTAAGTCTAGCTTCAGTGTTTGGGACCCATACCAAACAGGACTAAGAAGGGCAGCACGAATTGTCACAGTTCTGTTTCAACCATGGAAGAGTGTCATGGGAATATTGAAATTCCTGTCCTGACACACGCTTCAACAGCTCCAACTGTGCCGCGAAAGCCTAATTACAAAGTTTCAAGAACTATCATTAAGTGGTGGCTAGAAATATACTAAAGCCCCTATATATCGCTCCTGTAGGGAATAAGAAGACAAGATTATACTACTTATAATCCGCATGGAGGGGTGTATTCAGTCATTCTTTTCTGTGCTTCATAGCCGAATGGAACAGGGAGGAAGTTCAGTCCTTGCTTTCCTGGAAGTACCCTCAGCCATGCGCTTCACAATCGTTTGCTGAGCACGGATGTGTATATTGATGTAAAAGGCATCTTTTACATACCTGGTTTTAGTTGCAAATGCTGGCGATTTTTTGCAGCAGAGTGCGGGGTGGTTACGAGGTTCTGTTGCTTCGAATTTATAATAAATAACTGAGTTAGCAACAGTATTTCTAGATGCGTGACAGCAAATAGTTTAAAGATATCAAAGTTACTTACAGGGCAAGATGGACAGTATGTCTGCTGCATTCTAACACAGAAAATAGCATATGCTACTCACTGTATATGGAATGACGCAATGTTATGATTGTTTTACAAAGTCGTTACATGTTTGACAAAATATGTAAGTTCATTGCAACACAATCACAACATCTTTGCCTAAAAGTAAAACTTCTTTCCACTATTACCGAAAAAGCATCGAATCCTCATTCACGCAACTGGACGCTTAACCGACGGGTCTCGCAGTTGCAGATCGCGCATCACATCATATCTCGCATAGAGTAGCAGGAAATATTCATAAGTGCTTTTGTTGTTGACTTGCTTAAGATGCTCCGCGGCTGTTCCATTCAACGTAATCTGCTTAAAGTTCTTCCTAATACAACAGAACTCCATGCGCCGGCTTATTTATTTCCCACAGGCACCGTCAGTGATATGAAACACACCCATGCATTATTTTGCTCTCATTTGTCTACTTTTTAATATTTCTGAATCGAAGTAGTCCTATTGCTGCATTGCATCTATGCTGTTCATAGAAATATTTCTGTATTGTGCACTAATTTGAAAAACTGCGACGCCGGCCGGTGTGGCCGTGCGGTTCTCAGCGCTTCAGTTTGGAACCGCGTGACCGCTACGGTCGCAAGTTCGAATCCTGCCTCGGGCATGGATGTGTGTGATGTCCTTAAGTTAGTTAGGTTTAAGTAGTTATAAGTTCTAGGGGACTGATGATCACAGATGTTAAGTCCCATAGTGCTCAGAGCCATTTGAACCATTTTTTGAAAAACTGCTATAAGAATATTAGTATTTCTATAAATTATAGACGTATGCGACGCTAGAAATAATTTGGACACTATAAGAGGCAAAATAGAAAAATCTCTGCTAAAAAGATATTAATAAGAATCTTGCAGACCGCTGCCTGTGCCTAATTAAAAATGAAGGAGGAGAACGCATTTGGTAGATAAGAAAGGACTATTAGTTCAGTCTGGTGTTGATAGACTTTGTACGAGGTAAAGATGTAGTTTCGTTTTTTCGTTAACGTGCAATGTCCGGTTAACAATTTTTAATTCAAATTTGAGATCTAAAATAGGAAGGCTATCACGTCTCATCAGCGAGGAGGTCATTAGAAACGCCGCAAAGGCTCGGCCTGTGGAAGGAAATCGATCCTTTCAAAGACAACAACCCGACATTCGCGTTAAGCGATTCGGAGAAATCACGGACAAACTAAGCCTTGTCCAGAGTACACTTGGAAGTGTTTGCAAAAACCAATGAGAAACAAGTTCAGTAATGGTCAGAAGTGACCGATGTTCTCGACATTCTGAGATCAGTGTTTCAACGCAACGACATTTAGTTTGAATTTTTGTCACGGTGTTTCCACGTAAGCTGCCCAGACTGTAATCCACATACAAATGCGGTGTACCTTCGTCGTTGCTTTTAGTTTCTATAACTCGCTTGTAAATGAGGCGGAGCGAATCTTGAGCGTTATAATCGGGCGCTGTGCACGACGAACTAGAAAACTCGGTGTAACTTGAGCCCGTCAACTTGCAGTACCCCTGCCCCTACTGGACTGTCCGCTGCTGTGTGGGCAGCCACGTGGCAGCCCCCTCCCCTCCGTGACTCACGCTGTCCGCCCTCCTTGCCCCTCTCTGCATCCTTTCCCCCTCCCTTCACACTCTTCCGCGCTCAAAACAAATGACACAGTTTCGCTGCTGCTATCCCCCGGTACCCGAAATGATTGCTTCGCGCAAAACACACACACACACACACACACACACACACACAGAGAGAGAGAGAGAGAGAGAGAGAGAGACAGACAGACAGAGACTCGCAGCAGCACTAATTTTATCACTTTTAGTTAGCAAGGTGCTTCCTACAGATACACGCACACACATTCTCTGGCTCTCACATTGAAAAAACTTTTTTCTACTGTTTCCTGTCTCAGAAAAAAAGGCAGGAAGAGAGGGACACTGAGTGCTGCAACAAATGATCTATAGTTTTCGTCACCTACTTCATATTCTCATTTGCTGTAGTTTAGTGATGTTTTTTCTATAGCTGTAAACGTGTTGATGCAACTGTCTCTAAGTTAACAGGCTTAGTTTTCATTTCTCAAGTAAAGTATACAATAATACGTTATTTTTTAATTTCCCCACACACATGTATAACGAAATAATGCGACGAGCGCGTTTCGTTTCTATGTATTCTGAAGCAGCGTCAACAGTTACATTTGTTAAATCTTACGTAAATGTTTGCTAAATACTGGGCGTTGTTTCAGCTAGTTTAACATTTGCTTCAGACTACAGCAAAATATTAACTACTAAAATCTCAGATTTAGAATAAAACAAAGTCAAAAGAACGTAAGATCGCTATAGCAGCCATAATTCACGATTTGATCATCAAACCTAGGAGTTTATAGAAACGGAACAAGTATTTTCCGGTAGTATTGATTTAAATCACTAATATGACATAAACATCATCTCGATGCCTAGTAAGTAAATAAGTAAATCACTTGAGATGTAGCTGCAGGACGTTAGATGACTGTTGCTATTTTTTTTTTTTTTTTTTTGTAAAATAAGGGGCAAAATACTTCAGAAGATAAACCTTAAAATATGATATACTTTTACTGTCATAATCGTAGCATAGAACAGTAAACTAAATTCAGTATTTTTCAAATTGTTTGTGTTTGTGTTGTTAATGGTATGTGTAGTAAAGCGTTCGCTGTTAACACTGATCGTGTATCTTCTTACATTTGCAGGCGAGGCATTTCTCCCAACTCCTTGGGCGACGCTGCGGTTCCTGCTGAGGCCAACAGATGGCTCCAGCTGCTTGAAAGCCCCCCGCGGCCGGCTAAGAAAACGGTTGCGAGGCAACGCTAGCAGGCGACGCCGCGTCTCTGCCGCTGTAGGGAGTTTCCAGATACATCACCGGCTCTCAAAGACAGAATCTGACAGCGACTATTCAGTGAATAAAACACACAGTTCTTTTAATTGCCCATTTCTCATTCGAGTGGAGAGCAAGACAGTTCCTCTTCGCCCTTATAAGCCTGTTGCAGTAAATAAACAAACAGTACTATCCCGATAAAGAGCTCGAAAATGTTTGTTAATTAAATTGCTCCTTTTCTATACTCTGATGAAGATGTTATATCAATAGATGATGAGTCGGGAGCGTTTTCTGACTTCACTTGAACGAAACCAAAGCGTTGTCCTATTCCTGCTACAGTTACCACATAGTTAAGTGCTGCAATCGTTTCTTGTTAACGTGGGAAAACATCAAGCACAGTATAGTGTTGGTGAACACAGAAACCGGTGATAGTGTTTTGTTTCTATTGAAGGCAGCGAAGAAAGATGCCACTGGCTCTTGTTCGAATTTTGCGCCTCTCCTCTTGAAAACCAGTCTCCAGACGAAACGAACCAAAGGCCATGCAACCCACGGCTTCGCAGATGTGTGAAACGAGAACCTAAAATTGCAATTACGTCGCTGCAATCGCGCTTAATAGAGGGATGTGCTAGACAGGGGACGGGATCATTCACGTGTGACTTTGCGCGATTTCAATCACGTCCCAAATTAAGTAGCAAATTATATCGAAAATTACGCAAAATTGGACGGCAGGGAGAGTGCTTGATGACCACGTTGTGGCTTTAGCTACGCATTTTTCGCTTCAGTTGTCAATCAATTAACGTTTGTCCCGGAGTAATCGTTTACCTGAGTGTGGCTGTGACGGCCAAACTTTCCATAAAACACCACAGTTCGTGAAGGTTTCATCAGAACAGGAGGGCATTTTGTGAAAATCCAAAGCAGGTTACAACAAGAGAAAGGCCTCATCGTGTCCAGTGATCGTCGGTCAACACCAGCTCGCTAACTAAATCAACATTTATCCGGATTTACTACAAGATCAGGACGCAGGACCTTATAGCGAAACTCAAAGTCAACAGTGCTAGGTGAGTACAAAATATAATAGCGAATTACTTCCAGAACAGGAGACTTGTCGTGGAGGAGATCGTACACTTAGAAAATTGCGTATTACAAAGAACTTTACGCAAAACGTGCAACGAACAATTGTCACCAGACACCACATAGTTCAATCTCTATTCGCTATTGACGCAAATGAAAGAAAACTGGCAACGATTATAGATATACTCTACCACAGTTAACGAAAATGTCGAAGTGTTGTTAATACAACAAGATGAAAATACTTTACAAAGATGACACAGCCTCTATCGACCTATTACTAAATGGGCACAAACACTGGAATAAAATAAAGAAACACCTAGAAGTTGTAACAGATAACAGCCTCCTATTCACAAAACATCTGCAATAGGAAATAAACAATAAAACAGGAATGAAAGTAAAATTACTGTTCCTCTTATGTAGGAAAGTATATATCAGAACTAATTGTAGGTTGCACGAAGGAGCTGTATTAGCTGTAACAGTGCACGTGTCTAGTCAGGGAGCTACCACTAGTTATTAACTACAAATGAAACGAGTAGTTAGAAATACGTGCCTAAGATGAACCGTAAATACGCCGGTCTCTTGAGGGACCGTAAATGCTCCATTCTCACTATACCTTAAATATTCACAAAAAAGCTTCTTCAGTGTCGTGATAAACACATTCGATGCTTGAAGAAAGTAAGACGACAGAGGATGATTGTGTTTCAGTAGAAATGATTAAAGCATTAAAGCATGAGAAAGAGATACAAAAGAAAATTTGAAGAATGTTTTCAGAATGTTTGCGAAAGGGGAAGGTTCAAAGCTGTAACGAATCTCCTTCAGAAGACAGGTACAGACAAGATATGAAATATTATAACACTGCTACGGTCGCAGGTTCGAATCCTGCCTCGGGCATGGATGTGTGTGATGTCCTTAGGTTAGTTAGGTTTAAGTAGTTCTAAGTTCTAGGGGACTGATGACCACTGATGTTAAGTCCCATAGTGCTCAGAGCCATTTGAACTATAGAGAAGAAAATCGGGAAACGGAAGAAGCTGGATTCATAAGAGAATATTGACCATTTTCTAGTTGTGAAGAGGAGCAGCGACGGTTTAAACAAATGCCTGTATTGTCAGTTCTTAGAAACTGGGCTCTGATTCAGTATATGCTAATATTTTTTCATGATTTCTCTATTACTTTCGAAGAAGTTTATTTGTGGCTCCGCAGTTGATTGAGTATTTTTCTTGAAATAATAACTCCACAAATACACTTCAATATTTTGATTTTATTTGTTTACGTATTTTTCTTCGCGACTAGATTTGGGGATCGCAGCCCTATTCTCTGTGCGTTCATCCTTATAATCAACGAAGCAGTCAAGCTGGAATTTGGCATCACTGGTCACAAATTGTACCCAAGATTACACAAGGTGATTGTCTGATGATGTTGCAAACTTTCAGGGATGATGGAGAAGGGTGAATGTATCAATTTGAGGTCACGGACACTGGTCCAGGAAAGATCAAGTTGCATCGTTTCTAAAATGCATACGTTAAGAGCTACAGGGACTTGTGCAGTAGAAGAGGTGTATTTCACAGAAGCGAAGATGAACAAATGCTCACAGGTTGTAAGCAATGCATTTTAGAGCCCATGTTTACCAGGCATTTTTTCTCGTTTTGGTCCGTAATGTCACCTCTGAAAGTTGCCTAACCTACGATCATAGTAACAACAACATCGGTACTGTCAGAAGTAACAGAACGATTTACGATTATAAATTTTGACTCGGTAGTTTCCGGATCACGGTCCCTTACCTGAAATTCACACATTTACTTTTCTCCATCATCCCTGAAAGTTTTTAACATCGCCATGGAATCACCCAGTGTACATCAATGCTACGAGTTCATCAGGACAATGAAAAATGGAAATTTGAAAGAGGAATAAGGCAAGGAGCTTCTGTATTGCCATAATTGTTCTCTGCAGTCGTAGAAGAAGTTTCTAGGTCAGTAAAGTGGGAAAATGAAGAAGGAATACGTGTTAACGGGACATTTCTGTAGCACCTACATTTTGCTGGTGAAGTATTGTTTGCTTGTACTGCAGTTGAACCTCAACCACGAATGGAAGAATTTAATATATATAGTTTGACAGTAGGGCTGGAACTGAATTACAGTAATATTATACTATCCCTGTTGGATTTTGTTAACTCCTTGACCGTTAATGATCTTTCGTGAATAAAAATAAGACTAAAATAATATTGAAACAACACAAGCAAAACAACAGCAAAAATTAATAATAAGGTCATAGAAGAAGTTAATGAGATTTTTTATTTAGAGCTTGTGAAAACAATGACTCGCTGTATAGGAATAGAAATAAAACAATAGAAATTGGCTACATTACTTTGGTAAACTAAATAGGATTTTAAAAATTAGTCTTCCGATTTGTGTGGAATGGAAGCTTACAATTAGTGTCTATTCCCAGTTATGTTACATGGCAGTGAAATATTAATTTAATTACAAGGATTCTAACTTAAGTACAACAATCAGCCATACGTATGGTACACAAGCTTTATTCACATTTAACCACTACCGGCTTCGAACTTTTTAAATCCTTGTAAGAGCCATCGGACGGAGGATTTAAAACCAGAAATCGGTAATGGTTAAATGTTTATCACTTTTGTACCTTACTTATGGCTGGTTGCTATATTCAAATTATAGACCATATAACTCTACATTTGCGTTTCTCATAAAGCTTGTTTTCGACAAGACAGCGACTTGTAATTTAAAGCGAAAACCCTTAAAAAAATTGGGGGTTTCACTACTAGCAACAGCGATATGCTTGTTGAGAATTACCAGCTGATACAGAAAAAAATGGACCAGGGAAGACACTGGAAAGGGAGACGTCATGAAAAGGATATGCAGTTGAGAGGGATCGTAGCCGTGTGAACTGATGTGAAGTGGACCGAGGAGGTACTTAGCTGAATGTAAGGAGACGGGATTACATTGAGACGGAAGGTGGGTAGGCGTCATCTGAAAAGAAAAAGCGGCAGCAACAGGCTCCTATCACGCCGGACATTGGGGGACTTCAGTGGAAAATACTTTTTTTAAGGAACACAGATGCTATTTTCATTCAGTTTTCACTCGCCTGTATTTCATTTGCAATCGATTTCGAAGCCTTTTACTGGTTTGTGTTCAGGCGCTGAGGCACACTTATCGAAATGGTCTGCACTCAGAAGTATGTCCTGTTGCTGTACAATAGCCTCTGCTAACGTAGCAAATGTAATTAGTATGAAAATAGTCTTTGTGATCCATAACAGCAGGGATGTGTATATCTGAAGTCATTTATTAGGGGGAGATCTTTATCCGTTGGTGTACGCCAAATGGCCGATGGCAACGAAAAAAGTAGAAAGCTTTTTTGTATAACTTCTGGTTTTAGGAGCACCCACGTCATTCATTGTAGCTGCAGCGCTATTGTCTTTGCTGCTATTTAAAATTTGCTTCTGTCCGACCATGTAGGGAAGATTGTTTACGTGTTAAGCAGGACTACACAGTCCTTGGCCATGCGTCGGCATGTGACACTTGTTAATGGCACTTTTCAGAGGATTCAGAGCGGCGCTTGTCATCGTCGCTAAATGAAACTGCGCCGATGCCAGAAAGAAAATTCCAAGCTTCGCTTCGATTTACGGTGGTTGCCATGGTGAGAACGACAACAGCTGTGTACCGGTGCAACAAAATTTCCCATTACCCTGAAGCTTTCTAATTTTTAAAAGTATCTACGGCAGCAGCTATTTATTATTCACTACGGATTTTTTCGTGTCGTCGCCATAGCTAGGATGACAGCGGTCAGGTACTCGTCGTCACCGTTTTCTGGAGATAAACGTTGTACAATAGAACTGGTCCACCACTGTCGTACATTCTGCACACTACCATCTTATCTTTTTCTTTAACTAAAATCTGCAACTCATACCTCCTTTTATATATTTATCATCTCATCATTCAGAACTCTAACAAATTCGACTTAAGGCTAAAAAGCTACATCACAGCGTTTAAAAGCGTTTGTATAGTGTTTTGGTGCCACTGACTTACCACACAGCTACAAAATTCTTGGATAAGCAACTTTTGTGTAAATTAAAAAATCTTTACGTTTATGGAGGATTTGGGGTTAATGTACAGTCTTAACGATGAAGTTAACTGACCTAGTGACGGAAGTCTTCTCTAAACGCTGAAATGGAGCTGACTCTTGTAGGACTGTAAGGTGTCATATAGAATACTTATTTTGTAGTAACTGTGGTTTTCAGACTTGTTAATTATTGTTTAGTTCCCTGCGAAGCTGCCATGAAGTGGTGCAATTAACACAGCTGCTTTTTACGATTTAACTTTAGTTTTGATGTTTACTTTTCCTACTTGCGAAAAATTGTGATGTCACGTCCATTCTTACATTTTAAATTTATTTTCTGTTGTTCATAGTTACTGAATGCGATCCAAGAACCAAGTATAACTCCAAATTATTCGTTGTTTGTAGCTTGTAATTATTTTTATGCTACTGACGACTAATACAAACGTATACAGAAATGTTGTCCATTTGCAAGCATCCAAAGTTCATCACTAGATTGTCACAGATCCACATTCGTCTCTTAAGCAGTAAATGCACGCTACGAATGTTTATTTCATTTATGGAGACAATGTACGGTCATATGGCCGTCTGTTAATGTAACCAGGTATGGTTCATATTTTAAATTACATTCATTATGACACATATGTTATAAGAATAACAGCGAGTGTGGGAGCTAACACATAGAAATACTTACGACATAAAGAGAGAAAAACGTAATAGCTGTAGCAGAACACTACCGCAATTGCCGTTCATCTGAGAATGGCGGTACAAGAAAGAAAATCTACACGCTAGCGAATTTAGCAATGAACGTGAGAAGAGAGTGGGGTGGAAATAGGAACGTCGCAGATCGAAAATAATGAAATGAGACCAAGAAGTAGTTAGTGACTAACTGAAAAAGTCAAACAGAAAGACACGTAAGTGCGAGAAGTGAGCACTTGTTCAACAGTTTGACAGAGATAAATGGCCATTCGTGCTAATCGTTGCTATAAAAATTACAAGGATTACTAAACGAAGTTTCCAGTGCAACAAGGCATTCTATTAGCTCTTTCCAGAGGCGGACACTAACAATGGAAGACACTGATAATGGTATTGTTTTACGGATGTGCGCAGCTGTTATAAGAGATAAGTGAGATCTGGCGTTGCGGTTGTGATGAGCTGGTAGTTATTCGATCTGTGATGCAAGGTACTGGGGGATGATGCCGATAGTGTATGATGTAGTTCAAGGATTGGTAAACCCTGTTCAGAGCATGTTGGACAGCAGAAGAAATGAGCAGGATGGGCACTAATGTGTAATGCTAACTACATAGCAATGAAAGACAAAAAAGCTCGAACTATGCATGCGACTGGTTGCAACTAATCAAATAACCTATATTAGCAGTTAAAGAATTCAATTTATCCTCAATAAAAACGCCGCTGTGCTGTTAATTAATAAACAGGGCACAGAGAACCGGCCTACACCTATGCACTCAGTATATCGAAATATTTTTTCCTCGCGATTAAAGTTGAGGCGAGTCCTCACAGTATTCGCAGTTACACTTGCAAAATCTTTCAGCCTCTGTCTGACTAGCGTAATGAACGGCCACACGTCGGCTTTGGAGTGGGCACGCATTTTCGAAATAAGGACAAGCAAGTTGCCGTACTTCCTGCGGCGGGCAAGACAATGGCGCAGCACCTGGCGCGCCAAGCGCCAACTGCTTGCCACCCATCTCCGTATTATTTATTGAAATGCACGAATTAGCTGGTGTGAAACGCACGGCTGCCTCGCCGGAGGAAATGCTTTCACTTAGATCTCGCCGCATCGAACTCTCCGTAGAGTTGTCATACACTGGCCTCCGTTGTGACGTAGGTGCTCCCAGCATAAAAAAAAAAAAAAAAAAAAAAAAAAAACCTTTGTATTAGCCGGCAAGTCAATTATTCAAAAGTAAACCTACATATAATTAGGATATCACACTCACTCGTAATCCATAAAGTCTTTTATATGTCAAAACAAGGTTTTCGGTAACAAATAGTAAGCAAGAGGGCGAGTGCCTATAGTATTTAAGATCAGCATCCCAAAGAAACGGGTTGAACGGTACCATTATCCATGCTGCAAACTTTTATTTTTGAAAGTATTTTCTATGCACAGTCCTGCTTAGCTCCTTTATACTAATTTTTTAAAATTATAGAACCACCAGCAGCTGTTGTAATGAATATTTATTCGCAGACAAATAGTCATACTCAGGCAATCATCAAGTCACATTTTAACACTACATCAGATTCAAACTACAATGCTTGGCGTCATATAAATAATTGCTTTTGTTTGGAACACTGGTCACATGGACGTGCTAAGTATACTGTCTGCTCAAAGTTGTACCATGTAGAAGAAAATAGGCACACATGTATGTGTCAGATGCTACAACTAAAAGCAATTGTGTATTTGACGGTAGGAAATCTCCCTTAAACTTGGTGTGGTGTTAATCCGTGACTTCGAGATGGTCGCTTCACAGAAACCCTTTGCGAAAAAATATTTATTACAATAGTTTTTCGTGGGTCCATTTCTCATACTGAACGTGTTTCGCAAAGGTCCATTTTCATCAGTCACTAAACAAATGTATAAAACCTTATATTAGCTCGGTAACCTCTCCACGAAAATACGTGTTGTACAAGCTCCTCCTTAATATGAAGCTTAAATGTTCACGTAGATTCTCACACTTTTTTTTTTGTCACGACGAAAGCTGAAAATGGGCTTCGGTTAGTTTGTAGAACTATCATCTACTGATGATACATTTAAACTGTGAGTACCTGAGTGATCCAAGTTCATCGAAATCCGAATGAAGATGTGGTTCGACGATATATGATTTATGTAATCCATATCCCTTAAAAAATAAGTAACCTTCTTATTATCGCTAGACAGAGAACCACTATACGTTTCATGGGTCTGAAAATAGGACTGCAAAGAAGCGATCTTCTAGAGTAGTCTCCAGAAACGTCAAGGAGAAGCAACAGCAACTGTTTAAAAGTATTATTTTGCACATTATGGATGTTTGTTTTAGTACTTGTCGCAGCTTAAAATTGCATTACGACCCAGGGTTATAAACTGTTACAAACACGGATACGTTACATATTTGATGAAACCGACTTGAAACCTTTTCAGTCCATGGCTTATCAGGAGAACATCCTGTTCATGGAGAAAACTGCAAATTATAGTAGGAATTTAATTCAATTTACTTCACTAGGAAATACACAGGACAGCTAAAATTGAGATGTGCACTTGGAAATTCACTCCAAGACTACCATTTTTGGAGCTTCCAATGAGTTAGAAGCAGAACTGTCTTATACTAACTGACGCTATATGTGTTAATTAATATTGTACTGTCGAAATGCGAATAAAGATGTAGTTCGACAATTTATGTCTGCTTAAAAAAGAAGGAAGAGTTCTCAATGTCCTTGGACTGAGACCTACGACACCTTTCATGAGTCTGTCAATAACTACAAAGAAGCCATCTATTAGAGGTGTATATAGAAACGTCAAGGAGAAGCAACGATAATGGCGTAATAGTATTGCTTTGCACGTAAGACATGTTCATTTCAATAACTGTCATAGCCTAAAGATGTATAATATATTACTTTGTAATTATACGAATTCATTTATAGTGGAAGGGGTTGCACAGTGTCAGCTGTGTAGGTTTCAGTTTTGGTTGTGACAAATTTACTACGTTTAGATAGTTTTTATTTACTTTTTTGTCATCCCTTTCTCGAAACTGACCATTGGGAGATGCCTACGGATTCATCCACATCCAATGTGGATAAAATAACCTGAGTGGTGATGATTTTGTGCGCGCGGAGGAAAAGTCGTACGTACATTGAGCATTTCAGTAAAGGAATGTGTCTGGTCTTTGAATCAAGCTGTAAAGTAACAACGAATCCGATGCTTCTTAATATACTTTGTAAGGCACAGATTGGGAGTCTATCGTGAACGTGTCCTGGATTTCGACATTATAACATCTAATTCTGGCAGCTGCTACTCATTGTAGGCCTGGAGGTATGTGGCTGAGCACTATTCCTTTTAAAAACAGTTTAAGAGTTTAATAAATGAGTTGTATGTATGAAGAACAACATAGAAAGTGACAAAGTTTCTCTGACTTATTATTCAGGGAAAGAACAGGAACGGAGAAAGATGATAGCATAACACATGTTCTCAATTGGTACATATTCAATACAAAAATAAAAATCATGTTCAGCATGCTAAAGACAAGATATTTGTTACACGAAAGTAGCAGGTGTACATCACTCTGAAACAGAAATTATTTATTTTCAAAGGGCACCGCGTTTCTCTAACTTAATTTGCTAATTTTCGCGTTCGTCTGCGTAATATCAGGCCTTCTCTTCTCGGCGTGATGTTGACCACACGACGGTGTAGGCACACGTGTCTAACATATGGTGTGCTCCGAACTACATCGTGGGGCAAACTGAAAACTACGGACACAATTACACCGAGGTGGACAATGAGTCTTTACGCACAAAGCAAGGTTGCTTGTACTAAAAGTAAGCTCAATTTCGTCTTCCGATACAGAAAAGAGTAACGTTATGCGACAGTGAAAGCGGAATCGGATCGGACAGTGAACTGTGTAGACCACACACTTCTCCTCTGTTGCAGGGAGCGTTTATCGGAAAGGGAGACGCGGTCACGGCGAAAGCTGGGGAGTAAAGAGCGGCGCGTTATTAGTGAAGCTGTCGGAGTGCACGACAGAGCGTGGGAGCCGCAGCTGGTCAGTGTGTATCTGTGTTGTTTTATTGTGGCGTGCCTACTTGAAGAGTGCAGCTGCCTCTCAGTACACACCCGTGACATACAAACTTACCCCGCCGACCGCCGCAGCGCCGGGTGCGCTATCCGCTATCCACTTCCTCTCTCCATCTTCATTCTCGCCTTTTCCTATCATTTCGTAAGGAGGCGACTGCCGAAAGTGCTCGCGCTCCGCATGTGGGTCTACTCCGCAGTTTAGCTCCAGCTTTGCAGTAGAAAATGCGCAGCTTTTACGACGTAACACCGAGTTCCTAGCGGAAAGAAAGCGATGTTTTGGGTACGGTCTCCAGTCGGTCTTTATTTACTGCCAGCGACGTATAAAGGGCAACGCCTCCGTGTGGAAGCTACAGGTTTGTAGCTCCAAACTCGAGGGTAGTGACGCCAACAGGTTCGTAACAGTTTGTATTGTATTCCGGTTAACACAAGCGACTTCGAGTTTCTGATTCGTGACTATGGTTCTACTTTTCCCGTGCACGTATTAGACTTAGCTTGTTTCTCTTAAATCTGTACCTAATCTAAATCTTTCCTTATGTCTTTGAGTCTGCCTACACTTCTTCGTGCTGTCAGTTTGAATTTTCATACTATACTTAGTAAACTATTGAAGTCCAATATATTGTCTTCCCCTTTTCTTTTGTATTATTGTTGCTTTTAATTTTCAGTAATTATTTCCATTTCATCTCCTGTTCCTGTGATTCTTTTACGATTGTCTTGGGTATATTATTATGTGCCTATGAAACCGCATTTCGAGAGTCTAGTTCCTTAGAGCATCCTTTTTATTGCTACCCAATATTTGCTTTCATATATTACAAGTGGGAGTAATAATGTTTAGTAAAATTTCAGATGTACTTGTTTCCTCACTTTCCTTTGTAAGGTGCGACCGAGAGAACCAACTGTTATGTTAAATTTCCAAACCTTATGCTAAACATTAATGGCATATCAAAAAAATTAAAATTTGTCACTTGCACCACTATTTTCCGCTTATTACAACATTAGGCTCATAAAAAGCCATCACCTTTGTTTCACCATCTGAAAATAAAAACCGCGCAAAACGTAGATTCTTTGTAATTGATTTGCTGCTCTCAGTATATGATTTTTCTGTTTTAAAAATAAAAATAAAATGTAATTGCGAAGCGTACAGGCAGCCAGACGTTCTCATCGGAATTACTTCAAGAAGGCGGCTAATCTTGCCGTAGAGCGATTTTAATAACACAGATATACGGCACGGCGGTTCAGAACCAGACCTAATGTGATGAGCTTTCCTTATTTTTTATTGTTAATTATATGATTTATTTACTTTTTCGTATTACACTTTACCAACAGCTTGTTATAGTGGGTCTGAAATCCAAAATTATGTCTAACAGTTCCCACCTGACATTCTGACACTACGAGCACGTTTTTACATTTTAGTAAAAGAATAGCGTATCAAAGATAAGCCTGTGTGATACGTATTTCGTTTCACCCCCAGGCTTTAATTACAAATATGTTAAATATGAAATGCATTAAATAAGTCATCTTACTGGTTGCTTTTTCAGCATTAGTATCGACACATACCAAATTTCATATAGTCTGTAGCAATAAGTCGCAGTAATTTTTGCATTCTAAATCAAGACAGTGTACGCTGTGAAGTGGCGTAATTATACGAGCAGCAAAGAGAATCAGAAACTGTGAGTTGGAAGTATATCGTCCCGTTGGCATTGATCCGGAATTCTGAAATACAGACGCGTTTTAACAGGTTTTTTTTTTCATTACTTGTCGCTAGTTGCTCACAATGCTCACCTTGTACAACGTACAGACAACTGTTTTTTTCGGGAAAGTGGTAGTCACTCTCACATTTATGCAGGAAATAAGTAAACTCGATGTCTGCACGTTACGTCCCCAGGGATACGGTCCATCTCTCTCATTTCTAGTAACACTTCTAAGTGCATTACTTTGCCCCTTTGAAAGCATGAAGACCTAGAGAGGTCGATTGGTCTGGTCTGTTATATACGGGAAAATTTCTAACGCAACAGACGGGATGGCATACGCGGATGTCGTCACGAGGAAAGCTCAGTCACACGTCGTATTACACTTACAATTTTAGCCTCCTTGATTTATTGTTTCGCTGTTATCGAGCGTTAACAACAGAGAGGAGATAAAAGGCAAAGCATTACTTTTTGTCACCGTGTTGAAGGTTTTACCAGTACTGAGCTGTTGTATCTAGTTTAAATTTATTGCTCTGCCCTTACGATGACGGCACACATCAAGTGAGTCTTCTCTTAATGCTGTTTACATTCGTCACAACTACTGATCGACAGTTTTCTTAGTTATGAAGCAGCCCTGCAGAGTTAGTTTTTTTGTACGTTTACGACGTTCTCGTTAGAGTGTGTATGACTGTGATTACTCTCTCCAACCGTGGTACATGTATTATATCACGATTCACAATTTTTCGACCCCTGTTTTCGATACAATTTAAAAATTTCAACAGAATTATGTAAATATAATTATATAGGAGAAAGAGCAAATAACTGTAACTTGCCTGTTGGTCGAGATGGCGAGCTGTGTATCAACCAAGGCTGCCTTAACAGACTAGAAATCAGCACTGCATCGCATGGCGTAACTGGTGTTATATTTGACTTACTAGTAAAACGTGAAAAAGACGTCTCATAATAGAAAAGAGTATTAACTATTGCGTTTAGTTAACTTGGAAGTGTGCTGATTTTGATGCGTCGTCAGTTGAATACTAGACACTAATAAGAGAAGTGAGTAGAATTGTTTGAGGTAAGTAACGTGGATCATTAACACTGAGGTTCCTCTCTTAGGCTGTCATAGAATTAAGCTTAGTCAAGAAAATCTCCTTCCATTCGTAGGCTATTTGTGAATCTTGCTGTCACACCCATTGATGCTCATGTGAAATAATAAACATGTCACTGATGACTTTAACCTGATTATCTCCAAACGAAAGCAGAAGAAAACAGGTTGGTAAATATTGAAAAAACGACACTTTGTAATGTCCAGTATTGCTTTATATTGTATATTTGTACACCAGATAGGCGACTTCCAGCAAGAGGCTCTCTCAGAAAAGAAAATAGCACGTGTTCTTAGACATCACACGCGAGAATCGAAGGCAGTGCTGGCCGTGCTGACAGCCTCGCCGCTTATCTGATTCACAGTTTGAAATTGGACTTTTCGATAGGTATGTGTTTGGGTACGTGGTCTTAAGAAGCCTAGGTCGCTGTCGTAAAAAGAAAAGTTCAGAAGATATTGACAGTTTTTGACAGATTAAATGAAAATTGTCCCAGCACGAGCTAATGATTCCAAGGCTGATAGACGTACTCATGAAACGCCATATGCTAGAAATACGAAGAAAGAATCGAATGTAGCGGGAGGTGAGAGCTGGGAAAGGAAAGCGGCTCGCGGCTCGAGTAGCTTCGACATAAAAGAACAACAGCGGTTGTATGTGGAAAAAAGGATGATGGCTCGGCTGTAGCGCACAAATGAGGGGAAGCTACTTACTGCGGAAATATCACATTATTCCATTGTTCAATATGATGAAAAAAGAGCAAAAGTGGCTCAGAAAGCCCGACGCATCGAAAACTTATTTACGTGGCGCGATTCATCATTCACTCGGTGAACAGATAAGTTGCTTCGATCATTCATGGTATGGCTCCAGACACGTTTCTGTAGAATGAATTGCTATGTACTAGCACTTAAAGAGAGAGGATTTTGGCACATGGGCGAGGTTTGTATTTCTGACAGAATTTTTGGCTACTCCTCAGGAAAGGATCACCTCCAAAGTGATCTTTCTTGGCAGATATGTCTTAAACCGAGCGCTGATTGACAAACAGCGTCAGCCGCAAGGTAGTTCTGCGGATAGTAACGCAGCTGGAGACCTGACCAGAGGCTCAGAAAGATGTTCCAGTTGCCAGTTCTACAACGAGCATACGTTCCGGATGCACGAGTGATGTCATTTACTATTCAAAAGAATGCGGGGCTAAAACAGCGCCGACTCTGATGACGGACCTGAGGAGGATCGAGGCGGTAAACAATTCATCACTGTGCTCACCGGCGAATTCAATGCAGAGAGAGGCCGTGATCACCACTTAGAGTGTGGCAGTCGTGGGAGGGGCGGCTGCCGAAGCGTCGATCGAGTTGGCATTTTCCGAGGATGCTGTCAAGTATTTTTAGGCGAGATGGTGTGTGCCCGGCCAGGTGCTTGTTTTGCTTGCGGGCTGGTGTCCGCACGCATTGTAAACTACCACTGCCGGACGCCATAGCCACTGTGGCATCTTTACCGTCCGGGAGGAAAGGCCAGGTGAATATTGTTTTCAGTAATGAGAAACAGATCTCTCTAATTTGTGTAGCCCTAGAACGATCACTATCCTATGATAATGACACAGCATAGGAAAGGTTAAGACCAAAGTAGTGGTCCTGAATACAGACCCTAATTAAACTTTAAATGAAAATGCGAACGTCGCAAAGTGATGGTAGATAAATAATATTTACTTCACATTGGAGAGATAAAACTCGCATGTTTTTGTAGTTTTTTTTTCATAAAATTGAACAATGATGGCCGGCCGCAGTGGCCGAGAGGCTCTAGGCGCTCCAGTCCGTAAGCGCACGACCGCTACGGTCGCAGGTTCGAATCCTGCCTCGGGCATGGATGTGTGTGCTGTCCTTAGGTTCGTTAGATTTAGGTAGTTCTAAGTTCTAGGGGACTGATGAACTCAGATGTTAAGTCCCATAGTGCTCAGAGCCATTTGAACCCACAATAACGAGCCCACGTGTCGATTAGTTCCGCATGTTTTTGTACATGTCTTTTTCTTTTAATTGCTATGATGTCAGCAGATGCACATCATACGCCATGCTCCAGTACCTGGACACTGATCTGTAAGTACCTGCTTACTGTTTCGAGCAATATATGTAATTTGTCCAATTGCATGGGTTTTAAAACATTTCATAATTGTGATTAAGGTGTAGAAGCACTTGAAAATTGGCCTGAGTACCGAAACTGTAATCGTATATTGAAAAATAAAACACTGCAACCATCGGTGGGGGGACAACGTACCTCAAACAGTTCAGTTTGACTGTCGATCCGAACCATCAGAAATTAGATAAAAATCTAGTTGCAAGTTGTAGGAAACTGAAACAGCATTCTAAAGGTTTTTTTCTAATAATAGTCAATAGCAATATTTCGCTTACATGTTACCAGTTCTGTTAAATCAAAAATCTGTTTTCAATGTGTCGTCTTTACGCAAACAAGGAAAATATTCTTAGAACCTGGGTGTTTCCTTGCCAGTTTCCCAAATCAAGTAAATACTTCCTAAAAAGTTGTTGCTGATGAAAGATTGCTGGCTACTATGACAGCGTGGAGAGTAAGATAATTGCAAAGAAGAGCAGATATGTCCTGAGGTATTTTGGTAAACAAAATAGGGTTTAAGAACGAAGCTTTCAGTGCATCTGAGGTCGACATTTTATAATCACTGACTTACCAATTCTGACTTTAGGTAGCGAGTCACTGGCTTTGGATACAAAAATCATGGAAATTGCACGCTGTCAATCGCTAGGAGAGACCGAGAAACAAACGAATGGATCGGAAGATCAGGCTACAATAAAATACGTAAATATAAGGCAGTATATGGCCATCTTATCTAGGCAGGTGATTAAATGCTAGTTCTTTGCTGGATTCCAAGAGATAATAATCGCTACCTTATGATACATATGTAGACTACAATACAATGCACTGGACCTACACAGATGCGTGCTGCTGATGACCACAGTCCGTGTGAAGTTTAGAAGAGGCCTTTATTCAGCGGTGATTGTCAAGTACCTGATTATGGAGACCTACTAAGTATTATAGTCTAACTAAATGTCCGGTATCAATATTTTTATTTTAACATGACTAAGCCACAATCGCGCCCTTTTTAGTAGCTCGGATTTGCAATCAGTGGTCAAGGCGAAGAGCTAAACCGGAGGTGTGGAACAGTGGAACGATGCGTTTACTGTGTGTCCATGTAAAGTATATTTTTTAAGGCACATGCACAAATTACAGAATCGTAAAACTATAGTAATCCGTTAGAAAAGAGATCCGACAATAGCCCTAGAGGCATTTGCCCGAATTTAGCTCACGGTTGCAGAGTTGCAGTAATAAAACATATTCACAAGTTATTTGCAGTCCTGTTCTTCCATTCGACTGCATAGCTCAAGAGTTGTAGGTTATGTGATTGTTTCCTATAATAAATGACGCACAATCGGCTAGTAACAATGACCAAAGAACGGAAAACATACCGGGGCAGCCTGCCAAGGCGATCGTATCATGTCTTGGCATCCTGGATGACCTGTGTCAGTCCGCCAAGACTCACGTTCCTTTTCAGACAGCGTACGTTCACCTCGTTGTCATTTCGCAGAGCCGAATGGAGGTCGTAGTCTCATGCAAGCTATCTACAGACTGGTCAATGAAGTTGGACAACATGCGACTTTAATTCGAATTACTCGTGCACAGGACCGGAAAGCCAGAAATGTTACTATCAGGCACAGTGATAGAAAGCTTGTAATAAACATCCGGAGTAGTACACACTTGTTAAGTAAGGTGGCAATGTCATTATAATCGATGTAGGGAAAATGTTGTAGGTGGCAACGCCAACGCACTGTCAGTGCAAATTTGTCTCCTGCCCTAAAATTGTTTTGGTATTCCTTCGTAAGTCAGTGATGATGTGGAATCAACTGAAAATAATACAAAGCTACATATCCAATATAGTGCTGTTTGTTCACCACAACCGCAAATGCGTAACAGAATAGGAAGTTCACACATAAGGTGTCATAGCTCCTTGTCTTATCCAGACTCACAGAGTTGCGATTCGTGAGACCAGTGCTGCATTTGAAACCATAGTAGCGGTAAATCGCCGAATAATCAGCTTATATGAAATGGATATTTGCTTGTGTGTTCCTGCGCAGATATAGAACAATTCGAACAAAGCTTGGTACAGATTTTATTTATTTACACAAGTTCCGTGGGACCAAATTAAGGAGCAAATCTCCAAGGTCATGAAATGTGGCAGTACATGAAATTACAACATAAAAGTAATAACAGATAAAAATAAATGTTTATGAACCCGAAAAAAGTTAGTCCCTAAGTTTAAGTAAACGCAATCAACAATACAATAAGAATCAGCTTAATTTTTCAAGGAACTCCCCGACAGAATAGAAGGAGTGGCCCCTGAGGAAACTCTTCAGTTACGATTTGAAAGCACGTGGATTACTGCAAAGATTTTTGAATTCGAGGGGTAGCTTATTGAAAATGGATGCAGCAGTATACTGCGCACCTTTCTGCACAAGAGTTAAGGAAGTCCAATTCAAATGCAGGTTTGATTTCTGCCGAGTATTAACCGAAAGAAAACTGCTTATTCTTGGGAATAAGCTAATATGGTCAACAAGAAATAACGGTAAGGAATATATATTGAGAGGCCAATGTCAAAATACCCAGACTCATGAACAGGGGACGACAAGAGGTTCGTGAACTCACACTTATTGCCCAAACCGCCCGTTTCTGAGCCAAAAATATCCTTTTAGAATGGGAAAAGTTATTCCAAAATATAATACCATACGACATAAGCGAATGAAAATAAGCAAAGTAGACTAATTTTCGTCTGGAACGATCATTCACTTCAGATACCATTCGAATAGTAAAAATGACAGTATTAAGTCTTTTAACAAGATCCTCAACGAGGGCTTTCCACGACAGCCTATTATCTATCTGAAAACCTAGAAATTTGAACTGTTCCGTTTCACTAATCATATGCCCGTTCTGTAAAATTAAAACGTCAGGTTTAATTGTATTGTGTGTTAGAAACTGTAAAAACTTAGTCTTACTGTGATTTAGCGTTAGTTTATTTTCTACAAGCCATGAACTTAGGTCATGTACTGCACTATTTTACACAGAGCCAATGTTGTACACAGCATCCTTTACTACCAAGCTAGTTTCATCAGCAAACAAAAATATTTTTGAGTTACCCGTAATACTAGAGGGCATGTCACTTATATAAATAAGGAACAGGAGCGGCCCCAACACTGATCCCTTAGGCACCCCCTACTTGATAGTACCCCACTCAGACCCCACATCACAACCGTTATCAACATTGCGAATAATGACATTTTGCTGCCTGTTGCTAAAGTAAGAGGTGAAACAATTGTGAGCTACTGCCCGTATTTCGTAAAGGTCCAACTTCTGCAGCAATATTTTGTGATCAACAAAATCAAACACTTTACTTAAATAAAAAAATATGCCTAGCGTTCGAAACCTTTTGTTCACCCATCCAGTATCTCACTGAGAAAAGAGAATATAGCATTTTCAGTTGTTAAACGACTTATAAAGCCGAACTGTACATTTGACAGCAAATCGTGTGATATAAAATGATCAATTATCCTTGCATACACAGCCTGTCTAATAACTTTTGCAAACACTGATGGCATAGAAATATGTCTAAAATTATCTGCATTATCCCTTTCTCCCTTTTTATAAAGCTGTTTTACTACTGAGTACTTTAATCGCTCAGGAAACTAACCATTCCTAAAGGAAAAATTACAAATATGGCTAGCCGGCCGCGGTGGTCTAGCGGTTCTAGGCGCTCAGTCCGGAACCGCGCGATTGCTACGGTCGCAGGTTCGAATCCTGTCTCGGGCATGGATGTGTGTGATGTCCTTAGGTTAGTTAGGTTTAAGTAGTTCTAAGTTCTAGGGGACTGATGACCTCAGATGTTAAGTCTTATAGTGCTCAGAGCCATTTGAACCATTTTTGAAATATGGCTAAATACAGGGCTAACATGCGCAGCACTGTACTTTAATATTCTGCTACATATCCCATAATAACCATGAGAATCCTTAGTCTTCAGTGATTTAATTATTGACTCAATCTCCCTCTTGACTGTATCACAGAGGAGTATTTCAGACATCAATCTCCGAAAGCCATTTTACAAGAAAGTTATACGATTCCCTGTAGAAACTTAATTTTTATTTAATTCACCAGCAATGTTCAGAAAATGATTGTTAAATACTGTACATATATCTGCTTTATGAGTAACATAAATATTTTTACTGCGGACTGACTTTATACCGTCGACCTTGTGCTGCCGACCAGACAATTCCTTCACAACTTACCATATGGTTTTAATTTTATCTCTGAATTAGCTATTCTGTTTGCATACCACATACTCTTTGTCTTCCTAATAACATTTTTAAGCACCTTACAATAATGTTTGTAATGGGCTACTGTGGCTTGATTGTGACCACTTCTAACATTTTGATATAATTCTCGCTTTGTTCTACAAGATATCCTTACCCCACTAGTCAGCCACCCGGGCTGCCTATTACGGCTAGTACCCCATTTAGAACATTCTAATAGAAAGCAACTCTCAAAGAGCATGAGAAATGTGTTAAGGAAAGCATTGTATTTATCATCTATGTTGTCGGCACTATAAATATCCTGCCACTCCTGTTCCTTGACAAGGTTTAAAAAACTCTCTATTGCTGTTGGATTAACTTCCCTATAAAGTTTACAATTAAATATGACATTTGTTTGAGTACAAAAGCCTTTTAGTGTTAAAATTTACGCATCATGGTCTGAAAGACCATTCACGCTTTTACTAACAGAATGCCCACCTAGTAATGGAGAATTAATAAAAATATTTTCTATTTGTGTGCTACTGTTCCCCTGCACCCTAGGTGGAAAAAACACAGTCTGCATCAGATCATATGAATTTAGGAGATCCACCAACATCCTTTTTCTTGGACCATCATATACAAAATTAATATTGAAGTCACCACATATAACTAATATGTGGTATTTCCTACAAAGTGAATCGAGAACCCTCTCTAGCTTCAGCAGAAATGCTCTGAAGTCGGAGTTAGGGAAACTATAAATAACTGCAATTAGAAATTTAGTTTCAATAAAATCAATTGCTCCTGCACAGCATTCAAATATCTGTTCAGTGCAGTGTCGTGATACGTCTATGGACTCAAATGGAATACTGTTGTTACGTACATAGCCATATAACTTCATACCGAAAGACAGTTAACGACAGGGTATGACACACATATTTGTAGGTGTGAGTAAGAAAACAAACTTGATGTGTACACGACTTACTATCTAAGGAACAGCACCACTAGTACGGCTGTGAGTGGGTTTGGTGAGAATTGACACAAAAAAATAACCGAAACCGGCCGATATTACTGTCTAATGTGTAGTTGTCGGCTAATTGGTGGAAGCCGAACTATTGTTAAATTCATGGTTGTCACTTAATTGTTGACAATCTCGAAAATATTCTGTTCCTTGGTGTGAGAGCACGATTGGAATAGGACTGACATTTAAAAATAATTGAAAGGAATTGATATCAGAGTCAAATCCACAATTTTATGAATCTAGAACTTTGAAGTTAAATTAATATTAGAAGAGAGAAATGTTCAGATTAAAAAGGGCTTAAGGTGAGCAGTAGTCTGTCTCACCGTGTAATTAACCTGTAATCCGAAGAGGAATTGGCGAAAGTAAAACAAAGTTTTAGGTGTTAGATTAAAAATTAGGCTGAAAAGGTACCGATGATAAGTTTCGCCGATGATATTGCTATCCTCAGTTAATGTGAGGACGAGTTGCAGAGCCTCTTGAATGGAATGAACGGTCTAATGAACACGGAATGTGGATAGAGAGTAAACCAACGAAAGTCGAAACTAACGAGGAGTGCCAGAAATGAGATTAATTATAAACTTGACATCATAACTGGAGATAGCGACGTAGACAAAGTGAAGGAATTATCCCGCTTTGAAGCAAAATAACGCATCACAGACGAAGCAAGGAGAATATAACAAGAAGACTAATACAGGCAAAAAGGGTATTCCTTTCTAAAAGATGTCTTCCAGCATTAAACGTAGGCGTCAATTTGAACAAGAAATTTCTGAGAGCGAACGTTTGGAGCAAAGTATCGTGCGGGGGTTACTAACTGATAGTGGGAAAACCGGAAAGAAGGCGATTGATATGTGGTTTTATAAAATGCTATGGAAAACCAGATGGCTTTATAAGATAAGATATGAGGAGGTTCTCGGCTGAATCGCCGAGAAACGGAAATGTGAAAAGACTGACAAGAAGAAATGACATGATGATAGGCCAGGCGTTACGACATCAGGCCATGACTTCCACGTACGAGAGGGAGCCATTCAGGGCAAAAACTGTAGTGGAAGACACAGACTGGAATATATTCGACAAATACAAATAATTGAGGATTTTAGGTGTAAGTGCTACTTTGTCATGAAGAAGTTGGCACAGGGCGTGAAGAGGTGTCGAACCGCATCAAACCTGCCAGAAAACTGACTGACAAGACAAAGAAGGAATTGTAAAATTCTTTACTTTGTGATCTGTGTACGGTATTCATAATTTTAAAACATATGAATAAACTAAACTTCTTTTTTATCTGTAGACTGATTTAATTCCTTTTCCTATCTAATATAAGACGGGGATCAACAGGGAAGCATAACTCATTTTTAGGCAAGTAAATGTGCAACAGTGGCGTCACTGGACGCTGTATGGAGGTGCATATGGTCAGCACTTGGCTGTTCTGGTCGGTATCACCTTGGAATCGCTACTTGTCGATCGAGCAGCTACTCATTCGGCCTCACGAGGCTTGGTGCATCGCGTACCAGTCGTGCCATCAGTGAAAAATCCCCAGCATTGTCGGGAACTGAACCAGGGTCCTCCGCATGGTAGTCAGTTGAAGCTGAATCCCACCATGAGGGTAAGAGAATAATCTCGTTAGCGAAAGGAAGACAGAAAGCGTAAAAATGTTTTATAAAACTCAAAAAGATATGAAACGGTCCGTCTACTGGAGCATCTAGAGATACGTCGCGTTATAAGAGAAATAATCGACACCTGCCATAAGATTTACCAGAAATCTCTTACGTTGGTTACAAAAGGAGTCATAAGCAAGATACAGTTCTTAACAATTACACATAGGTTCATGGTTTAAAAAGAGACTTTCTAATAGAACACACTAGAGAAATAGTGCATGCAGTACTGTGTGGAATGCGGGGAACTAAACCGTGTGTGTCTGGAATGGTCAAGCTAGTCTTAGAGAAGAAAGTATCTGTAACAGAATGAACTACAAAGACAAAGGAGACAAGTTAATCTCCGTAACTAAACAAAGATAACAAACGAGCATATGGTGGCTTTCTTGTAGGGCAAACTCCTATCGACTACCACTGACAGAAAACTGTTGGCACACAATGCTGTATTAGTAAGTGAACAAATTTCTGCTATGATGGCCAAATTACATTAAATACTTCTATTCTTCTCCACTGATAATTAAAATATGTTATTGAAGATAAACTCAAGAGTACAAGTAAATGAGCGCAATGTATACCTAGAGTTTGCTACAAGGCAATTTTAGTTTGACATACAGTACTTTATTGTTTGTACACGAATGAGAAGTGGCATTAATGATTTCACGATGATACTATTTAGATCCTTCGTCTCGTTTAGCCCAGTACTAATATATAATTCTTTGTAATATGGTGGTTCAAATTTTCGTCTGTACATCTACATTTCTATTTTCCGTTGTTTCCATATATGTGTTAAGAGAAATACGGTGTGATAACTTTGGAAAAGCCACGGACGAAGGGTGCGCCATACATCTCTTAATCCGAGCTCATGCCCCGTCCTTAACATCTCGTAGTCGACGAAGCGATACAGGCGCTTCACTTGTTTTGGAAACGCGACAGATTTGTTAGCGCAAGTAAAAACAAAGCGAGCGATATGAAATTAAATACTGAGTTCATAATATTCATCAGAGTAGCAGAAGGCGGTCGTCCCAATGGTGTTAAGCAGTTATACGTGCCATGTCTACAGAACAAATAAGAGGGACTCAACATACGTTCTATTGCTCTCGCAAGCAGACAAAAAATTTCTGAAAAACACCTCTTGTCCAGTAACAGATCCTTTTTTTGTAACCCGCACCAGTATAAACATAGACATAATTTTTCTGGAAGAGATGACGTTCGCCGCGGCCTGTGCCGACGTTCTGTTGCTGCTGAAGTGAAAGATCAGTTTTACCTGATCGAGTTGAAAAGGCGGAAGGAACACCGACCGAGGAAGAACTCTTAAAGATGAACGGAAACTTAAGAGGTAAGTTGTAGATAACTGCATCAGACAAAGTTGACATCACGCCAAGAGCGAAGAGTTTAGACTTTTTGACCATCGCTGTTGATATTATGAGCAGTTATGTGTATTTCTAGCGCTTTTTTCCTTTCTCTGGTACGGAATATGAAATTAAGAATTTACATGATCAATTGCACATTACTCGCTTATACAAGGATGTATAGAGGGAAGACGATGCGTATATTTCGCTAATGAACTTAGATGCCTTTCTGGGTAGAATAATACGTTAAGAGAAATCATACCATAGGGATTGACCAAGTGCTCAAACAATTACATTTAGAGTAAAGAAAGGAAATGGAGTGTACGCTACAAAGAAAGAGAAATTAATTTAAAGACATTTCCTTTGAATAAATCTGTACAAATGATTATATTTTCTTGAGAAAGGTTATTTTCTGGACATACCACAGCATAACCAATTATCTTGGATGCATTCTTGGTTGCAGATGATAAACTACGGTAACAAATCGTGTGTATAAAATGAGACAGAGAGCCACACATACAAGGACTGAAGGGCAGTCTTTGTACACATTCATATTTGACGAAACTGCATCACAACTTTCTCCTCCGAATGCCAAAACATTTCGTTGACCACCTTCTACAGAGAGAGAAATGACTTTTGTGATAAAATAAGAGAAATCGGAGCTCGCACAAAAAGATGTAGATGTTTATTTTTAGCACGTGCTGTTGGAGAGTGGAAGGGTAGAGGAGTAGTCTGACAATGGTTTTATGCAGTCTCTGTCAAACATCAAAGTGTGAATCGCAGCGCAATCGTGTAGGCAAATATGGAGACGCAGATTTATGGGCTAGTTTTATCAGAAAATAGCTTTTACGGCAAGAAAAGAATCTTCTGATTACGGCAAAATAATAGTGAAACATTTCGATCTCTAAGTATTTTGTGACAACTTAACGTTTCGCTTTATTTTTTAATACTGTCAGGGGTGACTTTACATCGCGTAGCATGGCGCAAGTGTAATTACTATAGAATGTCATGAACGACGTGATAACTTGGATACAAAGCGAACAGCTTCAGCAAGTTTTAACTTTTACCGCTAACTACCATTTGCAACTTAAAGCACACATAGGCTAAAATTAAAGAAAATCAGTGAAGTTGAAAAATGCGCCTTCCTCAACATAAGTTGTAACTTTTACTGACGGTAGTTAGCTACAAAAGTACATTTGAACATAATCTTGTCTGGTTCCTAGGAACATGAGTGCCGTCATTGAAGATCGAACCGAAAAGACTCCAGCGTGAGGTAGTAGTGAGTGGAACAGCGGTGAAGTATGAGCTGTAAGGTGTGCTGGGAGGAATCTGAGAGAAGCGCGCAGGTGCGCCAGCAGCTGCGGTTGTGGCAGGTGGCCTAAGATCAGGGGTCCCGTTACAATCTCTGTTTACTCCCACGCGACCCGCCACCCACCAGATAAACCAAATTACACGCTACTAACCATCTGCTTAGCGCTTAGCGTCAGCTACGCTATGACGAGCAACGGTTATACCAGTTTAATTGCGGGGGATGGCGAGTTCATCTCAGGTTCCAGGATTTTAAGAGGCGTTAGAGCGTTCGAATTCCAGCCACGGTACAGTTGTGGCATGCCTTCCTAATACAATGGAAAGTACAAATACGTTCTCTGTTTTCAAATTATTGTTGTTTTTTTCTTTTTTTGGAGGGCATTTGCAAGTGTCTAATTTAATGATATGAAGCAATAAGGGCAAGGTTACGAAACAGGGACGTCCCATTTTATTTAAAAAAGCTGTTTACAACAGGACAAAGCGGTTACCACAAATGGAAAAAATTCAACATTAAAACCACTTATTCCGTTAAAATGAACATACACTTATAGGCTTCGTTTATCCTCTAGTAGCCGGCCGGTGTGGCCGTGCGGTTCTAGGCGCTTCAGTTTGGAACCGCGTGACTGCTACGGTCGCAGGTTCGAATTCTGCTTCGGGCATGGATGTGTGTGATGTCCTTAGGTTAGTTAGGGTTAAGTAGTTCTACGTTCTAGGGGACTGATGACCTCAGATGTTGAGTCCCATAGTGCTCAGAGCCATTTGAACCATTTTTATCCTCTAGTACATTTACATCTACATACATCAATACCCTTCAAGTCGCCTTAAGATGTGTGGAGGGCGCTACTTTATGTACGAATGTCAACCAGAGTGGTACACAGGAGGAACGATTGTTGGTACTCCTCCGTGTGAACCAGAAGTTGTCTTATTTTACCTTGATGGACTCTGGCGACATATACTTAGATGGAAACAATATGTTAGTTGACTTACTGACCATAAATATCTTCCTTCCTTTCTTTACATCTCTACTTACGTCCAAAATCATACTATAACGACTTTAAGATCACTGATTCCCTTCTGTACACTGAGCCGAAATATTCGGCCCTATGTGTAACCAGGATATCTAAGACGTCAACCTCACGAGTCTATTCTCCGATTAACTGATATGCGTAATTTTCGGATGAGGCATTTAGAACAATTTCATTCGTTTCCATGGCCCTCCTAAACGATCTAATCACGTTAGTCTCCCTGTCTATAGCTGGTAAGTTGAAACCGCCTGCTAACGCTGTAATATGGTCATAAAATTTACCCGCAACCTATTCGAACTTGATGATGTTTCAAGTGTTCACAACTGACGTAGTTCAGGAATTCAATAAAACGCACATCTGTCACTATTAGCTCTTTATTGTTTATTTATTCACATAACGTGTTTCGAGACATTCAAACTCTTATCAAATAATAAGTGGAACTTTAGGTTGGATGGCCAAAAGTTTGATAAAGAGAGAGAGTGCCGCTAAACGGACTTTCTTTTGTCTGAGTCGACCATAAACAATACTACGTACATTAAAATGAACTGCACCACTTAATGAAGCATGCACGTGAAACACAGAAATTGTTATGAGCCATGCATAAAAAACAATAGTGGCTCATTACAGTTTAAGCTCTTTAATGCATGGTTCATGAAGTGATCCACCTTACTTTATTGCACGTAGTTTCTGACTGTCGAAAACACAAAAAAATCACCTAATAGTATCAACTACTTTTAATTTTTGACCATCCAACGTAATGATGCAGTTAATATTTGATAACTAAACAGAATGCCTCCAAATACGAAGTGTGAATAAATAATAAAAAAAGTCCTAGCAGTTTCTGTGAAAAGTTTTATTCAATGCCTTCCTGAAATACGTAACTGATGACAACGTCTTGGTCGACTAAAGTAACACAAAAAAAGTCGTGAGGTAAATTTGAGGCAACAAAACAATAACAGAAACATCTGAAAGAACGCTATCAAGCTGACAAAACAAATGTGTAGCTCTTGGGAAAATAAAGAGATAACTCTAACTGGCTTAGGGAAGTACACGAAAATCTGCGAGAGACTGGCATAAATAAGCAGTTTGAAGACAAATAGACGTAAAGACCAAATAAGAAGTAGTCCGGCTTCCAAGACCACGAAGTGGGAAATTAAATAGCAGAACAGAGTACAAAAAAGTGAAGAGATGTAAACAGTGTTGGAAAAGATATGAAGTTGATGTTGCTATTTAAGGGTGTTCCCTAGTTGGCTGGTAACGGAAAACAAGAAGGATACTGTTGTAGATGTTCAAATGTGAAACAGTTTTATTTTTAATTTTCCTGGAAAAGAAGTCGTAACTTTCTGAAGATCACTTAAGTAATTTAATCTTCTCTTCCACTTTCTTGCATATCCTTTAGATTGCGTATTTACCATCTAAAACAAAGACTATAATAGGAGACATCCATCCATCGAGAGCAGCAGACCATTTCATATCTGTTTATATGTCATATGCTACCGGTCCGAGTCAGACAAAAGGATGTATGTGATTTTGGACTGCAAGAAACGCCAGGACTTGTCGAGCACCCATAACGTGATTATGTTGCAGATGAGGACTAATACTGAATAATTCGGAACAGGTTATATTACACTGTTTGGACCACTAATTGTGAAAAATACTTTGTACATCTGCTGATAGTTCTGTCGTCACAAGATTTATGTAAATGAAAGTAATGCAACAAACAAAAAGAGATATGTCTAATAATTCAGACAGCAAACAGAAGAGGAAAAAGAAGAGCCATAGAACAGTACAACAAAGAGCAACTACAACAGATGAAAACATCTCAGTCTTCTAAGGCATCTGTGAGTTCATCGCTGCCGGCCGCTGTGGCCGAGCGGTTCTAGGCGCTTCAGTCTGGAACCGCGCGACCGCTACAGTCGTAGGTTCGAATCCTGCCTAGGTCATGGATGTGTGTGATGTCCTTAGGTTGGTTAGGTTTAAGTAGTTCTAAGTTCTAGGGGTCTGATGACCTCAGATGTTAAGTCCCATAGTGCTCAGAACCATTTGAACCATTTGAAGTTCACCGCTATTGGCGAAAACATAACTTTGAAACTCTACGCCTCAGATACTTTCGCATTTTACATTGTTTAATAAACGTACCGGGGGTGGCCAAACATGGAAAGAACAGAAACACAATGCTTCATTATGCCTAATACGATGTAGGAAAACCATTGACGTTCAAAACAGCTTCCAGTAGTCTCAGAACGCATAAACATAGGCCAGCTATGATTTTCAAGGGAATGTCAGACTACTCTTCATACAGAAATAGTGGCAAGTCGAGGTAACGATGATGGATGTGGCTTACAATCACGCACCCTTCTCTCCAAAGTAGACCACAAAGAGTAAATAAAATTAAGACTGTGTCGACAATTCGTCCTCGTGTTCACAGAACCAGACTTGGATGATCCGAGCTGTCCGAACATCGGCCCTATTGTCTTGGAACGCAGCATCACTATTGGCGAACAAACACTGTATCAAGTGATAGAATTAATCAGCCAAAATGGTAACACAATACTTGGTAGCAATGCGATCTTGCAGACGAGTCATGGGGCTCGTTGGATACCACGATATGGCTACCAAAATCATCGCAAACCCCAGCGATGTTTCACTCCAAAATTTGGAAACCGTGAGAAACAAGACTCATCCGACCAAATTACATTCTTCCATTGCTATGTAGTCCAGGATTTATGATTTCGGCACCAGGTTCACCCGTTGCGCACATTCTCAACTCTAATGAATGGTTTTGAAATTCCAGTTCGCCCTGCAGTCCTCTGCTTATGGAGTCCCCTCACTGTATTGATACTGACAGTGTTCAGGAGTGCGACTTTTGCAGCTATCGTACTCTCATTTTGTTTACAATCCTCTTCAAAGACCGTCCGTCAGGTTCACTGAAGACACACTTTCGTCTGCGTTGTGATGTTTTTCCGCTGTTGCTGTATGCCGTATAAATCTTCGCTACGGTGCCTCTTGAAACACCAAACACTTCGGCTACAACCCACTCTACGAGCACAAACAATTTGTCCAAGTTCGAACTCACTGAGCTTCGCCACAGTGCAGTCACAACTTCACAGGACTTACGCTTGCAAGTTATTGAGGACGTTGCGCATGTGCCGTTCGTGTTCAAATGCAATAGTGCGATTTGCAGCCTCGGCTGGCATCTGCATTTATGTCCAAGCATGCGCGGCTCGCTGTGCATCCAGATTTTTATCGAACCTCTGTATGTCGTGAAGATTAAATGATTAGATGGAATCACTAAAGAAGAAGTACCGAATCGATTTGGTGGCAAAAAGATTTAACCCTCTGAGCACTGTGGGACGTAACAGCGGAGGTCATCAGTCCCCTAGAACTTAGAACTACTTAAACCTAACTAACCTAAAGACATCACAAACATCCATGCCCGAGGCAGGATTCGAACCTGCGACCGTAGCGGTCTCGCGGTTCCCGACTGAAGCGCCTAGAACCGCTAGGCAGATATTTTACCCCTAGCTCTTTTAAAAGAAGGCGTAACCGGATAGGACACGTCCTGAGGCATCCAGGAATTGTTAACGCAGTAATTGTTGGAAGTATGGGGTAGAAAATTGTAGAGGGACACTAAGCCTTGACTTCTGCATCAAATCAGACTTTGGCCTTATGACAACAGTAAGAGAACAAATATGTAGAAATACTACCATGCCAGAAAACGAAATAATAGCACACAGTAATAAGCGTAAGGAGAATAAGATCATGCATGGTACGTGACAAGGAAACAGAATGCTGCAATGTGGAACACATGTACTAGTCTTAGATACAACTAATATTATGCAGATGATAAAGTCCAGAAACAAGTAACCTGTAGTGTAAAATAGTACCTGTGTTGTTTTGGAAGGAATTGCTAGGGTAGTTGTCTTGGCGCGGTTGCTCCGCCGTCTCGCGCCTACGGTGGCAGACAACCAGGAGTTGCTAGAAGCAGAATATGGTTTCAGGAGCGCTCAGACTGCTAGAAACAATAATCCAAATGACATAGATGTAGATATTCCTGTAATAATTCTGCAGTTTTTGTGAGACAAAGAAGCTGTATACTCTAGTTCCTTAATGTAAATACTCCTATAGCGACTTGCAGTTTTAACCAGTAGACATAGGCAGAAAAAAATTATTTGTACATCTGAAAACCACAAATTTCAACATACCTAAACGCACTCATCTGCCCTTCCTTACAACATGCGACTGACACGAAGATGTAGAGGAATGACACCCCCCACCTCTCTCTCTTTTTCCCTCCCCTCTTTCTCCCCCACTCCCACCCCTCTCTCTCTGTCTCTCTGTGTATGTGGAGATCTTCTGAGGCATACGCTACTCCTGTACGAAGCGATGTGTTACACGTGAATGGGGCAACATGCAGAAGTGAAGTTCTCCAGCCCGTCGGAAGCCTTCAATTTTGAGATAGAGCCGCTGCCACTGCTGATCTGGAGAGGCTTACTGTGTAATATAGTCAGCTTTCCTTCTCCAGGACTTCTCTGATAGGGGCCTCCTCATTACCAAACAGAGACAAAATTTTTTCAGCCTCGTTTCATTGTAGACACTGCAGACTTCCTTCGGTATTTTGAATATTCATTTTCTCTTCTGTTCACGCGAAATGTATTCAGCGATTACGCTGACCATGTGGCTTGCTGCGTGTTTCTGTTGCCAAATGTCGACAACACAGAACTGTTGATATTTCAGTCATTGTGTATGACTGTGATGATTCACATTTTCCTTGGTTTTCTCAAATCTCTAAAGGTGAATGTCAGGATGATTTCTTAAAGAGGCCACGGTCGCTTGCTCACTCATCCGTTCCTTAAGAAAACTCGTTGCTCTGTCGCTAATGACCCTTTAGCCTTGCTGTCTTGTACCTCCGGGCCATACCATGTGTGTCTCTTTCTCTCTATGCACTTCCATCTTTCTCGTCATTTCAGTACCTTTAGCGATTTCTTCCCTCAGTTTTTCCTGCTGTTTCTCCTATAAAGACCTCAGACGTGTATTCTTGTTTGGACGTGTTCAGGTTTCCTACGTTCTCCTTCTCAGCACCTCTTCTTTGCTAACAATATCTCTCCAAAATCCTTCTGTAGCCCTAGATCTGTATATTTTCTCCTTGTATATGAGGTATACGAGCAACTCTTTGTGCTACTTTGATAAAGTGCACTGGCAGAAGGTCGGCGAGAGATAACCAGCAGAATATTTAAGCACGAGCTCATCAGAAACACGGGAGGAGACTGTCTCCATTACGTTAGTGTTTGTGAGGAATGGAGAACAGGTCAGTATCGATAGCCCGTATTTGCTATGGAAGCAATCATAAGCCGATAATACACAGTAATTATGACCCAGTTCATCAATCTTATTGTGTAATATGGAACGTAAACCGGATTCGACTTGGGCTTTTTTACGTATACAAGACAATGACATACCTGAAAACTACATTCCATTGAAGAATGAAAATCCTATGACCTGTCAGGAAACTAATTCTGACATTTCGTATTACTTGCTCATCACTTAAAATAACACAATTCTTCCAGACTGGTAGCGAACGTAAGCTGCGTGTTTGCTAACTAGCACAGACATAAACCCGCCCGTCTATAGTTGCTGGAGCAGTGATGCTGATATGCTGCGACGAATATATTATCGGAGAATGTACGTTAGAGTTTAACTGAGATCATAAGAGAGGGAGCACAAGCTTTGAGCGAACAGGGATGGGCAAGGAAACCAGCTGTGGCCATAATTATGGTATCATCCTGAGATTCGGAAAATATAAGTTGCAATCTTCTTAAGGGTACATGAACCCGCTCCTATCGAATATGAATGCGCTGTGATACTTTATCCGGTAAGATGTTATGGAATTATTTGTTCCTTAATGAAGATATTGCCAATGCATATACCATGCTTCATTTTGCCAGACACTAGTCTCTACGTTTTTCCAGTCTACGCGTTTTCGAAGGTAAGAGATTTGAAGAAACGTGGAAGGGAATATGAGCTCTCTAAAGATTTGGAAAGATGTGTGAGAATGACAGAGCTAGCGCAGAAGGTTAGCGTTTCATTAAGCGGAGGGGCTATCAGTCGTACAGTTGTGCGAGTCGCCGAGAAGGTAAGAGGATTATGTAATTGTTATTTTTTTATTTCTCTCCAGTATCACCAGATGTCGAGGTCTTTGATAAAGAAAGAAAATGGAACTACTTATCTGTCGTAGTGGCGGACGTTACTAACTATAGCGAGCAGTGAGACAGACAGCGAGATGCTAGTCTCACTTCATACAGAAATAAATGGACCCATCTGCTACAGCAGGGAAGATGTTAGTTCAGAGAGCACTAATGCTAATGGAAATGTGGCAGCATCGTGTTACCCCACACGTTTGTAACTGAAGAATTAGGCTGAAATTTATCCAGCTCCCTCGCTTTTTAGGCGCTTGCTGAATGAAACGATTAAATTTGGCAAATAGAATCTTAGTCTGTAGGCCTACAACCACAATGTGGATAGAAGAAAAGATAGAGTACGGGTTGATTCTTACAATAAAGTAAAAACAGCAACATACTACTGTTAAGTCGGACGGAGTGGCCGTGCGGTTCTAGTCGCTATAATCTGGAACCGAGCGACCGCTACGGTCGCAGGTTCGAATCCTGCCTCGGGCATGGATGTGTGTACTGTCCTTAGGTTAGTTAGGTTTAATTAGTTCTAAGTTATAGGCGACTGATGACCTCAGAAGTTAAGTCGCATAGTGCTCAGAGCCATTTGAACCATTTGGGCTACTGCTAAGAATGATATTTACTACTTGGAAGAAATAGCTTCGTTACCGATTTCGAACGGTCAGGTTCGTCCTTAGACGCCTGTTTAGGTTTAAAATGTCTTTGGGCTTAGTCCGTACATCCGATGTTGACTGTTTTGCGGTGGGACGCAAGTTTGTTGGTGTGATGGTAGCATCGAAAATCCTGCGCTGTCTTGTGTCACTGTACACTGCTTTTGAAGTATTTCATACATATTTCGACGAATAGTAAGCAAGACTGAATGTTTTTCTGAACATACACACACACACACACGCACACACACACACACGTTTCGTTCATTCGGATATTTTAATATTGATACCGGCACCCCAATGAACTCTCTCCACAACGAATAACAGTCACCATAGCGCGTATAGTGCAAGCAGAATGTACTTTTAAACGTGGACAGTAGTCTGATGAACATTCCAGGACGAAACCGGTCATGGCGCTATTTTTTCTTATTAATACCATTATTAACAGCTGTCGGATGCTAGTACTTTTGGTAATCATTATCGTGTATTTTTATACAGTCCTGGTCTCACCATGTCAGTGTCCGACAAAACAGAAGTATACAGCTGGTGAGGGGATGTTTTCCTTAGACTCATTGGTTTATCCATTGCTGATGTGTCCTCTTCGTGCTTCTCGCGCATGAATCATCCTGCCAAGACGAAGAGAAAGATGCTTTTTAGAGGCTACAATTATAGTAGTAGCACATACTTTCACATCCTTGGGTGCCGGTTTGCCATCGCAAAAATTAGTCCATCCTTTACCGTGATAGCCGGCCGATACCGACAAATGTCTACCGATCACCGTTACAAGAGCAACTAACATACACAACTCAACTGCAAAAATAGTTAAAAAATGAGTCTAGTGAAAAACGCGAGCCGTCTGTATACTCAATGAAGCGTGGCGTCAAATGTTACGTAGTGGCATCTGGGCTGTTTTTGTTTGTATTTTTCCGTTGTAGACGTCGGTCATATATTTTGTTTATGACAGGATTTTTATTTCATGTGGGTGGTATTTTATATTATGTAGTTTGTTAGATATATTTATGTGTAATGGAAATGGCGAGCAGTATACCTGAAAATGAGATGCGGTGACAGACCGCACTGTAGCGTAGCCCGATGCCTAGGTTAGATTGGAAGGTGACAGTTTAGTACGACCTGGCGTTGCCAAAAAATGTGCCATGATAATATTTTTGTTATACACATCTCTCATTCCATAGTTACATTTACATCTTTGATCAAACCCTCAATTTTTCTACTTTAATCTGATATTTTAAAGTTTTTAGTGTGTTTGAAGACGTTAATGACAAAAATTGTCGGTCCAATATTCCCTACCCCCGTGGTGATCCTGTTGACTTGTCGGATTGCACCTTTGTGTTGTTAGTAACGCCAACCCTCGGCTATTTCTCAAGGCTCGTATCTCCATCAAATTAATGACGTCCTCGTTTCGCGTTGTTAGCAAATAATTTGAGGCGAATGTGGTATGATTCTATAGAAGAGCTCACGTTGGATTTCCTTTCTCATCTGTGTCCAAACCGAGCTTGGGATCCATCTCTAATGACCCCGACGTGGATGGGAAGTCAATGTCCTTCCTTTAAAACCTATAGCTACGAAACCTGGCTATACATTGTTAGCCAGCACAAGCTGGTATTCCTGCTGGAACATCCTGTTTACCAGTCACTGAGAACTAACTTCAGTATGGGAAAGTAATATTAGCAAGACACAGTCCTTAGGAAGATGAGTAGAAAAACAAATCCTAATCTGTGCGGCTACTATAAAGCGCACGTATTTTATATCACGGGACCGGTAAAGGTTCTCGTATAGTGCTCTTCACCTTACTGCTTTCTTGATCGTGTCTGAATGAATGAAAAGATGGAAGACGTACAGAGAAAAGATGCACGATCTGTGGCAAGCTTTCTTGGCCCGAAAAGAGTTGCAGAGGCGTTTAGTCTAGTATGAGAGACACTACAGCAAATGTGGTGAGCAGCTTTTCCGGAAACTCGTATTCACTTTTGTAATCATACACGGATCACAGTGACAATATCAGACAGATCAAACCACACACAAAAGCGTTTCAACCGTGCGACGTACATGAATAGAAGAGGGTGGAGTGCAGATAATAGAAGTTTCACAAACCCTCTGCCAGAGATAACCTACAATGATGCACAGGCAGGGGACACCACTATATCACGGAGAAAGTAGAAAATCTGATGAGAGCTGAAGCTGTCGTAGTAGAAATGGAGTAAGCAAAAATGGTGGAGATAAAACATTTTTAGTAAAGCACTAACTACAGGGAGTAGGCAAAAATATTTAAAGACCGGAAGAAAAGCATACTTGAACATAAATGGTGATACCAACCAAGCCTGCAGTTTTCACTGTTGCATCCGACCACGAACGGCACAGGTGCTGCTTCCTCAATAAGCTTCAAGTCTCAGTCGTGGCCAGGAGAGGGTTCTGTGAAGCTGTGATTGCACTGTGTAGGAGCTCAGTGCATGCGAACTTGGATAAATTGTTCGTGCTCACAGGGTGGGTGCTTCCGGAACAAAGGTAGCCGAAGTTTTTGGTGATTCAAGAAGCGGCTTATCAAAGATTTTTCGGCTTGCAGGGAAAACGGAAAAACATCATCCGAGCCGAAAAAATCGCTGCAGAACCAAACTTCGCACTCGCGGACTCTATCAGCACCAAAACAACACAAAGGGTGCTCCATAAGAAGGGAACTGTATGGTGAACTGGAGACACAAAACCCTCATTAGTGTTGCAAATGTCCATAACAGGTAAACGTGGTGCCGAAGCCATAAAACCTGTACTATGGAGCAACAGAAGAATGTCATTCAGTCTGATGAGTATCGTTCCTCACCGTTTCCAACTTCAAGCTTACGCCCCAAGTGTGAAACGTTGCTGGTTTTCGGTGATGATTTGTGCAGCCATATCGTGGTGTTCAACGGGACTCACGGTTACTCTGCAAGATCGCATTATTGTCAAGGATTATGTGACCATGTTGGCTGATCAGGTCCATCCTGTGGTACAGTGCTTGTGTGTGAAGATGACAGGGCCCCTGTTCACACAGCTTTCATCATCCAGGTCTGTGTACACGAGGATGAACTGTCGCATTTCCGCTGCCCGCCACGATCTCAATATAACTGAGGCATAGTGATCAACTTTGGAAAAAAGGGCTCTTGATCGTTATCCACTTCCTTCATCGTAACCTGAACTTGCCACTATTTTGCATGATCAGTGGTATAGCACACCCTTGAAAACCATACAGGACCTACATTTATCCATTCCGGAGAAGACTGGAAGATGTTTTGAACGCCAACGGTTTTCCTTCAATGTGTGAGGTATGGTAATGTGTTGAGTTTAGGGTGTTTCCACATTTTTTGTCCCCCGGCAATACATTATTTGCAAATGTTACAGTGCAGTGTCAGCTTCATCAGAAAAGTGTTGGAGTCAATGGTTCTATACTCACTTTGTAATAATTGGGTGATTAAATTGAGAAACCGTCAGAGTGAATTGAGAGTGTTGTAGTGCACGAAGAAGAGAAGAAATAAAGTAGTCATGCGCAGTGGTGTAATGAAGGCAAAGCGATTATCATTTTATGGAGATACATCATAAATTTTTCAAGATATGCTAAGGAAAGAAGACCTAGAGAAGAAACGGTAGGTGCGAAAGTGACAAAAGAAGCGACTAGACATATCTCAAAATAAATAATCAACCTACAAATGAGGAAAATCAAGGAAGGAACCCAGACGACAACAGATCATTCAGTTTCCGGGAAAACTTAAAGATATTGCACAAGTCAAGGTAAAGCTGTTAGCATTATAAAGGTGGAGTGGAAAATCACGTTAAGAAGAAAGGGCGAGTTGCTGTTAGAGTGATGGCAGAAACGACTACAGTCGTCCATGAAGGAATAGGTGATTCAAAGCTATGCTGTAAATTTAGAGCTGGTTTGGTAAACTTACACGCTGAACCAAAGTTAATTTTACATTCATAAGGATTGCAGCATTTATAGCATTTGTAGACTTGGCGAAAGCTTTTGACAGTGTTGACTGGAATATCCTCTTTCAAATTCTAAACGTGGTAGGAGTAAAGTACTGGGAGCGAAAGGGTACTTGCAATTTGTACATAAACCAGATGGCACGTTATAAGGGTCGAGGGGCACGAAAGGGAAGCAGTGGTTGAGAAGGGAATGAGGCAGGTTTGTAGCCTGACCCCGGTGTTATTCAATCTGCACACTGAGGAAGCAGTAAAGGAAACAAAAGAAAAATTTTGAGGTGGAATTAAAGTCCAGGGAGAAGAAATAAAAACTGTGAGGTTTGCCTATGACATTGTAATTCTGTCAGAGACAACAAAGGACTTGGAAGAGCAATTGGAAAGAATAGACAGTGTCTTGATAGGAGAATATAAGATGTATATCAACAGTATCAAAACGAGTATAATGGAATGTAGTCGAATTAAACCAGGTGATGCTGAGGGAATTAGATCAGGAAATGAGACACATAAACTAGTAGATGAGTTTTGCTATTTGGGTAGCAAAATAACTGATGATGGTCGAAGTAGAGAGGACATAAAATGTAGACTGGCAATGGCATGAAAAGCGATTCTGTAGAAGAGAAATTTGTTAACATCAAGTATAGATGTGTCAGGAAGCCTTTTATGAAAGCATTAGTGTGGAGTGTAGCCATGTATGGAAGTATAACATGGACGATAAGCAGTTTAGACAAGAAGAGAATAGAAGCTTTTGAAATGTGGTACTACAAAAGAATGCTGAAGATTAGATGGTTAGATACGTAACTAATGAGGAAGTACAGAATAGAATTCGGGAGAAAAGGCATTTGCGACACAACATGATTAGACGAAGGGATAGGTTGGCAGGATACGTTCTTTGGCATCAAGGGATCATCAATTTAGTACTGGATGCAAGCGTGGAGGGTAAAAATCGTAGAGGGAGACCAAGAGATGAATGCACTAAGTAGATTCAAAAGGATGTAGGTTCCAGTGGTTACTTGGAGATGAAGAGGCTTGCACACGATAGAGCAGCGTAGAGAGCTGCATCAACTCAGGCTTGAGACTGAAGAGCACAACAACCAGAGTTGTAAGTTCATTCAAAAAGTATGAAACTGGCGAAACCATTGCTTCTTCACCTTAAAAAACGAATAAATTTCAAATACGAATCGTTAAAAGAAATAACCATTAGTTTTTCTTTTGTGAGTAATCATTCTCCTGACTGGTTTTATGTTGCCCGTCACGAATTCCTCGCCTGTCTTAGCGTCTTCATTTCAAAGTAGCACATGCAGCCTATGTCCTCAATTATTTGCTAGATGTCCTCCAGTCTGCGTCTTCCCCTACATTTCTTACACTCCACAGGGCCCTAGAGTACCACGTAGGTTATTCCCCTGAGGCCTTAACACATGTCCCATCATTCTCTCTCTTCTTCTTGTCAGCGATTTTCATATGTTCCTCTCTTCTTCGATTCTGCGCAGAACCTTCTCATTCCTTATCTTATCAATCCACGAGATTTTCAACTTTCTTCTGTGGCACCACATTTCAAACACTTAGATTCTCCTTTGTTCCTGTTTTCCTACTGTTCATAATTCACTGCAATGCTGTGTTCTGAACGCACATCTCAGACATTTCTTACTTAAATTAAGATCTCCGTTTGACACCAATTGACTTCTCTTGGTCACGAATGACCTCTTTGCATGTGCTAGTGTGCTTTTTAAGTCATTCTTCCTTCGTGTGTCGTTGATTATTTTGCTTCCAAGGTAGCAGAATTCCATAACTTCCTGTGCTTCGTGACCACCAATTTTGATGTTAAACTTGTCGCTATTCTCATTTGTGCTGCCTCTCATTACTCTCGTCTTTTTCCTGTTTACTCACAATCCATATTCTGCACTTGTTAGATTGTTCATTTCATTTAACATATCCTGCGATACTTATTCACTTTCACCGAGCGTATCTTTTCGTTGATATCCTTTCACCCTGAATTTTAATCCCATTCTTGAACCTTTCTTGTATTCCCGTCATGCTGCTTCGATGTACAGGTTGAACAGTAGGGGCGAAAGACCGCAACCCTGTCTTACACACTTTTGAATCTCAGTCCATCGCTTTGGTATTTCAGTATTATTGTTCCCTTTTGGTTCTTGTAATATTGTACATCAGCCGTTTTTCTCTGTAGCTTACTCCTGTTTTCCTCTGAATTTCGAACATCTTACACCGTTTCGTATTGTCGAAAGCTTCTTCTAGACCGACAAATATTATGAGCGTATGAGCATATCTTGATTTTTCTTGAGTCTTGCCATTATCAAGCACAAAGTTATATTTTCCTCTATGGTACCTTTCCTAAAGCCAAACTGATCGTCATCTAAAACACCTCGATTTTTTTCATTCTCCTATGTTTTATTCTTGTCAACAGTTTGGATGCGTGAGATGTTAAGTTCATTGTGAGATAGTTTCCTCACATATATGCCCTTGCTATCTTCGGAACTGAGTGGGCTTGAATAGTCGTTTCCTTGCTATTTCTGCAAATTATTTTAGAAATTTCAATGCAAAGTTGTCTATGCCTTTTGGCTTATTTGATTCCAAGTCTTCCAGAGCTATTTTAAATTCTGACTCTAACACTAGATCCCCTATGTCTTCCATATCGTCTCCAGTTTCTTCTTCTATCACTTCATCAGACAAGCCCTCCCGCTCATAGAGACCTTCAATGTACTCTTTCCACTTATCCACTCTTTCCTCTGCGCTTAACAGTAGAATCCCCATTGCACTCTTAATGGTACCAGCTTTGCTTTCAATTTCGCCGAAGGTTCTTTTGACTTTAGTGTCTAGTGAACCAGTCAGTCCAACGATAATTCCTTTTTCGATTTCTTCATATCTTCCCCTGCATTTGCTGTTTATTTCATTCCTAAGGGATTTATATTGCTGTACTCCTGTCTTTCCGTGAACATTTTTGTACTTCATTTTTTCGTCGATCGGCTGAAATATTTCTTCTGTTGCTCAAGGTTTCTTTGGAGTTATCTTCTTTGAATCTTTTCTGATTGTCTAACAGCTGTGATTGTTCTTTTTAGTAATGTCCATTCCTATTCAACTGAACTGTCTGTTGTGTTATTCCCTATCGTAGGATCGCCGCCTTAGCGAACTTCAAACGCATTTCATCATTCTTCAGTGCTTCAGTATCCCACTTCTTTTCACGCCGATTTTTCTGTACGATTCTCGTAAACCTCACTCTACTCTTCGTTATTACCAAATTATGATCTCAGTCTATGTTACCTTCTGGACACACCTTACAATCCAATACCTGATTTCGGAATCTCTGTCTGACCATGACGTAATCCAGCCGGCGCCGGCCGGTGTGACCGTGCATTTCTGGGCGCTTCAGTCTGGAACCGCGTGACCGCTACGGTCGCAGGTTCAAATCCTGCCTCGGGCTTGGATGTGTGTGATGTCCTTAGGTTAGTTAGGTTTAATTAGTTCTAAGTTCTAGGCGACTGATGACCTCAGAAGTTAAGTCGCATAGTGCTCAGAGCCATTAATCCAGCTGGAATTTTTTCGTGTCTTAGGGACTTTTCCAAGTATACTTTTGTGATTATTAGGATAAAGAAAAGCGTTCTCGAGAAGCTATCTCGATAGCAGGATATGTCAGATGCTATTATAATATGCGTAGAAAGTTTTTCTTAATTCTGAACCGACTGAGCCATTCATACTAAGTTACTAACAGGGAGCTCTGACATTTCCGCTTTAATTAATTGTCTATTCGACGAACATTCCAAATTTTTCGAAAGAAAGCGCCATACTTCAGCTAATTGAACCTTCGTCAGCTGCATGGATGATACTTGGCTAGATATCCCATAGTTACTGAACAAGAACAGGCAAGAATTTGTTAGGCACTGAGTCTTTCTTCAGTTATTGTACCTTGCGGAATGTGGAAAGATATATCTTTCTCACTTACTAAGATATCATGTTAGAGACGGAGTGAAAGAGAGAGAGAGAGAGAGAGAGAGAGAGAGAGAGAGAGAGAGAGAGAGAGGAAGGGAGGGAGAGAAAGAGCCACTACACATGTTCAGGGCTAGTATTCAAACTCCACAATTCAGAAGGCACAATACAATGCTGGTTTCATTACTCCAAATTGGAAGCAGTTTATTTTCCTATGGTCGATCTGCATTCATACTGTTATGGAATAATCTAGCCCAAGTATAGATATTTGTTCTCATACTTCACTGCTTTACCGAAATTGTTTTCTAAAGGACAGTATGCTGAATCCTTAGTCCAGAAGTGCCTCCGGGCAGGATAGTACTACCAATATAATACATAATGTGATACAAATGTAATTTCACTGTCGTAAACGATAATTTCGTTAACTAAATAAAGTTCAGGATCCGGCCTTAATCGAAACATAATTTTTTGCTGTTCACTATTTCCTATGTATGCTAGTGCTGTTGCGCCGAAAATCCTCAACATGAATTTAACTTCTGCTACAGCATCTTCAGTGCCTCACAATGATTCAAGTGTGTCCATTGATCTTCAGTTCTCCACATGTAATATTGCTTAATTTGATATAAGGTTGCGTTCACATTTATGCCCTAAAGAATAATAACATTTGAGGTCTTCTGCTTACGACAGGTATGCTAAGTTTCAGTAGTCACACTGAAACACGTCGAATCTTTAAATCAAATTGCTTTTTACTCTGAGTTTAACGTTCTGCAGTCTAAGATTTATTTTATTCTACGAGCTATAGAGGCGCCAACTGCAGTGTCTCGAACGAATTTTCGTCGTAATATCTACAATTTCAAATTTTTCTTAGGGACTTCGTGTCCTTTACCACCTTTCTCGCCTGATGAGAGGCTGGTAACCTGAGTTATGCTTCGAAAGGCTTTTTATTCTTAAATAATACGTTGTTCTGCGAATATGTGACATATTGATAAATTCAATGTATGTTTTTGTCTGATTATGAACGTTTTGTGAAGTAGGCAGGAAGAAGCAATGTGTTTTGTTATTCAGATAACAGTTGTCATTATGTATTTGTAACGAAAGACAGAGCTCCTTGCAACTGTAACGAATATTACTTCCACAACTGAACAGCTAACACCCTATTAATATTTGAAAATGAAAAATTGTTTCGAAAAACAGAAATTTACAGTAAGTTTACGTTTTGATTATTTACATTATTGTGACTGCAATTATCAAAGCAGGTACGATTGTAAAATGAAGGAATTTATCAGCAAGTATGTGGCAACATCTTAAGGATTTTATGAAATAAATAAAGTACTAAAACATAATAAAACTCTGTAAAATTAAAGCTTTACTTACATTAACTTACGTAAATTAAAATTAGACAACAGCAAAAAAGCAGAAGCATTCAGTAGTAATTCTTTAGGTATAATTAGTGTCCAGTCTTTATCGATAGATACTTCAGAATATATTAGAAAGCATTTTTGTTAACTCATGTAATATGATTGGAAATTGACTGAGTGCCGTTTCAGTTATTGCATTAATTGTAATGTAGCCTTATGTGTAACGTGAAGTATTTTGTACCTGGCTACAAGTAAGTGTAACGCCTATTCAGGTGTTGATGGTGACCTAATAAAAGAAGTTCGTACTTTCTGATGACAGGACCGGACTCGGATTATCTCAGTAACATTTCGATGTTACCTCATAGACAGATAATTTGTACATAGTGATAGGGTGTATGAGCTGTTCTCGCAGCTATCATTAGTAATGAGAGTTCATGCTTTAGATAAAGACAGGGCGCTCAGTCATTGACACGTGAGCTGTGACGAAACAACTCATGTTGCCAAGAAGAAATGATGGCAGTAGAACCGAACCTATTAAAAACCACAAGTAACATTCATAATTAAATAAGTTTCTTGATAAATTCAAGCACAATTGCCATACTTATACCATTATGTTAAATCGGCTGCTTCTAGACAACGGTGTAATTAAAGAGGCGCGTAATTTCTGAGGAATTTTCTATCATTTTCACATCGCCGCGTTATCAGTTTAAATAGGAGGCAACAAAAAGGACCTGAGACAACACCCAGCTGCTGCTGATGAAAATTTGGTGATGAAAAACTCCAAGAATCTAACAAAGTTAGTATTAACTGGTAGTGACTCAATAGCAATATAGAACTAACGTCTCACGTGTTACGTGTTACGTGTAGTGCGTGATGTTTATCTGTCTGCGCAGTTTGCAGACTGAGGATATCATCTCAACGAGAGGAGCCTGCAGCACGTACCAAGTTAACTTGCCTTGGCTGGTTTGAAAATAGTTACATAATCTGCCCACTAAATATTCAATACTCCATTAAAAATTAATTCTAAGATATGGTGAACAGGCGCCGCTGTTCACGCGCTACTGTAGTTGATAAAATATTACAACAGAATAATACACAGTAAAAGTACTTTCTACTTGCACCTTAATTTCTGGTACCGTTGTGTTTTGTGGAGGAATTTCTTCCGAATAGCTTTGTTTCGCGTCCGTTGTCGATGACTTAAAAATTCTTGGTTATCTTCACTGGATTTGTCCAAATTTATTTGCTTGTACAGACGTTACTAATATAGATTACACAAATTATATTCTGTACAATCAAACACCGTAGAACATTTCAGCGTAACCACCGTGGAAACCAAAATAGCTGCTTCGCTGCAGCACCCAAAGGCGATAAAATAATATATATGAGCTCTTTTTATTGCAATTGCTATCAAATTTTTAAGTAAAGAATTTACACCTGTCTCAAAGCAAATCATTACCCTCAAAGAATTATGGAGCACCTCGAAACGCTCTAACGAATAAGGCCACACGGTTTTCAAGTGTTTGTCATTGACGCTCTTGGCTGACATTCGGGAGGAGAGAAGTCAAAATACCATATAACGATTAACATTTAGGATTTCCGTGACTAATTTTAAACGATTCAAGCGAACAGCCAGATTCTTTGGAGAAATCACAGCCAACTTTGTGCCCCTGTTCGGGCTTGTATTCGTCGAACCCTTTCCCGCTTTTCAAGTAGTGGCCTTTCATCAACGTGTAGCCATAAATCAAAGTAATTGTTAACCACTTTTGTGGTTCGTATAAAAATATCAGTAATGAAACCACGAACTAAAATGGTTCGATGAAGAGAGCATGGCAAGCAACAACAACACATTGGGCAGAATCAAGAAGTAGGCGTGAAAGATGAAGTTTTCCAGCATCAGCTTGGTTTCCTATGCCGATAATTTTACCAATATTTATGAAAATTCAGCTTTTCTGTGTCCGCAAAACAACAAACACTTTTTCTAGTTGTAGCAGCTATAAGATACGACCACAGATCTGAAACGTGCCCTAGCATGTTTACAGTATCAGCGTACTGGGCGAATGAACAATGTATCACTAATATTTTACACTATGAAATAACTTCTTTGTAAGAACGTGTAAACAAAACAGTATTGTACATCAGGGATAAACCAAACGCGGCTGTGCTATTGTTAACAGAGCTACACTGTATTTGTAAGAATGGACGCTCTAATTCAAATCCACCCACCGTGGTTTTGGTTTTCTGCGGTTTCCCTACATTATTTTAGGAAAATTCATTGGTGGTTCTGCTGTTAAGTTCATGGCCGACTACCAGCTCTTTTCTTGTCAAACTGGACTTGTAAATATGTAAGTGCCTTATATATTAGTTATGTTTTTTTGTTCTTTACTGTAATATTGTGACATGTACTGTCGCTTGGCAAAAGCGGTCCCCCGATGCATAAGAATGCTGTTACTACTACTACGATCTACATTTGTGACTCGGTATACAATTTTAGTTGTGTATTTCTATGTGGCTTCCTCGGCAGTTTTGCATAACTGTTTATTTCGTTTAATAATTTTATGCCTTCTTGAGTTGAAATATATTATTTTTCTATTTGCGTCTATCGCTTCGGAGTTAGAATTCCACTTTTTAGGGCGACACTCATTTTCGAGCGGTTCACAAGCTTTAGTTTTACCGTCGCTTACATACAAAAGATTTCCGGTCTATATCAATGATAAGCACCCACATGTTTGAGAATCTGTCATATTCTTCGCATATACTGAGACTGAGTGTAAAGTGTTAACTTTGTGCAGCGTAGATGCAAATGTGGAGCTTGTCACTGGTGCAGAATGTGGAAAACTAAAGCAATTGTAAAGCTCTAAGGCATGAATGTAGTCCTTGAAAATGGAAATGTGTCAGACCCTTATAGAAAAATTAAACATTCTAACTGAAGACGTGATGGCATTAGTAGGTCAGTTGAAGCTTAAAACGTCGCAAATTGGCCTTGTCTGTCAATAATTTTATTTTTCAGTAGAGGATCGGAAACGGTTTCCATAGCTGAAAGAGCAGAGTGAACTTCGAACACTTAATGCGTAGTTTTTCTACGGAAAAGGTCACATAGAGATAGTGAACGACGCAGAAAGAGCTGGCGAACCACTTTACACAGACTGCTGCTAAACTGAAGGAATCCAAGTGCCATGATTCAGAATCCGTAAGTATGAGCTATGGACAAATACAGAGCTATCATCGATGGAACAGATGAGGAAATTACCGGTGTATGCATAAACAAGGTGCACCAGAAATCTAAGTAAAGACCGCAGATGACCAGAAAATCACAGATTTACATCCATTGTAACAAGTACAACGATACAACAAAAATATGTGCTTTTATTCGTTAATCCAAACACCATCACCAATAAAAACAGTTAAAATAGATGACTGTGCAATTGTTGATGGAATTTCGAGCTGGCATACTTGAAGCCTATGTATCTGGACTTAATGTAGAAAAACTAGAAAAACGATTCATAAAATGTGTGGCTTTGCTCCGAAAATCTTAGAAAATATTTTAAGTGATGTTAATGGGAAAATGACAGCGTTGACTGGTGTATCAGTCTCAACATTCCATCATACTCAAGGAATAGGTCCGGACAGTAACGTGAAGGTGAGCCACATTTGGAAGACGTGTCCTTATTTTCAAGGATACAAACGCAACATTACGTATGTAGCACAAAAAATCGACGACAGTGGAATAGGACAGAAATGGTGTGTGTGCTAAATAAGCCTTAAATTGTAAACGAAAGACAAGAAATAAATACGAGTGATTTGAAGCAGTTCCAACACTCTATACGATGTGTTTCAATACACACCGTGTCGGTAGTTGTCGTGGCATTATGTCTACTTTGAATTTCCGTCTTACAAGAAAGAAATCGTTAATCAGAATAGGAAACAGGGAAGAGTACCAGACACTTCAGCAAATCATAACGGCTTTGCCAATGAACATTTTCAAACTATTAGAGGAAAGGAGTAATAAAACTTATGCTAGATTTGACACATCAGAAATGCATTGTATTACGGCGGATAAAAAACCAATTCACTGTCGAACAGACTCGAACTCAAATGCAGTTGGTGTTTTTGGAGGGTCGGCTGTGCGACGTACGAAATCGCGGAGATCATAGTTCCAAACGATTATTCGACAGCTGGAATGTGAGAGGAGCATTACGACGATATCCACCGTAGGTCTTGAATTACTGTAACGAGGATCAGCAGCAGAGGCGAACCAGTCATTAACGCGTTTCGGCTCAGGACTGGTTTCTTCGGCCTCTTGAGGATCAAAGGCGATGCTAACAGTTAGAAATCTACCACAGTACGGCAATGCCGTTTAATAGCTTCGATCGCTGCACTGGAAGACGCAGTCGATTAGACATGTAATGGTCAGTTCATACTCTCTGCTGAGTAGCCAGCAATACTATGATACAGGAAAGAACCTGCAGAGATGCCCAACCATCTTATGCTGCGTGAGAATGAAGAGGGTATTTAAAATATGACACTATTAATTATTGCTGGTATTTGAAAGTTATGAACTATAGTACACCTGTAAGGTAGCGACCAAATAAGTCCCCACAGTCAAACTGTGTCTTAAATTATATTGAATGTAGCATATTATGACACACAGCTAGTTAGTCATCTGACTTTTGGAGAACATAGAAAATTAAGCTCAGAATGCTGTAATTGCACCAAAACTGGCGTTCGACAGCCAGATTTACTGTTTCAATAACTGGTTGTTCAACTGGAAAAATATTTTCTTCCTCAGAATTTTATTCGACAGACGTCGAACAAAGAGGCTGAACCAAAAAACTAAATCTCATCTCGTGACACAATAGCACGAATACTATGACGGATCAGAATGTGTCATACAAGGTTGACGAAAGTTCTGCCACGGATTTTCTACGAGCTACCCGTGAAACAAAGAGCGCAAGAGTGAGAATTCGAAAGGGACACTCCGTCACCACCGAGGTTATTGGTCCCAGCGGATTTGTTACATGTAAAATTAAATTTCAGTAGGACAACAAATGAACTGTTTCAGTTGTTTCGAATAATTAAAAAAACCTGCGTACAAATTTGAGTGTGAAAATATTTGAAGCGTATCTACGAGATAAGTGTATTAAGAAAGGAACCACAATATGGAACAAACCATATATCATCATAAAAATAAAATTTGAATACAGGTCGACGCCTCAGTTTGTTGTTCTATAGGGAAAGCAAAGTACACAATATGATATACACGGCATCCCTTGTAAGGGTCATCAGGCGCATTTTCTCTAGTGGTTCGGCAGATATTTGCAATTACGTTTTTGCAATGTGTAGCTGAAGTCAGCCCAAGTAAATACTGTCTCATCATGTCTTTCATACAACGCCCACTTTCGACAGAAGGTGTCGGTTTGTTGCCAGAAACAAACAAAATGATCTGAAACCGAAATTTTACGTGCCCATTCGATATTACGGTCTCAGGTCAGTCTAGTATGATATTCGTTTCATCGATGTGTATTAACAGCGACAATAAAACACTAAGAATAGCGAGCATTTCAGCAGTGACAGCACAAAGCCATTCCTGGAGTATCAGTTATTCTAAAATACGTATTGGTAAAACGAATATCGCACCAGACTAATTAGGATCTGTCTGTCGAATGGGCATGTGAAATTCCACTTTAAATATAATTTCGTTTGAAACGGTGAACAAACCGGCGCTTTCCGTCGGCACAGGTCGTCGTATGAAAAATGCGATGAGCGTCGTCGTATGAAAAATGTGATGAGCCGTACTTATCTGGGCTGATTCCAGCTACACATTGCAAAAACAAAATTGCAAATATCTGCCGAAACAGCAGAGAGAATGCGTCTGACGAATCTTACGAGGGACACCCGGGTTAGTTCATGACTACCAATGGATGATAAGCGATTGTGTCATAGAATGCAACTAACGGAATGAAGAGGTTTAGAAGCAAATCTCAGGAAAAGAACTGTTCATAGAAATTTATTTTCTACGTAAGAACAGTTGCAGATTGAAATTATTTAAATGATCTTGTAGTGTAGGTCTGTAGTCCTACAAATAAGAGAAAAGACGAGAAGAACAGTTCCTCGGAGGACTTTCGGGTTGAAGAAATTTTGGTTTGTGGCCATTAAAAATATTTCTACTCAAACGTGTGAGCAGGAATGCAACAGAGCACCGTGATACCGTATAAAATGCAAGTCGCTTGCAGTTTGCAACTTGTGAATTCAGAGAAAACCAATAGAAACGTACATCAAGTTACATGAATAACGATAATAAACAACGGGACGAAATCAGGCCTTTACATGTGAATAACAACAACAATTTCTCTACTTGCGTGTCGGCAGGTACTCTCCAAAATAGACGCGTTGCTGCCAAAGACGCCTAGAAGTAGGATTAACGTCAACGCTTCGAACGCCGTACTGCTCATAGGCTCACACTAGCCTATCACTAATCTGTCAGCGTTGAAACATGTTTCCGAATATTCCTCAGTTCAGCACGGGTAGATACGACGACTGACGTGTTTAATTATTAAATAACGAGTGGAACAGCACTGCAATAAATTGCAACTGGGCATACTACGAAAAAACAGACGAAAGTATACAACGTATAGTTACAGATTTAGAAAGACATCCAAAAAATAGGAGTGTTTGGAAAATAAGAAAAAATGCAGTAACGATATTAGTAATCTTCCAAGGCTTTTGATCAAGACTCCGAAGATAAAAAGAAAGTTTACGTGAGATTGTAAAATGTAAACGTGAGATGGTCGAAAAAAATATCTGTTTATTTCAACGGATAGACGTTTATCATCTAATGAAATCCCTCTTATCTCTTTGCAAAACTACTCTAAAACAACATTGCGCCTATTTTTACAAAGTGATAAAGTGCACGATTTTGCACATCAGAATGTAGCATATATCTTGTATTTATTCCACGCGCAACACGCTGTATCATCTTATGTCGCCCTCGAATGCTGATGCGCAAAATAATTAATGTTTATACCAAAACCAGTAATTTAAAAGGAGGTCTTTTGTCTGATGACGATGGAAAAACCATTGAAATATGAGTAATATATTGTGGATAACATAAAATACTCGCGATTGGCGCAGATTGTCATTCAGATCAGCAGTTACAGTCCTCAAGATCCAGCAAATAATGGATTAAATAAGTTATTCATCTGTTTGTAAAATAATTGATCACATTCGCAGTTCGATAATGGAGACACGGTGAACTGACCTGTCGATGGATCCAAACCCACTTGTATACTCCGAAAGTCTTTCTTAAGTGCGTGGCAAGCAGTACATTTCATTGTACTGAGAGTTTGAGCTCTTGGTGTTCAGTTCTAGTCTCTGACGACCTCGCTATGGACGGTACGCCTTCCTTTCTGTTCAATTCGCTGCTATTATGCTCGTGATATCTGTACAACATTCCTAGATTCCTGATCACAATTCCATTCCCGAAATATTAAATACAAGATAAACTGCACATTCATGGTATCCGAACAACGAAACTATCTTGACAGTTCCTTTACTGGTGAAAAAATGTAAACGATACTTCAATTTCGTATAACCACGCTCCGTTACTCCAAGAGATCTGTGTGATTGTACGAAAAAATCACAGTTTAGAGAATCTGACACCATTTTTCGATTAAGTTGCAGGCTTGAAACAAGTTGCGAGTTGGGACTAAGTATTGTTGTACTTTCCAATGAAAAATAGCACCAGCTTGCTGACAACCGTCATCGAGATTTTTGTAGAGCTATTTTATCTCTGGCACATAATCTTACTTTCTAATCCGTAAAAGACGCGTAAACAAACGTCCGAGATTTCACCATATTTTCATACATGATATGTATTCATGTAAAAATCGGAACACTTCCTACACTGAAATTTCATTTCAGGCTCAACTGTAAAACATTACGTTCAGCTCAATGCCGTTGTTATGTCGCCCATTGTAGTATTCGTATGTAGCGATGGGCAGAAACCGTCGACATCATTAAAGGGTGACGCAAAACTCTTGCTCGTTACTAAGATGCCGTTTTTACTTACGAGACAATCGATCGTTTTTAATTGCGTCCGAGAAAGAGGATGATCGCAGGCTAGAGAAGCAGTCGTCGATATCTTGCCTTACGGTTTTCGATAACAGCTGCGTGAGGATGAGAAGGTCGGACGTATCTCTGCGAAAATACCTGAATTTCACGTTATCGGTCAATTTATTTGCCAGGTAGTCAATACAATCGGTTTACGTAGCTACTCACCTACCGCAAATTTCTTTATGTACCTGAAGACTTTTGTGAAAACTATTCTGTATTCTCACCTAAATGCTTTCATATTATTTGGGTGCATTTCTAGGCTTGAAAATCTCTCTCCAGAGTGGATGGATCTAGTAGCGTGTATTTCATAACTTTGGTAATATGCCTCATGAATTTTTTAAATGTGTCCTATTTTTAGTGTGTTCTTAGGAAGCTTCGAAGACCGAGGGTATTTCTGAGGTTCCTGCTTATTATAGCGCAGTCTCAGAACAGTGAATTCCCTTTGGATACAGGAACAACGCTACCTAGCCCATACTTCCACAGATCTATAGCTTCCATTGAATAATAATGCGTGTATTGTTAACTGTAATAGATAGTGTTAGAGAACTTCTGTTATTCGCTGAAAAAAATGCTTTCTACGTGTCGCCTTTTATTATTCACTCCCTACACATATGATTAACAAATCTCGAAATACTAAATGTTCTTACACTACATGTTCTTACACTTGACAAATTATAAGAAAAGAGTCATGAGATGTAGGCATTTCACTAAAAATAATCGAAACACACAGCGAATGTAATAAAAATTTTGTAAACTTCAAACATATTTTCAGAATGTCTGCAAAAATAAAACAATCCCTCAAAGTTGGAACAGTGCTGGTATAATCGTTTCGCACAAGAAAAGTGACAGACAAGATATAAAAATGGTGGATACATCAGCCTCCTATCCGTAATCTAAATGGTATTAACAAAAATAATTACTAACTGCATAAAAACATTAGAACAGAGGATACAGTACAATAAACCGTTTGCAAGTCAAGTATGAAGTTGCAGAACGGGACCACTAGGGTGAATCTCCACTTTGCCCAGTATTCAAAGACTTTGATTCAATGTTCACAAAATCTGTACTATCAGTGTAGGAGACACTGAGCTGAGTATATATGTTGCTTTGACACAGCTTCATTAAGACAGTGGGATATTCATATTTGGGGTTTGCCTAAGAGGGTATATACCTTCGAAACTATTCCCAGAAGCCCAGCAGGATGTTTCCAGATTCCTAAACTGGAAAAATGAAGTATAAATGCAGGTTACTGGAGAGTAACTGAAGCACCTCTTTACATCTAATGCAGATAACCTTCAACGTCTCATACAAGAACTTGATAATGAAAATGAAGTGGATGTGGACGGGACATATAGATGGTGGATCCACCAAAGAAATTATGTGCTGGATTCCAAGAGATAAGAGAAGTCTGGGGGAAAATTACATTGATGACGTTAAAAAACACGCATGTGTATAACTGCAGACTGTAAAGCGTGAGGCAGTCAGGGATAGATGTCAAATGGCTGATGGTGACCACGTATTTCGCTTCTCGCTCATTTCTAGTAGCAGCTTATCAAGGAAAATTTGGGAATCTTAAGAAAGCACAGAATTTGAAATTTACAAATATTTTGCAAGCTGTGGGCCAGAAATGCGGGTGTAACGATGGAACACGAAGAGCCACAAACTAGCGTCCGGAGCGTGTTTCGCTTTCCTAGAACTTATTAGCGACAATTTTGAATAGTGGACGCAAAGTTAATTAATATAAGGAAGTAAAAGATTACATCAGGCCGATAAGATGGCATTTCAAGTAAAACATCACCGTGCTTTTCGGTCTGGAAGTCTACGAATGAATTCCGCTTCTGAATTACTCTATTTCTAGTTACATACTGCAGAAAGAACTCTTCAAGGCTCACGCGCCTAACTGCGACTTAGCGCGCTTTTAAAGGCAGCAGCGACTGTTCGATCAATCTCTTTAGTACCAACAGACGGGCCCACCCAAATTCGAGTGTATGAAGATTCAAATAAACGGCTCTGAGTAGGAAGTCATCATTCATGAAACCACAGTAACAAGAGTTTACGTAATCTAGAACAATTGCACAGCCCTTGGATGTATCGTTTTCCAGAGAGAGGACAGCAATATAAACGATCGCTTTTCGGAGATAGTTCGGTGACTTTTGACCGTATGGCAAAAAAGTAGATCGCCATGCTCATGCAAAAGGTACAAGTAAAATTTTTATGAAGTCGACTGTATACTGCTGCAGCACAAACTAACGGAGTTCACCTTGAGGAAATGTTAGCATTTTCATCTAACGCAATACGACAAAAACTACTTTCTACGGCACTACACATCCCTAATATCTAATCAATAAGACAGAAATTCAGTTATCAGTTTTACGTCAAATAACGCTGAACGTAGACTCAAATAAAATAAGTTCAGACACAGACCTGTGAGCCGCAAGCAGACAGTCACGGAGAGTAGACTGAATCACACCGCAATTTATTAGCAATCAACAAAATAACATTCTTAACAGGTACTCCGTCGAAACTGTGCTAATAATAATGAAGAGAAAATTAGTGTATCTGTAGTAGAAAAGGCATTAATAAAGACATCTAAGTTTAACATGAGAATAAACAGTTATGACTTCAATGGGAGAAGACCGAATATTTGTGTAAACAATAAGGGAAATTACCGTTGGGCTGAGACAGCAGTCTGTCAATATGAAAATAGAAGCATGTACATTAATTAAAACGAGAAATCATTAGTGCCCTAACTGTGCCGTGAGTATAAATAAATGAGCAATAAAAACGTCTAATCAAAGACCATATGTGATTAGTGGAAGAAAGTAGCCAACGCAAGTATGTTGCATAAATTAAAACTGGAGAATTTTTACGACGTCCAGAAAACATATTAAATCACAAAAGTAGACTGACTACTAAAAAAACTTCAGTGAATAAATCATAAAAGACCTTATAACAAGAATAGTATCCTTAAATGATAGCTAACAGTTATTTGGATTGAAGTCTGGCAAAATCGACGCCATTCAAGGAAACAACTGTTTTACATACACATAGGAAGGGAATGAAAGCATTGGTGAAAGAGTGAAAATTGGCGTGATACATGGGAGACATATATTACAACAGAAGGAAGGAAGAGATGTGGTCTACAAACTAAATAAACTGCAGAGAGGAACGTAAACAGCTACTAAAACCATGGGAAATATTTCAGCATTTTCAGATTTGAACATAAAATGCGAAAAAAGTGGAAACTGTCTTTTAGATTTCGAAAGAATAGCATTTCATGCTAAATACACAGAAGGGACCAAAAGATTTAAAATTACAGTCAATAGCTGCCTTACAATAACGGTGAATTCTTATTTGCATACGGTGTAGAAAAGATTGCAAGTATCGCCAACAAAGAGATGACTGTAAAACCGTTAGCCTTATCAGTGAAGGGAATATTTATTTAAAAACGTGTTTTCCATTTCATCAGTATCAACTCATATACATTCGAAGATTTCTGGAAAGCATGGGCACATGTGTTCGGACTTTACAATGTTGTGGGATTATTGTATCGAGAAGAACGAATGGTTGCGTTATGTAAAAGTCGAATTTGTGTGATACATGGCTAAGGAAAATAATGATAACTGCTGCAAGAAAAGTATGAACGTAAAACGAAGAAAAGGAGAGACATACTAGAGGACAAAAGTTAAAATGTGGTAGGAAATGGGCACATTACCCATTTGAAGAGTATTAACCCTTACTCACGAAAATCGAGCCTATGTGAGGACGGAAAATATTCTGCCGGTTCCTGAGAGATATATTCTGGCAATATCAGAAATTATATTTAATTTGTGGAATGAGGTGTCACAGAGAAGAGAAACAGCGCAAACTTGTTGGAAAATCGTGCCAAGATATCGCGCTTTGTTTTCGCAAAACTGCACTGTTCAAACGGCTCCAGCCTGTTGTAGTTCAAAACCAAGACAGGGAAAAGTGATGAAACTTTAGATTTTATTGAGAGAGTAAATTTCGGTGTCATCTGACGTATTATGGTTTCGTTGTTTCCATGTGTTTGTACACATACATCTGCAACAGGCTACAACAGCTGCAAATCTGCCAGTGAAGCTCTCGCTTAATACGTTTATCCTCAGGTGGAGGAGTTCTATGGTTCATTTAATACCAAAAACTTGTTCATCGTCAGTTTGGTGAGTGACTTTCATAGAAATGAAAACGCCCATTACCATGTAGATAGCACGTACTTAAGACGGCAGCTTGGCAATTACTTTGGTTGGCACTCTCGTTAGCATCAATGTACACTTTTTCCGACACCGTGTGGGAAAGGTAAAGGTAAAATAGCTACGAATACTGACCAACTTGCGATGAAATAGTGTCACAGCTTCCTGAACGTGAACTACTAATCAGACTGTGTTTTCGAGAAGATATCTCCAGAAGAGAGTATCTCCGCCGTCGCAATAACGTCAATAAACTGACCGACCAAGTACAGTTTTATTTCTCCTCGAATGCACAAATTTTTGGCGACAGCTATCCAAAGATAACGTCAGGCAGTTTAGATATCACGAGAGGTTGAAAATGTTTTCGAATTTTCAGTGCTGTGAAACTCCTCTACTGAAAATTCTCTTTGAGGATATCGTCGTTTCTACGCCAAGGACAAAAAGACTGAATGTTTCCAAAGCGTATCGTCAGTGTGCACCTGAAAATGTGTGTATGGAAGCAGATTTTCAGTACTTTCTAGAAATCTTTTTGTGGTATAATGTTAAGACATAAACCTAGGAAAGTCTATCTCGTAAGAGTTTTTCTTCTCCAGGCCTTGAGATGCAACCGACTGCGCAACTGTCAACAATATAGCTGTACCTTTATTTAAAATCCTAGAAGAATTTAGAGTTGCTTGAAACATAATTAATACAATTGTGTGAGACTGAACTTGGCCTCCGTGAATCGGTTGACAACATAAATACAGCAACATGTCCAAAGCGATAAATATGAAATCGTCGTTCAGTTGGCGAGGGAAGAATCCGTTGACATAATTAATACACTTGGACAAACTCTCGAAAACCACGTTACAAATTGCATGATAGGTGTTAGACAAGCAGATGGGCTGCTCCAGATTCTCTCGGTGTGTGTTCTAAAGAAAGAAATATCTGTGTGGAGCGAGAAAGCTACTGTTAGGGCCAAAAATGTTGGGGACAGACATAATTTGCTTATCCTTTGATATATTTTTTGAAAAATGTCCGACGGAATTTGTCCAAGCACACCTCCTGAAAACAATCTGCGAAATTCGTAAATCTGAGAAAGCTGAATTTCAAATATCTTTCGAGAAAACAGAATTCGCAACCAATACAGTAACTTTGCTTAATTTGTTAGTAATAGAATAAGGGAGAAAATGATACGATTGCTAACTGTAAATACTTTTGTGAAATAACAAATATCACTCAGTTAGACGAAGAAGTTAAAAACCAAGAGCAGTCAAACTCTAAGTGAAATACGAACTGTCTAAAGAAAGCTAGAATAAAAGAGTCTCATCGTCGACGTCAGTGATCAAAGCAGTGGGCCTCCTTGCTACAGATATATACTGTCTAGACGAGTGCAAGGCAGAAGAAAAGAAACAAAAATTGAAACAAAGAAACGGAGAATGACGAGTTTGGATACACAAAAAGTGAAGATCCACACCAAAATTGAAAATGTTTTACATTACCGGCAAAAAGCGGAGAAGATGGACAACAGAACCCACCAAACTGAATTTCCAGTCATAGTTACAAGAGTAAAAAAGGCAACCAATGGATCCAAAGAATACAGAAAGACATGGCATACATGAGCCTAAAAGGGACGCGACAGAGAGCAAAATTAAATTTACAAATTAGGTAAAAAATTTCGATAATTTCCTACAAAATAAAGAAATGGAAACGACGGGTAGACGTAGGAAAACATGAGAAATCAACGTAAAAAGATATAGAGCTTTGTGAATAGCAATGCGGAAAAGTAGAGCAAACGAGAATGAATGCTGTGGGCTGTTTTATGTGGTCTCTGAACGTCTGAATCTCATATAATCAGAAGCGGAGCGAAAATGTTATGGAGACACTAACATTGGGCAAGACACACATACTACTGACGAATTCCCTTGCGGATTCGAGCGCATTCTTTGAGAAGTTACAGTAAATTTCTCGTCTTTTGTTATATGCCGTGAATCATGGGTTCACGTCTATATGCATCGTTATTGGGTATACAGAAGGTAGCTCTCCAAGCAAACAGTGCTGCAACAAAAATGCGAATGAAGGTGGTCAGTACATTACAACTTATGAACAGGAGCGTTAGCAAGTCCATCGTCTGTCTTTACATACTACACGCACAGTTCGTAGGGGACAGGAGCACGTAATCGGTTTTCCTACGTGAATGAAGCTATTTCCCAATAACGAAATGTTTCACATCTTATATATAGTACCCGAAAAAGCATACTTTTTTTCAATAACAGACTTATTTCCATCGCGTGTCGCCTAATAAATATTGTACAGAGTCTGGGAAATACACGCATATGTGTTGATTGCACTAAGAGACACGAAAAGTACACTTTCTTTTATCAATTAAAAAAGTAATCGTCATGAAAGGCTGCACCGTTCTACTGTAGTACTCTATAGTTTTCGTCGGCTGATAAATGAAGAGTGTACGGTTCACGTTCATCTGTTTCATTCTGTCTTTGCAAATAATCGTGAATCCGTTGATTTGCGCTGAAATTTTTATTCGAACTCCAGTGAGAGCTGTCACAGGTTGTAAACAGTTTTCCGCTACAGGTAAGTCACGTGTTCGTAAAACACGACACAATTCTCACGCTTGTGTTTGCCCGGCGCGAAAAGTAAACGAAAGAACGGCAGCAGAGGTAGAGTGCTTTTGATATTGGCAGCGAAGGGTTCGACGTCGCCGCAGACACGCTTCTTTTTCGGCTCAGAAATTATTGACCACTGCTGTCAAAGAGGTTCGCGTCGCTACGGGGCAAGGTATAAACGTGGGAACATGATAAATTACAAAAATGTTTGACCGATAATCAAAGAGAAATTATCGCCAAATAACTGCCATTAACGGTGACCGTGGATTCGAATATATTTGTCATGTTTTACTTCTGCGACTCCAAAGGGAATGAATTAATTTTCTATCACCGTGTCAAGTTCTTTCTGCTGGAGGTCTTCCAGTCGAGCAGAGAATACCGAGAAAACAAAGGCGTGGGCAATTTCTGCAAATTGTAGACAGGCAGTCTGTCCTGGAGGGCTACCTTCGGAAACAAACGCGCCAATATGTCAACCGAAATATTTTTAATAATCAGACAACGCAATTTTGCCCGTTCGGCGATTATTCTACGCAATAAATATGTAGCCGAAATAAAAGGAACCTCGCCAGTGGGGGGAGGGGGCAGGGGTGGCGTAATTTATGTGTGCGAGAGAGAGGGAGCGAGGCAACATGGCGGCGGTCCTGGGTTCGACCCCAGAGGCCGGTGGCGGGGGCCGGCGCCATCATGGCCGGCAGTCATCGAGGCAGCCAATGACGATGATGATGACGATCGGACCAATACGGATGATTCCGCCCCCACCATCTACCCCGCACCCCTCCGCCCCGTCCCTAATACAATGTAGCATACATAAACAAATGATGGATGAGACACTCGGCAAACCCGTTAAATGATTTTTGTATTAGCTACGGTATTATTTTTGCAATGAGTATTATATGTAATGTAAACTGCATAGTGATGTATTTTGCTGTAAATTATTTATAAAAGCGTCATTCCTCTGACTGGCGCATTATCTGCGAGAAGAGCCTTTCTGAAGTTTATTTTGCAATTATTGGCAGGTTGCGTGCGAACTACTTGACATTATAAAACAATTCTTCTGGACGAAAGAGCACGCAAACAAATTACAAATGTGCGCTGCGGTTCAAAGCCTTACACACATGCAAAGAAGCAGAAAAAGAAGGCAAATATGGTATGCGAGAACTACACAGCTATGTAGGGAAAGACTAATTACCGTTGTAAAACAGCTTCGATTAGGAAAGAATTTTACCATTCGCCATGGAATTTTGAACCAGAATAAACAAGCATGGCTGTTATGCAGTCACCTATTTGAATCATCCATATTGTACATGCTAAAATTATTTGTGGTGCTGCCACTGTAAGTATGCTGAAGGAGGATGGACTTTCGGAAAAGACTAAAGATAGCTTAATGGAAAAGATCCAGCCTACTCGTACGAAAAACTAGACTGAGCCACAGTATTATGCACGAGGGCAGAATAAAAGTTTACAGACGTACGAACACACTGTATGAAATCGAACTCTACTGCTACAAAGAGACATAGCTGGAAGACATCTGAGTTTGATGCGTGACTCCCATGCTGACCAACGAAGAGATGAGCATCTAACATGTGAAGAAAAATTTTCAGCGAAAATTTACCGAACTATTCATTTAATGTTTTGAAATGTTTCTCGTGGGAATGAAAGTAGAACAAATTTTCTCTAATGTGTTGGATCAGAGTTGGACACGAAATATGTAGACGATTGTTATCTGGTGGTTTAAAACGAATCGATATGAGCGACGCTAAGTGTGTCCACGCTCGTAAGTTGAGGAAGTATTTACCGATGATCACTTCTTGATTACAAATTTGCAACTACAGTAACCTCTAATACGACACAAACGAAAACTGTGTGTTTTATAACAGTTGCGAACATAGCAAAACAGAATTAATTTGGAACGCATGTGACCTGTCTACAGACTTACAAGCAACTGTAACCATTACAAAGAAAAATTCTGTGCACTGGGGATCACAGACAGAAATATCGTTGCAAGTGTATAACAATAGTCGTATACCTAAAAACGTTTGTCGGGAAATGAACAATGCTGCTACGTAAAACGAAAAGTAGAAGAACGGAGCCTTGCACGTAGTAACGTTTCTCAATATCTGACAGCAGTACTGGGGCCGGAGTGCTTTTGCTTTCGTGATATGAGCTGTTCTACAGAAGACAAACAGGCTGAACGAGATACTTTTACGATACTGAAAGGAAAAACGGTAACATGAAGTCACCTTAGAACTGAGAAAAAGAACGGGTGTCTTTTATAGCTGTTATCGGAGTCCTATTAAGATCAGTGCTCTACTTGAGACACATTTGTGATACTGTGTGAGAGTCTAGTACAGAATTTGGAATCATCTAGTCAAAAACTGAAATTCTGCAAAGCAAGATGAGCAACAATAACAGTTAACACGCATGTATCAATGAAGTAACAGCAGTTTACTCAGTTTTGTTCTCCTTGGTGAACCATTCAGCAGATTATAAATAGTCAAAATACTGTTCCATACTTTATCGAGGAGAAATAAACAGGAAGACAAGATGGTCTCTGGATGGAAGTCCATCTAAGATCTGAATAAGACTAAACCGGTGCAAGCGCATAGTTTTTCTTTTTTTCAATGCAACCGTTGTAATCTATGGATTCAGCTCCCTTTGATATTGAAAAGAGATCCATCCTACAGTAATTTACAACAAGACAGGCGTTCGGGTTTTATTCAAAATGTACTTCTGTACTTTTCTAACGGTATAGAATACTTTCCGCATTGCTGCTGCTTATGCTTAGTGGCAAAGTCGTACCTTCTTTCCACTTAATCCTATGCTAACAATCTTTGCCTCATCCATAGGCTCTTCGTGCTATATAGTTCTAGAAAATGCTTTTCTTACTATTTCTACTTCTGTGTGAGTATACTTGTTGAGAATTCTCAATAAGCGAGATTTAATAACACAGGAAACATGCTAACCTGAGTGGAGAGCGAGTAGCGAAATAAGGCATGGCACGTGAGGGTAGCCCCGTTTGGCTGTTTTCTTAGCCGTGCAAGTCGGTGCAAGGGTGCGCGCTCTATCCATCATTGCGGCCGCTTTCGCACGCTTACAGCACACGCCACTGAGTTTTTTCAACTTGTCTTCCTTGCCACGTACTTCGAAACGAGACGACTTATTTTTAATCGTACCAGCTTTGTATTCTGCCGCCTGAGTAGGAACTCAACTGGGTTATAAAGATAATACCGGGTGCCATACGGATGAGAGTACAATATATTGTAAATTTAAATCAGTACCGAGGAAAATTTTTAAGAAAAGTCCACGTAAGGTAATGGTAATTGGTGTGTGTCTAAACCTGATTAGAGAAAACACAAGTTTGTAAACTGGAACAAACTCTTGCCGTTCAGCAATAACAGGAAATGCATGTGGTCGACACCCCTGAACAAGCGAGCACTTGCAGTATAAAGAAGAACATTTCAAACGCTTGGAGCGTACATTTAATAGTAGTATTCTCTTGGTGGATTGGAACTGGAAGGTTGAAGACTGACAGAAGGCCAAGTCGCTGCCTATTGTAAGCCTCATGTCTGGGGTAACTGCAAACGTAGGACACTTTACCATTACTCGTGCACATTACGCAGCGACGATTACCAGTCGCAAAGGCAGTATCACGGTGTCGTTTAATGACATAATTCCCACACATTATTGCTTTACTGTAACACAGTTCACACGAAGTCAAGTGTATGACAGCATCAATTCAAAGGAGAGTGCTCACTGCGTTGAGGCGGCATTGCAGAAGGGACTGCGCGCAGCTGTGTTACAGAATACCACGTCTTCCTCGCAAGCTTACCGAGTGAGAGTCTTATGCCGTCATTAGTGTGTCCATAGTTGGGTAGATAACTTCTTCAGTCCGGGATTTACACTGAAATTAGAAAGAAACAAAAAGAATAGAATTAGGAGGTGACAGGTGATATTCCTTTTGTTATTGCGCATGCAGTTGTGCAAATGCATGGAGATGCTAAAAACCATGCTCTTAAAATGTTAGACAAAGGACCGATATATAATATATATACTTGAAGACAGCTAGAGCGAGTTAGACATTCCAAGAAAATCATCATATGTCAAATTTGCCGTCTTGGTACTTGATAAGTTGAGAATTTTCTTTATTTTTTTATTTGAATGTGGTTTTGCCATTAAAAAATTTCTTCGCGTACTATATTATTAGTAATTTTTCCCGAAATTTCTATGGAAGACTAAGGGGTAGCTTGACAGGTATGAAGCAATAGTAAACCAGTCCAAATGGTTGAAATGGCTCTGAGCACTGTGGAACTTAACATCTGAGGTTATCAGTCCTCTAGAACTTAGAACTACTTAATCCTAACTAACGTAAGGACATCACACACATCCATGCCTGAAGCAGGATTTGAACCTGCGACCGAAGCGGTCGCGCGGTTCCAGACTGAAGCGCCTAGAACCGCTCGGCCAAAAAGGCCGGCTAGTAAATCAGTCTACGGTTATACAGATCGAAGTACCTAAGTAAAGTTAGGAGAGATACACTTGAAGAAGTTCCATTAACGTGAGGGTTTTACAGACCAATGGCGAAACATGTTTAGTTTACGGCAGTACCGTAAGCTCAGACCGAGAGGTAAAAATTAGCACAATAATATAAATATTGTGGAGAGAGAATGCGTTGTGTGAATATTCAAATAAAAATGATGAGGGACATGCGGCTGTAAGAAAGCTACAGAAGTCACTAGATGATGTACCACACGGTAAGCGCATCATATGCGGATGTAACATATAGAAGGAGTTAGGGTTTTAAAAAGCTATACAGGAGTCAAGCCTCAAGACATGGTTGGAGATGGTTCTCACGCATTTGTTCTTATGTTACACAAAAGAGCGTGCTTCACTGCAGTTTACGACAATTTTTTACACACAAATAGTCGACTGCTCCGTTGAAGCAGTTCTGGGGTATTCTTGAATATATGGTACTGTTCTTCAGCTTAATGTATATTCTGCCAAGTTTGAGACACAGGGCGCTTTTTATTTTTGGACATATAAATATTCCTTCCTGTGGGTGCCACAGGTGGTGTGTAGGAAAACAACAACATATGTGACCTTATGCGGACTATAATTTGGCGTATTTCACTTTCACAGTCTCTGTGAGAGCGATAAGTAGAGAAATATTTGAAGGTTCCCCTCTGAAATACTGATTTTGGAACTTTATTGTAGTTTTAAGAGAGATGTTAGGAGTCTTTCTCGGAATATTTGACAATCCAGATTCCGCAGCATCAGCATTTTTCGGACGCTCTCTCGCTAGAGCATTCGCTGGAGCATTTGCCGGAGGCTTCACGCTACCTCTCTATGTATCATACTTGGACAATGACAATAGCAGCGTGGCGTTAGTACATAGATCTTGCCAGCTCGTAGGACTTTCAGTGGAGTCCACGAAAAAACAGAAAGTAGGAAGGCGAGCGGTAAGTCTGGGTGCCAAGGTCGACGGCTGAGCTGCACCGCATCTCACAACAAAGCCTGCCTCTGAGGCCGTTATCAGCCTAACTTTGGCTGTCTCACGTATGTTTACTCCACGGTGTAACGAAGAGGAAATGCGGCGCATTTCCGACGACGACCCTGTTCTCGATTTACGCGTATTTATGCTGTTCGATTGTCCAGCAATATCGGATATCGACTCCCATTTCTTGTTCACGACATTATATTTTTGCCTAAATCACAGTCGTCCTGCGATTCGCTACGCAGGTCCGCAGTCAGTTTTTCCCTGGAAGCTGGTCACATTTCAGCGCAGCACTCGTAATGGTGTTATTATAGACGAAGGCCGAAATACCGATGGACGAGAAGAAAGAACGATGTGGCGGTATACCGGAGCGCAGGCCTGCTCATCTTCTGTCAGCGCCAACATCCTGGCGCCTATTTTTGAGCCGAGGTATCGGCAGAAAGTGGCGAGCCGCCGTTATAACGAGAGGCGGCGTGGAGGTCTTCCCACAGGCCGTGCAACGAACCCTGTTTTAAAAGGCTCCTTCTTCGAGTGGGCAGTCGGTAGGCGAAGATGGGGGAAGCTAGCACTGAGAACTGGTTTCTTGTGGCGGCTGTATCAGTCGGCCGCTGTACGCTGCACGACTATTAGAAGCGAGCTCAGCACGCCACCGGACTCTCACTTGGCCGAGCGCAAAATTACTCTCATTGTCAAATGGAGTGAAACTGGCCGCGCTAAACATGGCCACCCGTACAAACTCGCATTTGCTGCGGCATTACGCGTGTCGTTTAACGGTTGCCTCTGTTAGCCAATAACGCTCGCCGGCGGGTTAGGGTAGCAGATTTTCTCAGTAAAGGAAACAAGAGTGCTGAGACTTGAACCGAGCTGTAGGGGATCTAGAGTGTTTTTTGGGAGGCCTAGACACGAAAGTCCTTAATTAGTGACCACTGTCGGTGATAAAGGGTCCACTACGTACCAACAACGCCGAGAGTAGTCAGATAAGGGTAAATGTCGAACCGTTCAAACGCTGAGAAACACTGCCGCTCAGGCTCGGGCTTATCTCAAACCCCAGGTAACCGGCTAAAGGAGGCCTTGCTATACATTTACAATTAATGAGCACAGAGTGACTAGGTCTCAGAGGTTTACTATGATACTTAACTTATATTTAGATTAGTTCAAAGCTAAATTACGAATGCTATATTTCTAATTATACGAAATCACAATTACAAAGCAATTTTCAGGTACCCTCTTCGTGAGGCGAGAGTGTCAAATTCAAGAAAGCTAATTTGATACGGAAACAATAAGGTGAATTGAATTTTTTTAAAAAAAAGCTACATTTTCAGCAAAACTTCGCAGTCTGCAGCAGAATATAAATTAACTACCAGAATGTATGTTATATGTTATCTAGAAACGTAACTACTGGATGAATAGAGAAAAATCTGATATCAGATGCACGAACAAACGTAAATAAATAACAATTTTAAAAACTTCTCCTCGGAGAAACGTATAAAGACTGGTTTTTCTTTTGCAGAGCCACTGTTGCGCGCTTCCCAGCAGGCATCGTCACAGACAAGTCTCTCGTGCCGCTGGGAAACCGAATGTTGCACATAATCCGTTCACAGAACAGGCACTGAGTGTGGGTGGAGCGCGCTGCGCGATGCATCTGCGTACCTTGCTCTCTTTCTTGCACGCACATCACCTCGACACTTGCACAGTCAGCCGAGCCTCTTCATGTTCCTTTTCGTCGCACTAAGAAATCAGTAGCGTACCGCTCACTTTCAACTTCACGTCAGAGTTCAGAGTGTGTCGCTGCATTCACTTCACGTCTTTTTCCACAAACAAGTCACTTCCATTTCGGTTTTCCAAACCGGCACTGCAACAGAAGAGATATATCAGCTGCAACGCGAATCGACACTACGCAACAGTCGGTGAGTTTTTTTCTTAAAAAAAAAAGAATATCGAAGAAGAGGGACGGTCAACTGCTGTCGGAGCGGGTAGGGAGCGGACCAGATATTAAATAAGTAAACGGCCGCGATCACGAGACGTCACAAGACCGGTGCCGCACGCAACTCGCAAAGTCGGAGCCGTCGGAAAACAACAATAAAAAACAAGTATTTAAACGGAAAAAATCTTAAATGCAGCGAACAGTATTTGTGAGAATGAGTCAGACGGGAGAAAACAAGTAACGTGCAGAGAAAACGTTGCAAATTACACAGGTCGTGTTATGCAGTTTGGAGCCGGTGTCGGTGGTGGCTGCGCTGGCGGCAAACTGCATAGCACTACTGCATCTATGCAACTCGTCCGCGCCGCCACCAGGCCTCTTTCAACTCTGCCCCCATGTGATCGGAATATGAGTGAGTGCATGCGCTCGCACACACGTACACATACACACACATACACACTCGCAGGCGGGCGCTCGCTCTCTCGCTCTCTCTCTCACTTGCATCCTGCACACACGCGGGCGACGGAGAGGGGGTAGTCGTGGGCACCGCGCGAGGGGGAGGGGGGTGCCTGACCAGCGCCGGCCGCGGGAGGGGGTGCCGGGAGGGGAGGGGCGCCGGCGCAAAGTGGGAAACAACGGCACGTGCACGCACACGACGCACGCAGCACGCACCACAGCTGCGTCCGCGCCAGCGCGCTGCATCTTGCACCGGGCCCGCCCGCCGCTCACCTCCTCACCTCCCAAACGGTGCTAAACGGCACCGACGGTCGCGATCGCGTCCGAAATTATGCGGCGAACCGCCTTCCGGCTGAAATTTGGCGCGTGGCGGAGTGGGGAGGGGGCGGAGGGGGAGAGGGGGCAGGGCGGAGCGCGGCACCCCCTGCCATTTTTCGCTCCTTTTTTTTATTTATCTGCTTCGCTTCCGTTTCGGACGGGCCGCGCGACAGACATGGCGAATGGGCGAACAATAGTGCACGGGACACTTTGCGATGGGACCGTCTACTCGTTTGCGATAGTTCTCTTTTTGCTCCAAAATTGTTGGTAAACAGTTACACTATGTACCTGATATTATAGTACTAAAAGAAGGTTGACTTCTCCTTTGCACACGAAATACATAAGAGAATATCAGGACACCTGCCCTGACACGGCTGTAGCTTCGATTTACGCTCATCATCAGGTCGTTATTTACGAAACGTACTACGCTCTGTAAGAAGAAAAATATGTTTTCCTTCATATAGAAGTCGTGTTCTTCATGGACAGCGGTGATTTACATAAATAACAGTCTAACAGGGTCACTAGGCAAACAGTGTCACTTGAGACATAAATCTGCTGCAGCTGTCTCGATCCTCCAGTCAGCCACAGGAAATGATATCAATGGAGTATGGCTGATCTGATTTGGAGCTACCTTCTGTCAAACCCTAAATCCATTTGATTGTCGAATTCATCCATATTTAAGATACGCAACCATTCAGACTTGGCACTTAATAAACTATTGAAGTCGCATTGGAGGGAGACAATTTTTGTTATTCTGGCACGTTTCGATACATCATCCACATTCGTGAGGAGTGTTATGATGCTTGTAAAAAAAAAAATAAAAAAATGGCGTAACATTGAAAAAAATTTTCCAAGGTTATGTTTCCCAAACTATAAACTTCTGTGTTATCGCTTACACGTAACGGTGTCTGTACGCCAAAACAAATTTTTATTCGTGACATACATTATGCTATTTGTAAAAATAGATATAACATTGGAAAACATTTTACCATTATATTTCACAAACTGTAAACTGCATCGTGTCGATATGTCATGTTTTCGGTCTTTGATATCATAGCCACCTGCGCCTCCATGAGTTTACTGCGTTCACGAGGTTGCTACCAACGACAGTTAGGACTCAAAGTCTCATGGTTAACAGCTTCTGAATCGCACTTAACGTGGACATCACACATGATAGCCTACATTTTACTTGTACTGTTTCTAGCACGAGCATTTTTGACCAGTTTGTAACTACTTACTTTTCGTTCTTGCTGCTACTTGGATTTTTCTTTATCATATGTCCTATCATGTATCTGTTGATAGCTTTTGTATTGTCTTTTATTGCCACGGTTTTCAGAAGACGATGCATCGAAACGCGCCACAATAAATAAATCTGTCTTCAACCATGACGTCTCCAAGGATTTATTACATGCCAAAACGTGAATACACAGGTTTACCTGCCTCATACGATCGCAGAAGATGGCGTAGATTTTGGAGACTCGTCAACCATACCATATCTCCTTTTAAACAACTAAACTGAACGCCCCGATACAAGACTATGAGCGAATCATTGTCCCATATTTTTCTATCTGTCAGTGCCTCGTCTGTAAAGATTGAGATTGTAAAGCCTAAACTTCCCCTTTTTTTCGCGCTCAAACTCCTTGACCCGAACACTTAGAACACTTCCCCCCCCCTCCCCCTCTGGGTAACAGCATCCGTTACACAGGCGGTGAACGAAGTTGCACTCATCCTCGTGAAAGAAACTAAATCGTCCAAATATCCCCACAATCCCCTCAAACACAAATCTTACATGTGGTGTTCGGAAACAAGGCTGCCTACAATTTGCATAATCCGGTATTATAAGTATGCATCTTCAAGATACAGCCGTAGTTTCTGAGACTTTTCAAAAATAATGAAAGTATGTGTAATTTTTTTCTGATTGTTCCGTTTGTTTTTTATGTTACATCTGCAGCGACGTTAATGTGTAACATACTGGTCGCAATCAACGGTTCAAGCGGCTTAATGGATATAGCAGGGCCTCCTTGGATATCTATGTCTGAAGTAGTCGACTGCCAATGTATGAAGTTTTAAATGATCGTTACTATAAGTTTTGAAAATGCTGTCATCGGAAACTGAGACGCATGATAAGCAGAGACAGTAAAGAGTGAAGTCTTGGCAGTGATTATATTGTTAGTATTATATTGTTCATAGGCAAAATTAACTACTGCGAAACACTTTATTTACACGAGAAAGTACGCATAATTATGGTAAACAACCAATTTCCTTATTTGATACCAACAGTCGTTCAGCCCGAAAGGCTTTTTAAAAAAGAATTATCATTCAGATTGAAATTAGACCGTCATTGCTCCATCCTAAATTGGCAAAAGGTGCGACTGTGCTCCTGGAGATTTGTGGACTACAAAACTGAACCCATTGGTTTGCCATTGAGTATCTTGCTACGTATATGTCGAGGGGACTATTAAAAAAAAAAAAAAAAAGAAAGAAAGAAACGGAATGTGCCCGGCCTATGTGATCTAATGGGCCAATTTTACTATAAATACTCGGTTTCTGTTGTACAGGCTGCTCATGATCTGCCACGAGCCACATGACCTTGAACTGAGTCTTCCAGCACAAAACGTATCAGGAACGATCCGGGTTAATGAGCTGTGCCTTTGAACCAGTGGCTTGTTTTCGCAATACTTGCCACTACGATCTTCAGCCGCATGAGGCTTAACATGGAAATGACATGTGGCATAAAAATAGTCTTCTACCTCAATGGGAATCGAAGAAGGACAGGTGTGGAGCCCAATATTGTCTTTACAAGTGATACAGAACAAAACGAGAAAAAGGTCCAGATGGTGAAGTCTGCAAAATGTTCAAATGTGTGTGAAATCTTATGGGACTTACTTGCTAAGGTCATCAGTCCCTAAGCTTACACACTACCTAACCCAAACTATCCTAAGCACAAACACATACACCCACGCCCGAGGGAAGACTCGAACCTCCACCGGTGAAGTCTGCAACAGGAGTTCATAACGATTCAAGAATGTTATCGTACAAGTTCCTCGTTCGATTACTTACAGTTCAGTTACAAAAATGTCAAGAGGGGAAGGCTTTTGAAAATGTCATGGGGACTATTTATATATACTAGTAATAAGAGAAGCATGTAATTATGTTTATTTATTGCAAAATTGCGAAGGAATTGCCTGTTGAGTTGCGATTGATGCGGCATCTGCTACTGCAGTGCATACAAAACTGACGGTGCGCTCTGTCGGACAGAGACCCTTAAATGCGTGTAAGTTGAAATAATCGGTTAAGAATTGAAATTTTGATTACTGTAATTCGAGATACATGGCGGAATGTGAGAAAAATGTGGCGGGGGCCAAAATATGGCTGATTCATTGTAGGTGGCGACACTACAAGTACACAGCTATTGCCTAACAACTAAAAAAGTTCTCTGCAAAATTCTGTTAGCCCCGCGTTCGACTTCTAGGAACCCATATTGTCTCGGATTGTTTTAAGTTTTTGCGGATTCTCGCCTGGTACGTGTTGTAATAGGACAGAAACTTTGTGATACCAGCACTCTCCTAGCTGCCTCGTGTGTGGCTGACGGCGGTGGGTCTCCCTAGGGCAGAAGCAGTAATAGAAGAGAAAAAGGGTGACTCATCAGCCGGGAGCTGCGCAAGGGGAGTGCCTGCACCGGGGGTCGAACGGGGACAGCTTTCCATTGGGGCGAGCAATTTTGCCGCCTTTTTCCAGTACACGCACGCTCGCGCAATATCTTCACGCAAAACTGCTCTCTGCAGCACCGGCGCATCGCCAGTCTTACTTCCTCCTGTCCGTCACCTCTAAAATTATTTCTTTTGCGCTGTTTTGAGAACTTCCTATCTACCGAAACAGTTACGAGACGAAAGAAAAATCAATGTAATATACAGACACAGCCTAAATATTTCTTCTTCCGATAATGAAAGCACGGCTTTTGGAAGCTATTTAACATAAAATGAGCAGAATATTTTTAGTTCTACACCGTGACATGCCTTGGTTTCGCCAGGGTCTCCTTAAATATCAGTTCCAAACATTGTCTTCTACGTGTCATGCTCTACAGCTTACAAATATTGAATATATTTAACGGCATTTTATCTAGATAGGAGTAAGATGCCCAACAGAGTGAACTTATTGTTTTTTATTTTATTACCGGATTGGTATCTGGCACGTGCCCTTCTTCAGCGCCACTTGCGTTACAGAAGACGAAATATCTTTTACAATATGTTTATCTCTAGCGTCTACACAGCGTATAAATTTTAGATATTCCCATAACACAGATAATAAAAATTGAAAATGAAATTTTATAATTTGCCGTGTCAACAACTCATTCGTAACCTATGGATGCAAAGCACATTTTCTCTGCCAACTGCACAAGATCGAAATTTCTTTGCCGAATATCACGGTCATCTGATTGGATATTTACATGAATTTTCTCAGTAAATGTCTCTTGCTAACAAAAATAGCGCATGTGAGGCATGTAAAAGTATGATATGTGGAAAAATAACAGTCACATTAGTTCGTACAAAACACTTGAAGCCTGAGATAAATATACTGTTAAAGCTGTTTTGTCTTCCGTAATAGCAGATGTCGCTAAACATGAGTGTGTGCCGTTAAGGTGAAAAAAATTAAAAGTACACTATATTGAGCAGCTTATGTCACCTAAATATATAACAGCAGGACCTGTTTTCATTTACAAGTTTGCTTTTCTGATTGAGATAATAATTCGAAGAACGTCACTGTCGCTTATATACCGAAACGATTAAGCAACTTGGATTTTTTTTTTAAATATACTTTTTAACGCATTGCTAGAACAATTGGAAATAGAACTACAATAATCTAAAAGGCGATCGTACTTGCAATGAAACTTTCCAGAGAAAGAGGGGAATAATTATGTTTTTAATGTGTAGGGCTAGACAACGCCTCGAACTCCCTTAAGCACAGGATAAGCTCCCATGCACACGACATACTTTGGAGTCTTAACAGAGCCAACAGTCTATATAAACGGATTCATTTAGAGTGGACACCGGATACGTGATATCGAGCAACACATTCCATTCCACAACTATTTCTCTACTCTGAGTTCACGGGAAAGACACTGTCATTATTTGCAAACTAAGAGGTCAAAAAAATACTGATAAAAAGATGATACTATTTAAAATTAAGTGACTTATTGAGGAGGATATTGTACCTATTTTAGCAGTATGTGATAAATACATTCAAGCATGATAAATCACTCTACACGATGCTTAAAAATTACTGATTACTTTTCCCTTAGACAAGCTCTTAGTTGCTCGAACAGTTCCGTTGCTAAATGTACTTTCTATTTATTCGTCTCTGAAAAACGGACCTCTAAACTTATATAGCTGAATTTTTTATGTGTCTGATTTTAGACTAATTACATAAAAATTATTGTACGCAAAGTCTGAAAAGCAGTAGAAATCAAACTCACTGATTAATTTAACATTATATCTGACCGGAAACAGGCAAAGAAAGAAAAAACTATGTTTAGCGATTTTTACATGGCAGTAGCCCTGAAAGTGCACCGTAACGCCGTACTTACCGGCTATTTCATTTTAAATATGAACGAGTGATAAGTAACTGTATTCGCATTTTCACTGCTTTAAAAATGAATATCGTTACATTAAAAAAGAAAGTACTTGTTCCAGTATCTCAGCATATAAAAAAGTTACAAAGCTAACGATGCATATAACCCTCATCTCTTGCCGAAACCTTACGTATATATCACAGACCGTTTACGAACGGATGTTTCCACGTTACATAATACATCTTGTACAACAACTATTAAAATTATTTTAGACATGTAAATTTTTACTTTGGATAAAATGATTTTTTTGCGAAAATGTGGACACCAGTGATATAATAATTGGCCATTTACTGGCAGTTGCTAAATTTTTAATCGCCCCTGATGTAGTATTAATCAATAACAAGCCCTGAAATCTGAATCATGAAGAAGGTACATTTGTTTTATCGCAGCTTCCGTTCGACTAAAAGAAATAAAAAAATAATAAAATGTTTGCCGAAGGGAGGTTGCAAGGGAAATATTAGCACTCGAACAAAGTCTAAATAAAGTAACCGGTGGGAAGAAAATATGAGAGTTATTACTTTCGTGATTCGTAAGAGTAACACTAGGAAAATGACTCCGTTTAAGAAAATTGTTGTTGAAGCAATTTGGAGCAGGAGCGTTCAGCTGGGCACAGCATCCTGGAAAAAGGCCGCAAAGCATAAAATCACTGCGAACTCTGCACTGTACTTCATTTAGTTCTCTGTATATGGAGCCCGAATGATTTATGTTTCGTCGTAGCGTACACGTTTCTTCAACAGCTGCTATCGAGCAAGACTAAGGGGTGTTGAGATCAAATGCTTGTGAGGGTAACAAGATTCAAAATTTTCATTTTTCTTTTAAATGTAGCATGCGAATCTTAAAAGAGCTCTTTTCACAATATTAGGTCCACATTTTCCTCATCCCTCTTCAAAACGAAGCTAGCGACACACTTCTTTGACACAGGCCCTACTAAAAAAAATAAACACCTGCTTCCGGATTTTCCGCTTGAAATAGCGGTATACTTTCTTGTCTCTGCTGTTGAATGGAATTACAGAGTATAGGAATGTTGAAGACGTAATCAGTGACTGTTCCATGCACAAAATACATACACAGTCGTTTTTAAGAAAAAAATTATACGCTCAATCGATATCGCATTACAGCTTCCTAACGTAACCTACAAAATTTATAATTTTTGGTAAAGCTACATAAAAGTTAAAATAACAAGTTATAATTGATATAGTGATGTTAATTTCCATGGTATCTTAATGGGAGCTGGTCGCAAACCTTATCTAGTCAACCTAGACTATATCAGAAAGTACCTGAATGCTGACATCGTTTAGTTTCTTCCTAGAAAGTATGAAACCTGAGACCATTAAGATTTTTCATTATGCTACACAATGATATGTTTTAATTTTAGATGTAAGATATTTCAGTACACCATAAAGGTTTCCTGCAGAAAATGGTGGCAGCCAAGTAAAGCTTTTTACCTACGGTAAACTGTAAAAAAATATTACTGTAGTGAAGTCATACACTTAAAAATGTAACACGGAAACGCACAACATTGATCTAAAATCATTTTTCCCTTCATCATCTACATCGGAGAAATTAGATGGCGCTACAGTCAGTTTAGTTTCCGTGACGGATTCCCTTACAAGCAAAGCCTTTATAGCTGAAAGGTTCTCGCTAGGCTCTTGATATTCATTACTAGTGTTACACTGTTTTGCAGAGAAATCTTTAATTGTCAGCTGTGTAAGTGTTTTTCCCGGGTGAATATACAACTCTTTTGTAACATTTAAGGGAATACTCAACTTTTCTCTTCACTATTGCACTCATTGCTCCTTCGAGATCACGTTCCTCAAAAATTTTCACTGCAGTGTATCATTCTAAAGGACTCGGCCGTTATCTTCGTTGTCAGCTTTGTAACACACTGAACTTCTTCGACTTTTGTTTCTTGTTTTGCTACTACTCTCACTGAAAACTATAAAATATTCGATACTCAGATCCATGGAAAGAGAGTTCAGGAGGGCACACACATTCTCTTGATCGGCATCAGTGAACCCAGTTTGCCGTGCCATGTCCGCAGTCGCTCTCGCAACGGTCATATCAGTGATCACTTCATCTTGTAGCACTGGTAGAGCATCGAGCCACAGTTTGCTCCACACACCATCCACACATGCTAGAGTGATGTCAGAGAACCCCTGTACTTCTCTATTTAGTTCATTAAAAATAGTCATTGAAAATATCAGAAGTCATCCGACCATTTTTATTCCATCTACAATTAATGCCCAGCCTGCTCTTGTCACAACCATTTAATGTCCAAGGATTTTGAGAATACTAGAACATAAGGGGTTTTAATTATCAATCCCTTCAACATTTTCTCCGAAAATAAGAATTCATAGGTCACTGGAAAGCTTAAATCCTGTCGCCGTTTTTTCTTCAATAGAAATCAACGTGCGGCTAAGCATTCGTTTCAAAATAAGCCCGTTTCATTAAGGATGAAAATCTGCTTCACGGTATAGTCTTTTTCTGTGACTCTTACTTTAAACGTCTTTTTAAACCCCTCGGCTGCAGTTCCATCTGTCGCAGCTACTTCTCCTGTTATTTTAACTTACGAAAGCCAAAACGCTGCCTGAAGTGATGAAACCAACCTGTGCTGGCTCAGGAAGGTTGTGGATCGTCCCCTTCTTTCGTTAAATCTGCGTACAAAATCTTGGCTTTAGATTGAATAGCAGGTCAAGGGACAAGCATGTGCTGTTGTTAGGATTTTATTCCATTCTTTCCATCGCCTCCGAGCGATATTTGGTCACTGAAATCAAACTTAAGTTAGTTGAAGACTGAGCAGTTTTTCAAATTGATGGAACGAGGTGACATAGTTCCTGCAACATCGATCATATGTTCTTCGCAAGAGGCCTTGGGATGAATGTTGGTACCAGTCTCCGCTTTTATTCTAATCTTGGAATGTGCGTAAAAAAGATTCTTTAAGTAGGCTAACTTGTATTATTTTATCGCTGGGGTACTCTCGGAAAGTATACCTCGAGTAAAGTCCATATGCTCTTGAAGTCATTAGTGAAGAGACATACTCTGAAATTTAAAAACTGCACTTCATGTGATTGGGACTTAGTTCTTATCGCTTAAATTTTTTCTGTATTACAGTGGAACTGATTGAGGTCCGCGAGTGTGATGAAATTTACAAAAAAACTTGGCACTTTTCCTGCATTAGTCAAATTTGATTAGTCTGTCAAGATGTTTTTCGGCAGCATACTGCCATCCTCAGGCGTTCATATAAACTGAGCACATCGTTTTGTGTCGCATACACTCCCACGAAATACAAAAACATCATTTACACTACATTGAAATGCTTGTATTTTCTGTGTTGAGTGTGATTATAAAATTATAATTTCTCCATGCAGGCGACGTTTCGCCGCCTACCATAAATTGTACACCGAAAGCAAATATCCTAAGTGATAGGAGTATATACAGCACAAGTCAATCAGTCCTAAAACAAGGGCACCTGAAGACAGAAGGGTGTCACGTCATGACGATGGAAATAAAAAAGTAACTGCAGAAGAAACCGTGAGATGTTTTGTAAATTTCTCAAAGCGTCTCCCAGGCTGTCGCAAAATCTACCACAGGGTAGGGGGAGTCTTTGTCGTGCGTTCTCATTCTCCTCAAGAATTCCCTGAAAACGAATAAAAGTCATGCCAGTATCTTGCAAAGAGCCCCTGATACACATCCTCAAAAGCGTTACCTTCGCGGACGGCACTATGACTCTGCCGGACAATAAATCCTCGTATGTGACTAGCCAGCTTCCCTTTCGTATCTTGTACGTTTCTTCCAGATGACCTCGAGTCGTCTAGCTTCTGTTCTGTCTAATACGGTTTTTTCAGATCATTAAGCCTTTTAAAAATATGTATGGAAGAAACTGTCGTTTTTCATCAAAAAAGGAAAGAACCAGTTCGTGGATAGACGACAATGGATCATTTACAATATGCGAGTGAAATTAAAAAAAAAATACAGAGCAATGAATACAAATTACTACTTGATCTGAGATTCCAATATTTGGATAAATACAAACGTTGCTGAAGCTGAGACAAAAATCTAAAATCCTCTGAGATATAAGACTTTGATTATGCCAGTGTTAGTACGTATTGCTGATAAGTGACATTTTTGTCTCTATTGAAAATCAACTTCATAACTAATGAGTGAACTTAACAGAACACATATGAGAGTAGGCCTGGAAGTCCATTATGATAAGACAAAAGTCATATATAATGAACTCATGAAAAAGAAAATAACAATGAAATCTTAGAAGCAGATGAAGATTTTTAATATATAGGATAATGATCACAAACACTTGATGAACAACAGAAGAAATAAACGGAAATAGAAAAATTGCCTGAGGTGTTTTAACAAAATCGAGAATGCTCTCTAAACTAGGCTACCGCTGTGTCTCAAACGGATAGTCTGCAATAAATGTTTATTTCCAAATTTGATTTACCACACTGGGACATAGATATTGAACGTGAAAATCATTCAAAAACGGACGGTTTTCAGAGATCACTCGAGATACACATGTCGGGACGAGAAAACAAAGAAGTGCTTGGGATAACAGATTTGTGTGGAGGAAGCAATAACGATTGCAACGAAAATAAAATGTAGTGTATGGTAATAGCTAGGCGAATGGATAGTAAAAGGACTACATAAGTTTTGGCAGGATACCAAGACAGAATAAAAGACCGAGACGACCACTTATTGGAAGACCGTAATTCATTGAAGAACCTAGATGAGGCATGTAATCAGCGGAGGATGTCAAGTAGCTGAAAAAGTTAAAGGAATGTGTCTAAATGACGACGGGTTGCTTTGGGACACGACAGATTGCATGTGCTTACAGCCCATACTCGATTATCGAAAGATCTTCCTTACTAACTTACGATGAAACGTAAATTATAAATTAAATAGTCTAACCTATTACACTTTTGTTTATCTCATCTGTAATGGCCATTTCAGAGGAGACAGAATCAAACAACTTTCAAATAGGGAATCTTTTTCTCCAACGTGGTCATGAATCAGTAGATTACAATGATAACAGAGATTTATTCTTTATTTTTAATAGCATATGGGAGGCACTGTTAAACAATTATTGATTTATTATTAACAGGATAGAGTTATGCACTGGCGTTTACAAACTATAGCAATCACCACGCAATGACGTTTCACTATAACAGAGGAATAGTACTTACAACACATTGAAAGCGGTGAAGATAATAATAATAATCTGCTGGATTGCAATTAGGGCCCTTCTGCATTTAGGCTTTATGACAATTTCAACCTCCCTTCTGAAAGGTAGTTGTTCAGGCAAGGCTCATGGTTATTCTGCCGACGTTTTCTGAGATCATCTGGTGCGTCACTGGGACTGAATTTGAACTGGAAGTTCAGCTAGGCTGTAGAATCCACCTAACGTGACCATGATCAACAGTGACGTGGAGGAAAAGTGCTGAACCCTGTAATTCTCCATACCATAACAATTCCATTTCAGGTAGCGTCTTCCAAATCACCTACTCGGGAGTGAAAAGTATGGCTTTATCTCATAGCTATTGGAGCACCCACAGCATACAACATTAACTTATTATGTCCAACGATTTTCTCCGTGGGGCATTCTCTTCCCCTTTTGACTATTTATGCTTATGATTTAAGCTGAAATGTAAAAAAAAAAAAAATAATATGACAATAACGAAAACTTGTGGTTTTCCTACTGTTTTGTGCAATAATCTTTTTGCGCCGCCGGATTTAAAAATTTAGGAAACTTTTTCCGCCAAAAATTAAAAAATTCTAATCCTCTCATCGTTGAGTGATACAGTTCAAAGCGATAGGTGTAATATAAATTCCATGCGATTCGAGCTAACGATAAATGCTTGTGTATACTTCCATATGTGTGTAGCATTCGGTTGCTGATTATGTCAGTATTTCTCATACACATTTAGGGTGGATACAACGTGATTTTTATACGCTTTTTTTATAATCCCCTACCAAATAAAATATCTATCATCATTATACAGCACCAGTACGAGATCTTTCTTGGCTTTACCTATGCATAACGCTAAACATTTTCTCCAGACGTTCTTCTTTGGAACCGACTACCCAGCAGATGCGTTTCACCCTAAACTACGCTGTATCAGAAGGAATTTTAAGCTTTTCCTACTGTTATCGCCGTGGCTTCCCTAACGTTGTTTTCCAGGTGTCTTCCTCCTGTCCAATAACGAACCAGTATCGGCCTTCCACTGCGCACATTTCCCCAGCTTTAATCTGTTCGTATTTTATATTTTCCTGTTTTAAAACTAACCAAATATTTCTTCTGTGCTTGACAGAATACGACAACAATATCAGACGGGAAACAATTTTCTGGAGTTCTATAAATTAGTATGTATTTGACCACGAACCGGGCAAAGGCTTCTGTGACTATCGACAGGTGACAAGTTAATTTCGAGAACACAGATATTGGCCTAAAAATCCGAGAGCCGGTTAGTGACCAAATAAATAATATTGGAAAAGTCCAACACACAATAATGATGTTCTACTATTATATTTATTTAATAGTTCGTTACGCACCGGCTTTGGACGGCCTGTTCATCACATTTATCAGTTTGCCCATATAACATTGTAGTCTTTGCCATTACTCACTTACACAAAGTTTTTTTCTTATACATTCCTATACTTTTAATCTTTGAGTATGAAGTAATAAAACGTTTATTTCTTTAGAGCTTCTTTGTGAATTACATTACGCTTGTGTGTTTGTATCAATATATAGTCACAAAAGTCACATATCTTTGAAAAAGAATCTTTGTACAGCTGTGAACTCCCGCTTATGTTATGTGGAATGTCTGCTTAGTATTAAGTTATCTGACGATGGTCTAGAAATCCGAAAGCCGCTTCATAACGAACTATTAAATGAATATTACTGTCGAATATCAAAACCGTGTATTCCAGTTATTAATATGTCTTTGTTACTCTAAGTAACTACAGAATATCAGTAAATGTTGTCAAATAAATAATATTTTGTGGAACATCATGTCAGTGTTTCTTATTTAATACTTTTTCTTCTAGTAACTTTATCCTATTATTTCCGGAAGCTCCCTTGACTTGATTAGAATATTACGGTACCGATGTCATACTTTCTGTTACTACATCATTACTGCCTTTCTCTAGAAACAGTGTATTGTGAGAAATGTTCTTACGACAGTTGAACTAGGACAGCAATACTGCAATACCTCTGTTCACTCTTATAACTACTATTACTGCAAATAGTATTATTATGTGTCTTTCATGCATTATGTAGATTACAATGGATGATGTATAGAGAAGCTCTAAGATTGTCTGTTGAGATGTGAGAGAGCCTCCTAGCCAAAATAAATAGTAAAAACGCTGTTCTGTAACTACACAGCAGTTCATCTATGTGCTTAGTGATAATAGCTCTAGTGAGAAAATACAACGCCACAGGGAAGGCTGAGCAAATGCAGTCATCAAGACGAGAAGGCAAGCGAAGAGTAATGAAGGTTCTGGAGGCGTTGACCATGGTATTACGTTGTGCAAAATTTACACAAGCGTACAGAGCCTTTTGCGGCAGACAATACAACCTGTGCCACTCAACTGCGTCTGGAGCACCTTCCGCAGTTCTGCTGACCAGTTTCAGCGATATCTGAACACTTTCCAGACATGGCATTGCCATATTTTCTTTTGCTTTGTTAATGGAAAACTGCATGATTTGAATAAAAGAGAGTTGGCCTGTGTGTAACATGCGGTTTATCATCAAGCCAGTAGTTCAGTTACTACTGACATTATCCTATGTCAAAGGAGAAAACCATTAGTTAAACAGAACATTTTTCCGGTTCACAATAGATGTGAAGTTCATTTGTTACTCTCGAAGTCATGACACAGGATACAAATAGGACGCGCAATTTTCAGCAGCAGAAAAGTGTCCATCCTCAGTTGCTCCGACACATAAAAGATTGTATATCGTGCTTATTTGTGTTGTGTGATATAATATCATGACGTAGTGTCTTCTGCTGGTACTCGATTTGGTGCTATTCCTATGTGACTGAACTACTGTGCGGTATCAGCAGTACCAACATAAATAACAATGTGCAATACTTATAATTCCAGTGCTGAGGTTTCGGTAGAGAAACAGGAAAATCAGAATCTAAACAAGGCCCAGATGGTAGATTTCATTGTTTTGTGCTCGGAAATAAAAGAAATCTGTTATAGTGCTCAAGCGGAAGATTGATAATGACAATATAATGATTTTTGTTAAGATTGGGAGCAAGTAAATGCGTTAGACATGCATATTGTCTTACCACTGACGATTTTTTTGAAAATTTCAGGCTAAGACATATGTGAATACATTTAACCGACAGTAAAGGCAAGAGGATACACAGGAACAATGTCACGAATTTATTAAATTCCCAGGAAAGCGTACTGAGATGCTTGTATGTTAATGAGGTGGCAGAATATATTGACTGTAACCTCAGACTTTTTGCAGATAATGCTATTATCTATAACGCAGTATCATCTGACAAAAAGCTGCACTAATATTTAGACAGGTCATAAATGATTTCAAATCGTTGCAAAGATGAAAATTTGCTTCAGTTGTTCAGAAATGTGAAACTGACCTCTTAACACAAGGCAGAAAAGTGGCATATTGTGTCTAAAACATTAATGAATCATCACTGGAATCAGGCAAATCGTACGAATACGTGGGTGTAGTAACTTGGTGGCACGTGAAATGGAACGAGTGCATACGGCCAGTCGTACGTGAAGCAGGGTACACACCTTGCTTCATTTGTAGCATACGGCGAAAATGCAGTCTACAAAAGGGAATCCCATTACGGAACTGCTCAGTAGGACTAAAAGGGGATACTGAAAGTATACAAAGACAGTCAATACGAATGGTGTGGAAAAATAATTTTTTGAGTTAACAGCTGTACAATGTTATTTATGTTCTACCGGTTTCGGTACTGGTTACCATCTTCACAGCAGATGATAATGTACACCAGCAGGTAAAAAATACATCTAAGCCAAATACGGCAGCATCAAACATAGAATGTGATGAATTATCACAATAACTGCTTCATTGAATTTCCACTATAGCTGATTTACGCAAGCGAAGCGTGGCAACATGTACACACTCAATCTTAACCTCAAATAACCATCACAGGCTCAGCCAGAACATGATTTTTGACCTACTGACGTACATTATTATCTCCTCTGAAGATGCCAGCCAGTACCAGAATCGGTAGACAATAATTAAAATTGTACAGCTACTGGCACTAAAAAGGATTTTTTCCAAATATTTATCGGCTTGAAGAAAGAGTTACAGGTTTATAATATAGACCCAAGAGTGTTACGAAAATTCTGCATAACCTGATTCGGCAAATGCTCGAAGACAGGCGCCAGCTACCTGTGACAGCCTATTTAAAAAGTTTCTAGAATCAGAGAAATCTAGCAATATACTTGAAAGCCCTACGTACACTTCGCTAGGCAACTCGAACATAAGATGAGACTAAATACAGCACGAATAGGGACATTTAAGCAGTCCCTCTCCCCACGTGAAGAAAATCTAGCTAGTTACAATGGTATGTACCCTCTGCCATGCACTGCCAGATTATGTATCTGGTTGTAGATACAGGTGTAGCTGAATCAAAGTAAGCTGATTTTTCCAAGGATTAACTGGTTTGTTCTGAAACAGCTTTCCGACAAGTTTATTGTAAAGTGCAGAAAATAATACTAATATGAACTTTCTATATGGATCATGAATTGAGGACCTTCTGAGGAGATTCTAACAAAAATCGAGAGTTCATCTTACGTAAATCTTCATTTGACGAAATAACGCAACGACTGATGGTTGCCAATATTTAGTTGTTTCAGTGGTTATGAGCTTGACCGCCATCTTATTACTATGTAAGGTTTTATCGAACTAGAAGAACTCTTGTGACCACGCTAACAAATGAAAAGATACTTGATCAAATTGTCTGTGAATACAAATCGACAGAAAATTTGGGGTTGGTCTTTTGTTGTATTTCCACTCTAACGTTTTTCGGTATCCAGATTAAGAGCAATATTTTTTGAAATTTTTCGCTTAATGTAGCCCGAATTCAGATTCAAGTACCGTCAAAACCTAGCTGAGGAACAAAAACTTAACGAAGCGAAAATGTGCGTAAGGAGAGCAATGAGACAAGCGTTCAACGACTTTGAAAGCAAAATTTCATCACCCTATCTGAGTAAAAACTCTGGGAGGTTTTGCTCTTATGTAAAATCAGTAAGCGATTGTAAATCATCTATTCATTCACTCAGAGACCATTGGCACCGAAATGGAAGATAACAGAGAGAATGCCGAAATAATTAATTCGGTCTTCGAAAATTGTTTCACAGTGAAATATCGTAACACAGCCTCTCCTTTCAATCATTGCACGAACGTCGAAATGACAGAAGCTAAGATAACCGATCGCGGAATAGAGAAGCAATTACAGTATCTTACTAGAGGAAGGGCATCTTGGCACATGGGATACCTATGAGATTCTATAAAGATTATGAAAAAGAACTTGCTCCCCCCCCCCCCCCCCCTAGCAGCAGTTTATCTTACATCGCTGGAGCAACGAAGTGTACCTAGAAACTGGAAAAAAGCGCAGCTCATTCCCCTAGGATAGATCCACACGATTATATACACATATCGTTGACGTCCATCTGTTGTAGAATCGGATCGGACGACATTTTACTTCCTCCCACATATATCTCGAGTAATGACCACGACGAGAAAACTCAAGAAATTAGGGCCAATATAAAGAATTAACGACAATCATTCTTTCCCAGCGCCATTCGCGAATGGAACACGGAATGGAGGATCAGCTAGTAGTAAAAGAAGTACCCTTCGCCACACACCATTAGATGGCTTGCGGAGTATGATGCCCATGTAGATGTATCATTTTTCTCTTAGATGCAGGCTTCACTAGGTCCCCAAATCAGAAAAGAACACTTACGCTAATTGCTAGAGTGAATACTTTCTTTTCAATATTTGTGTGCATCTCGAATGTAACACAGAATTTTTTTTATTGGTATGCTTATGTACACAGATCAGCACTCACAGATGGATGGTTCCTGCTTCCGGGCTCAGCATATTGAAATTCAGGTGAAAAGTATGAATATTAGGTCAAAGCGAAAACGTTCTCTTGGCAGTAAACACGTGCAGAGAGCATTTTGTGCTGCTACTATTTTATTTCCTTAACAACAGATATCATTTTGGGACTCCCGTTTTCAGTAGGTTCTTATCGAACATAAAAAATGAAAACTACCAGCTACAAACTTTCTGATTTAATTGGGAAATATAGCTTATGGCATATTTCTTCTTTTCAGTACTAGAATGTTTGATACAAAAACAAAGAGTTATTCTATCAGTTTCTTTGTAGTTAGACACGTGGGCCAAATTAAATTCTTCGTATTAGGTGTTAGTCCTGTCACCGTGAAAAAGGTTTGTGTTTATCATTAATATGCAGATATGTTGCGCCCAGCGAAACTTCGACTTCTGTATTACGGTAAACACCTGAAGCTCTGGAGTTAATAAGATAAATATGTTTGTAATTTAGGCCTATATTTGGCATTTTTAGATAAATTCAGGCAGACCTACAACCTATGCATCAGGCTATTTGTTGCTTTTCTTTTCCGTCTATAAGACAGAAATGAATTCGACACGGTGAAATTCAGGCATCTCTTAGTTTGCAGCGTGAAATTGTTTGCTTAAGTCAACTAATCTTTCTGCGACAGTTTCGTGTAATAGTGCCATTCATAAAGGGCCAAGGCACACAGGGAAGGCTCTGACGCTACAAGATAGTTTCCCATTTTTCCGTCATAAACGCGGTTCATAATGCCCAAAAATGTTAAGTTCAGCTCTACACAGCAGGTAAAAGTGTAGTGCACGATCGCATAAATCCATCAGTAGGTAACGAAGATGACGAGCTTGGAATCATTGTAAGGTCAGTGTGTAGATGGATTTCATCTGCAAAATGATTGTTTATAAATTATCTGTAATGCTTGTATTGGAATACTGCTAACGCGAGTGAGATCCACAGCTTGCAGTAGGGATAGTGAAGTCTGTGAACCAAATAACAGCTTGCACTGAGATCTGCAAGTCGTCATATTTCCAAGAGACTAACATGGAGAGAAATGGCAGTACACTTTAAACATACGGCACAATAAAAATAACCTCCTGCCTCGATATTTACTGTGATTTGCAGAGTATAGGTGTAGATGTAAAATTTCTCTGCGTCTAATATTTTCTTAATGTCCATGGTAGATGGACTTTTGTTGACTATGATTACTTTGAATACGCTTTGAAGTTTCGTATTCATTAGTTTTTCCAACTGGTGTTTGTTAGAAAGGTGTCAGTAGGATTAAAATGTAACAGGCATTAATGACGGCGCGAGGCAAAGATTGTTTTACGGCACGATTTTGCAAACGAATGAAATTATAATTTAGTCACAGCAAGCCACAAAAATTAGACTTCGGTGTCAGTATTAGGAGGAATCGCCGAACAGACGACCAGGCTGTATAGTGCTCAATTAACATTGCAAGCTCATATGTCGTAAGCAAATGTACTTACAGCCGATTAGAAAATAATCCTTTTTATTGACATAAGCGTTAGATGGCGGTATATAAAAATATACTACTCAATATGCGACAACAATGATGCCATCCGGAAGAATTATCAAGTTACATACATGTTTTTTTATAAATATTTAAGCTTTGTTAGACGAACGGTAGTCATAGCATGCTCACACATAACGATTCGGACCAATATCCAGTGAAATGACCACATTTACAACTATCCATAAACAGCACGACTACTTTTGATTACAGCATGAAACGGAGAATCACAGACTGTATCAACCAAATTTGGTTTCCGTTTCTTCTAACAAGTAATTTTGAAACATATTCATGCCGTAATCGAAAGTATTCTGTGCTGTTTATGGATAGGCGTAAATATGACCATTTCGTTGGATGTTGGTCAGAATCATTATGTGTGAAGTATGATATAAAGTGATAAACATAATGTAATACCGATATAGTCTATAGCGTGAAGACAATCGCGTCAGATTACTTCTGAATTGTTCATCAAACGCACAACCGATTAATAGGCCAACAGTTACATTTAATATTTTCACTTACTTTGGCAAAGATGACAGTAAATGTAAAAGGGAGGAATGAAGAGCTGAGTGTTCATCTGGTCGAGGTCGAAATATTTACAGACTGAGTACCATTTCAGCTAGAGGAGGGAGGGCGAATGCTTAAACGTGGCTTCCATATTAGTATTATATATATAGTACAGTTAAGGCAGAAGCCAAAAGTGTTTGTAGTGGGTGAAGAATTTCAACTCTGCAAAAAGATGTATAATTAAATAAAGTTACGTGTCATGCCTAAGTTTTGTACTTATAAAATATCTATTCTTCATTCTATGTACAGCGGGATTTTCTTCTTTCTGTTATTCGATTCATATTTAGTACCACAACTGGTGCATAGCTCTGTTCAATGGCCACTGTTTCAGAGAACTCATGCTTTATCTCGACAAAAACTGCCATGAGAAAGTGGCAGTGAAACTATGAAATTGAGTATGCTTACAAATTGACTTTTAGGATAGTGATAACGAATCGCATCCTCAAGACCAAAGTATAAATGTGGGATTCACTAATTACCTGGATCCATTGCCGGTAACGAAGTGACTTTCAATAAGTGACTGCTTTAGTGAGAGTTTTTTTTTTTTTTTTAAACGTGCCCGCTGAGAAGACCACATGGATTCGGAAGAAGATCCCAAGCTTATCTACGAAGTCCTCCCCGGGAAATTACTGGGCGAGATGGATTAGTGGTACGAGACTGGTCTCGCAATCGGGAGGACAGCGGTCCCAGCCCAGCCATACAGATTTCCCGTCAGTCTACCTAAATCGCTTAAGGCAAACGCCAGAATGTTTTCTTCGAAAAGAACGTCGCCGATTTCTTCGCGCAGTCCGAGATTTTCTCTGCTGTCCTCGCCAACGAAGGGACGTTAAAGACAATCTTACTTCCTTCCTTTCTTCGAGAAATTATGAGCTAATAAAAATGAAATGAGTGATACTCGGATTCGGAAAAATTTTAATAATTTCACTTTAACTCACCAGCGAAAAGCAATTACTTTCAGTTTGGTCATAACTCCTCGAGTTTTCTGACAACTTCAGAGCTTCGATGTGACGCTGTGCGAAACTCGCCGGTACAGTTCGGAACAGAAATATTCCGTTTCGATTTCTACGTACCAGGTTTCACTTTCCTCCTTTTCTACTGACAATCGCTGTGTAGTTCATATTTACGCCGATTTGTTGCAGAACGTGTTACCCAAGTCCCTGCTGTGCAAGCAGTTCCTCCTTAGCTGTCTGGATCAACTTCTAAGCTAAAGTACTTTCGTTTCCAGCTAAAGGGGGTGACTGGAGTAGCATTCAGCCACCCCGAGACCCTCGGCCCGGGTTCTCTGCGCGCACCTCACGAAAAGCGTGCCTACACTTCCGTAACCTGCCACACTCGATTCACTGAATGAATGCGAGGGAGCTCAAGCCCACCTGCGTTCGGGGGCGAATACCAGTTTGGGAGATGATGGCTGTATAATAAGTCCCGTTTGGCTGGCACCCCTGCCTAAACGGCTCGCGAAAAGCAGCCGCGTGGGTCACCCGAAAATGGGGCCCATGGCACGTGCCCACCTGGCCGGTTCCGGCGCCCTCTTCACTCCTCATTCTGAAAGAGTGGCCCCCTTCCGTTGCCCCTCCCGCACTGCCTGCTCAAAAGTACCCCTAAAGAATGTTGCAGGTGCATTTGATTCGCGGTCGCAATGACATTACTTGTTACGGGCCGTTGTGTGGAGCTCACAATACGCGCAGATTGAGTTGACACTTGCGCGGTGGCTGATGGGAGCGACCGAGTAAGCGTTTCCCATTGGCGATCGCTTCCGTCAACCACCGCATCGAGTTTCAACTTAGTGTGGGCGTATAACAGAGATACAATAAGATACGGCGGTTCAGTGGCTAAATGGGTGAAGAAATATAGCCTAATTATATGAAATGCCCTTCTGTGTATCAGAATTAGAAAGAAATTGGGGGAAATTACCGCCTTATGTCCGCCACCCGGTAGCTGTCAATGTCAATCCTAAGGGCCCGGGTTCGATTCACGGCTTGGTCGGAGATTTTCTCCACTCAGGGACTGGGTGTTGTGTTGTCTTAATCATCATCATTTCATCCCTGTCGAAGCGCAAGTCGCCAAAGTGGCGTCAGATCGACGGGAGGGCCTAGTCACACGACATACATACACCGCATTATGGGAGACACAGTTTATTTTTGCTTAACCTAGACATGTTTTAGAGCTTTCTGTGCTGTCTTCAGTTGGTTTTTATTTGTTATTCTGTCTCTTATAACGATGTTTATTATTTTGTGTGGTAGGCTCTCCAAAAGTATGGCAGAGGTATGAGGAATGTCTTACGATCTGGCCGCGGGGGATTAGGCGAGCGGTTAAAGGCGTTGCAGTCATGGACTGTGCGGATGGTCCCGGCGGAGGTTCGATTCCTCCCTCGGGCATGGATGTGTGTGTTTGTCCTTAGAATAATTTAGGTTAAGTAGTGTGTAAGCTTAGGGACTAATGACCTTAGCAGTTAAGTCCCATAAGATTTCACACACATTTTTTTCTTACGATCTCTTAGTCAATGACGGGAAAAACACAATCTGTACCTTCTATTGGATGAGAGCAGGCAATGTTTCAGGCAGCTGTCTTAGGTGAGGACTGAATGGTTCACAGAATAAGGAGTCAGCCATTATCGAGTGCAAGCAGTTTCCTTGGAAGGCAAATGAGCAGGTAGCGGAAGCGCATCCCATTACCCATGAGATGGTAAACTGTCCTTGAAGACGGATAAGCCACCAAGGTGATTAAAGATCTAAAGGTTTCATCAGAATAATTCATAGTGGAAGCCAACAGCCACGGAAGATTGGAGTAGCTACTATATATATATATATATATATATATATATATATATATATATATATATATATATATATAATGAGCACCTACTACGTGAGTAATATGATAGTAATGAAAAGCTGGAAGCTATTCCAGTTGACATAATAATAATTTAACTACATTTATCAACGACAAAGACTAACGACGAATAACAGAAAACTTTTATGACTCCATTGAAGAAGTAATGGAAATGATAAACACCAAAACCCATGTTATTGTCTTGGGAACTTTTCTCACAGGAGATCAGTAGGCATCCAGGAGGACCCAAAGTGTGCTGGTAAGTTCGGAGTGAGAAAAATGAATTCAAGAGGTGAGGAATCATTAGAATTTTGTGAGCAACATGAGACAGTTACAACACACAGTTGTTATGAGGCTCCAAAGAGAAGACGCTACACATGGAAGACACCTCGTAATGGTGGGGAGTATATGACTGATTACATAATAGTAAAGCAGAAGTACAGAAAGCTGGTAAAATCTAGTCATAGTTACCCTGTGAAAATATATTGATTATTCACTTCTTGCGGCGAATTTCAGATAATGTTCAAGAAGTACCAGCTGAAATATCCAAAGCAATGGACTATGTATAAATTGAAGGATGCAGAGGTTATGCAGAAATTAAAGCATGCGACAACGGACTCAGCGAGAGAAGAAAACTGTTGGGCTGCTGTCAAGCCAAATACAACAAATGCGGCCGTAAGTGTATTAGCCATAAGGAAGTTCAAACCTAGGAAGCCTTGGATGATCCCAGAAGTATTGGAGCCTGCTGACGGAAGAAACAGATTAACAATTTTAAGATAAAAAACCCTGAACATTACGCAGCAATCACAAACAAGATAACAACAATATGCCGCTCAAAGAAAGAGAAGTGTTTGGGAAAAACTAGCAAAGAAATAGAATATGATTTTAAATATAGGAAACACAATGAAACTTATTTGAAGATGAAACTGTTGCTGCAGGGGAGAGCACCAAGAGTAAGATAGTGTGAGATTAAAGTGGGAAGCTGATGACTAATATAGAAAATGTGAGTAAGAGATGGGGTGAGTATGGTGAAGACCTGGGCAGTGCTGATGAAACTGTAAGTACAGATAAGTATATTGAAGATGAAAAGCTAATTGATGAAAACAATAAAGGACTAGTGGTAGCAAAAGAAGACTTCTTCCGTGTATTAAATAGGTTAAAATGAAGTACAGCAAAGGGTATAGATGATATGCCTGCAGAGCTCCTACAAAGCCGCAGTGACAACATCGAAAGTAAATTGTCTGCTGTGGTATCTATATGTTATGATGAGAATTTCATACCACCTGATTTCACGAGAAGATATATTATTGCATTACGTAACAGGACAGATGAGAAGGACTGTGAAAATCACAGAATACTAGGCCTTCTGTTACATGCATCAAAAATATTATTGCAAACATTTAAAGAAAGAGAGTATTAAAATGAAAATTGATGATCAATTAAGGTACAGGTCAGGTAAAGGGACGAGAAAAGCAATACTGGCACCATGTGGCCTTTTGGAAAGAAGATTAGAAGTAAACATAAAAACATAAATAACATGTACTGACCTAGAAAATTAGACTGCTGTTTGAAGGTCATTATTAAAAGTAATGCAAAAGCAGTACTAATGGTAGACAGGTGACTAAATTAGAATATACAAAAGTCAAAGTGCCGAACCGGATAGTAATGGGAGCCAGAAGGAACCAAAAACCGGAGAGGGGGGGGGGGGGGGGGGTCAGACAAAGCAGTCCTGTATCACCTTTCTTATCTAATATGTTCATCGAGGAGGCAAGGAAAACAATGAAAGAAAAAACGACTGGAATCAAAATTCATGGTGTGCGCATTCACTGCAGCAGATTTGCCGATGACTTTGGAATAGTGGTAGACTCAGAGGAGGCGCTAAATGAAATGTTTACAGCCTTAAATCAAGAGGTAACAAAACCAAAACTGAGAATAAATGCCAAGAAGACAGAAGGCTTGGTTATAGACAAGAAAGGAGGCTGGAACAAGACTGGCATAAGAATAGGCAGTGAGCAACTCGAGGATGTAACCGAATTTCACTTTCTCGGTAGCAATGTGGAAGAAAACAACAGCTATCTCCTGGAAGTGAAAAGAAGACTATCTCCGGCCATTAGCAGCTTCCAAATAAGGTGAACCTTCTGCTGAACAAGCACACCACCTTCCACAGTAAGAAACAAATTTATAAAGACCTCAATGGGATGTCTTGACATACGGATGCCAAAAATAGACGTTTGCAAAGCAGGACAAAGGTCACCAAGAAGCTGTGGAAATATGGCTCTGCAGGATAACTGCAAGAACTAGCTGGACCAGCAGAAAGACGAATGAAATGTTTGTACAAAAAATAAAAGTGAAGAAAAACTAATAATAGATATAAGCCAATGCAATGTAAAACTCATCGACGATTTAATTAGACGTGATAGTTCTCTACAATACATTTTCGAAGGAATAATCGTAGGGAAGAAAACGAGGGAACGATCGAAAACATATTATTTAAAAAATGTTGTCGGTGAGCTAGGATGTTGTTCACATATAGAGATGAAGCTGATTAGTGAAGAGAGGAAGTTGTGGCTGCACAAGCAAAGCTTAGCCTTTTGAAAGAACCTGTTGTATTGTTTCCCGTAGTTGTTAGACGTGTTAAAACATTTATTTTCTTCTCTATCACCGTTTTTAACTATTGCTCACGCATTTCCAATATTTCATCACACAAGCTCAAGGTTTATGCCGGCATCTCAGGTGTTATTGTAGCTATATAGGACTTTCTGTCATCTACTCACGTAGCTATATAGCTACAATAATACGAGTTCTTGGACTTTTACGATTAAGACCTTTCGTGACGAACAGCACCACCTTTCGCCTACAGAACTTAACTGGGTAATCCTGCGAGGATCTTGCGCTGACTGAACAAGCTCGTGGTTATTTGACAATTGTGCTTTGATTCTTCTGCAGGTAAGCAGCTCAGGCAATCGAACAATCTTACGGATCTGTCGCACAAGAATCTCACGAGCTCCTTTGTGCTGCTGTGTGATCAGAGAGTCTGGCTACCATGAATAGCACCTGGGTTCGATTTCCAGTACACGCAGGGCCCATTCTTTGGTGAATCGACTGGAACTGTTGAGGACACTTCCATAACAAGGATAAAAAGCTGACGGTAGGTTCACCTGCTCCATCCACGGATTGATACATCCTAAGCAGTAAGTGTTGTGTGTTGCGACTGTAGATCATAGACTTGTGACATCGTAGAAACCACACCACCTATAAAAAATTTAAAAGTGGCGAGCTGTGTTCAATTATTTACACGGTAGTGCTTGTCACACTTGCGAAAGACAAATCCACGTTCCAGAAAAAAGAAAGCTGGATATTTATCCTACAATATGTCTCAAAATATCGCTAGAGTGTGAAAGATCCATGATCGGTTGCACTAGCAGTGATGCCGAACATATGCAGGGTGAATCCTAGTTAAAACGACAAAATTGGCGGTTGTTCACGGATATTCTCCTAATATTTTGCATAAGGGAAGCGTTGTCTCCGGTGGCTCGTTACAGACTAATTGCATTGCGTTTGATTTCTTACTCCCATTTATCTCTGTGTTTGCACTGAAAATATCTACACAATGGTGCAAATGCCGATAGTATGCAACTTGTGCCTAGTTTTGGTTCAAAAATGCCTCTAATCACTATGGGACATAACATCTGAGGTCATCAGTCCCCTAGACTTAGAACTACTTAAATCTAACTAACCTAAGGACGTCACACACATCCATGCCCGAGGCAGGATTCGAACATGTGACCGTAGCAGCAGCGCGGTTCCGGACTGAAGCGCCTAGAACCGCTCGGCCACAGCGGCTAGCCTAATTTTGGTAAAGAACTTGCTCCAGGCAGTTGCTGTTGACAACAGCAATTCCCAATTCACTCTTCACCATCAAGCTTACAATCAGTGCTGCCCTGTTCTATCTCGGAGTTTGTTCTCCCGGAATTGTTAGCTGTACGTTAACGGTGATAGTCACCAGAATGGACAGTTTTACTGATGGATGGTTGTGCCACTTCGGCTTCGCGTATGGGTTCACTGAGTGTAATGGAAGGGCGGCACGACTCTAAGCTGCTTCCGCAGCGACGGCGGCCACTTCACGATGCTTCTGCGTCTGTCTTATGGTCGTTACATGTTCTGCGTTCTGCATTGTTAGTTTTGGTGATTGCATATTACAGGCCTTCTTCACTGTTATGCAGGTATTCCCAGAGTAACTCCGGTAAATGGGATCAAAACTAAAACAAATGGTAAATACATTATAACCCTGAAACCAACCTAAATATTCAGAAAATATCCCTGAACCATATCGGAAATGTTGTAGGTGGAGTTCTCGTTCAGCCTGCGTGGAGAGATGGAGAGAGATAGCATAGCGCACAGTTTTGTACCATTCAAGGTGAAGCGTCACAGAAAGAATTTGCCGACTCTCCGAGAAAGAAACCAGTCGTGTCACAAATAGATACTTTCACAACTGTAAGAACAGGTTCTGAATGACTTTTTAATAGGTCCCTGCTACTGCTGTAAGTGTCACGAGGATAACGTTATATTAACTGCATCTCCTTCTGACTTACGAGGCTGCAGCGTTTCTTTAGCGATTTCCGTAGTATCCGTAAAGACAAATAAGTTGATAAATAAGATGCGACTTTGGTGCTGAATGTTACAGCAAACTTGAATATCACTTAACCAAACTGAGATACTGAGTTCAAATATCTGTGCTCGATTTCGTTTTAAAGCTGGTGACTGGTTCGATTGAAATCAAATATGTTGCATACGTTTAAACGTTTTATTTATTACACCCACGATGCTCTTCAAAGAGACATTTTCTGAACTGCAGATGGACAGCGACGCATTATTACTTTCCTGGTGGCCAATAGAGCAGGATTTTAAAATTGTATGGTGGTCATTGGATCGAAACTACGGAGCTTTGTTACACGCATTATCGTCTTGAAATTAGAGTTTGTTAGCTACAGTAAAAAAGAATGAATCTTGTGTTATTTCACAGAGAGGAAGGGAAGCTAGAATTTAAAGTACTGTCAAAACCGACGTTATCTGTTATGCGCAGAGAAAGAATGGAACTGACCCTGGTCTCTGTATAGGAACGATCCCCCACATTCACCTGACCTGACTGAATGAAAGGACAGAAAATGCATTTCTGCGTGTGATGGCTCGATGGAAATCCGAACGACGTTACTCTCAGACCTGTGGCTCCTCTCTGTATCTTACATAATATCACAATATTCAGGACTTCTTTAAACGTTTGTATAGTTAAACAGGTCAATCGGAAACAACCACAGTTGCCAATGAAAATGGTGGCATTCCGGAAGTCGTGCTACATTAGGTGCGTAAGTAAGGGAAATCGCCTGAACATTATGATGCTTCAGTACAAATGACAAAAGCTAGATGCAGAGTAACATGAAACGAATTAGCGAAATGGAAGTCTGCGGAGGAAGAAAATTTCCCCGAAATTGGATCAATGTTATAAGGAGGGACACAGAGAGGCCATAAAAAACCTATAGTTTACCTCTACAAATTATCCACTTAAATTATCATCAACCGCTTAGAAGAATCTGTACTGATACTGTTTGTCTTCGGTGCAGCTATATTTCCGTTAATTAATGGATGAACGGGGTGAATGAAGTGTGAAAGTAGCCCTGAGATTGAAATCTAGTAAGGCAAAAATATAAACAACATATCGATAAGTAATAAAACCAACTGATAATTTCTGTATTTGGAAGAGCTGAAGACTGTAACTGAATGGATGGCAAAAGAAAACAAAAGAAAACGAAACAAAACAAAAACAGGACAGTGTAAACTAAATAGAGTTTTCAAAAGCAAGTTTTCAATGTTTTTGTAACATAAAGTTTCCAACCAGTGCGTATTACTAAATTTGACGTACGACAGCAAAGCACTGACGTTCAATGCAAAAACTATTCAGTAGTTGCACCGATCAGTGGAGAGATGCGCGCTGGGATTTAAGAGGTGAGAGAAGCAAACATAGAGAGGACAGACCGTGGTGGAAAAAGTGACTTCGGGAGGACACAAGGGGAATAGATGGTAGCTGGGCTTAACAAAGTTCTTTGCTGGATCGCAAGAGACAAGAGCAGATGACCTAATGGAAGGCAGTTGGACACCTATAGCTGAGGAACCACCTCTATACATCCATCGTTTGCGCATTCCTCATGTTTATGATTGTAATCGAGAAGGGCTGACATGTCTGGGTCTTTAGAGCATCAAGACCTCGTGTCTAATAAGGAAATAACAACGCGTCTCACACTACTTCTTAACACTAGCGGTTGGCTTTACTGGAATCACAGGGAGCGAAACCGCACAGTAAACTCAGTTTCAGTGCGGGCAATAATGGGCCCAGACCACTATTGTTTTTATCTCCCTGTATTAATCAATCACTTAAGCCTGACATGTAGCTACGAGTGCATTACACTCTCCTCTGGCGCAGAGCTATTAGGTATCCGTCCTACATACCTACGTAGCTTGCAAGGTTTCCTTGGAGAGAAATGTTGATCATTGATATAAACGCATAAGAAGAACAAAATTACCAAGTCCAAATTTTTGGTTTAGTTGCTTAATATAAAAAAGGGAAATCCAGTGTGTAATCAGTTAATGTCAAACTACTAATCCTTCCCATACAAACAAACATAGAAAACAGATGAAAATTATGGACAACGTTTACGTGTTCACGTATATTAACTGGTTGTGCGTTAAACGCAGTGTAAATATTAGATAATTTACGGGGTGGACCCGAACAACACAGACTAAATTTCAGAGCCTGCTAGGGAATATTTTCTGAGTATTTTGGTATAAGGGAGCTGCGGTCTCAGTTGGCTCGTTACAGAGTCACTTCATATAATTTGATTTCTTTGAATATTTAGTGCATTGAAAATAACTGCATAGCAGTGCAAATGTTAACGATGTGCGCTTTCTGTCTAGTTCGCAAATGAACTTACTCCATCCACTCGCGGTACTTGCTGTTGACTATAGTAAGACCTACTTGACTTTTCGTCCCTATCTTGCAGTCAGTACTGCTCGGGTTCTCTCAGGTTTGGTTTCCGGGCAACGTTAGTCGTACGTTAACTGTGATGTTTAACAGTATGGATAGGTTTACTAACGAAGAGTTGGTCAATATGTTCCTCGCGTATGGGTTCGCAAAATGCGATGGAGCCGCGCGGAATTGGCGAGCGGTTTGAGGCGCCACGTCACGGATTTCGCGGCCCCTGCCGCCGGAGGTTCGAGACCTCCCTCGGGCATGGGTGTGTGAGTGTTGTTCTTAGTATAAGTTAGTTTGAGTAGTGTCTAAGTCTAGGGACCGATGCCCTCAGCAGTTTGATCCCTTAGGAATTGACACACATTTGAACATTTGAACAAATGCGATGTAGGAGCGGCACAACAACGCTATGGTGAGTTTCTCCCGCAACAACAGCAGCAACATCATAGTACGTTAGCATCTGCAATTCTTCACCATTAAATATATTCATACTGGAGGGTATCGCTGCCAAAATACAACTGTCGTTGCTGGAAACACGGACACACGACACTTTTTCAGCGTTATGTAGATATTTTCAGTTCAATATAAAGATAAATGATGGTAAGAAATCAGACGAAATGCGCTAATTCTGTAACGAACCTCCGGAGCGCCGGGACGTTTATACTAAAACGCTCAGAAAGTTTCTCCTGAATAACCTCCGAAATTCTTACGTTCGAGTCTGTTATCAACGCACTTATCGTCAGTTCCTATGAAATTCACAGTGAAGGCATTGTCAACAGCAGTGTAGTTTATATGAGAATATCTCGTCTTCGGTGCGGCTTAGTACTGTCCACGTCTTCTGTATGAGAATGAAAGATGTCTCGAGAACCGTCTCTGATATCAACCGTCGCTACATTCTCCACAGACAGTTCCTGGCCTAGCACTATTTGATGACAAAACTCCTTTCACATTTAGATACCCTGACCACAGTGTAAAGAGTGTACTGACGAAGCAACCACAGTTATATTTTTTTTTCTTTTTCGAAGAATGAAAATCTCCTCTATAAAAATCAACATGGATTCCGCAGAGACCTTGCGATACTCCACTCTCTGTGTTCCTCCGTGAGATTCATAGCGCTGTCGACAACGGCTCTCAGGTTGATACCGTGTTCCTTGACTGCGAGAATGCATTTGACACCGTCCCGCACTGTCGTTTGATTAAAAAGGGCCGACATTACCGAGTACCGGAGTAGACTTGCGACTGGATACAAGACTCCTTGCGTAAAGTACACTGCACGTCACATTTAATTAAAAAAATACATACTTAAAGGTAATTTCGGGAGTACCCCAAGGATGTGTGATAGGACCGTTAGTGTTTACGTTGTAGATAAATGATCTAGTAGAAAACTTAGGAAGCGCTTTTTAGACTGTGCACAGATGATGCGGTTTCTACGAAAAAAGTAGCATCGCCAGAAGACAGTATCAATTTACAGAATGACTTGCAGATGATAGATGAATGGTGCAGGTTCTGGCGGTTGACCCTGAACGTAAATAAATGTACCATATAGCGCATACCTAAGACAAGAAAGCTACTGCTGTACAGCTACACTACTGATGAGAAACTACTGGAAACAGTTAAAAAAATGGCTCTGAGCACTATGGGACTTAACTTCTGAGGTGATCAGTCCCCTAGAACTTAGAACTACTTAAACCTAACTAACCTAAGGACATCACACACACCCACGCCCGAGGCAGGATTCGAACCTGCGACCGTAGCGGTGTCGCGGTTCGTGACAGTAGCGCCTAGAACCGCTCGGCCACCCAAGCCGGTACTGGAAACAGTATACACCGTAAAATATCTAGTATTAATTATCCAGAACGCTCTTAAGTGGAGTGACCACATAAGACAAATAGTAGGAGAAGCAGATGGCACACTAGATTCAAAAAATGGTTCAAATGGCTCTGAGCACTATGGGACTTAACATCTATGGTCATCAGTCCCCTAGAACTTAGAATTACTTAAACCTAACTAAGCTAAGGACATCACACAACACACAGTCATCACGAGGCAGAGAAAATCCCTGGCACACAAGGGATTCATAGCAAAAATCTTAAGGGAATGTATCTCATCCATGAAGAAAGTGGCTTATAACGCCCTCTTTCGACCTGTTCAAATGCTCAAATGGTTCAAATGGCTCTGAGCACTATGGGACGTAACATCTGAGGTCATCAGTCCCCTAGGACTTAGAACTACTTAAACCTAAATAACCTAAGAACATCACACACACCCATACCCTAGGCAGGATTCGAACCTGCCACCGTAGCAGTCGCACCGTTCCGGACTGAAGCGCCTAGAACCACTCGGCCACCAAGGCCGGCTTTCAAATGTTCAAATGTGTGAATTCCTAAGGGACCAAACTGCTAAGGTCATCGGTCCCTAGACATTCACACTACTTAAACTAACTTACGCTAAAGACATCACACAGACACATGCCCGAGGGAGGACTTGAACCTCCGACGGGAGGGGCCGCGCAATCCGTTACATGGAACCCTGGATTCCGCGGCCATTCCGCGCGGTGTTCGACCCGTTATTATGTATTGTTCATTAATATTGGATCCCTATAAGCTAGAACTAGAGAAATAGAGATGAGCCAACGCAGAGAGGTGCGTTTCGCCAAGGGACCGTTTAATCGGCGCGAGAGCGTTACTGCGATGCTCAACAAACTCCAGTGGCAAATGTTACAAGAGAGGCGTTGTGTATCACGAAGAGGTTTACTATTGAAAGTTCGAGGGAGCGCTTTTGGAGAATAGTCGGGCAAACATATCACTTCCTCCCTTACACATCTTACGAAATAATCACGACGAAAAGATTCGAGAAATTAGAGCCAATACAAGAGCTTACCGACAACCATTCTTCCCAGGCACCATCCTCGAGTGGAACAGGGTAGGGGGAATCAGGTAGTGAAGGCAGAAACTGGCTTGCGGGCTATGAAGTAGATGTAGATGTTGGACACTCAAAACTACAATGCGTGCTCAAACGCCTAGTCAGAATCTCGAAGCACATCTCTTTTCAATTTAGAATTGCGTATGTGGAAGTTGAATAATTCAATTTTCTTTGGTAAGGTTCCACTGTGCTTCTGTTTCGACCACCGTAATGATATCACATCATGACTAAGGCGATATTTCGCGTGATACGCAGCAGAAAATAGTTGCGCGTATCTGACATGTTTCCTCTCGGAAGCAAACCCGTTGTTATTCTGGATGAAACTCGTACGGAGCTTGCGGCTCTTCGGCTGTGCATGTAAATTGGTTGTGTCGCTTATCGTACTAGCCAGCAGGTTTTGCCCAGGTGGAGACTGCCCGAGGTTCTCAGATAATACTGCGTGCAGCTACAGAGGTTTGTAGTGTTCGAGCGCTATCGAAAACTTCCGTAGGACGCTCAACCTGAGGGCAGAATACAATTCAGTGAATGGAAAAACCAGAAGCACAATACTAATGTGCTTTGTGATACATCAGATATTAACTTATGCGTGAGGGACGCTCATAATAGTGGGAGAAATTAAGACTATCCGCACCATAAATAATTTTCGTTGTAAGTATAACAGGATTGATCAACCTGACACTGCGCAACGAGAGATGTGCAACAAGAGTCTCAATATGATTACTTAACTGACTTTCTACGGTATATTAGAAAGACAGTTAAATATGTTGTCAGTTTTCGCAACAGCTTCTTCGTAAATGATTTTAAAAAGTCTACTTGAATTATTCTTTTCAAAAGAAATTTTTCCTTACTTCTGTTGTGAAACCCACTTTTTCGCCTTCATCGACGGAACTGCTGGGGTTATATTTAATCAGTCATCAGGAAAGATATTAGTATTTAATTCAGTATAAATTGCGAGAGCCTTTACTTCACAAAGCAACATTTGAGAAGAACATGGTTCCTATGACAAGAACATGCCCAGTTCCTTTCTCCACTCTTGGACAAGCAAGCTACTTCTTCGCTCTGTAGCTAAATTGTTGCCAAGAGGATGTTACAAAGTATTTGCATTTACAGTGTCTAACGAAGGGTAGAGTGGGTTTCACAATCATTTCCCAAATTCCTTTCTCAAAGAACGGTTGCTGGTGAGCCTCCGTATAAGCTCTCAGTTCTCCCGTCAGGGTCATTTCGTAAGATGTATGAGGGGGGGAAGTAAAATGTTGCCCAACTCTCCAAGATTTTAAGCAGCAGACCAATCCGTAGTGCACAACAGCTCTCTCGGAGCGTCTGCACTGAAAGGAGACTCGCTTCTCCGCAACGCTTTCGGGTTTGCTAAACGAACCTGTGGGAAAAAACACTGCATCTTCTTTTCTTTCCCTATTAAGCTTACCCGCTGATGGTCCAGATTACCGAGCATTACTCAAGAATCAATCGGAAAAGGGTTCTGCTAACTACCTACTTCTTTACTTAATATTGTTCCAGTGAATTTCAGACTGGCATCTTTCTTCCATAGACCTAGTATTGTGTGGCTATTTCTTTTCAGCCCTACCTGGAGGATAGCCCTATAAACTATACTGCTGTGATTGTTTTCAGAAATTGACCAACAATCGCGTAATTCACCAATAATGGCTCTCTGCCTACTTCCGTGCAACGCGTTACATCCATTTACGTTGATTCAAAACTGCCAGTCCCTGCATCAAACGTCACCCCTCTTGTACTTCGCTGTAGTCTTCTTATACTGCATCTTTTTCTATGTACAACAACATCATCCGCGAACAGCCTTACCTTTCTTCCAATGTTATGAAGCAGAACATTCATATTTATCGTGAGTGGTAATGGGCCTGTAACTGGCGAGAGGAATGTATCCGGCCACCCCTTAACATTAACCTTGCCAAATCCGGCCCTAACCATGCCGACTCTGCGAAACCGCGGGATAAAGGCACAAGCAAAAGAAGAAGAACAGGTAGCGGGCCTGTAACACTCCCTCGAGGCAAGCTCGAAGCTAGAGCTACATTTGGCTATTACCTTCTCTCAAGAGCAACGTACTCAGCTGTATTTGCTAGGAAGCATTCAGTTGATTCACAAAGCAGGTATGCTTTCAGAAAGACAAGGAACAGGTGCCTCATGGATGAAAGAGCTAGTTAATTTTCACAGGATGGTTGCCGGCTGTAGGAAATTTGCGGTTACCAAATATTGCTTAATGCGGGAGACTAAAATGTGTTCCATAATTCTACAAGAGTTTAGTGTAAACGATAAATTCCATTCTATAATCCCTCTTCAAAAGAGAAATAAGCTACGACTTGCTTCAGTCGATTTCTTCGAATCACTGCTATGAGCACTGTTTGTGTGTTTCTAAGACGCTTGTGTTACTGCCAATACAACAACGAAAAACTCTAGCTTAATAATAGTGTTATTGTTGTAAAGGAGCGTTCCTTACTTTAGCCTACCGTTATGCATGGTAAACCAGAACTCACCCAAGAAATTTCGAACATTGTTCACGGATAGCTTTTGAATACTTTGGCGTAAGAGCCCTTTGGTTTCCAGAGGGGTATTCCTGAGTAATAACACCTTTACGGTTTATTTGGTTTGTTATCACAATTGCCTTTATTTTTGTGAAAATGAATTCACAATAGTGAAAAAGCTTGTAATATACAATCACCAAAACGTACAACACAAATCACGGAGACAGAAGCAAAATTTCTGAGATGCGATTGCCTTCACTACGGTAACACCTAAGCATAGCGTCGTTACACCGGTCTTACACTGTATTCAGTGAACACATACAAGAGAGGCGTGTATCGGCCAACTCTTCATTAGTAAACGCAGACGTTCTGTTTTGTGTATCGCTATTAACGTACAACTAATACAGTCGGAAAAACAATCCCGACACAGCACCGAGCAATACTGAACGCAAGCTAGAACATGAAGAGTAAAGTGGGCTTTACTGTAGTCAGCTGAGAGAACCGTGAGTAAGGGGAATACGCTTGTTTCCGAACAAGACACACAACAGATGCCGTCGTCATTTACAGGGTTGTGCAGATATTTTCGCTGCAATGCAGATGTAAAGATAAATGTCTGTAAGAAATCAAACCAAAAGCAATAACTCTGTGACAAACCACCGGAGCCCTTTGTCACTGATACTAAAATACACAAAACGTATTTCTGAACAACCTCCGATATGTTTTCGGTACAGTTTCATTGCACTCGTACACGTAATTGTGCAGGGGGAAGAAAATTAGTGTTCGGCAATGCAATGACTCAACTGAGGCGCTAGGGCTCTGTCCTGCTACACAAAAAACACTGAGCACAAGAACAAATGCTTCCCGTCGCTTAGGTTAGTATAAAAAACGCTGTAATTGGTCTGTGGATCAATTCTAAACCACCATAATACGCAGGAAAAGATATTCTCTTTATTCCTCTCTTTTTATTTACCTTTCTGTATGCTCAGAGCAGTATTCACTGTTTTCCAGCTTAGTTAAAATCGATTTAAATGACGAATGGCTCCGTCTTCAACCAAAAAGATGCGAGATTCGATGTACACCTGCAACATAATCATTTGATAGACAGCGTAGCGAAACTGCTCTGAAATCTATGCCCCTGACGTGAATCTATAGCAGAATTACGGACGCAGAAGGACGATTTTGGGCAACGGAAATCTCGTCTAAAACAGTAGACATAGATTCTGTAAACAGCGATTTCGAGAAACGCAGCGTGGTCTGTTCGTCCATGAAATCCAGAGCGCCGAATACGAACTATTTTGTATGGCTCAGTTGTCGGAGGCATGTCTTTCAAATGCATGCAACTTCGGAGACTTGTATTTTCCTGATCTCCCCCAGTTATCCAACCGGGAAAATGGGACATGTGGTTTAAATTGTAATTCGAAACAAGTGTCAGACTTGGCGACTTATCACATCTCAGAAAGATGATGGCCAGATTAAATATATGCTGAGAATTTCCTGGACCAGCCGAGATTCGAACCCGCACTTCTCACTTCTCAGATACGTGCATTATCAATAGCCCACAAGGCCCGACTAGCACGAAAGACGAAAGCGCCCCAGGTTGGTGCTGAGTTCTACATCTACATTTACATCTACATCTACACAGATACTGTGCAGGCCACCGTAAGTTGCGTGGCGGAGAGTACCCTGTACCAATACTTGTCATTTCCCCTCCTGTTCCACTCGCAAATACAGGAGAGAAAAATGACTGTGTGTAGGCCTCCGTATGAGCCCTAATTTCTTGTATCTTACCTTCGTTGTCCTTACGCGAAATGCATGTTGGCGGCAGCACAATGCTTCAATGCACAATGCTTCAAATGCCGGTTCTTTACATTTTCTCAACTGTGTTTCCCGAAAAGAACACGGCCTTCACTTCCCCAAGGCGTTCGATACAGTTCTGCAACCTCGTTCAGCGAACAATATACGAGCTTACCGACTGTGACTGATAGAACTAGCAAATAGAATCCGTGACGGTGTTATTAATGGGACGAAATCTACAGATGTTTGGGTAATTTCGAGGGTATCCCAAAACGAGTGTTCAAGGGCCGTTAGCTTTAACAAAATACGTAAAAGATCGACGGGAGTACGTCTGGAGCTCCATGAAGCTGTTCGTGGACGTCGGCGTTTTCCGTAGGAAGGTTACAACGCTAGAAGGTTAGCGACAGACCTGCAGATGATCGACGATTAGTGCAGGAACTAGCAGTAAATAAGTGCAACGTATTCCAGATTAATAGGCGCAGAAATCCACTACTGTCCGATTATGCTGTTGGTGGCAAATCACTGGAAACATTAAGTACCTTAACGTACTTGGGTCTAGCTATCTGGAGTAACCTAAAGTGGAATGACCACATAAAGCATTGTACGAAAAGCAGGTTCGAGGCTGATATTAACTGGGAGAATCTTTAAAAAAAATGTGATTCATCTACGTAAGAAGTGAACTAAAAAACACTTGTAAAATCCATTTCTTAAATTTTGCTCATCAGTGTGGTATCATTAGCATTAGGTTTAACAAAAGATGCAATTCTGCAACAAAGAGAAAGAGATCTGACGAAGAGCGGTATGTTTGATCACAGACTCGTCTCGTCGGCGCGAGAGCGTTACGGAGCTGCCCAGCAAACTCAAGTGGCAGACGCTACGAGTGATGTGCGGAGAACTTGGTGTTGCGATTCTTACAGGACCAGTCATGTAACTTATACATTCTTTCACGTACGTCTTGAGAAATGACCACAACGAGAAAATCGGTTAACTTAGCGCTCATACCGAGCTTTACCGGCAACCATTCTTGCCATGCTCTATTTACGAATGGAATAGGGAAGGTGGGATAACATAGTGGAATTTAAGATTGGATGAGGAATACAGAGATAGATGAAAGCATATAAACGTCAAACAACAATTCGGGCTAGCCAAGCAGCAATCATTCTATTTCTCCACGGTCACAGCAGGCTACAGCAGGGTACTACTGGAAGCTTTCTTGCCAGGTATGAGATATAACATATTTTTGAGTGTACGTGGCAGAGCTGTTGCGTATTAGCCAGTTTTCTCACACGAATCATAATTTGGAGTCCTTTGACCTGAAGTCTTCCATAAGTTGGAGCTAACAGTTTATCTGTGGCAGGAAGGAGCACACAGGCAACTTCGTAAGTAATACCGTGTGCACCTCAGGGATATCTGATTCTGATGAGGGACGTACTGATCGAGATACATCTTAGAAACGTGGCAGACAGAATAAGTTGCCTCCTCAAAATTTAAGCAGTTGTCTATGTGGAACTATTACCTCATAAAACTGTAGTAATATCTATAGCGCCAACTGCATCTATAGCCCTAAGGAACCTGCAGAGTGTGGCAGAAGGTACCTCGGATACCTGTAGTATTTACAGCATTTCCTGTCCCGTTCGCGATCGGAGCGCTGATATACCCACTGTTGGTGACTCCTCATGTGAGCCTGAATTTATTTGATTTTTCAGTTATGAGCATCGCACGATGTATTTGTGTGAGGATGTAATATGTTGGTTGAAACGTAGGTTCTCCAAATTTTAACAGCGATCTCCCCCGTGGCCTCTCTTGAGTCATGTGTCACTGGAGTTTCATGGCCGGACTCCAGCTAACTGAACTGTTCTTTGGTTCTTCCCTGTCTCCTCAAATAATTCTACGGGCTTACAGTCGCAATCTGACGAGTCAAGTAGACCTAGAAAAAAGACCAGCCTGGCGCAAAGAATGATAAGTAGCAGAGACATGTCAAGTCGTGCTCTGATCCAAGAGCAATATTTTAGTAGTTTGCCACTATACGTCTAATGAGTCTTAACTGAAATCAGCCATTCTACTTGCGACTAACAATGATTCTGACTTCTGCAATTGGAGGCAGTTTCTCTCTAAACCGCGTCTACCTACATCTTTACATTATCGTACCATTTGCTAAATTAAGTGATTTTATTTGATGAAAACCTGTACAGTTTTTTCACCGCTGATGCAGGGTGTGGATTAAGGAAATACGGCATAATGGTTTCGAATGCTGTTACGGTAATGAAATAACGATCTGCCGCATGTTGCCCCTGGCAGTCTTCGAAAGCCTGTCTAACCGCTAATATATAGATCCTCTGCCTCTCTTCTCATTCTTCGAAATGTTACCCTCAGTAGTTATTAAACATATAAAAATTTCACGGTACTGTCAAAACTCATAGCAGTAATTTAGAGTAATAATTATAATCTACATGCTTCATTGTGTCGATAGGTGTATTGTATATAGCAAATCCTGCGCAATATTAGTTTCATCAGAAACATGACATGTTCACGTCTTTGGCTTTGTTGTATATCAACCATTGCTTTGCCCCCATAATTAGTGTCGGAAAGTTTCTCAAGTGCCACATCTTCCTTTCTCTTTTTTAAAGCGGTTGATTTCTGTTTCCATGTATAATAGTGTAAGTAGAGGTAAGAGTCATAACACTGAGTATTTTGATTTTCATACGCGTCTCTCATCGATAAATATTTCGAAAACACTTAGTACCGAAAGCCCCCAGCACCGTTAATAGTATCAGTTTTAACCGTATAAGTACTCAGGTAACAGCAATTTTTCGTCATTAGATAATTCCTGAAGAGAGTACTACATTTACTGAGAAGTTTAGAGAAATTTTCACAACAATAGCCATATGATGTGATAAAACTAAATTCAAAAACTGCCACCACAGTGTCGTGTCACCTCTATTGGTATGTAAACATGACATAGTGATGTCGCAATGCCCATTACAGGTAGATGTAGACTATGCTTGGGAGAATGTTTTCATTTAAACAATTTGTTGACCCTGTGGATTCGACCGCAACCAAAATAATGGACTCTACATTTCTTTTAGAACAACCACCATTGCTTGCAAATCGAGAAACTTAAACACGATACGATGTCAGCCTAGCAACAAAGAAATAGTCCCGAATATATTACCAACCGATGGAACCTTGTCAAATGTCTTGAGCGATGCTTGTAATATCACAGACGTCCCCGTTTCGTGCACAACAAAGCTCTTTTAAACCCGGAAGAATTCTGAATATCACAATGCTTAATAGACATTGAGCTATTGCAGGTGAAATATACTTGCCTCCCTTCCATCTATCGTGACAGAAATCACATACCTTGTTTGTCTGCGATGTGGAAAGCTTAAGAGAAAAATGAAAACTGTTCAAAGTATCATCTTTATGATACAGAGGTTTCTGGCGACGATATTCTTGGATAAAACGTTCTCAGTTTACTTGTCGCGTTAAATCTGGGTAGCACTCTCCCGCTTTTAACGAAATCTCCCTCAGGAACAATGACTGCCTTGGTTGCTATTGTGATATGCATTTATAGCTCATATATGGCATGTGATTGATGGGTGAACGTCGTTATTTCTTCAAGTTGTCAGAGACTGTGCGCTTTTATGCACTGGTTGTGCCATTGCTCTCATAGGAAAGTAAACGTACTGGAATTCTGTTGTTGAAGAAGTAGCAGAAATTAGAATGTGCGAGAACAAACTCAACAGCGGCTATGGGTGGAGGTGAGTTCTCGACGCTAAGAAGATACAGAGAAATGTGCTGAACCGTTTACGTTCCTACGAGATGGCTGGCACCATCAACGCAGTCATGAACACAATCTGAGACAGTATAACGTAATGACGACGTACGTAATCGTAAGCCATCTATGGGCTATAAATGGTTACTATACCAGCAGTCAGTTGTTCCTGAGGAACACGGTGGAGGGTTTCGTTGAAAGCGGGAGATTATTAAGCCAGATTTGACGGGATAAGTAAAGTGAGACTGTTTCATATAGTGCCATATTTTCTTTAGATCTATAAGGCTGTACACACAAAAATTTTGATAAAGAGGGAATCGAGATAAAATAGCCGATCCCAAGGAGGTTTTAAATCAATTAATATAGAAGGTAGCGAAGAATTTCTCTTCTACGAAGAAACGGGATGCTAATGAAAAAAATGTTATTGCAGAATCGTTGCCATTCAGAAAGCATTACGCCACACGAAAAAGGAAAACAATTGCGGTTCCATCACCAGTACGCTCTTTACGTTTTTGTCATGGAATGAACTTAATGAAGGAGCTTTGTCGTCAAACAGTGCTAGGCCAGGAACTGTCTGTGTGTAGCAATGGGATGATTCTCAGGACATCCGTCATTCTCTTATAGATCACCATCCATCTAATCCATTGGGGTTTCTTTTAGAAAATCTCAACTACGCTCAACACTGAGGCCGACAAAAAGTTATTTTTAAGGACAAAAGAGAGAACAAAGAACAGAACTGCGTTGGGAATAAATTACTTTTATGTTCCAGAAACCCAATTTTCAACAGATTTGTCATCAAGAATTCAGGTTTATTGTAAGGAAGTTCACTGCAATTTCGACGAGCTGTAAATGTTTATCTGCCAAATTTGGCTCATTTATGCTGCGAAAAACACGCAGATTGCCTTTTCTGGAGTATTGAAATCGCAGTGAAGGTACTTACTTAACAGCTGAAGCCTTAGTGATGAAACTGTGCTTAGAAATATACAGTGATGGCTTGAGAAAGTCCATTCATTTAATTATTTTGGTTTCGCAAAGAATAACCACTATGCTACAATAGGAAAATGACTCAAGCATGGTTGTAGAACGGAAGTCATTTCTTACATCTGATAACTGCTGTGTAGCTGTCTTTTATCTGCGCTGTTCCACCAAATATCGATACATTAGCTCTCAATTATCTTAATTCCGCCCGAACAGGCCATGAAGGCCAAACGGTACCAACTGGCCGCCGTTTCATCCTCAGCCTACAGGCGACACTGGATGCGGATGTAGAGGGGCATGTGATCAGCACACCGCTCTCCCGGTCGTACGTCAGTTTAGGAGACCGGAGCCGCTACTTCTCATTCAAGTAGCTCCTCAGTTTGTCTCACAAGGGCTGAGTGCACCCCGCTTGCCAACAACGTTCGGCAGGCCGGATGGTCACCCATCCAAGTACTAGCCCAGTACGACAGCGCTTAACTTCGGTGGTCCGACGGGAACCTGTGTTACCACTGCGGCAAGGCTCTCGATTCACTCGTTATGTTCACGCAGTGAGAGGGCTGTTGACACAAGTTCTTGGACATAAAAACGTAGAAACTCATGATGCGTATGAAGATGAGAGATTACCCGCTATAAACTGATTATGTATTGGAAAACACTCACAACGAAAAACAATTATTTGTGGTAATCATATTAATACGAAATATTGTATTTCACGGAATTGTGTCAGAGTCCTTGTTATTCTGTGATCTTCAATTCGAAGACTGGCTTGATGGAGCACTCTTCCCTACTCTATCATGTGCAAGCCTCCTCGTCTCCGAATAGGCTAACTACTGCAACCCACATCCACTTGCATCTGCTTACTGTACTCGTCTCTTAGTATCCCTCTGCAATTTTCACCGCCTACACTTCCCTTCGAATACGAAACTGAAAATTTCTTGGTGTCTCAGAATGTGTTCCATCAACCGATCCCTTGTTTTAGTAAAGGTATGCGACAAAATTATTTTGTTCGGAAACGATTTTCTTGCCATTGCCATCCTCTCTATTACTGACATCATAGTTAATTCTACTGCCCAAACAGCAAAAGTCATTTAATACTTTTAGTGTCTAATTCCTAATCTAATTCCCTCAGCACCGCCTGATTTAATTCGACTGTATTCCATTATCTTTGTTTTGCTTCTGTTGATGTTCATCATATATCCTCCTTTCGAGGCACTGTCCATACCGTTCAACCGTTCTTACGAGTCCTTTGTTGTCTCTGACAGAATTACATTGTTACCGGCAAACCTCAAAGTTTTTATTTTTTCTCCCTGAACTTTAATTCCTTCTCCAAATTTTTCTTTGGTTTTCTTTACTGCTTGCTCAAAGTAAAGATTGAATAACTTCCGGAACAGGCTGCAACCCTGTTTCCTCCCTTGTCAACCGTTGTTCTATTTCATGTCCGTAGACTCTAATAACCGCCGTCTAGTTTCTACACATATTGTAAACAACTTTTCATTGCCTGTATTCCACCGTTGCCATCTTCAGAAATTTAGAGAGTGTGTTCCAGTCAATACATCTTTCAGTGCCTCCAGGTCTCTTCCACGAAGAACCTACTCTCACGATCCTTTAGCCAAATGTTAGGGATGATTAAATTATGATCTGTGCAATATTCTTACAGGAGGCTCCCCTTTCATTCCTCTCCTCCAGTCCGCATTCTCCTACAATATTTTTCTTCTCTTCCTTTATCTACTATCAAAGTCCACTACCCCATCACAATTAAGTTCATAATGCGTAAAATAAATTTAACCTCGACAACGTTTTTAATTTCAATTAGCCCTGTTCGAAACCGTCCCGTACTATCTTTTCCGTTGGTTCGTGCTTGTCTTTTTGTAATAGAGACTGACAGTCGATTTACGTTGTGCAATGACGTCTTGCGTTGTATGTGTAATTTCTATTTCCTTTAAGCCGTTTCCCACTTCCGTAAAAACATAAACCCTCTTTATTAGGTTTTAATGAAAAGAGGAAGAGGAATAAGATTTTCTGTGTTCGGAAGTGTGCAGACGAGTAATTCGCATCTAACAGGAGAAAATACAGGTATGACCGGGGTCATTAATACGTCTTCTGTCTTTGACGAACCTTTTGGTGTATGAAGGGTACGAAGCGAAATTATGTTCGAGATCCAGTTGCGAACACTGAGCCAAAAAAAGTATTCGGGTACTCGGATTTTTCGACTTTCGAGCTTCTTAGGTAGACGAAATTCTATATTAACAGTAACGTGCACTTAAGTATTATTTTCTATTGCGAAACACAAGGAGATATAACACTTAAACACATTGAGTCACATGAAGTAAAATTTGGGATAGTCCCCCGTTTTCGACGTCTGTTAATTGTTTGGGTAATTGACAATGCGTATTCACACACCTAAACTCCTTTTAATACGATTGAATGGTTCCCGTGTGAAAATTCTCGTGCTGATGAACATCGAACGTATCTATGAATTCACAAAATGGATTCTGTCACAAAACATAGACGTCATAATTTGTGTAGCGGCATACTATCGCGTGAATATCAAGGTACGGAAATGGTTGAAAATTCGGTATGAATCCGTCTTAGAAAGAGACTGTAAAGCCTCAATATTTGGGTTTACAACTTTTTTACACTCACTGTTTGCATTAAATAGGCCAAAGCACGATGTTGGCAAAGCTCCGAGTCGTCGAGTTGATGGATATTTAAAGAAAAGTAACAATCACGCCAAGACTACCACCATGGTATGTTAGGCGTGGCCTCTGGTTCGTGCACGGAAAATGAATTTTCCAGGCAGTTAACAGATGCAGCTTATCAGTTTTCACCTACTCATGACCTTGGAAGAGATAAAAGTCGTAAGTATGAGAAAACGGCCAACCTTGCATTGAACGCCGAATGTACGTATTCATAGTCCGATATATACCTACCTATTCGTTGCTTCTTTTCGTTCCTCAATAATCAACCTTTCTCTCACGATTTGATGTGTTCTCCACCTTGATTCCGTTCGAGCTTCAATGCCTCATTCTTCACGCAATGAAAAAAATCATCTGCCAATAAAATGTCCACAGAAGGTCCAGGCACAGCTGACGATATCAATTATTCCTGAACTGGTGTATGTCCTGAAATTAACGTATATCTCGGAGTACACATGTAACGCGACCATGTTCTTCTGAGCGCTTACTAGCATATGTGAATGTTTAAGAGCCGCAGACAAAGATATTGAAATCAGTATCCCCTCCTCCCCTCCCGTTATTCAGAAACAGATTAAGACTACAAAATGGCAAAAGGCACTAAGCCATTGCTCAACTTTTGTCACATTTGATACTGAACTCGCTACAGAATTAGGCGCTCTCCTAGGCGATCTCTCTCGCAGTGATTAATGCAGAATGAATCGGAAAGAACCAGGCCTCTCCTTTTTTAAAATTTATTTTTATAAGAACATCTATGTAGCCGAATGGTTAGCGTCGCTGCCTTAGGTGAGGAAGAACCCGGACTCGATTCCCAGGACCTCCTCAGGTGTTTTCTGAGATAGGGAAATATGAAACTGGGTCCACTCATCCTCATGAGGCTGAATGAGGAGCTGTTTGAATAAAGAAGCAGCGACATCACCAGGATTCATCTGCTGGCAGTAAATGCTGGAGGATTGCCGACGTGCTGGTCACATGTCCCGTTATCATAGATCGCTCCTCGTACTGCCTTGTGGGCAGTAGTTTCCCACTCGGAACAGGCTTAAGGCTTAATCCTTCAGTGATGTTTACGTTATTTAAAAAAGAGTAAAAGAGAGGGAGCAGACAAGCTGTTCAGTTTCTTAGAGAATATGCTAACTTCATACGTTATGATTTTCTTGGAGGAAAAGAAGATCCTATCAGGGAAACTGCATAGACTGAGGAAAAATCACTCTCCTATGAAAGAAACCTTGTTTTACACTCGATCGCTTGCAAATAGTAGATGCAGATGAAGTAGCAGATTCTGTCTGCCTACATTTTTGAATGGTCATCCAACACTCTGCCAAGTTGGCAACTTACAACGAAGATACTATGATATGGAGCATGGGGACATTTATGTGATTGGTCCTAAGAATTTCAGAGGTCTGACAATTGTCGAAAGTGCCTTGTTTGTTGTAATATGTTCATGAAAGTTTTTAGTTTGTGTTTTAGGAAGAAATGTATCGTACCTGAGGAGACAGGCAATTTATTTTGTTAAATCGGAGGACAGTTAAATCTGAAGTCGCAGAAACGGAAATTTGAGCCTCTTGTCAGAAAGTGATACGATATGTATTTCGGATGTAAGGTTGGCGATCTTGATAATAATTATGTCCTCTTGGGTATGCTGTCCATCATTACTATATTCTTCAAATACCATAGCCACATGCCTGTTCAGTAATAGGGAGGGGCTGTTAGGCCTGTATGTCTCAGTGAAGAATTGCGTGCTGTGAATGTGACAGTGAATGAAGACGAATGCAGTGGCGAACACGCAGAAGGTGATGAAGAAGATAGGCACGCTGACATAACATTTCAGGACCACTGTTAACTAAATGAGCCTCACTCCAGTTTCAGGGGATCACAGCAATATTTTTCATGATTCAAATTTTTGCAGCGACAAACTGAGATCTTACTTTCGTAATTAAAAGAATGAAATTTTCTTCTTCGAGATACGAAAGTGATGGTTTATCGTGAACCATAGGCTTGGGTCTACTTTTATATTATTCATTTCTTTGCATCTTTTGTGCACTGACATATGTTTTTGCCGTTTGCATTTGGAAGAATTGTTGCGAGATACACTGATAAGCCAAAACATTATGACCACAGCCCACCACGATGTTGGGAGTCGCCTGGTGGCGTTGCGGGCTAGTGATGCGATAGCAAAAGTATGTAAGCGGAGCAGACACGGAAGGGGATAACACTAGCGAATATATAGACTGCAAATGGGGAAATCCATTGTGATAGGCAGATTGTTATTATGCGGATCCTGTGAAAGAGTATCTCGATAAAGGCGAAGCTAGTCTAATATCCACGTGCTACTGTCATGAACATCTACGGAAAGAGATAGAAGGACCTAAATGGTTGGACCGTCCTCTACTCTTCACAGAACCTAGGGTTCGGAGGCTTGTTCGCTCTGTATAGCAGGAAGCGTTTCGGAGCACACCGTTGTTCATCGTACATTGTTGAACATGGAGTTCCGCAACAGACAACTACACGTGTTGACCCAACGACACCGTCAATGACGATTGCAGTGGGCACGGAACCTTCGGGATTCGACCGTCGATCAATGGAAACCTGCCGGCTCTTCGGACGAATCACATTTTTATTACACTAGGTCTCTGGTCGTCTCCACAAACCCCGTCATCGAGGTGAACGGCGGCTCGAAACGTGTAGCCCGTCACGGAGACAGGCTGGTGGGAGCAGTATTACACTGTGGGAGACATTTTACTGCCCTTGTATGGGACCTGTGGTAGTAATCGATGCCACACGCCATCGCAAACCTGCCGACAAATTGTCGGATCCCTGATACGGAGAATAAGTGATGTATTTCGTTCCAAAGACGGACAAACAAGCTGCTAAGCAGGTGATCATAATGTTTTGACTCATCACTGCACATACAGTATAATACATAATGTTGTTACTGTCGTCTGCAGTCCGAAGAATAGTTTGGTGCAGCTCTCCACGCTAGTCTATTCTGTCCAGCCTCTTCATCTGTGCATAACTACTGCAGCCTACAGCCACTTGAACTTGCTTAGTGTATTCAAACTTTGGTCTCCCTCAACAATTACGGTCCTTCCATTACCAAACTTACTATTTCTTGATGCCTCAAAATACATCATATCAATCGATTCTTTCTTTTAGTCAATGTTTGCCACAAATTTCTTTTTTCCTCAATTACATTCGGTATATATTCATTAGTTATTCTATATATCGATCTAACACTCTTCTGTAGCTAAACATTTCAAAAGTTGTATACGTACAGCTGCATGATTACTCCGCAATTCACAATCAAGTGCCTGGCAGAGGATTCATCGGACCATCTTCAAGCTATTTCTCCACGGTTCCATTCTCGAACAACGTGCGGAAAAAACGAACTCTTAAATCTTTCCGGGCGAGTTCTGATTTCTCTCACTCTATTATGATGATCATTCCTCTCCATATAGGTGGGTGCTAACAAAATATTTTCATACTCTGACGACAAAGTTAATGAATGAGGAAGTCCTGCTTCAGTGAAAATCGCCTTTTGCTTTAGTAACTGCCACCACAGTTCGCGTATCATATCCGTGGCTCTGTCTCGCCTGTTTCACGATAATACAAAACGAGCTGCCCTTCTCTGAACTTTTTCGATATCCTCCGTCAATCATATCTGATACGGTGGTTCTATGAACCCTGTGCCATGCACTTAAATGTGATTGGCAGGGTATCCATGTAGATGTAAATGTAGAAGAGGGTGGACAACTGTAGCGTAAGCAGTCTCTTTAGTAGACTTGTTGCGTATTCTAAGTGTTGTGCCAATTAATCGGTCTTTGATTTGCTTTCCCAGAATATTATCTATGTGATCGTTCCAATTTGTTTTTCGCAACTGTAATTCCTATGTTTTCAGTTAAATGTATAGCCTTTAGTTTTGTATGTTTTATACTGTATCCGAAATTTTGCGAATTCCTTTTAATACTCATGTGGACGTCTTCACACTTTTCAGTGTTTAGAGGCAATGGCAACTTTGCACACCATACAGATATCTTTTCGAAATCGTTTTGCAATTCATTTTGATCATCTGATGACTTCATAAGACGATAACTGACAGCATCATTCTGCAAACAATCTAAGAGGGCTGCTCAGATGTCTCCTCAATATTTTTAAAGACCAAGAACAGCAGAGGAACTGTAACACTTCCTTGGGGAACGCCAGATATTATTCTGTTATACTCAGTGCGTTACTGTCAGTGACTACGAACTGTGACCTTTGTGACAGGAAATCACGAATCCAGTAGCGCAACTGAGACGATATTCCACAGGTACGCAATTTGGTTAGAAGTCGCCTTCTCGAAATCTAATAATATGGAATGAATTTGACATCCGCTGCCGATAGCATTCATTCCTTCGTGAGAATAAAGAGATAATTGAGTTTCGCAAGAACGATATTTTAAGAATTCGTGTTGGCTGCCTGTCAATTAATCGCTCCCTTTGAGGTAATCGATACTGTTCGAACACAGCATATATTCCAAATGCCTACTGCAAATCAACGTTAGCGATGTGAGTGTGTAATTCAATGGATAACTTCTACTTCCCTTCTTCGGTTCTGGTGTGACTTGCACAACTTTCCAGTCGTCAGGTACGGATCTTTCTACGAGCGAGCAGTAGTCTATGATTGCTAAGCATAGGGCTATTGTATCAGCATACTCTGAAAGGAACCCGACTGGTATACAATTTGGACCAGAGACCTTTCCTTTATTTAGTGATTTAAGCTGCTTCGCTACACGGGGACTGTGACTTATAAGTTACTCATGTTTCTATCCTCTTCTTATCTGAACTGTTTATCGTTCACGTTTCACTTTCGTACAAGGCTACACTCAACACAAATACCCCCATAAAGTACTTCCTTACACTTAAACATATATTCGATGTTAACAAATTTCTCTTTTTCAGAAACGCTTATCTCGCTGTTGACATTTTGTGTTTCGTATCCACTCTTCTTCAAGCATTGCCAGTCCTTTTTGCTGCCAATGTAGCAAAACTCATGACTGCTTTTAGTGCCTCATTTCCAAGTCTAATTCTTTCCTCATCACCTGACTTAACAGACTGCATTTCTACGCTTGTTTTACTTTTGCCAATATTCGTCTTTTAACCTATTTTCAAGATACTATCCACTCCATTCAACTGCTGTTGCAAGTCCTCTGCTATCTGTGACACAATTGTCAGCGGTAATCCTCAAAATTTTTATTTCTTTTCCCTGAACTTCAATTACCTTTCCAAATTTCTCCTTGCTTTCCTTCACTGCTTGCTCAATGTACAATTCGAATTAACACTGGGGAGGGTTTACAACCCTGTCTCACTGCCTTCTCAACTGCTGCTTCCCTTTCATGTCCCTCGACTCTAATAACTGTAGTCTGATTTCTGTCCAGGTTCCGAATAACCTTTCATTTCCTGTACTTTATCCCTGATATATTTAGAATTTCGCAGAGTGTATTCCAGATAACACCGTAAAAAGTTTTATCTAAATCTACAAGCGCTATAAACGGAGGTTTATTTTTACTCAGTCTTTCTCGTAAGGTAAGTCGAAGGGGCAGTACGGTCTCTCGAGTTCCTACATTCTCCTGGGCCTAAAAACAGATCTTTCCCGAAATCTGGATACATAGGCCACCGCAGTCGTATACCAAAACCTTTATTCCATCAAAACGTAGGCAGCTGCACAAATTTTGAAATTAGATCCGTATTCACAGACAAATTATGTTGCAGGAACATTGTACATTGTTTTTGTAACTGATTTTTTATTTATTTTAGTTTGTTTTACTTTTTTAGCGGTGTTATGCGATAGGGCAGAAAAGGTCTAATATTGCTACGACGTATCATCCGTGACTCACAGCTTTTAGAAGTAGTATATTCTCACGTATTACTTATAGCTGATGCTGAGAAACATAGCGCGTGGAGACGGGCAGATTCGCTAGGAGCGGCGGCAGGCGTCCCACGGCGCCAAGTAATAGGGCTGTCAGTTCGCTGATTTATGCCTCGCTCCCTCAGTTTCCCAGACCACAAACACTAGTTACCTCTGCTTTTTCTCAGATGAGAACATACCCAATAAATGGTGTCAAGTCTTTAGTGAAATCACGATACGACCATTCTAGCTTACGCTTCGTGTGGTTGCTGAAAATGACTCGGCAGTTCCGTGGACAAGGACATCGTCGGCTTCTTCCATTATCTCTGGCCAAATGAATGAACTGTTCTCAATGATTTCACTCGCAATGAAATTTACTCATAAGAGGTCAATAAAGAAACTGTTGGCTGGTTTGTTTAGAGAATTCTTTATGCCTTACTGTTGGCGTTTTTCGGTTTTATGAAGAGGGACATTTTGTTTGTCACCAGCGTTTATTTTAAATATGTACGCTCCCGCAGCCGCTAACACCTATATGAATGTGAAAGCAGATATAGATTTGTTATTTGCCAGTAAACGTGAGATCAAAACAAAACATAATATCTAATACGAAGGGAATACGAACATTTACGAGAACCCCAGCTGTCTGAGGAGCTTTATGGATACCTTTTGAAAATCAACTGTAAATGAGTGATAAGAAATTACGCCTAAATGCATTTTATACTTTTTTCCGAAATGTACACATAAAATAATGTGAAGTTAGACAAAAGGTCGAGATAGGCGTTATTACTCACTGGGGAACTGTGAACAATGTATGACCACGCATACGTGAACATTTGAAACGGAAAATATTGCAGTTCAGTTTTAATTTAACTTATTTTCTTTGAATGTTATTAATCATCATGAGTTAAATAGATGTATCACAGCAACCAAAATCGGAATTAAGGGGAAGAACTTTGAGATTTTGTATTAGCGTACTTTCGTAGTCGTTTTGACAGTGTAAGAGCGAATATCCAGCTCTTCCTTCACAATGTTCTAGTAGCCGCTCACCTAATAAACGTTGACTCTAAGGCTGGGACTAACAACTCAGGAACCAGGGCACGACACATATATAACAAACCGATAGACACATCACTTTGCACTTTTTCTAGTAAGTTCTTCCAGTATCAACGGATGAAAGCGGCATATAGTTAGGCTGTATGACGGAATTTGCTGTTGTGCGTAAGCAAAATAATGGGAATGAGTCCTAACAGAACTAGCATGCTCTAAAATATCGAGAAGAGATATTGAATAAGTCGTAACTTACAGGGTGCATACTTAACCGAGAAAATCAACACGTCCAAATAACGGATCGGTGAGTGATATGGTACTCGAATGGGTGAATGTTTGCAATTATAATGTATTCATCTAGAGTTATAGTGATGTAACTATGCCTTTTGAGATGGCCGATGTGGCCGGGCGGTTCTAGGCGCTTCAGTCTGGAACCGCGCGACCGCTACGGTCGCAGGTTCGAGTCCTGCCTCGGGAATGGCTGTGTGTTATGTCCTTAGGTTACATAGATTTAAGTAGTTCTAAGTTCTAGGGGACTGATGACCTCAGATGTTAAGTTCCATAGTGCCTAGAGCCATTTGAATTTATGCCTTTTGAAGTCGCAGTGGGTTATAATATAGTTGCATTCAGCAGAGCAGTATTAGGCCTACATGAGCAAAATATGAAAGCGATCGTTGACGACACAGTGCAGTTTCAGTAGTCTTAGAAATCAACAATTTTTCCAGTCGCCAGTTACTGCTACAAAAGGTCTGACAGGGAACATCAATTCGTGTGCAATTTGATCGCCCCAATTGCAAGAAAAACGTAGACACTTATTTGCTTCGATGTATTGGGAGATACAAAAGTTACGCGTAGAGAATAGGAGGGCGTAATGCCTCCGAATTTTTCAATCTGTTCTCAATATCGGCTGAAGTACTACATCCCATGCACACTACTCAGTCAACTTTCCTGCTGCGCCGACACAAGTTGCAGTTCTCTGCCGCTAGAGGACCCCGAATTGTAGCGTGTAACAAGGAGGTGTGTAACGTAACTACGTCGGTGCATGCGAAACAGCGAGCTGTAATCCATCATAAAATTGAAAGTACGAACACGAAGAATTGGTCCACATATGTAGGGCTCCTTCCACCAATGCCAAACCACACATGAGCTCTGCGGCATCTGCAACAATCCGATGCCTTGAGTTCAGTCTCATAGATCATCCTCCATACAATCCCGATTTGGCCCATCCAGTTTTCATCTGTTTCCAAAATTTAAAGAAAGTTTTCGAGGACGTCCCCTTTGATCGTGATGAACCGCTGCAAGCAGGGCTGAGGTTGTGGCTCTGTTAACAAAGTGAAACATTCTACAGTGACAGTACCTTCAAACTGGTTGGTTGATTGATCTAGGGGAGGGGATCAAACAGCGAGGTCATCAGTGCCATCGGATTAGGGAAGGATTAGGCAGGAAGTTGGCTGTGCCCTTTCAAGGGAACCATCCCGAGATTTTCCTGAAGCGATTTAGGGAAATCACGGAAAACCTAAACCAGGATGGCCGGACGAAGATTTGGACCGTCGTCCTCCCGAATTCAAGTACAGTGTGCTAACCACTGATCCACATCACTCGGTCTCCACAAACTGATCTCTCTCTGAAGGAAACGTATTCGTCACCTGGATGTCTATGTTGAGAAATAAATATGTATGCAAGAAGAATAATCTACATCTATGTACATACTCCGCAAGCTATTGTAGAGCGCATGGGGAGGGTACCACGTACCACTTGTATTCATTTGCTTTTCTGTTTCAGTCGCAATTAGAGTGAAGGAAAAACGAGCCTCTGTACGATTCCGATCGTCCTATCTTCGTGGTCATTACGCGAAATGTAGGGTGGCGGCTGTAGAAGCGATCTGCAGTCGACCTCAAGAGCCGGCTCGTTAGATTCCCGCAATAGAAAAGAGGGTCGTCTTCCCTTCTTGGAATTCCAATTGTAGATGCATAATGTTAATAAAGTTTTTTATTTAAAAATCTCTAAGAGTTTTCATATTAAAATTCGGTGGCATTACTTTTCAGCACTCCCTCGTACTTATTCCTAATACTTGCAGACTTTTTTTATTTTTTTTACAAAGGTAAGATCGTATGGTGTATACAACAGAATTTGTGACTAAACTAAGGATTTCCTGGCAGGGGGGACGCAGCATGTTACCTTTGATGGAGAGTCAGCGACAGAAGCAAAAGTTACTTGAGGTGTGCCCGAGTGAAGTGTATTGTGCCACTTGCTGTTCATTTTGTATACTGATGACCTATCAAATCTGTCGTACAATATTAACCTCGGACTTCTTGCAGATGAAGCAGTTATCTTTAAAGACTATTTGAAATTCGTATCAAATAGGACTTACAGGGCATACTGAGCATATTCAAAGAAGGGCAGTACGAGTGATCACAGGTTCGATTGACTCGTGACAGAGCTTGACGGAAATGCTGAAATATCCGAATTGCTGACCACTAGAAGACATACGTCAATTACTCCGCGAAGGCTAGTTGCAAAGTATCAAAAACTAATATTAAGTCAAGAATCGAGAGATATGCTTTCGGGCCTTGTGTATCGTTCCCGCAGAGATTGAGTAGACCAGTTACTGCGAGCATAGAGATATTTAAGCACTCATTTTTCCCGTCAATCATACGCGACTGAAACGGAAAGAAATCGTATGATATGGTACAATGTCAAGTACCCTCTGCCATGAACTTCTCAGTGCTTTATATAGTATAAAGGTAGAGGCATATGTGAAGCCTTGACCTTAAGCCGTTTATTTATTAACACGGGTTGCCACATGAGGTGGGATACTTTTAAGTACAGGAACTTCATTTTACCTCAGATTTTAACGTTGTTTTTCTAGCTGGCAAAGTGGGTATGTGACACGCCAGGAAACCAATGACCTAGGTTTCATTCGTCGGTCGGTGCAAGAGTACATTTTTCTCACTTATCGCTTCTTTTACCTCTGGCAATGATCAGTTAGTACGAAAAATGTCACATTGCACCATAGTTCGAAGTTCACTTTCACCTGGGTGTCACTTCTAACGGCAGAGAAAGGCAAGGCTATACAACCTCAAATAAGACCATACCTAGTAAGGAACAAGGGTATTAAAACCAGCATTCGGTCTGATGACAGCATTACTGTTAATCTTTGGAGGGGTCCATGTGCTCAGTATCGTGGAACGTGTCTCACCCAAGAAGGTAATAAACACAGTCCTACAAAGCCGAGCCGGCCGGTGTGGCCGTGCGGTTCTAGGCGCTACAGTCTGAAACCGCGCGATCGCTACGGTCGCAGGTTCGAATCGTGCCTCGGGCATGGATGTGTGTGATGTCCTTATGTTAATTGGGTTTAAGTAGTTCTAAGTTCTAGGCGACTAATGACCTCAGAAATTAAGTCCCATAGTGCTCAGAGCCATTTTACAAAGCCGACAGTAGATCAATTTCTTTCAGTTCATACTCAGTCTCATAGAATTTCAACTCGACAGTTTATTTATAATTGCTAAAAAGTTTCGAACTGGGATTGCCACTAGCTCGTGTTGGAAAGTAGCAAGTAAGACTCGATCATTTGCCAATGTTTATGAAACATCTTGAAGTTACCACACAAAGAATTCGTGTTAGGAATAACATTACATAAGGCTGAGTAAAATAAACTGCGCAGCATAAGGAGGAAGCTTGCGTTCAACAGCATAAACGATTGAGTGTTCAGCTACCGAATACTGTGCTAGGTGTGGACTACAAGCAGTTATGTCAACAAGATTGATATCCAACTAAACGAAACAATAAGAATTGACACTGGCCCGCTGAATTAATACCAGTTCCCTGGAGTCGTATCCTACTTGGTGTAACAGCTCAGGATCCCAAACCATCACAGGCAATGGACCCAGAATTGACGAAGTTATGAAACAGATCAATACCTAGAAGCCCTACAATCGACAAATTGCTGTCTCAGATTACACATACTGGGCTTGAATGTAGAACGACAATAGGATCTCTCAAGTGTCTCCGTTCACTTACTCCTTGCGATTTAGAAGAGCACTGGAGAGCTAAATGGTCATTGCGTGGGACAAGGGCTGCAGAATCAGATTGCTCCAACCATACCTCGTATAGGCGTGTACCAATCAAGAGAAATGGAGCCGCCTCGACCACATCAGAACCAGATGCAAAGGAACTTCCTATAAATAAAAATTCCATAAAGTCCGGAGTGTGATTATAAATTATAAATAACGTCACATTATTAGTGAATACCTAATATGAAGATTTCAAGCCCACTGGAACGACTTCCTAAAGGTCTCTCCAAAGGCAGTTATATGATTACGTCGCCTGCACATAAAGTATGATACTGATAAAATTTCTTAATAATCCCTTGCTATAATTTTACTCTGATTTTTTATGGTTTCGTATGTCTGGTTAATGTGTTACTTTTCACATACGTCATATTTTACTATAGTTTCGCCATACACTTCGTAATAATAATTAGTAACTCTCTTCAATGTTGTACACTCGTATGAAAAATATAGCATGGGCTGACATCGCGTTGCGGCAGAAGATGCTGCACGTTAATGGGCGATTGTGCTTGCCTCACTGTGTATCTCTTATAGGGAGCACCAGAATGTAAGGAAATAAGATATAAGGTGCTTACACACCCTGCAGGCCTTGTCGCTGTGACACATCACATGGTTCTTTTTTTTCCGAAGTACTTACAACTCGTGCTATTGCTTTTATGAATGGCAATAATCAGACACAATGGTAATCGCAGCTTAGATTAGAATATCCCTTCGTTTTGTATTCTTGACAACTGCATAATTTCGGCTGTGTAGCCATTTTCAAGTGTATAGTAAACCAGTCAAACGAATACGCATGGGCTGCAGTCAAAACTTACGTTAGTCATTATGTCAGCCAGTCTGACACATTATTGTCACTGAAATATTTATTTCGGCTGTGGCCTACTTGCAACTAAAAAAATAGTTTTATGCTGTGAAATGTATATTTAGATAAACTGTTGCTGAAACGACCTCCACAAAAAGGACACTGCTATCATATCTGAATCAAATACTGTTGGAGTATACTTCCAGCGTTATTATTTGGCCGCTTGGGTGCGAGGCGTACACATATTAACAATGCAAATTCTTTGACAGCGTTTCATAGAGTGAGGGGTTAAGATGCTATTGATGCATCCCGCCGGGATGCACTATTCAAACTCTGTGGTCATCTCGGCACTTTTCGAAATAAATGGCTATGTTGGGGCAACGAGTTTCATTCTCACTTCCACTTTCGCACCATATTGTCCCTAAAAAGATAAATCACTTGAACCAAAATCTTTCCTAGAACTTGAATTCGAGTCTCACTCACAGTCAATGTACGCATAATCTACACATAATTACGAGTGTGCGTGGAAAACTTTCTCATTATCTGTACAGAGCTTTTATGAATGGAAGACTTCCCAGAATTATACCACACAGAAGGTTTTGACAGGTATAATTTATTGAATTCCTAAGGGAAAACATAGTAGTGCTCGAATAAAACTGAGCGTTGATTTTTCACTGCTTGATTTGTTGGGCTCCTGTAAATGAAGATGGATACGGTGCAACTTATTTTACATTAGAGCACGCTTGCTGTTCTAAAAGTATTGCCGAAATAATTGGGTTTGGAGGATATACTGTTCTCACGGTGTTCCACATTATGATCATTATGCTCATTAACGAAACCTTCGTAACTGAATGAGTTGGAAATATGTTGAGAAGGGTTTTTAGAGGAATCGGATTTCAAATCTATGAGTCGCCGTAGCGGTAGCAGCACATCTGGTTCCCTGTTCCGGCACTGATGCACCGTATAAAGCCACTAATGATCTGCGTATCAGCAGGCCACAAAGCGCTCAAGAATTTAAATCTGATGACTGCAGTGTTTCGCAAATAGGTCCTAGAATTCAACAATGCTCATGAAAGAGGGCTCTGCGGATGACGTGAGAAAAAAAAATCATTACAGGACAGCAAATTAAACAAGTGTTCACGCTGTATAAAAATATCGAAAATGTCATATAATCATTCTAATAGTTAGTTTCAGGTTTTCAAGTATTTCTAGTAATAAACGCAATAAAGGACAGAAACCAGAAATGACAGATATTTTACTAAAATTCCTGTGACCACTCAGTTCTTAATTAGGGTAATGTCTTTAGAGGAGCGAATGCATAAAATACGGCCACAGTATTGAAACAACAAGAAAGGGCAATAAGAATAATAACGAAAAACAAAAAGTAGGGTCACCATAAACTCTGTTTAAAGAGTGTCGGATTCAAACTGCATTAATACACCTACAAACGTGTTATGCTTATTCAGAAAAAAACAGTATTAATTGTCTCACTAAGTACCCCATTCAATGAGCATGAGAAAAAGAGCCAAACTTAACTAACTCTTATCTGGAAAATTAAGAAAAAGAACCGTATTTTCTACCCAGGGAATCAAACTGTACCATAAATTTTCCAATAAAATGAAACAGATAACTAAAAGCAACATGTTTAGAAACTCAGTTATAGCATGTCTGTTATGCAAAACTTACTATACTTTAAGGAACTACTTACACAACACAAAGTCGTGTATGATAGAAAAAATGTTGCATTGTGAAAAATGTAAAAAATTAAACGTCTCTCTCATTCATGAATATGCTTTCAGTGTACAATCTGTATTACTGGATTAACTGTATGATCAGGATCAGTGATGGGAAATTCTAACACACTTTCATCTTCCTGAGCTCCTGTATTTTGGAAGGATGACTCAATTTTTCAGGCAGACCAAGCGAAGGACACAGAATATAATGAAGAGACAGGGACAATTCCGTGGTCCTTACGTCAGGTGGAAGGAAGTGTGTTTGGTGTGTAAGGTAAGTGCGGTGAGTGGTGTGAGATGTGAATACATTGTATAATGCTAACTCTAGAGTTAACTAGACCTGCGTGTTTATTATCTTTTACTTATGTAGCGTTTTGTATTACGCTGACATGTCTACTACTGCTGGGAAATGATATGTGGATGCCTAGGCATCTGACTAAGTAGCTAAATAATTCTGGTGAAGTAATTTGCGAAGAACTTAAAGAGGTGTTGAAGAGAATGAGATGGTGCATTGTAGCAAGCACCAGAAGTCTGCTTACGTCTTCTGTTCAGTCCTCAACTGCTGCAGCCGCACCGTTGCTGGACAGATTTGGCCTTCTTTGTTGGATGTCTTCAGGGTTGATGTCCTGCAAAAACAAGAACGTACATGTCACAAAAGCGTCTAAGACGAACAACCAGTTAAATACCATGTATTTATCTTATGCAAATAATGGTGGGGATATGATTTTTGAGTCAATTTTCTATTGCACTAATTGTGAACTCGAAACTCCGAACGCAAGTATAATTGATCAATGAGCTTTCTTCTTGAAAATTTTCTAAGAGCTGAAATCTCCCCAACGGCTTCTTTGTACATAAACATTGCCGAAGCAATATCGAATTCAGAAAATTCCGCAATGTGATTTAATGAGAAAGGCATTATTATAATTTACATTTAAAATACTTATGACTTCTACCAACACGCTAGACCGAATCCTATACTTTCACCGTCATTTTTAATGTGTTTATTAGGTACAATAATGAATATTCAATGTTGGCAACGACGCGTAGGGCTTACAAAACTTTGGTGAGAAAAGATTAGTCCATACTATACAGTATGTTCCAGAAGTGTTGTGACGAACTTGGCGGAGTTGTAGAGGGTGTTCTGTGGAACAAATCGAGGATAGGAAACCGTGTCCGGAAACGTCATCCAACGGAGCCACAGAATGTCGAAGTTACAGGTGACGGCGCCTGCTGCTAGGCAGCGATTAGGCAGCGAAGGTGACTTTGTACGCTGAACGATTCGCAATGTTGTTTGTTATTCAGTGTTCGCGACTGATGTACATGGTCGCCAGTGGAGGAGATGGAGCTAGTTGCCGTGCAGAACGCCCTATTTCTAGGAATGCCATGCTCTGTTGCCTCGTTGGATGACGGTTTCAAGCATTGGTTTCCAGCCGCAGTTTATCTTTCTCCTGACACGTTCTAAAATATCCAATGTTTTTCGGTATACAGGAGAAAAATAAACTGAATACGGAAACCTGTGTCCGAAACCGTTATCCACCAAGCTACAGAGCATCATATTCATAGGAGACAAGGCCTGTCTTCGCAGCAGCTAGCTCGGCCTTCTCGACTGGCGATCGCGGCAATCAATCGCGATCATTGAATAACAACAAACATTGCGAGACATTCCGCCTACGGTCCGTCAACGTAAAAAGTAACAGTTACTGACGAAGAGGTTGCCTGGTGGCTATAACCTCGAAGCTCTTTAGCGTCGTTGAATGATATTTCGGAACACAGGTTCCTATCCTCGATGCGTTCCTCAAGACCTCTCTACAACTCCTCGAAGTTAGCTCACCCTGTATTCAAAGAATGTAGACTCCTCACTCTTACACTTCTTTACTTTCAATATAAATAAAAACTTCCAACGCTACACTGAAATCTTTCGAAATATAATTGAAATGTAAGTTTTTCAAATGATAGAGCACAGCAAACATTCGTCCATTTCTTTCAGATTTTATTAGGCAAATATAGATTTCAGCTAGTGCCTAGCCACTGTCAGTGCACTATTTCATAGTAACAATGCATGTCCTAGTACGTCAGTCCCCCGTTGTTCGGGCTTCTGTCACAGTTCGTTCAAGACCTCTGCATTTACCCAGTAAATAAAAGCAGAGGTGCATTTGCATAAAATAGAAAACCGGCAGAATGAAGTTTTAAGCATGATCTTCTGAAACACTGTTAATGCAGGCACTGCCGAATTTGTGACTAATAATATGATGAATGCTGTGTTCCACATTATCTGAAAAATTTGTTTTCTCCAGTTACTCTTAGATGTTACCTAATTTCTGTTGCAGTTTTAGTAATAGTCCAAAGTTGTGGTTCTGAAAACATATACAAAACGCCGTAAAGTATTCTATTAAATTACTGTATCATTAACTTCAGTTTAATATAGGTTGACTCGTACAGAGGAGATAACAACAACCAGGGATAATATCTTTTTAACTGTAATTGTGTCTCACAACGATTTTAACGATGTAAACAAATTATTTAAGTGAAGATGTTTTGGGTATTTACATTGAAAAACCCGTGCTGTTACTGCATGATCACAAGTAGTCAGCACTGGGAAGTAAATGGCGCAGATTTGAAGTGTATCTTAACGTGAAGGAGCTGTCTGGAGGTGAACCTGTCGGCTGGGAACCGGTAACGGCGCTATTGAAATAAATAAATAACATTATAAAAAGTGGCTGGCTACTGTAATCTTCTCTGTAAGAGTCAATTTATATCTTGTACACAGGCATGGGCTCAGAATATCACTTTTCGACAAAACAGCATTAACTTTAATTTGCTTATCGCTTAGTTCAACGTTTGGCGCTGTTAGTGTTAGAGGTTTCTACAGTTTTAATGACGCCATGCCGCAGTCAGAGAAGCAAGTTTTCGACAAAATGTGTCATTATTTATTCACATAAGACAAGAAGTTGGCTACCGTAAACAGCTTAAGTTGAAGCAATGGAACCGTTAATGCTGTTATTGAACAACAGAAATATCTGTCAGCAACTTGTAACACGTTATCAATCTGAGAATGGCCAAGTACCCTAGTTTTCGCGTCTGTGCAAAGCTTCCAGCCTTGTATAATACGCAAGTCTTATTGCGTTACTCCAACATGTTTTCACACACATCACCAGTGGATCTATTCGTTTGAATTGTAGTTTGGAAACTAGAAGAAGGCTGAAAATGTTGACTGTTGCTTAAAGTCAGCTGATAAAGACGTTTATTGTACTTGCATCCGTACTCCGCAAGCCACCTTACGTCGCATGGCGGCGGATACTCTGCTACCACCACCTTTTCTACCCTTCCCTGTTCCATTCGCCTAAGGTGTGTGGTAACAACTATGGAGAAACCTCCATATGAATTCTACTTTGTCTGATTTACTCGTCACGTTCATTTCGCCAGACGTATGTGGGAGGCAGTAATATACTGCCCTACTCTTCTTAGGACGCCAGGTTTCCGAATTTCAGCATTAAGCCTTTACATGATACTCAATGCCTTGATGCAGCATCCGTCACTGGAATTTGTTGAGCATCTCGGTAACGCTTCTACAATTACAAAACCACCTCACAACGAAACATGTCGCTCTTCGTTCGACCTTATCTACCTATTCTAGTAATCCAAGGGTCCCAGACTGATGAAGAACACTCAAGAATCGGTTTTAGGAGTGTTTGGTAAACTACCTCCTTTGTAGATGAATTATATTTTCTTAGGACCCAGCCAATGAATCTCAGTTCGGCATTTGAATTCTACAGTAGGTTGCTCCTGTAGGGTACTCATGGGTATTTTAAAACAGTTACTGTTTCCAGTAGTGTTTGCCGAATACCTTAATCGAACAGTAACGGATGAGACACAAACTGAGATACGACGAAAATGGGGAAAATAATGACCCGCATTTTTATGAAGTATCCATGCCTGCATTTTCCTGAAGCGATCAGGGAAACAACGGAAAACCTAAATCTGCAAGTTCGATTACGAGTTTGAGCCCACTTCCTCCAGAATGCGAGTCACATGTCATACCACTGCGCCACATCGTTGGGTCTCTGGAATGCGTGATTGTGTGAATTTTATCCATTGAACTCCGTGATTGTAGTGTGAATATTGTGTAGTTATAAAATACTGTCTCATTTCATAGTTCAGTTGTTTTTAAAGGCTGTCGTTGCATTGTTGTGGGAACAATTTCAATGCAACGATCGGCTTAAAACGCCAGGATGGCGCTGAAACATCATTTGACAACAAAATATACGGAAGAAAAGAATTGCGTTTTGAATAAGGTAGGAATCCGTCGTCCAGTACTTCTAACTCATGTCATCCTAATGATATGTTGTAGCTATAGTTGCAGGAGTCTATAAAACTTGCAGTGCCAAATAACGAGATATTCTAAATAACAATCTAGGTAATTCGTCTGCCAATAATGATGCAAAGGTGTAGTATTTTTCAACGCTTCTTAATCTTTTTTTTAAGAAAAAAGGAGGACAAGAAATGTTACTGATTATGACACAGCAGGAATGCAACATTTCTGATTGCTCTAAATAAACGTAAGTTTTACGTAAAGTGAACCATAACGATAAACGTATAAATTCCAGCACGTAGTTTAAAACTACCTGCATCCAAAGATATCTTCCACATTTTCCGGAGCATTCTTTACGTCACCGTTCTTTTAGTAATCACGTGACATCCGAAAACTAAAGTAACTTTCCCTCCAGAATTTTGTGACTGTTGTCACGGATTTGATAGCAGAATGCCTGCACTAGTTAAGAGTCTGCTGCTAAGGACCGATTGTTAAGTAACAAAACGTTAACTTCACAAGTTGGAAACTCCTCATTCTTTTGGAATGAAGGCAACACAAAAAAGAACGAAAGACACAAGGAGCTTTCTCTTCGGGAAATGTCAACGCAGACATCTCTTCAGTGTCAGAAGTATGTTGAAATGAATAACACTCTAGTAGATGGCCTCTACAACGGCAGCGAAGTATGAGGGAGATGGGAACTCAGTATGGTGTGGTACTATAACATGAACCATGGAACTTGCCATTGGTGGGATGGCTTGCGTGCCTTAGCGATACAGATAGCCGTACCGTAGGTGCAACCACAATGGAGGAGTATATGTTTTTTGTTGTGCTGGTACTGAGAACGGCTGAGAGCAAGGGTAAACTACAGCCGTAATTTTTCTCAAGGGCATGCAGCCCTACTAATGATGATGATGACGTCTCATTGGGTAAAATATTTCGGAGGTAAAATAGTCCCCCATTCGGATCTCCGGGCGGGAACTACTCAGGAGGACGTCGTTATCAGGAGAAACACAACTGAAGTTCTACGGACAGGAGCGTGGAATGTCATCCACTAATCGGAGTGGTATGTCAGAAAATTTAAGAAGAGGAATGGATAAGTTAAAGTCAGATATAGTGGGAATAAGTGAAGTCCGATGGCAGGAGGAACAGGACTTCCGGTCAGGTGAATACAGGGTTATAAATACAAAATCAAATAGGAGTAATGCAAGAGTAGGTTTAATAATGAATAAGAAAACCGGACTGCGGGGAAGGTACTATTAACAGCAGCGTGAACGCATTACTGTAGCGAAGACAGACACGAAGTCCACGTCCACCACAGTTTGGTTTATATGTCAACTAGCTCCGCAGACGATGAAGATATTGAAAAAATGTATGATGAGGTAAACAAAAGGAGACGAAAATTTAGTTGTGATGAGGGAATGGAATTCGATAATAGGAAAATTAAGAAAGTAATAGCACGTGAATATGGCATGGGGAAAAGGGATGAAAGAGGAAGCCGTCTGGTAGAATTTTGCACAGAGCATAATTTAATCATCGTTGACATTTCGTTTAAGAATCGTTACAAAAGGCTGTGTATGTGGAAGAGACGTAGAGACACCGAAAGGTTATGTAATGGTGAGTCAGAGATTCAGGAACAAGATTTTGGTGGTTCAAATGGCTCTGAGCACTATGGGACTCAACTTCTGAGGTCATTAGTCCCCTAGAACTTAGAACTAGTTAAACCTAACTAACCTAAGGACATCACACACATTCATGCCCGAGGCAGGATTCGAACCTGCGACCGTAGCGGACTCGCGGTTCCAGACTGCAGCGCCTAGAGCCGCACGGCCACTTCGGCCGGCCAAGATTTTGGATTACAAGATCTTTTCAGGAGCAGATTTGAACTTTCACCACTATTTATTAGTTATGAACTGTAGATTAAAACGGAATAAAGTGCAAAAATGTAGGAAATTAAGAAACTGGGATCTGGATAAACTGACAAAACCTGCGGTTCTTGAGAGATTAGAAGGGAGCATTGGGATGATTGACTGAAACAGGAGGAAAGAATACAGTAGAAGAAAGAATGCAGTAGAAGACGAATAGCTAGCTTTGAGACATGACATACTGAAGGTAGCAGAGGGTCAAATAGGTTAAAGGGACAAGGCCTAGCAGAAATCCTCGGATAACCCAAGAGATATTGAATTTAACTGTTGAAAGCAGAAAATAAAAATGCAGCAAATGAAGAAAGGGAAGGGGCATATAAACGCCTAAAATATTAGGTTGACAGAAAGTACAAAATGGTTATTCAGGAATGGCTAGAAGACAAATGTAAGGATTCAGAAGCATATATCACTAGGGTATAAGTATATACCGTCTACAGGAAAATTAAAAAGAGGTGTTTGCAGAAAAGAGACGCAGCTGTATAAATATCAAGAGCTCGGATGGAAAACCAGTCATAAGGAAAGAAGGTAAAGCTGAAAGTTGGAAGGAGTACATAGAAGAAGAGAGATGGAAGAGGACCTAAATGAAGATGAGATGGGAGATATGATACTGAGAGAAGAATTTGAAAGAACAGTGAAAGACCTTAGTCGAAACAAGGTCCCGGGAGTTGACAATATTCCGTCAGAACTACTGACTGCCTTTGGAGAGCTATCCTAACAAAACTTCTTCCATACGGTGTGCAAGATGCAAGAATCAAACGAAATACCCTTATGCTTCAAGAAGAAAGTAATAATTCCAATTTCAAAGAAACCAGTTGTTGACAGGTGTGAATATTACCGAACTGGTAGTTGAATAAGTCATGGCTGCAAAATACTAACACGAACTCTTTCCAGAAGAATGGAAAAACTTGTTGAAGCCAACCTCGGAGAAGATCAGTTTGGATTCCGGAGAAACTTAGGAACACAGCTTATCTTAGTGGATAGGTTAAGGAAAGACAGACTCAGTTTATGGCATTTGTAGACTTAGAGAAAGTTTTTGTCAATGTTGACTGGAGGAATCTCTTTGAAATATTTAAGGTAGCAGGGATAAAATACAGGCAGCGAAAGGCTATGTACAACCTGTACAGAAACCAGAAGGCAGTTATAAGAGTCGAGGGACGTGAAAGGGAAGCAACGGTTGAGAATGGAGTAAGACAGGGTTGTAGCCTATCTCCAATGTTATTCAATCTGTGCACTGAGTAAGCAGTGAAGAATACCATAGAAAAAATTGAAGTGGGAGCTAAAGTTCAGAGAGAATAAATAAAAATTTTGAGATGTGCCGATGACATTGTAGTTATGTCAGAGACAGTAAGGGACTTGGAAAAATAATTGAACGGAATGGACAGTGTCTTGAGAGGAAGATGTAACACGAACATTAACAAAAGCAGAACAAGGATAATGGAATGTGGTCGAATTAAATCAGTCGGTGCGGAGAGAATTAGAGAGGAGAAATAGGAGCTAAAAGGAGTAGATGCATTTTGCTGTTTGGGCAGCAAAATTACTGATGATGGCCGAAGTAGAGAGGATATAAAATGCAGACTGGCAATGTCAAAAATAGAGTTTCTGAATAAGAGAAATTGGTTAACATCGAGTAAAGATTTATGTGTTAGGAAGTCTCTTCTGAAAGTATTTGTATGGAATGTAGCGATGTACTGAAGTGAAACATGGACGATAAGGAGTTTAGACAGGAAGAGAATAGAAGCTTTTGAAACAGGGTGCTACAGAAAAATGCTGAAGATTAGATGGATGGCTCAGGAACTAATGAGGAGGTACTGAACAGAGTTAGGGAGAACATAAATTTGCGGATGACCTGACTAGAAGAAGTGATCGGTTGGCAGGATGCATTCTGAGTCATAAAGAAAGCACTAATTTAGTCTTGGAGAGAAGTGGGGAGGGGAATCCGTAGAGGAAGATTAAGAGATGAATACAGTAAGCAGATTCAGAAGGATGTAGATTGCAGTAGTTATTCGGAGACGAAGAGGCTTTTGCAGTCCAGAGTGGCGTCGAGAGCTGCATCAAGCCAGTCTTCGGATTCAATACCACAACAACTATAACGTAATTGTAAAATTACAAAGTTGAGTAAATTTAATCTAGATTGCGAAAGGTTAGTGCCTTATCTCAATCATCACGAACTAATGAAAACTGTATGACATTCTTAACATTTATTTCGGATATCAATTTACATGAACTGTTGTTTCCTTATGCAGACGAAAGTAGTGTTGTTACACTCAGCGTCACTGTTTAGAGGACACCGCTATACGATATGTTTTGCTGTGCCCACCTCGGCACATTTAGAAAAATTGTTTAAGTTTCCCCGCGGCTGGAACACGTTCAGGATGTCACGCAGCCGTTGCGGGCTGCGGCCCTTGAGGTATCAGATCCGAGAGGCGTCGGATGTGTCGATGATGTATCACCTCGCCAGTGTGGGGGGTGCAGGGTGGGTGGGGGGGGGGGGGGGTACTGACGGGTGACAAGCTACGGGACCAAGTCCTACTCACGTCCGACCGGCGAATGCGCAAGCCATCTAGGACTAACTACTATTTATTTGTTTATTTTCAATAGCAGCTCCGCTGTCTAGATTCTATGACGGAACCCGAATTCTATTAATGACCAGATAAAAATAATAGTTACAATAATTTAATCATACAGAATTAAGCATTCAGTCACATTTCGTATGTACACTGTAGTTTGGAAGCACGATAACAGTATGAAGAACCACAGTTCTGATAGTAGTTAGTACAGCCTATTACCACTTAATCTAACAGATATGAACTATTTGGAAAACTGAAGAAATGTAACTAATAGGCTGTAAGAGAGAAAGGCGCATAGAAACCAGGAGGAGATGTGGGTAGTCACCCCCTTGGAATATACATCGTGTGAACAGCCCGCGGCTAGTTTCCTACATTCTGTTACTATTCCACTTCTCTGCAATCCTTCAGATGTGACAACTTGAGCCTTTGCTCCCGCTCCAGGGCAGCTGATTGTATTCACTAAGGAACACTGTTTTGATTGTGAAGTTGCAGGTGTATTTTCCATTGAAAGGTGTTGTTATTATCATATTAATCTAATTTTGATAGCTTTCTAAGCCTAAGTGTTTGATCTGTTCCAGATGTGGGAAGAGCACTTCTTTTTTCTATCGTCCACGCAGCGTTGTAAGTATGGGTGTTGACATGGAACACTTCAGTTTCGAGCTCCACCCACTGTAGGGTCCTACTCTCTATTTTCCACCCGCAACACTCTGGGAATTCCACGGCGAAAATTTTCCCTATATCCCACTAGCAATCTGTTACAGATTTAATGGCCAGGCAAATAGTTACGCACAAAGTGGCATACTGAAATACTGAGGAATGGTGAGATGCATTTGAAGCTCTCGAAGGCTGTAGATAACGAATGTCATAGTAGGAAGTTCAGGTGAGACGAATGGACGTCTCTAGAAACGGCAGTCCCAGAAATTGGGTAGTCAAAACTAAATACAAGGAAACCTTGGATAGCAGAAAAATACTTCAACTGACCCACTAAAGAAGGAAGTACAAAAATATTAGATAAACGGAAATATAAGTCACTTAGATATGAAGTAAACAGAAAGTGTAGGGAAGCCAAGACGAAATGCCAGCAGGAAAAATACGAGGAAATTTAAAAATAAATGGTCGTTGGAAGGACTGATTGCAAATAGAAAAGTCAAAACAACCTTCGGTGAAATTAAAAGCTAGGTCTTTAAGCGAAGATGAGAGAGCAGATGGGTGGAAAGAGTACATAAGGGGCTCTAAGATGGAGAGGAGCTGTCTGATGAAGTGACAGAAGAAGAAATGGGAGTCGATACAGAAGGCATAGGGAATTGAGTATTAGAATCAGAATTCGGTACGGATTTGGAAGACTTGCGATCAAATAAGGTAGAAGGGTAGTTAATATTCCTTCGGAATTTCTAAAATCATTGTGAGAAGTGATAACCAAACGACAACTCGAGTTGTTGTGTAGAATTTATGAGACTGGACACATACCATCAGACTTATGGACAAATATCATCTACACAATACCGAAGATAGCAAGGGCAGATACGTACGAGGACTATCGCACAATCAGAATAACGTCTAAGGCATTGAAGTTGCTAACACAAATAGTCTAGAGAAGAATGAGAAAGAAAAGGAAATCAAGCAGCTGTTAGATGTCAGTCAGTTTGGCTTTCTGATATGGAAAGGCACCAAACAGGCAAGCCTGACGTTACACTTCATAATGGAAATACGACTGAAGATAAATCAAGACACGTTAATTGGATTTGTGGACTTTGAAACAGATTTCGAGAACTTAAGGTGGTGCAACATACCTAAATTCTGTGAATAAATAGGAGTAAACTATAAAGGAAGACAAGTAATATCAATATGTACAAGAATCAGGAGGGAACAATAAGAATGGAGGACCAAGAATGAATTGCACGGGTTCAAACGGCGTGAGAGAGGGATGCAGTCTTTCGCTCCTACTGTTCACCCTATACATCGAAGAAGCAATGACAAAACTAAAGGAAAGTTTCAGTTGTGGGACCAAAATTCAGGGTGAAAGGATATCAATGATATTATTCGCTATCCCCAGTGAGGGTGAGGAAGAATTACAGAGCCTGTCGCATAGAATCAACAGTCTAATGAGTACAGAATATGAACTGAGAGTAGGTCTTAGAAAGACGATAGTAATGATGAGTAGCAGAAATGAGATTAGCTATGAACTTAACATAAAAATTATGGACCATGAAGTTAAGCAATTCTGCTACCTTGGAAGCAAAATAACACATGATGGACTAAACACGAAGTTAAAAAGCAGATTAGGATGTGCAAAGGGGGCATTCGTGGCTAAGGAAATTCTGACAGTAACAAACTTAAGCCTTAAAAATTTGAGGAAGAAATTTCTAAGAATGTACGTTTGGCCACCGCATTTTATGGTAGTGTATCATGGAATGTGGGAACACCGGAAAAGAAGAGTATCGAACCGTTTGGTATGTGACTCTATTCAGGGATGTTGAAAATTAGGTGCACTGATAGGATAAGGAATGACGACGTTCTTCACAAACTTGGCGAAGAAAGGGACATATGGAAAACACTGTCGATAGGACAGTTTTGGAACATGTCTTAAGATATCAGGGAATAGCTTCCATGGCACTGGAGAGTGCTGTAGAGAGTGAAAACTATATGGGTAGACAGAGACGCGAATACATCCAACAAATAACTGAGGACGAATGGTGGAAAGCCAGATGAAGAGGTTTGCACAAGAGAGGAACCACGGTGGGCCGCAACAGACGGCTGAAGACTGACGACTCAAAAAGAAATAAATTTGCGTCAGAGACGTGGCTACTCACGTTTCCAACGACTTGCCAAAGCATTTAAAACGTATTGCAGGTAATAATTTCTTTTGAACAACTTCTTGAATTTGCTTTTCAGACGTGAATGCTAAGTATTTATAGAAAGTGCAAATACCAGACCCTAATAAGAATCGAGAAGAATACATTCCTTGAAAGAAATAAAGAAATCGAACCACAGATTTACTATCGCTGTAAGAAAGGTAAACAGAAACGAGCTAATTAGCTACAACCCGAAATAACTAATCAACACGCTATGTGTCCGAAGATACGTGGGAATAGGATAAACAATAAATGATTATCCATTACGTAACTATCTGTCTACAAAACAACCTGCAAACGTCTCTGTTCAACCGTTTGTCTATGGATTTTTTTTTCTTATTAACGCAATAATGAAAACCTTCCAGACGTAGACAGTTCTACTGCGCTGATATTAGGAACTGCAGACATTTGTAAAATACACGTCTTACATCATAGTGGAATTTCAGAATGGTAACGGGTACGTTTCAATACTTGTCAAGCAGTTTGCAAACTGATCTTCATTTACACAAATAAAAAAGATACGATAATACCCACTAACTCAACATGTCTTTGGCTGGAATTGGAGTTGTCCGAGATACATACTAAAATATATCTTCTTTACTGTTACCAGTAAAGGATGTCATGACATTTTCCGTGGCCGTATGGCATAAAGTAAGTACAAAAGATTTTCTGTTAAATATTTCTAATTGGGAACGTGTTTCCAGGCACCGCGAGGTTTTGCCCTGTCCGCTTGGTTGCGGAATCGGTTGTAAATGACTAAGATAAAGCTGATTCAATACAACTGTTATAAAATGGGCTATTGTAATTAATCTTAAAAATAAGGAACATAACATTCGTAGAAAACAGTAGGAACTTAACAATATGCTTAACGTGGTATGCTGATCAGAAAGGGAGTCACTACCAACTTGAGGTTTTTGGAGACGGTACTTTTAGGGTTTCTGGGACCAGTGAAGTCGGGGCGTAAAATATAAAGGATTAAAAAAAAACAGTAGAATTAGAAACACAGCTTGCTTTGTTTGAATGGACAGTGGAAGTAAGAAATCACTGCTGCCAACCAACAATAAAATTATTTATGTTGGAGTTTTAAACTGAGACAAAACTCATTTTTAACTGCTTCCTTTGCTAGCCGATTAAACGTCTCATTATCAATTGTTCCATAATGATTTATAGCCTGTGAATTTAGTTCCTTTTCTATACATTCCATTAGCGCCTCTGCTACTGTGATAATAAAATACTTTGCTTCTTGTTGCAGTTCCTTACTTCAAGAGTTTTCATAACAGACGTAGATCAAATTTTGTTGTTGCGGAAACTGTTGTAACAAAATTCAATGCCCCTATTAATGCAGTACTTTTGGCCGTAAATATGGAAGTTCTCGAGATAGTTGGAAAGCGTTGCTTACGGAGACTTGAGGACGTGAAAAAGCGCACCCTATATGACTTTCAGTTTTTCTTTGTAATGTGGCGTTTCTTACCCCGCTGGTGTGATTATCTGTCAGACCGATCCTGGTGTTGCAGGAAATTTTTTTGCGATTTTCGACAAAATGACGTGTTTGTGAGATGTTAGCATGTCGCACGTGTCGCTTTGGAAGGATCCAGCTTGTAACTCTTTTCACTGTTGCATCAATAATTTCCTGCAGTTGATTAGAATTGTGAAGGAAATTAAGCGAATGGGTGATGAAGTCTGAAACAAATGGCTGGCGACTCTTTGAAGAGGGAAATATACAAGGCAACGCCAAACATGCAATCGACAGATGGAGAAGGGGTCGAACTACGTTATCAACGCGCACTAGTCGAAATTCTTGCTAGTCGTTTACTGGCTGTTTGGACACCGTCGAAATATGCTCTGTAAATTATTTCTAAGCGTACTGTATGAATATAAGAGACAGTGGTACTGTGGAACGTTATTTGAAGTCGATAGCACAACATAGTGCAGAGCCTCGCTTCGTTGATACTGGGATTCCTATAGTCAAGAGTCTGTAAATACACTCCTGGAAATGGAAAAAAGAACACATTGACACCGGTGTGTCAGACCCACCATACTTGCTCCGGACACTGCGAGAGGGCTGTACAAGCAATGATCACACGCACGGCACAGCGGACACACCAGGAACCGCGGTGTTGGCCGTCGAATGGCGCTAGCTGCGCAGCATTTGTGCACCGCCGCCGTCAGTGTCAGCCAGTTTGCCGTGGCATACGGAGCTCCATCGCAGTCTTTAACACTGGTAGCATGCCGCGACAGCGTGGACGTGAACCGTATGTGCAGTTGACGGACTTTGAGCGAGGGCGTATAGTGGGCATGCGGGAGGCCGGGTGGACGTACCGCCGAATTGCTCAACACGTGGGGCGTGAGGTCTCCACAGTACATCGATGTTGTCGCCAGTGGTCGGCGGAAGGTGCACGTGCCCGTCGACCTGGGACCGGACCGCAGCGACGCACGGATGCACGCCAAGACCGTAGGATCCTACGTAGTGCTGTAGGGGACCGCACCGCCACTTCCCAGCAAATTAGGGACACTGTTGCTCCTGGGGTATCGGCGAGGACCATTCGCAACCGTCTCCATGAAGCTGGGCTACGGTCCCGCACACCGTTAGGCCGTCTTCCGCTCACGCCCCAACATCGTGCAGCCCGCCTCCAGTGGTGTCGCGACAGGCGTGAATGGAGGGACGAATAGAGACGTGTCGTCTTCAGCGACGAGAGTCGCTTCTGCCTTGGTGCCAATGATGGTCGTATGCGTGTTTGGCGCCGTGCAGGTGAGCGCCACAATCAGGACTGCATACGACCGAGGCACACAGGGCCAACACCCGGCATCATGGTGTGGGGAGCGATCTCCTACAGTGGCTGTACACCTCTGGTGATCGTCGAGGGGACACTGAATAGTGCACGGTACATCCAAACCGTCATCGAACCCATCGTTCTACCATTCCTAGACCGGCAAGGGAACTTGCTGTTCCAACAGGACAATGCACGTCCGCATGTATCCCGTGCCGCCCAACGTGCTCTAGAAGGTGTAAGTCAACTACCCTGGCCAGCAATATCTCCGGATCTGTCCCCCATTGAGCATGTTTGGGACTGGATGAAGCGTCGTCTCACGCGGTCTACACGTCCAGCACGAACGCCGGTCTAACTGAGGCGCCAGGTGGAAATGGCATGGCAAGCCGTTCCACAGGACTACATCCAGCATCTCTACGATGGTCTCCATGGGAGAATAGCAGCCTGCATTGCTGCGAAAGGTGGATATATACTGTACTAGTGCCGACATTGTGCATGCTCTGTTGCCTGTGTCTATGTGCCTGTGGTTCTGTCAGTGTGATCATGTGATGTATCTGACCCCAGGAATGTGTCAATAAAGTTTCCCCTTCCTGGGACAATGAATTCACGGTGTTCTTATTTCAATTTTCAGGAGTGTATATTCTTCAGCGGAACGCGAGGATGAATTGTGAGTTACACAGCTGTAAATAAAAAAATAACTACCTTCCTGATTTTCCCATGACAGTCTAAAAATAGAATGTTACTATAATGGTAGTGTGCGTAGAGCGGAAGTGCAGGGTGGTTATTATTACACTGTCGCTACTTGAGTCTGTGTAGAAGGACAAATGTTTACCATACGATTATCCAACTTTATGGAATGATGTTCAAACTGTGCACGGCAGGATTTGAATTGTCAGTAATGTTAGTACCACGGATTTCCCTCAGGCGCCGGTACTGGTACGGTGACGTAGGGTTGAAACACAAGCGTCAGCGGGAATTACAGTTGCAGACAGTCAATGTGGTTCTGGATAAGGTGAGCAGGTATTTACTCGTAAAGCCGTTTATTTAAACAACAGCAATAGTACTGCATTAAAGGCATACGGAGAGGTCCTCTTTCCGCACCGGGGTTGAAGAATATGATTCGGAAGTTCGAATTAACAGGCGATTTGGAAATTTATCCTGAGGGAAGCCGACGGCCAATTGCGCCACCAATTGCTGAAGAAGTTACTGTCGCCGTGGCTGAGAACGCTGGACCCAATGTGTGACCTTCAAGCAGTGCATGAGCTGTGTCACAGCAGCTGAACATTCCGTGATCCACCGATCGGTAAGTGCTGCGACCAAATGGTAAACTGTATCCCTAGTGCGGTTTCAGGCTGATGTGGCTGGATATGGTCGTTATATTAAGCATTGTTTGTTACCTGGAACGTAATCAGGTACCCCATTAAGAAATGTTACCATCTCAGGTGGAATTAAAATGTGTGTCTTTCAGTGGTTTATTCGTTATTTCTCTTCTGCACGTCCTTACAAATATTTCCACGAAGTTTTTTTCTTTTTTTCTGGGGGCCCTCTCAAGTATCTTTGTATACTAGAATGTCTCATGAGTCATTGCATTTTCCTGGAGATTCTTCTTCATGATGGAAGCTACGATTTACGATGTGTTGATTAATTTCGTTTCAGTGATTCATAGCTTCTCAACAAGATTTAGTTGATGCCCACCTAAACAGGGTGAAAAGACTACTGTCATAAAACAAGAGAAGTCGGAGCTCTTACGGGACGACTACATGCTAAGTTTTCCTCGTAGGTTTGAGAATCGAGCTGTCGAAAAATAATCTGAAAGTGGTTCTATGAATCATTTGTCAAACGTCTAAAAGAGAGCTACACACAAATCAGGTAGATGTACACGTAGACTGTGATTAGTGACATCTCATGAAGCAAAAATAGCTCCGGTAAGGTAAGGGTCATGTAGAATTTTACATTAGAAACCCGAGAAAGCAATGCAGAGGCAATGGTAATATCTACCTGCCTGGTATTTTTTCAAAATTTTGTCTCATCACAGGCAAAGGGTTTTAGTAACCAGCTTGAATCAAACATATGCTTAGCAACTTCCTTCACTCAAATTCCGAAACCTCTCAGTCAAGCGTCTCAGAGAATTGGAGAGTAAGAAAGCTTAGAACTACTTCTCCTTTATTTGTTACTGACCCACATAGCATTTTATTTAGGAAGGTGTTTACTTAAAAACTAGAAATATAGCAATATTGCTACATAGCATAATCAGATGGACGATGCTTTGTTCGCCTAATCCACGAACTCCGTACCTGGTACCAAGAATACCGGCTTCTCTTCTCTTCCAGCAAGGCGGTTCTGTTAATTACTGACACAATGATAAGTACAGCGACACTTACTGTCCATTCGTCGCCTTGCTCTTTCTACAGGCGAGAGAACGTATACGCTTTGTTATGTCTGAATCTCTTAATTTGAGTGTCTGAATATTCTTCGAGGGGGTCGTTGAACCCCGATTTGCTAAACAAATGGTTCAAATGGCTCTGAGCACTATGGGACTTAACATCTTAGGTCATCAGTCCCCTAGAACTTAGAACTAGTTAAACATAACTAACCTAAGGACATCACACACATCCATGCCCGAGGCAGGATTCGAACCTGCGACCGTAGCAGTCGCGCGGTTCTGGACTGCGCGCCTAGAACCGCGAGACCACCGCGGCCGGCGTACTAAACAACAAAGTAAATGCGAATGAAGCATGACATCCAAGAACTCCTCAGTTCTCCACGTGTATTGGAGTGACGCGTTCAGTAAATTGCAAAGAGGGTGAGGCAATTTATGGTATGAGATAACCCGAATGGTGTGGAATATCTTTGAGCACTCTCCAACAGAAGTCAGGTCTCAGCAATATATTGAGATAAGAAATAAGGAATTTGTTTCGCGCATTAAAATGCGACCACATGTTACATTTGAAGGAGGATCACTGTGTATTTTGCATTTACTACAACAGAGGATCCTTCAGAGACAGATTTATTTTCTGCGAGTAAGTACACATTTAAATAGACCTGGCAGTGGTATTTAATATCGAAGCCTATTGACAGAACAAGTATGAAACGGACCTGAAATTCGATTTAGTAATGTGTACCCAACGTGTCAAAATTAGAAGAGCACAGACTAACAAAGAAGTCGCATGAGAGAGTGGGAAAGAAATAAACAGAAAAGTGAAAATGACCTGGAGAGTTTTGCGTAAACTACAGAAGGTTTTCGAAACTAGCCCTTCGATGTGTGTGACAATAAATTTTACAGATAGTAAGTACTTCAAGTTTTGGCAATAAGACATGGACTCTCACTTTGAAAACATTCAAAAACATGAAGTTTGTTCCGTGAGAACTGAAGAGGTGTGTAGTAGGAGCTATTAGCAAAGACAGGGAAACGAGTTAGTGAATCGAGGATTGAATTGGAGAGGAAGACATTATTATAATCTTAATGCAAGAGGATGGGAGATCCAGAGAGGCAAATTGCTGATATGGGTACGAAAGAAGATCTTTGCTGGATTTCAAGAGATAAGACAAAACAGAGACAACGACCGAATGGAATTTGGTAGACGACTTTAGGAAACATGGAGTAGCAATGCGGGCGCGTATAGCTGCAAGCCAAAATACATGAAAAAATGTAGGGAAAACCTTTGCTCAGCGGGGAATGACAAGTAACTGCTACTGCAGCTGCTTCTGATGCTGATGATGGGTGCGAGGTATCTGAATATTAATACATCTACATCTACATTTATACTCCGCAAGCCACCCAACGGTTTGTGGCCGAGGGCACTTTACGTGCCACTGTCATTACCTCCCTTTCCTGTTCCAGTCGCGTATGGTTCGCGGGAAAAACGACTGCCGGAAAGCCTCCGTGGCATATGAAGGAAATGACATATTAAAAATGCGACGCCAAAAATCTGTTGTTTTGGTAATCATTTACTTTATTATTTATAAATTTAATAATTTGTCAGTTCGTCGTATCTTGATTACACATATTTTAAGTCAGGTTTCTTCTAATAATCAGCTTATTACCCACGCTTGCAGCGAAGAATAGTATTTTTCAGTTTCAGGTTCATATACGAATAACTTTAATAATGGAAAGCACGGAGGCGGTTTTACGCGTGATCACGATCTGGGTTGGTCGAGATTTAAACACTTTTTCTCATACCAGAGAGGGGAAAAACGAGGGGAGGGAGGAGGATTGGGTGGTTACATTTTGCCGAGTGCAGATACAATTTTAGATACAGCAGTTAAAATCTTTTCTTTGTTTTTCTAGGGAGGGGGTAAGGTATGTCAGTAGCTACCGCTGGCTCAGTTAAAATCTTGTGTCAGAAGTGCAGTGGTCGGCAATCTCTTGAGTCAACAGAGCCAAATATCAACAGCACAACGATTGAAATTTCTTTAGAGAGCCATAGTTTGCATGAATATGTAGACCAGAATAAGGAAAGAACAGAGAACACTACTTTTTTCAGCCGATTGTTATATAACGTATGACGAATACTATCCCAGGTGTTAAGAATCAACATATCTCTGAAAGCAGACCACACTTATGCTGTGAACTAAGTCCACATGTATTTTTCTTCAGCATTTCTGTATCAGTATAAACAAGTTTAAATTACGAGATTCGGAACTCTTTGTTTTTTATATCCGCTACTGCAGTGTTAAGGGTTTCTTTTTAACAAAGGCTAATGTCACTTTGTTGTTTCTGAATTCCCTCATAATTAAAAGTGTTGTACTAAAACAGCAAAAGTCAATTTTCTTTGTGGTGTTGGAACAGGCTTCGAAAGTTGATCAAAGTTTCTCTTTCAAAATCTTGAACAAAAAGACATAATACGTTTCGAATGAAATAACTTATTCTAACATCGAAAAAAACTGTATTTGCCTTGTTCTGTAGTTCTCGACGGAACTGATTAGGTGAGATAAAATTTTTGGATCCAGAGATCGTTCGTTAGTTCTGGATGCTGAACACACTTCTCAAGGAGAAATGCTTCAATCTTTGTTAATAAGAAAGCTAAACATTTCAAAACTTTTCCTCTTGGTCAGAGTAAATTATTATGCTGCAGAAGAGCCATGTATTCACCCTCCTTTTCAACTAAAAATTCTTTAAACTACTCTGATTAAGAGCTTTAGCTACAGTCCAATGAAGTTGATAATCTTAATCACCAGTTTCATAACTTTGCTAATTTCTTCTGGAAATGTCTGCACATAAAGCTCTTCTCGATGAATAATGCAATGGTAGGTAACTATCTTGTGATTAATTTTTTCTTTTAAAAAGTATCAAATCTAGTCCTTACGCCAGTCATATTTTTCATCCCGTCTGTTAAAAATGAGACAATTTTATCGAGTGGAAAATGATGGTTTTCAGTACACACCACTACAGCATTTGCTGTATCCTCCTCACGTGTTTGATCTTTGAGTGCGTATAAACTCAAAAGTTCTTTTTAGAACCGGTGGTTGAAATAAAGCGTACAAAAAAATAAAAGTTACGCTGTACCATTTGTGTGGCAAGATTCGTCAACTGCTATTGATAAAGCTGAAACCAGTTCAAGACATTTTAATTGTTCCAACTCTCGCTATTTTTCCACACAATGTTAAGTCTCTAAAGTTTTTGGAAGAGCCACACTCAACAGGCCAAAGATTCGCATCTGGATCGCCAGCTGCGGTTTGCCGACCACTGTATTAGTAGGTGGAGCACATAGGGAACAAAAGTCTGCAGTACTCAGCGTAATAACCTATTTATATAACTTTTCTGGCATCATCATTACGTGAGATGCGTTTGGATGGAAAGATTACGTTTCTCAGAATGTAAATAGTAAGCCTTCTCGTTGTCCATGTTGTCGTGCGTGTTTTCATTCTTAATGGAGATTGTTGAGCATTTTTGTAACGTTTTCGCGCTGATTAAAGAAATATACGTATACCTTCCTGGATTCTCTCAGTTTCGTTATTTAATCCATTTTGGTAAGTCAAGGCTGACGAGAAAGAAAAAAAAATTGAGTGACTGAGAATTTTTAAGCAGCCTTTTTGGTGGCTCATTGACACTTCCTAAGCTGCATCTCTCATTTTATCGTTCAAAGCCAAGGCATCAAAGTAGAAATGAGACAAGACCTCTGGGCTATACAACTTAATGGATTTGCGACAACATCTATACACCGCCAGCCACATAAATCTGCATTCCTCGTACGGCTTGCGAATGCTGCGAGGACAGAAATTCTGTCAAGTCTCCGTATGAGCTCGAATTTCTCCCTCTTTACCGTCATCGTGATTTCGTAAGAAGCATGTGGGACGATGTAATATATTGCCTGACTTTTCTTGGAACCTAAGATCACGGAACTGTAACTGTAAAAGTATCTGTGATGTAGTGCCATTAGTAGTAGCTTTATTCATTATTGGACCACTTTTACAAGGATTCACAACACCTCTCTTGTACCGTCTGGCACTGAAGAAGCACTTGCTAAATGAAACCGTGACCAAACCAGCGGCCCCTCTTTGGATATTATCTACCTCCGCTATTAATCCTACTGGTGAAAGTTGTTAATATTCGGTCAAACGAGGATTTTGAAAACCCTCTATCATATGTCAATTACATGTCCTTAGGATTCTCACAATGAATTCTGCTTATACTCACAGATATTTTCCCGGCCGATCTGGCCGATCCGTTCTAGGCCCTTCAGTCTGGAACCGCGTGACCGCTACGGTCACAGGTTCGAATCCTGCCTCGGGCATGAATGTGTGTGATGTCCTTAGGTTAGTTAGGTTCAAGTAGTTCTAAATTCTAGGGGACTGATGACTTCAGATGTTGAGTCCAATAGTGCTCAGAGCCATTTGAACCATCACAGATATTTTACTATTGTTTCTGTTTCTGGTGACTGATCGCCAGTCATGGACTGTGAAAGCAATACGTTACATGTATTCCTGCTGATGGTCACCAGCCAGCCTCCATACTAAGAGTGGATCCTCCGTAGTTTTCCCGTATTCGGTGACAATTCAGCGGCATTGTGACGTTCCTATGTTGAGTGTTTCAGAATACCTAATACAGGCTGCTAGGGGCTAGAGAAAAGACTTAGTAGACAAAGTTTTGACAAGGGACCCATGTCCGGAAATGTACTGTTTGGATGTAAAATAAATTTCAAGATCGGATCACTTTCAAAACTCCCGCTTTATGGTACGCACGCAGCGGAGACAACGTGCTCTGCAGGAGCCCATACATTGGACAATGTCTCGATTTCTCATCGTCGGGATCTTCAGTGTCGGAAGTGACGCGTGTCTTGGAACACCACAACAAACCACCTAGTTGCGAACGCACCAACTTCTCGCAGTCGTTGTTGTAGTCGGACGAAAGTGGTATTTGATGTCATAATTATAACAATGTATGACGACGAAGCCCTCTTTTCAGTTTGCATATATACCGCGAAGCTGGAGGCTTGACTGTGATCCGACCTTAAAACTTACTTTAGATCCAAACGGTACACGTCTGAACATGGGTTCCTTACCAAAACTGATACTACTAAGTCCTCTCTGCAGCCCCTAGAACCCTGTAATAGGAATTGCGAAACACTCTGTGTACAACAGCATCATACGCGAACAGCGTAATCGAACTGTTGATGGCACGCAGCAGAGCATTTTTATGTAAACTGTACATCCAAAATGTTTACAAATGACGATATCTCCCCGTTAAAGTCTACGTACTGAATGTTATCTGCTACAAAGTCGTGAATCGTACGGCAAGAAACAAAGTTCGTGCTTCACGAAAACAGAATATTTTATGAATTACAATAAATTTTCTCCTCTTATATTTTATATGATTTGGACGTGTGTGATATCTCTGTTCTCAATAATCAGACTGTAAGGCGCATTATACAAGATAACACCTCTTTCTGTCTGATTCACCAGTCAGTCTGTATTGAGGTAATGGTAGTGTAAAATTTCCGAAAATATATTTTGTGCAACTGTATAATTATAAAATAAGACCCTTCACTTCTGATATTACAGCTTTAACTGGACGACAGTGTCCAGTTTCATACAGTTGGTATCCATTTTGCATAGATGACACATTTCTATGCAGTTGTCATTCAATGACCACATCACAGATGTGTTGCGCGAAGACAATTACAGTGTCGGATACTGGAAGTTTCCCAGTATGTTGCTCTGGCTCTTTTATAATCGTAACTGAAATTTATAGTTATGGAAACTAACGGTACTGCTGAGTTATTTAATCCGCGTTTCATGCGCCAGTTAAGCACAGGCAAATATCCTTAACTTTGAGGTTGAGGTTGCTGCTGTTTACGCTACTCGTTTACCCCACATGTGACATGCGAATTTTAAAGTGCGTAAAAAGAATAAACTACGCAAGGATTGGTATGCAGAAAAAAGTCAAAGCTTTGTGATAAATACGAAATATCTGTGCCAAATTTCGTCATGTGCGTTGGTTCATAGAGTGTAATTTGCTGGAATAACGCGTTTTTTGAATTGACTCATAGAGGGTGTACCGATTTAATTTGTGGACACTATGAGGTTTTATATTCTTCAAGGTGAGTTTGGGACTTGGAAAGCTCACGGAGTAATGTCATGCATGCAGTTTTGCTAACGATTCTTTGTATCTGCACTGCTGTCCACAGCTCTATTACCCCTAAAGTACATCTTTCCTTTCATCACCAAATTATTATTTATTTAAAATACACTCCTGGAAATGGAAAAAAGAACACATTGACACCGGTGTGTCAGACCCACCATACTTGCCCCGGACACTGCGAGAGGGCTGTACAAGCAATGATCACACGCACGGCACAGCGGACACACCAGGAACCGCGGTGTTGGCCGTCGAATGGCGCTAGCTGCGCAGCATTTGTGCACCGCCGCCGTCAGTGTCAGCCAGTTTGCCGTGGCATACGGAGCTCCATCGCAGTCTTTAACGCTGGTAGCATGCCGCGACAGCGTGGACGTGAACCGTATGTGCAGTTGACGGACTTTGAGCGAGGGCATGCGGGAGGCCGGGTGGACGTACCGCCGAATTGCTCAACACGTGTGGCGTGAGGTCTCCACAGTACATCGATATTGTCGCCAGTGGTCGGCGGAAGGTGCACGTGCCCGTCGACCTGGGACCGGACCGCAGCGACGCACGGATGCACGCCAAGACCGTAGGATCCTACACAGTGTCGTAGGGGACCGCACCGCCACTTCCCAGCAAATTAGGGACACTGTTGCTCCTGGGGTATCGGCGAGGACCATTCGCAACCGTCTCCATGAAGCTGGGCTACGGTCCCGCACACCGTTAGGCCGTCTTCCGCTCACGCCCCAACATCGTGCAGCCCGCCTCCAGTGGTGTCGCGACAGGTGTGAATGGAGGGACGAATAGAGACGTGTCGTCTTCAGCGATGAGAGTCGCTTCTGCCTTGGTGCCAATGATGGTCGTATGCGTGTTTGGCGCCGTGCAGGTGAGAGCCACAATCAGGACTGCATACGACCAAGGCAAACAGGGCCAACACCCGGCATCATGTTGTCGGGAGCGATCTCCTACAGTGGCCGTACACCTCTGGTGATCGTCGAGGGGACACTGAATAGTGCACGGTACATCCAAACCGTCATCGAACCCATCGTTCTACCATTCCTAGACCGGCAAGGAACTTGCTGTTCCAACAGGACAATGCACGTCCGCATGTATCCCGTGCCGCCCAACGTGCTCTAGAAGGTGTAAGTCAACTACCCTGGCCAGCAAGATCTCCGGATCTGTCCCCCATTTAGCATGTTTGCGACTGGATGAAGCGTCGTCTCACGCGGTCTACACGTCCAGCACGAACGCTGGTCCAACTGAGGCGCCAGGTGGAAATGGCATGGCAAGCCGTTCCACAGGACTACATCCAGCATCTCTACAATCGTCTCCATGGGAGAATAGCAGCCTGCATTGCTGCGAAAGGTGGATATACACTGTACTAGTGCCGACATTGTGCATGCTCTGTTGCCTGTGTCTATGTGCCTGTGGTCCTGTCAGTGTGATCATGTGATGTATCTGACCCCAGGAATGTGTCAATAAAGTTTCCCCTTCCTGGGACAATGAATTCACGGTGTTCTTATTTCAATTTCCAGGAGTGTAAATTCAGGAAATACTATATGCAACAAGTACGAGTTTTACAGATCCTTCAATCCCTTATAGTCCAGTATCAAATTTGTTTAAATTTTAGTGTGCGTTTCGCATACTCTTCTTTTCTGGTAAATTATTGAAAAAGTACACACAATGCTAAAAGCCAGGTCTACAACACTGTTGTTAACAATGGTTTTCATTTATGCGTGAGCAGGTATATATCTAAATTCTGCGAATATGGTGATCATGTGTCATGGAGTGCTATCGCAGAATGGAATACGTGTTTTGTGTGAGAGCGTTCGTAAATGGAAGATGCTACACATTTTTATAGAATCAAAAACTGCTTATGTTCGTTGCAAAGCATCTAGTTCCGTCAGTATACCACCATCTAGCAAACTTTACAATTTTAAAATATCTATCACATGAAATAACTTTAAATATTTTGTATATGTGTTTAGCGCTATAAAAATAAATTGTCCTGGAGTGTGACACAACATCATCTAGCCCAGCACACAGTATGTATGGGTACACAGCCAAAAGAACTTTCTTAAAGGATGCCATTTTACTGCGTGGGCTATTATTTTATTTTGAAATAGGCAGTTTAATGCAATTAGCTAAATTCACTCCCTTGGGTATTATCAAGCTACACTGTAATAAGAACTGTTGTGGTTGCAGCATGTTATGATCCACACAACCACGCCGGGAATGAAACAACATGTGATGGCGGAATTTTCGACAACAATAGTAGGTATGAGCACAACTCTCATTAATATCAAGTCCATATGTAAAACATAACAATTCCAAACATTATGCCATTTTTTCAGTGTCCTAGCATAAATAACACATTGAAGTACACTAGCGTAGCCACTGAAGTGGAAACTGTAGTAGCCTGATTAAAGGAAACTGTTTTGCAGACACACAGTAACTCCGTACGGAAAACTATTTTTCCTGGCCGTAACAACGTCATTTCGTCAACACAGAATGTGGTCACATTTATTCAGTTTCATTACAGAGCGTCTGCTCACAGAGAAATCTAAAAACTGACCGACAAAATAAAAATATAGCACTGATAAGGAATTAAATAATGCAATTCGTCAGACACTGAGCATGAAGTACAGATCTTTATTAAGTTCATGTTCTGGCTCTCGGTTTACGAATCCCACTTCGAGTAACTAACAGCTGTCGTTTTCAAAGAAGCAACTTAATACTATATTTGTGAATTAATCACTATATGGGAGTACTGTTCGAGCTCCATGTAAAACAAAATAACATTTTACAGAGAAGCTGTAACAGCAAAAATAAGCTCAAAATATGACAGAAAAGAAAACATAAAAGACGCATATTAGGATACAGACAAAAAGTAAGGCAATTTAACTTAACTGCTGGAAGTATAAGGTAGTTTACTAATGAAAGGTCACAAACCGCTTCCAATATTTGTTTTTTCAGTTGGAAAAAATGTGAAATATTCACTTCCATGTTAAGTGACACAATTTCTTGTATTTACTATTGTCCATCCGTGAGAAACTGTATAAAATGACACCTATGATAGAGGAAGTAGAGAAACGAGCAGCCTAATCTGATCTTGATTAAAGTAGAGAGAAACACGCTGAGGACGTTTTAACAGTTCAGAAGCATCTGTGGGAAGGAGTGAACAAAAATAATTTGTATTTTGCTGCAGGCAGCATCTTCAAATGTAGACAGAATTAAATCACGCTAGTAAACGTGTTGACATGATTTTCGCTTAAGATGCAGATGGTCGACTAGCATTTTAAGAAAACACTATTATTTCATTATTCATTGGGAAGATGCAGGCAAAATACTGATTTACTATCTTTTACAAAACTGCTTTTCAAACAATTCAGTTAGAAAATAATAACTTCATTCTTAGAAGACTCTATCACAGAAATTTTGGGTAACGTTACGGGAAATTTGGGTACAAAATGTATCGTTAATACAACCGTGTTACTGGACACTGCAAAAGGCACAGAGAAGTTAAGGTTTTACGTAACAGTAGCGTGACAAGGTCGAGGTGGTAACTGACGTTTCCTCTACAACTCGTCACACATCGCAGTTTATGAAGTGTTTTCCGTCACAGAGTTTTGTTAAAAATGTAATAAAAATAGTTAGCAATGAAACATCTCTGTCATATCACTACACAATTCCTCTCTGATATATTTTGTTTTCTGGGAAACCTTACACCGAAACTCTGGCTAATACTAACATCTTATGCTTTTTATGAGCTTGATTCTCTAGGCAAACGAATGGAAAGCAGTGGTACACCAAATGGAAACCAAACGCCGTAGTCCTAAGGTCAAACGATAATGTATGTAGTGTTACATAATGAAATAATGTGTGTATAATGCGGGTACAGTGTGCAGTGAGTGATGTTGACAAATATATGAGCAGTGTAATACCAGATTTTTGCATTATTAAAAAAACTTTTGCAAGAGTGTATAAATAAAACACCATTGTAAACTGGGAATAAAGGAAATGAGGTTGCTCTGTTCTAAGCAGACGGTCCTTGCGTTCGAGAATTTGGAATCTATAATCTCCACCTGGCCATCCTGCCTTAGATTTTCCGAGGTTTCCTTAAATTACTTCAGCCAAGTTCCGGGACGGTTCTCACCATATGGCCATCGTCGACGACATGTCCCATGTCAGACTAGACCTGTAAGTACGTAAATACCTGTATATATGAGTTACGTTATTTTTTGCTCTTAAACTGTAATACCACGACATTTACAATATGCTAGGAAAAGTCATCTACTTATGAGTAAAACTACTACTACAAATATTCGACTGCATCAAAATATTGCTACTGTCAACTGCGTTGGAGTATCTTAGTTTATTAGGGCAAGCAAAAACATTGAAAGTAAGACAGACAAAACGTTTTCATTGTTTGTTGTTGTTTTACAGTAGTTGTACAAAAATCGAGTTCGTACATTGAGATGGAATCAATAGTGAACACTGGTATTTTGGTTCCCCTGCATCGGCATCAAAAGCGCAATGGAAATTCCTCTACAGCAGACGTTTCCCCGATAACTTGTTTTTCAATACCAGTCACGTGTTGATTTGAAATACATTTGCAACGATCGAAATGTACCAGATATTTCCTTTCTACGTAGTACATAATAGTACAATGTAATACGTGGTAGTAGTAGGTATTTGGCAAATTCCACCTGAACGATGAATAGAAGTGATCAAAAAATCAAATTCACTGTAAGCCAAAATGATAGTTATGTAGATACTGACGATGGATATCAGTCTTATTTCATTGACACTGAACGTAGAGAATAATAAATATTACCTCTTCACCATTTCTGTGCTTCTCTCTGGCAGATGGATCGTATCTTTAATCTCGTGAGAGTTAAAAAATGTGAACTAAAAATTCGCTGTCCGATGGGGAACCAATGCTGTAGCAATACAGGAAATCTGAAAGTATTGGAGTTTCAAGATAAACAGTCATCATCCAGACAGACTGTTCCATCGCTTCTTGGTAGAACAGTTTCATACTCCATTACTAATTGTTTATTATTACTTAATGATGGCCTAATAAGTTAAGCCCCGTAAGTAATAACGAATTGTTTGTTCGACTTATATCGGTTTATTTTCTTTTGAGCCATATAAACAAATAGTCATCGTATATCGAATAATCATGCTTTCAATTTCGCTCTTACCTAGAAAATCACACATACGTTTGTATAATATTTTCACCGTGGCGCGTTATTTTTATTTCGTTCGCTACTTCGATAATCCTTTACTCCCCCAACTTTCAGAGGAATTGGTTGTAACAGAAGGAGAAGACATTACTGTGAAAAATATAACATTACTACTACATTCCATATTTAAGTCGATTTGACAGAGCGTGATCCAAGCTATATATTTACGCAGTTTTACTGCTAGAACACTCTGCTTTTAGCAACACACATACAATTGGATATTACAGATGTCAGTATTTCCCAGCGGTTCCTTTTATATGTATCCACTGTTGGTGCACATTCACGAAAATTACGCTATTTTGTTTTTCAAAGTAAAAACTTTTGAGTAGTGCAAATTCATTTGAGTGCATGAAAAAAGGAAACAAACAAATGGAATACAAAATAAAACAAAATTTTGTAATATCTGCTGGTAAATCTTCCGGGCTGTGTGGTTGTAGTCCATTAATCTTTTTCGCCCTGACGTTTCGTTCAGAGCTGTGCTGGATGTTTCCAAAGATGCTTCCAGCGCAGTCCCTGAGGAGAAACAGGAGCAACTCTGAAGATATCCAACGGTGCTCTAAACGAAACGTCAGGACGAAAACGTTTCATGGAACACGGTCATGAAACCAGGAAGATTTACCAGCAACTAAGACATCCGGTTGTGAAAGCCTTAAAGTTGGTAATACCAAAGAAGTACAATAAATTTCGCGTCAGAATCGATAGTTATAAATTGTTTCATAATTTTTAAAATAATTATTCATAATAGAATTTTGCACAATCTATAAAATTTGTAACATCGTTATAATGATATGTGATAACTGATACACTCTTAAAGCAAGGAATAAACTGGGAAAAGACACGATTCTATTGCCATAAGCGTAGTGTTCAACATCCGTTGTGTTAAACATGGGATTAATCTTATTGAGGTCATTGAGCTTAAATTGCTGAAGTCAATTTCATGAACTCAGTCTCGAGAGATGTAAAACGCCGTCTTGAACTTTTACTTGGACGAATCTCCTTCCGGTGCCTTAACGACAAAAAGCTCACTCTAAAACGAGTTGATAATGTCAGTGAATGATCAGAGTGGTATTGGAAATTCATCGGCGAGTTGCGAGTTGTTAGTGTGGCCTATCGGGAAAGGGATGGGCTTGATTTTAAAACAAGCACTGAAAAAATACTACTTTTATGTCATTAAAAAATTATCGAGTGGTATCGTGTTATCAGTATTTCGTGTGTATTACGTTACTTTTTGCTACCACTGCTAATGTCTTTGAGCTCTCGTACATGACCCAGCACTCTAGCTCAGAGCTGATGCACCAAGCATTGCTAATAGCCCATACATGTTACAAACGAAAGCGGCGATTGAAGGACAATGATACAAGCGAATAATTTTAATAAATGTAGGTCCAGAACGCAATGGTTTTTTCAGATATAATGTAATACGACTGAGCACGTTAGAACAGTGTCCCCTAGCATCCAAATTTCAGATATGCGCTTGAGGACGAACGCGCAACAAAAAGTGTTCCACACGATCACCGTTCATGTCGATGCAACCTTCAGCACGTCTCCTTATCAATGCTCGTACAGTTCAAAAATTCCAAAAGTTTTCAGAACTCATTGAAAACCATCCACAGTACGTTTTCGGAGTTCATCGACACTATCAGCAGCGCTGGAATACATCAAAACTTTTAAATATCCTCCTTTACAAAAATCCAAAGGGTTCAAGTCGAGGTATGTACGAGCCACGTCCGATGCACTTGTTGTTGAAGACTGGTGCTACGTATTTCCGAACAGCTACATGGAAAAGTGCCGATCCATCATCATGCATGTATCATATACACATCCTTTCATCGTAATGTACAGCATCCAAAATGTCTATTAGCTTGCGTTTTGGGCAATGTAGGTACATAAGACCAGTAAGTTGGCCATTTAGGAAATGTAGCCGTATCGAGGAAACCATTGGTTTCCAGGCCTGTGTTTATTAATTCCTTTGTTCCTATAACAGTCATACAACCTGTATAACCGATAAAAGAAATAGTCCCTCCATCTGCACATATTTCCGATTTTGTTGCGCTCTGCCCTTATGAATCGATCTATCGAATAGCACTTCTCCTTAGCCCTTCCTCACCACCATGACTCAAGCCTGTCTTCTTTCAGGCAATTTCTTGATCTAGGGATCTGAGAGAAATAAGTAAAGGAAAATATCAAACTTTATTTGCAAATTTAACTTAGAATTCATTAAGAAGAATCTGTGCATAGCGAATCCATCCAGTTTCACCTGATTCCTATAGTAAAGATATATAATTTCACACTGTTCGTTTATCCACTAATGCAAAGGCTACACAAAACCGCAACAACACAGTTTTGCTGTAAATGGAACATCTTTTCATCGTTGTTTCAATATTCAGAAGATGTCTGCGTGAATGAATACACAAATATAGTAATATTCACAGGCCTAGTATGAGCAAATCCCAACTCTTGCTTGGTTGTGCTCATAGATTTTAGTTATTATTTCTAGTTGTGCTTCCACTCTGGCGGTTGAAAAGAGAGACGAACGATTACCTAAAATTTCTAGAACGTATAGTATTTCCTTGTATTATGTCACTCAGTTTCAGTATACAATTAAAATTCTCCTTGGAAGGAGGAAGGACGATTAGATTTTAGCTTCTCGTCGACGACGAGATCATGATAGACAAAATTTTTCTTGGAAATAAATTTAGAGATCGACTGCATCATATATCACTGTGGCCAAACGTTCGAGGAAAGACGCAGTAATTGAGATTCATCAGTGAATTAATATTATGTAGTTTATATTCCCAGCTGCGAAAATAGATACCTTGAAAACCACATTTCACTTAGTGAGGCAGCTGCATATATTTACTGCCCACAAAATAAAATTTTAAAGTGGGGAAATATCACGAGCTGGGATCTTCTGAGACTTATGTGATGCATGTAGTTGTACCAGTCATGACAGTAAGTCAACTATTTTGCATACTTTCATTCGTGAACATTCTGTTGAATGATGTTTTTAGGTAACTATTCATACGTGTCACGTCTTCAGGGTATCCATTTACGCAGCTGGGAATATTAACTGCAGTAAATTAATTCACTGCTGAATGTCAATTACTTCGTCTTTCCTCAAAATTTTATTCACAATGAACTATACTGTTTCAAAAAATGGTTCAAATGGTTCTGAGCACTATGGGACTTAACTGCTGAGGTCATCAGTCCCCCAGAACTTAGAACTACTTAAACCTAACTAACCTAAGGACGTTACACACATCCATGCCCGAGGCAGGATTCGAACATGGTTCCAGACTGTAGCGCCAAGAACCGCTCGGCCACCTCGGCCGGCTTATACTGTTTTAATCTCTAGATTTATTCCCAAGGAAAATTACGTTAATAAGGACCTCGTCATCGACGGAACGTTAGCCCTAATCTTCCTTCTTCCTTCCGAGGAAAATTCCAACTGTATACGGAAACTGTATAAAACGAAATACTATAATTTGTAGGTGTTTCAGCTAATCGTTCGCCTCTCTTCTCAAGGAACAGAAATGTAGCACAACTTAAAACAATAACTAAAATCTGTGAATGTAACCAACTAAGAGGCAAAACTTGAGACACTAGGCCAGTGAAGATTACTATAACGTTGGCCCATCCGAGCATATTCAGAATGACAGCAAATCTGTGGACAGAAAGTATGGGCAAGATATATCTTTTACGTAATAATCACTATAATTGAAAACCTGCTGAAAATGATCGATATGTGTTTGGTGGAATACTCCGAAAACATGAAACAGCAAGAACATTTATAGCACAATTGATAGCCAATGTTCATGCTAAGTGTATTCTCTACGTTTTATACTAAGATTCTATTGGAAATAACATCGGAAGACTATGACAACAAATTTAATAGCACGAAGGATAAGAAAGTCGAGACGAAAATAATTTTAGCGACTTTTCTCACAGGTGTTCAGCAAACACTCGTACACGAAGTCAATAACCTGAATCTTTTACCATCACTTGCAAAACTGTCATAAATTCTTAACTGAATTAAAACTTAAAGCCACGTGTCTGCATATAGTGTATAGTAACTACTCCGCTGTCTGACAGTCTGCGGCAGTTATGCAGGATGTCCCAAAGTAATACAGATCGTGGACGGTCCTAAACCGAGTATTTTGAGTTAAGGAGTCACCTGCTTGTGATCTTGTGGTTAGCATTACTGATTCGTGATCACGAGGAGGCTTCGGTTCCCGGTCTGATGGCGAATTTTCTCCGCTCGGTATTGGGTGTGTGTGTTCGCCTCATCATCATTTCGTCATCATCGACGAGGAAGTTGCTGAAATGGCGAAAATGAAAAGATATGTACCAGGCCGCCGAATTCTTCAGCAGGGTACTCTTGGCCAACAATGCCATCCTCACGTTTCATTTTTTTTAGTCAAGGAAGGGAATATTTGCTTTCTTATCAAAATAAACAATTTACACTGTGTAGCAACAACTTAAGCTAGCAGAATATAGTCAAACTGATGGTCGCCTGTTTCGTTGTGTGCATTACACCATCGCTTGACAGAATTGCCGTCTGGGTAGAAAACATTGATGATTTATTACCTGTGTACTTTGCCAGTGACAGGATTACTCGAAAAGTATTTCCACACTGTATTTTCGCAACTGTGCATTTTACGGGCAAGTTGACATGTGGTTAGTGATTAATTTTTCTCACTCATTGTAACACTATCTCATCAGACCATACTATGCGAACAATTCTTAGACAGAGCTCTGACGCTCTCTGTGGTTTTCACGACCCAATTCCGTGAATTTTCTATCCATGGCTATGAACAGGGCAATCCAAAATGAACATAGCGACTACAAATGGTTATAACTACGGCACGCCGTGCGATACATCTATAAGCGTACAGATAATGTAAAAGAAGGTTCAAATTTTTTACATACTATATACGGATGCTATATGACTCTCCCTGGTCACACGGACAACATCTAAGCGATAATGCATTTCACGCCATACAATCTGACGCATATCTACATGGAGTCGCCGTTGAAAGCGAATCAGAAATTCGTATTATGAGTTTGGAACTCTTTTGGGCAAAGGAGTCACATATGAAAGATTATTCACAGAACCCTATAAAAAGAATACCATGCGTGTCAGGTCCGGAGATGTAGGTGGTCAAGAGCAGATCACTGCGTCATGTGTTCAGTACCACCGACTCAACGGTTCACTGTAATTCACGTAACGATCTAAATTTGGAAACTTCTTTTAAATTTACTCACTTACAGTATGTTGGATGACAATAGGCAGTAACTTACTATAATTCAATGAAATTACAAAACCGTCAAACTTATACGGAAGGTTTTTTTTTTGCATTTAAATGACGACCAGTTTCGGAATTTTATCCATTATCAAGCAATCCACATAAGTCCTACGACAACACAATAATGTGTGTACGTTTCTTCTGCGAAACTTTGAAGTTTTAGTAAATTCATTGTTTTACATTCTCTGTAAATTTGTAAATTCATTCTTTTACATTGTATGTAAGTTTCATAAATTCACTCTTTTACGTTCTTTGTAAATCTTATCAATGTATCGCAATACATGAAGTAGTTATAACTGTTTGTAATTGCTATGTTTATTTTGAACTGCCATTTATTTCTTCCAATTTGGATGACATTCGTTTGGCTTTCAGGGCACTACATCCCGCAAAATTATAAATTAAACGCCAGTCTTCAAATTGGTCTAAAGAATAAGACATGCACGAGTACCAATCATGGACACTCAAACAGTGATAAACTTTAGCCTGGACAAGTCACAGAAGATAGCATCATCAACCTTAATTCGGCAGGCCGTTCTTTTGTTGTGGATCATAAGCAGTTTACAAATACATGAGACACACACATTGTTGCATTGAGAGATGGTACTGCATGAAATACTTATTCACAGCCATCTGTTTATCGTCCCAAAACGCTCAAATAGAACATCATTTGACGTCTGTATAATATTAAGCCAAACTATATAAAGAACACAATAGATAATTTAACGCATTATAGAATTATGTTTTGCTACTTATATCACGTGGTACCCCCTGATGTAAGTTATTACAAGTAATTACTGAATCGCAAAGACTACAACGTAATTTAAAAAGCACTGTGCTTTAGGAGAAACTGTAATTATTTCTATAAGAAAAGTTTAGACCAAAAATGATTAAGACACAAAGGAATTACAGACATTGGCAGCAAATGAGCATAAATACAAAAATGATTAATCTCTGTCAAGCCATAGCACAAATGTATCACGGTATCAGTAAGGGGATTATGGTTCACCAGTTTTCCAAATACGTGATTTATTGAATTAAAAAGATAACACCTTCCGAGAAAATGTGATCACGTTATCAAGTTCTGTAACAAGGAAAACACGAATCATTTCTTCGCGTTGTATCACATACTAGCATACATGTAACGGATATCTGTCTATATTACCCATGTAGTATTACGTACCTTGAAAGTATTATGCCTTTACGCACAGTCAAAAATAAGCAGTAATATATACATAATAAGATACTACAGTTTTTGGTACGAGATTGGCAGCTGCATTTCGTCAAGTAGTAAACAGAGCTCTGTGAGAGTGTTAAGAGCCAACAATAATTACGAAAGTCATATCATGATAAGCGGAGAGTCTGAAGGTGTGCAAAGTCACGTATGCTGTTTGCTTATTTTTGACTGTGCCTAATGGCATAATATTTATAAGGTACGTAACATTACATGGACAGTATAGACAGATTTTCATTACATGTGTTTTGATACAAGAAATAATGTGGAGTAACGATTTGTGTTTTCCTTACTATAGAATTTGATAACGGGATCACATCTTCCGGAAACATAATGTTTTTTTTTTAAATAAAATAAAATAAATTACGTAGTTGGACAACTAATGCGTCATCGTGTACATATTGATAAAAATTGTTAAATTAACATGCATCCAATTTTCTATGTATGTGGATCACAATATTACACAGAAGAGAAATGTTCAAAGAATGATAAAGAGTACAGAAATGACTTGTGGATTACTTCAAAATCACCAGTTTCAATTCTAATTCAATCTCAACACCAGTTTTTGGTCCTCTTTGCCAGAGCAGCTCTTTTGTGCTCATTTTGGCGCTTTGTTGTGAGATTAATGGTGATCTTGACGCTTATAATTCGACTGTTGCGGAATCTTGTATTTTCACGCAAATCCACAGACTGTATTGGTGTAACATCCGGTACCTCGCAGTCACATGGCTTGATCACTGTTGCCGAGACATCCGAAGGAAAAGAAATGTTATGTCCGGCTTAAGTGTAAGGTGAATGCTGCAACGTGGAGTATATACGTCTAGCAGTGTTTGCAGTCGAAAGAAGTCGTTCCAAAAATAGCACGCATCACATAAGCGATCATTGCAAGGCCGTTGGGTAAGACAGAAACAGTCAGTTACACTTTAAAATGCAGGGCTCGCATGGTTTTTCGACACGTCCATATAGGTATCCACCAGCAGTACCAGACGTTGCTGACAGCATAAAAAGCCGGACAAGTAGGGATAGGACGCGCACTCTGAGGGTTGCGTACAAACTTTGTTGTCCATGTAGGCTGTTCATCTATGGGTTTTGATGAGTGAGTTTGCGAGTATCAAAATAAGTGACATAAACTATCGTATAGTTTAACTGCATTGACTTAAAAACCTTAATCTTTTTACACCACCTTCGGAACGTAGGCCGTAGTATTTGACGTAAATGTTTTCTAGGTACCGCTATCCGCGCCTCAGAAAAAGGGGTCCTAACAGACACACATTCAACATAGTACTCCTATAAGGGTTAAAAAGTGATAATAATATCCTCAGCGACATCAGTTACGACATTAATCGGAGATAAACACCTGTACATCCGTCTAACTGCAGTTTAACATTGTAGTTGTAACACCCGTTACCTGAAAAAAATTGCACTAAGGAATATCCGAACTTTTCCATTTGAAATCATTCATATTTTCGCCTCTTTAAATACTTTCCCTTGATTTTTTAACAGCTTGTATAGTTGTTTCAATAGTCCACAATATTGTGTACATGAGTGGAAGAATGTCATCCCAGTTGATTGTCTGTTTTGATCCAGAATGAAATGGTTAACACACCGTGGATTCGTTTTCGGCAAAATAATGATAGGAAACGGAAAATTTGCGCAGAAGATGAACGTGTTAAACAAGCCAAACATAACTGAAAGCTGATGAACAATTGAACCTTCATTACTAATAATTTATCTTTTGTTTCCAAAAACGTTGGAAGATTTCGCTTCTTAAGGGGAGATTGCATTCGAAAATTTAAATTTCTTTCAATAAAATTTTGATTGGTATTTTACATTTTTGGAGTGTTTACGCTTGGATGCCAAAACAACCTGGCTGTATCCGAATTACTAGTACTAGGTGAAATACAGTTACCTCATAGAGCACAGAAGTAATACTCACATTCCTCTTAATATGGATGTTGAGGTCAAGATAGTGACTGTCTGTCGGAGACATGCATCTGATGTGCTACTGGCAAGATGCATTGATGACAATACGTAAAATGCAAAATGTTTGGGCTGTGTCAGTTTGTCCAAGTGTCCCCAAAAGTTTTTGGGTCTAAAAAGAAGATACGTTTGGGTCTTGTGGAAGCTGTTTCTCAGTTTAATATGGGATGTTAAAAGACTGAAGAGAACAGGAGTCCCAACATTCCTATATCATTCTTCCAGAAGGACCGCTGCTTATCTATAGATCAACGAAGTAGTCCACAAGATGCTGCTGGAGAGGGAAAGATTCCAGGGAAAGGCTACTCTCGTCTTGAAATTACAACAAGAAAAAGCCTTACAAAAGCAGGAAGGGAAATCGTACGGTGATGGTGTATTTTAATGGGCATGTATCTTATCCCAGCATTCACTTTTTTGTAAAATTTTAAAATCCATTTACCCACAAGTTTGTTTTTCTAAGTTCAATGACAACTTTTTTACAGTAAATATTAACCAATCTCAACGAATTTTTTTCAGGAAGTGGTCTTGAGGTATTTGATAATGTTATTGAAAACGTAATCTGTCTGTTTGATTATCACATTTTATACGGACAATTAAAGAAAATTTAAGTTTGAAATTTGAAGAAAATACTGTAAGTAAATTAATAACGTTTCTCAGAAAATGAATGCACTGAACTAATACACCTAAAAATCCTGAATGTGAAGACTGAAGTGTGTATCCCAAAAGTTGGTTTTTCAAGAATGTCTTTAAAATCATCTTGTAAATTCGAAATGCAGAACACAATGATATTCTGGACTTCAAAACCTGTATACTGCCGCTTTTGTACGTGATAGACATGATTTTAAACTTTGCTTGAAATCAACAAGGTAAGAGAAAACTTAAATTTTTGGACGCATTCTCCCTTTAAGTAACGTGTTGTCTTTAGAAAATAAATGGGGCAGTGAATAAGCAATTTTCTTCAGATCGTTAGAAGAAGGAGTGACTGGTTCCTATGCCGATATCACTTATATGTATTGTCTAAATAACCTAAGTGATAACACTTTGCCGTATAAGCTGCCATTCAGTGAAGTAAAACTTGAGTTCATTTTGTTTCCATCACTATCCACTTACGGCTGTCCAGCGATTTTCAAAAGTACTTGCATGTACAACCCACCAGACTAGCTATTATTAGCTCAGAGCGAAAGAACTCATCAATGCACACGTATAATAGTGTCACCGCTGTAAGATGGCCACATTTTCAGACTTCACTTTCAAAGCCATGACAGGAAGAGCATCTAGTAAGAAGTACAGTAGTATATTCTGATGAGTTCTACTAGTGCCTGAATTTAAAAATGCTTATATAGCCGAAACAGACTTATCCGTGGTAGTTTTTAATTACAATAAATAAAATTCCACCTCTGTCACAATGACATTAATTTACTGCTGCCATTTTCGGAGAATTAATCCTCTTTATTCAGGCATGTTGTCTTCGAAAGACGATATGCCGTGTTGTCCAATATGCTAGGTCTATGGGGTCCCTGATGTCACGGCCACGTGTGGCTGTAACTGTCCACATTAAAATGCTGAAGAAGTAGGATTTATCTCCGACACAGGCAGCCTAACTAATGAAGGAAATTCTGGCACAGGTGGATTTTTATTTGGAAAACTTAATAACAAAATCCGCTTACTGTTTTTTCAATAGTGTGTTTTACTTAACCAGTGTACACTATGAAGTCACCTCTTGATAATCAACGCATTAGTTATCATGTAAGGACCTTAAAAGCGATGCCAACACGCCATAAATGTGTGTCTGCCAAGTACTCTGTATGGTATCACAATTTTGTATAGTCAGCATGCTATTTACACTGTCATATTAACATGCAAAGTCTTCAGACTTGACATCGCAGTGAACATTTTCATATCAAACTGAATCTCAAAAAATGGTTCAGATGGATCTGAGCACTATGGGGCTTAACATCTGAGGTCATCAGTCCCCTAGAACTTAGAACTACTTAAACCTGACTAACCTAAGAACATCACACACAGCCGTGTCCGAGGCAGGATTCGAACCTGCGACCTTAGCAGTCACGCGGTTCCGGACTGAAGTGCCTAGAACCGCTCGGCCAAGCGGCCGGCTCAGACTGAACCACCGATAATGAAGTTGTGACTCCGAAATGTACGTTGGCAAGAAAAGAGAGCAGATCGGTTTTTATTATTAAGTTTTCCATTAATTCACTGTCTCCGTTTTGCAAAGAATAGCCACAATCGCTACCACAAAATAGAACTTTACTTAGCTAAAATAGGGACGTTACTATCCAGTGGCGGCTGTGTTACGTCCAGACAATTTGTGGTGGCTGTGGATACTTTCGCGACGGTAATAAGGGACTTACATGCATACCGTGCGGATTGCTGCTGTTCGTAGATGCGAGCTATATGTGCGCCAGCAGGACTAACGCCGGCACACGTGTCGGCTGCGTGGCAGTCTTTGCAACGGTTGGCCAGCACCCCTTCCCTCGTCGCTACGGAACGCAGTTCGAACCCCGGAGAGGGCAGCCGTTGGAGCCTCGCTAGCGCCCCGCCAGATGGCGGGCGCGCCTGTGAATGTTGAACGAGATGTGCGAACCGGAAAAATGGATGCCTTGTTCCGCTTTCAGCTTCGCATTACGAGAGCAGGATCGCTGCGATGTTCTGTTTGCGCGATGGTCCGCCGCCCACCATCTGAACTGCAGTTTATCTCCGTGTGAGTGTACCAACACCAAGTAGAACGAGCAAGCACGGGATTTCAGAGGAATACAGCCGATTATGAGAAGAAGAGTTGCCGTTTTATCTTGACCTTCTGTGTGACAAAAACCAGTCTAATCTGTAGTCCTACTATGGTGCACTTAAACACGATGCAAATTGCGGAATCTTCAGACGACCCGAGCTAGCCGTAATGTCGGTCCTTCCTATTCTCAGTTAATGTCGATGCAACCAGATAGGCGATTTCTTAGTCACCGTAGCCCTCAATACCACTTCTTGCATATGAACTACTAGTCATTCCACAACTGTAATATAAGATGTAATAAGCTTAGCTTCTTGCCTGAATCTATGCATAACACTAATTTTTTTCAGTATCCTCCCCTTTTTCTCCCAGATCCACTGACCTTCGGCTACGTTCAAAACGAGAATAAAGCTTCACCTTTTAACTTCCCTCTTGGCATACTCCAACTATTTTCTCCTGTCCAACAGCTAACCAGCATTTCTGTCACACTGTTAAGTCCATCCATGCATTACTCGTCCCTGTCTATTCCTGTTTTTATTTTTTTTTATTTTCTCTCAAGTCTTATGCTAACCTTTCACAATTAACTTTGTATGTCCATCCTTGTGATAGATGTGGCGAGAACTTCTACTGTTCAGTATGAAACGAAAATTAAAACATCTGCAGTTGTCTATTTTGTATTTAATTTACTTACGCGACCAGTTTCGGTGGTCCATTACACCACCTTCAGGGCCCTTGGCCAACGTAAAGTAGGAGAAATCCAATCTCGTGGGCAATCGTAAAAGGAGCCAATGTTAAACAACCAGTGCTCGTAGATCTCTGGTTTACAAAACACAATCCCTTAGTTCATTAATCGACGAAGGGATAATGTCGCGTAAAGTAGATACCTACGGACACTGGTTATTTAATGTTGGCTCCTGTTATGGCTGAACACGAGATTAGATTCCTCCAAATTTACGTTTGTCAAAGGACCTGAAGATTGAGTAATGGAACACCAAAACAGACTGTGTAAATAAATTAAATACAATAACGACTGCTGCAGGTGTTTTAATTTTCGTTGCATTTTTACCCAATAATTTCTCTTACTTCCCTGATACAGTCAACAACTCTTCCAGATTTGCTTCCTTCTGTACGGCTGCCAGTCATCTCTCTTAAAATGTCATTATTCGGCCACTTTTGACAGGAACCTAATGAGAAAATTAGTTAACAGAATACTAGAAAGACTGACATTATTGTTACGCTATACACGGTGTTTTAGAGCTCGTATTAAAGGCTTCTATGGGCTGTAGAGAGAACTTAGTAGATAAAGTTCTGCGAACCTCATTCCGAAAATGTGCCGCGTGTTTGTAAAATAAGTTTGAAAAATGGTTCAAATGGCTCTGAGCACTATGGGACTTAACTTCTGAGGTCATCAGACCTCTAGAACTTAGAACTACTTAAACCTAACTAACCTAAGGACATCACACACATCCATGCCCGAGGCACGATTCAAACCTGCGACTGCAGCGGTCGCGCGGTTCCAGACTGAAGCGCCTAGAACCGCTCGGCCACCTCGGCCGGCAAAATAAGTTTGAAGATCGGATCACCTTAAAATCTCCCGTTTCAGTTTAGACGGGAAAAATGAGAAGAGGGCGCCGTCGTCAGTCCATGTTGTAATTACATCACATACCGTTTTCGGTTGACTACAATAACGGCTGCGAGAAACCGGCAAGTTGGCAACTAGGAGGGTCAACACTGACTCAACGCGCTCCCGACTTTGAAGAGGACGTTCTTCGCCACGTAGAAGAGAACTTGATGACGAGTACTGGAAAAGCTCCCCATACTGTGAGCCTCTGTAGAGCACACAGGTCACAGCTCTGTGTGCGTACTGTGAAGTGGGAGGTTTGACAGTGATCCACTCTTCAACTTATTATACATCCGAACGGAACATTTCCGAACGTGGGTTCTTATCAAAACTTTGTCTACTAATTACCCTCTACGACTCCTTTAAGCATGTAATACGAATTATGAAACGCTCTCGGTATTCTTTAATATATCATATTATTATTGTTATTGCTGGGTATAGGTCATGTACTATTCACATTATAGACTTACTGCCTAAAGATGTATATTTAGATTTACAAATGATTTACAAGTGATATAGCACAGCAATCAGTCGTTCTTTCTTTTTGCAGGTTTTATTCCGCAGATCTAGATTTAGGCTAGTGCCTAGCCATTATCAATGCCCTGTTTCATAGTATTAATGCGTATCAGTCTCCTGTTGTTCCGGCGTCTGTCACAGTTCTTTCAAGGCTCTTGAAGAGTCTCGAAAGAACTGTGACTCTTCAAGAGTCTTGAAAGAACTGTGACAGACGCCCGAACTACAGGGGACTGACATGCATCGATACTATGAAATAGTGCATTGATAATGGCTAGGCACTAGCCGAAATATAGATTTTCGGATTAAAACCAGCAAAAAAGAAGAACTGATTGCTGTGCTCTGTCATTTGTAAATCATATCACAGTCGCTGAATCCACCCACGTTCCTAACGGAAGGTAACCTGATGTATATTTAGATGCAACAGAATACCTGAAGTCTCTAATATTTCCATATTAAACAAATGCATAAGTAAATAAAATATTTCCCAAACACGTCAAGTATCCTTCGCTAAGAACTCATATCACGAAAAGCAATTCTTCAGAATCATTAACAACCTTGAAGTGACATAGTTTGGATGATACTCATAGGCCGTTATCTCGTGGGTGCATATCACACTAATCATGAAGACAAACAACGAGTTTCTCCCGATATGCGGTCTGAGTAAATGAATTTTAACAAGACTAAAATAATATGTAACCAACATATCGAAAAGAAAATAATACCAAATAAAAATGGAGTCTTAGAACTTGCTGATGAGTTCTTTTTATTTAGATTAGTTACAGTAAACCACTGGATGGACAGAAAAAATAAACGGGAGTGTAAAAGTGGCTTGGTGTACTTTTAGTAAGCTACATAAAATTTCGAGAACTACGTTTCAGATGTGCCTGAAAAGTGATGTTTCCAGTCACTGTTTACAAACAATTCTTACTCATGACAGTGAAATATGGTCCTTTAACGCGAAACCTGTTGAAAAAATCGAGGGACGCTAAGCCGTGGTGAAATACAAATTGAGATTCTCTGGGAGAGATGGGAAAAGAAACTAATGGATCAGGGAAGAAACTGGAGTGAGAGATGTAATTGTGACTGATAGGGGTGGGAGGGACATATAGCGAGGCGAATGGATGGCAAATGGACAAGGGAAGTTGTCTGCTGGATTCTGAGAGACACGAAAAGACCGAAAAGATGGCCAAATGGAAGGTCGATTGACATCTGAAATCATTCAGGTGTGACATGAATGTATTTAGCTCAACACCGTAGAAATCTAGAGAAGGAATTTATTCTGCAGTGGACGTCAAATAGCTGATGATGGTATGCACTGCTGAGAAATGGGCGCGAAGACCTATAATTGTTTACTACATTATTATTATTAAAAAACTACCATATCTAAGCACGACTATCTGAGGCGACTATGGAAACATATGAAATAAAAACGTTTTCGTGAGACGACTGTAAGGGATGTGATGTTCAATTTATTGCACCACAGTTTCGCATGCGAGCTATTTTGAAATGATTCCGCAATGCCAAAATATATTATTACACAAATATTTAAAATATGCTTTATGTACTCAGAACTATATTAAACTTGCTTGAAGCTCCTTAGTGTCACATTGCGCCAAAAATAAAATGTAGTTCTCGCCAAGAGTAACTGAAGTCGAAAATCATCAGAAGAAGTTAACATCTTGCCGGACCAATTATGAGTATTGTTTGTCACTGCGAGGCGCTTACATGGGTGAACGATGGAAGAGATGGGGAAGTTCAAAGAAGCGCTGATCCGCCACCTGCTCTTGAGTCACTGGGAGAGCGTTCTGAAATGTCAAGCGAGCCATCTCCAATCAAGACGTTATGTAATTACAGAAATGCTTACTCTTGACCCCTACCACTAATATTGTCTTGCCAACTTTTTTGTCCCTGGGTGCTCTTTATTATAGGAGGGAAACAGAAAGTGTCAACACCTGGGGAAATCGGAAACGAGAGTATATGTAATCTTTAGTAAAATAGTCACCTAATTACACCATAGGATGTAGACCAATATTTAGTATTACTCCAAGAAAAGCTTTCATTTCTTCTGAGGAGGTAGCTGTGCTTGAGTGCCATATTGAATATTTTGTTGGTGGAGTCGTTTTCTGTATTTTTTCAGCTGCATGTTCATATGTTGCTCTAACTATTGGCGAACAATACCGTCCATAAAAATGAGCTGCAGATGTCTCAGTTCCATAGCTGGCAGGACACTCTGAGGAAATGCGAAACCATGTGGTCACAGGGAGTATGGAATATTCATGAGAACGCCACCACGGTGAGGCTTCCATTCACATGCGACAGACTACACATCATCGCCACTTCCTTCTTTTTCGCTAATTTCAGATTCACTACTACTTATTTCATTGCATCGAGGAAAAGAATCTTCTTGCTCACTTCTATCACTAAAGTCTCTTCCACTCCACAATATCATCGTCACTTTTATGCTTTCTGCGTACAAACAAAAACCCGCCCGCAAAGGACGCGATTGATACACACTTCTAATCACGTGCTCTACTATTGTGTAAAGCTGACCACTAGCAATATCTGGCCTGTCAAACTTGGTACTACATGATAAAACGTGTTGGAAAACCTATTACGACAAACCAGGCGAGTAAGTTGCAAAAACAGAGGGAAGCCAAAGCATAAAAATAAGGATATCGGACGACGTCAGATACTGGAGAGAAAAGCTACAGGATAGTGAAGTAATTCGGCCGTAGTCTTTTTGAACGTATCCCGACATGTTCATGTAACAAAGGAATACGTCACTCTGGCTGCTCTTACGGTAGCCCGACAGGGTCAATATTTGCAATAAGAGCAGCAAACATGTTCCAGTAAACGTGGGTTTGCAAACGAGGCTTTTAAGACATAACTGCGAATGTGTGGCTGCCAGTCGGGCACTGTTTAAGTACTAGATATTCAGCTAGTTAGTACAAATGTATTTAAAAAGTGCATTTTTCAATTACGTCCAAATCTAATTGGGCTTAAATTTCACTCGTGACCTACCTTAACGAGAAATACAATTCTGCTGCAGCACATTATATGTACGACTTGCTGTACATTTGGACCTGATAAAGGAGATGTTCCACGTGTCATTCTCTCATTCGGATAGAATACTGTATTGCTCTCTGTAGCGAATTACGAATTCTTTCAAACACCCTCAGGATCATCTTGCAAATCTACAAAAAACTGTACAATTTGCAGCTCCGATAGGAGTGCTTTACACTACACTTCTGAGATGCTCCCGACAGAAATCCTCCAGAGGACTGAGGTCAGAGGACCTGGGATGATGAGGTACAAGTACAGCTCGACCTCTCCGTCTCTGGCTCGTTAGATGTCTGACAGCAACAAGAAAACGAGACGGTACTTCATAATGCATCACATACCCAATCATGGTTCATATGTAAAATTTGAGCACAGTCTCCGGCCGAAGTGGCCGAGCGGTTCTAGGCGCTACAGTCTGGAAGCGCGCAACAGCTACGGTCGCAGGTTCGAATCCTGCCTCGGGCATGGATGTGTGTAATGTCCTTAGGTTAGTTAGGTTTAAGTAGTTCTAAGCTCTAGGGCACTGATGACCTCAGAAGTTCAGTCCCATAGTGCTCAGAGCCATTTGAATCATTTTGAGCACAATTAATGGAAAAGTTGGATTAGTTAGGACAATATCTCATACTGAAGTCTGTAGCGGGTCTTAACCACACATTCGCAATTATGACCGTGTTCACTAGAATGTTTTTACTTCTATTTTCAACCGTATCAATTTTCGCTACTAGTGACGATACACCAAGCATATGTACAGAAGCATACCGACAGCAATTTTCATCATATACCAATCACGGATGGCGTAGAATGTGAGGTTGGTAATATTAGTACAAAATCTACAATCCATCACGCTTGGCCGTGTACTGTAGATGGAGTAGCTTTGGTCACACAGGTCGGATTACAAAGTTACAGCGGGAAGCATTTGTAGGATACGCATCAGGTCAGTGTTCTGCAACAGGGGGGCGATGGAAACAGTGGCTGGAGCCGTTTGCGGTTTGCGGTCCTCCCGACACCTCGTGGCGACAGGCAGGTCGGTCAAGAACGCACAAGGCCTGCGCCGCTTAATTTCATGTGACCACCCTTCACGGCCAGCTAGGCTAGGCACTGACGGAAATGGTGTGGCTTGTATTTCCTGCTCTCTTAAATGAATGATTGCTAACCGAAGGATTGGTGTTTCGAATTCCCTTCCCTCTCCCCCCCACCCCCTCCCCACCCGTTCCCCAAATACCTCTATACACTTGCCCACTCTCTAGGGGCTGTAAATAATCGTATGTCTGCTGGCGGTTGACACTCACACCTACTTAAGCTACTTAAAATACTTCGTTAGTTACGGAATACATAATTCTGTCTACTGTGGGGCATGTGCTTAAAGACAGTTTCTATAATGGCTCCACTCTTTTCCCTCAAAACACTACAAGGGAGTATTGAACCTCATCAATCTTTCAGGATACTAATCGGGATGATGTGCCAGTTGAGACTGAACAGATTTTAAAAAAAGCACTTTAAAAATGGATTAAAAACAGACTGGACCGCAATAAACCTTTACTTACAATGGTTACCGGTTTGGAACAGGAAGTATCCATTTTCAGAGCTTTTATACTATGATGGCAGGCGGTAGCGCTGAACGGAGCAGATGTTATGACTACGTGAACGTGAACGTCAACTGCAGGTCTAAAGGTGGCCACATTCTGACCAAAAGCGGTAACAATTGTAAATAAATGTCTTATTCCAGTCGAGACTGCTTTTAATTCATTTTAAAGTACTTTTAGACTGCTCTTTCTCACGAGAAAGTTCTCAAAAATAATTTACGAAATCAGTACATTTCTTAATAACTAAAGTACCATCATTGTGATAACATCTAGTGAAAGTATCAGAAGTTGTGTACAGCTCATTGCAAGAAATTTTTCTGGAAAAATTTCACTGCCTTACATCTTTCTTCCGGATAGATTAGGAATATTCGTAGGCAGTACTTTTTTCATTCAATTCAATTAAAGAAAAGAAAGAGTGACAAAGGACTACAGTACGATACGGCCAACAAGAGGTAGTTTTACCTTCATTCGAATTGACAGCAGTCTGTCAAGCGCTAGTGTAGATCCAACTGTCGTTTCCTTGCAATTTAAGGGTTGCCGAATATCGGTGCTACGGAGCAGAATTGCATTTGACTTACGGAGCGAAGTATGGAGTAGCACGTAATGGAAGTGATTACTCTGAGTTTTAAAACTAACGAAGCTCTGCAATTTACTATCAGAACACATTTTTGCTATGGTCTGAGGACGTGAGAAAATACTTTATAAAACTGCTATTATTTGTTAGGAATACCAACTTTCTTTTATTCTCATTGATTTTGTACTAGTGTCAAATGAAACACACCAATTACAGTGAGCTATCTCACATTACATCCGTTGATAGTATCACTAAGATATCGCTATGCAATAATATTCTTCACAATAGTTGCTGTGTCAGAACCAGAAGCTAATTTTGTTATGGTCATATACTTTAGTTTAAAATATTAATTATGTTATTTACAGTTGGATTTCATCACCTTAAACTCCTTTTCAACGAGGAAGCGCTGATAACTTTGACGTTGAAGGTTATAGCCCCGTCCTCTTCCATAAAGCAAACATGCGGACCAGTTGGTAAGGTAATTAATTTGTGGTAAGGTCTTACGGGACCAAACTGCTCAGGTCATCGGTCCCTAAGCCTACACACTACTTAACCTAACTTAAACTAACGTATGCTATAGCCAACACACACACCCATGCCCCAGGGAGGACTCGAACCTCTGACCGGGAGAACCGCACGGACCGTGACAAGGCGCCCAAGACCGCGCGGGGACCCCGCGCTGCAGGTGGTAAGGAAAACGCCTCTGAGTGACATTAAAAGTGAAGGCTTACAACCAAGTTAGACGCTGTAACCAACATGACAGTTATTGCAACTATTTCGAGGACGGTTCCTAGTTCTTTTCGTGAAAGTTCAAGGTATATATTTCCAAAACATGGTATGCTAGTACGAAAGTTTAAGAAAAACCTAAAGAAAAAGGCTTCAAGCAAGTAAGTAGTTCTGTTTGGTAATACAATATTTTCTATTTATTAATCGCTTACGTCAGTGAACTTTCTTTTGTCTACGACTTAACAGTACAATTTCTGGGATGTTCTGATGATACTGTAGTTAAACTATTAATTGTTTTCTTTCTTTTAAATTTATTAGTTTTCGGTACCTGCCCATACAGCCATCTCAACACAGTAAATACGATTCTAAAATTTGTTTCGACAGTGCAGAGTACGCATTACATTAAGTAATACCATGGTATGAAGATACGTAGGCTTAACAAAGGAAGAACTGTTTGTTGGTTTTTGTGAAAGAATTCTGAACTACTTCATCAAAATTGTAGGTATCATATTATACTGGAGAAACAATCGACCTACACGTGGCTAAAGAATTCTCATGAAAAGGAGGTATTTGTGACAGACTCGACGTAAAAGCGTTAAGAGTTAACATTGTCATCTGTGACACAAAACCTTACTTCAGGCGTTTACAGATATGTGAAGCTAAATGTAACTGACGAAAGTGTACCTTGAATTTTGAAATTAGATGATTTTTCCGCTGACTGCTGTAAAATGTGACCAATAGTTTTCATACATTTTCACACTCTCAGCGGACCCACTAAAAATTTTAGAAATTTTTCCTTATGTTAAGGAATTGTGCATGTTGTGAAAGAAATGTGACTACTTTTTACTTTCTGAAGTACAGTTGTTCCGAGCTACTTATTAGAGCAAGTAATTACATTTGTCAAGTAAATAAATCCTGATCCTATCTTGATAACATTATATTTGAAAACATCGCTAGTAACTTGAAACAGAAGAATGTTAGGAATATGATTTCAAAGTTAGATGTAAAGAGGAAAACAGAGTCCCGTGTTAGTTACGCTTCTTAAATCATTTTCTATGACAAGAACGATACGGAAGAGACTTGAAGCAAAGACTGGGCCTAAATGAGTGACTGTAATGATATAAAACTACTGTCATACATGAAGATTTGTGCAAGGACGATAAACTGGACCTATATGTCTTCACGAGGAGTCGTGTTACCATTACCGCTATCAATGCATAATCGGGTAGCGTTCTGGGTAATATTACAGCTCACGACAAGCAGGAAACCAAGGTCCGAGCCTAGGCTCGTTTTAGATGTATAGCGCCGCGGTCTGTGCAATAACTGCCGAGATTCACAGAAAACTTACTTTTTCGATGTGACAGCAGAGTTTACATTTCAAACATGACTAGGATTAAAAACAGCTCAATCTACTGCTTGCTGTCAAACTGTAGTGACTCACAACCAGTCAGATTAAGAAAATTAATTTAGTCTTTATTCCCTGGCGTTATTTTATTTTTCAGCAGCAGACAAAGAAATGGACGTGACTGCTGTATTTACTACAAAGAGCGCCTTACAAAGTAAATTCTAAAACTCGCAGTGTCAGTGAAGTACAATGTTACCAGTAAATTCGATTAACGTGCTCTCTCGCTAGCGTTGCGCATTTGTTTGACCAGTTTCGCTAAGTAGGCACATTATTAAGCTACAACGCTGGATATGTCACAAGTTTGTTAGTGACGAGAAGTTTCCGATCGACGTTTTCCGTCACTGAAGATTACTTTACTACAGTATCTAGCTGACTGAGCATTAAATTAGTAACGGCTTGGCACACAACCGGTGCACATGACAGGAGCAGCTTAATGGACACGTATGTTCCGTGTTGATTACGTACGAGGTTTAATAATATTCGTTTTTAAGATTTTATTATTCATTCCGAATGAAAGAAATGGCAATGATAGTCAACAGACATTGAAACTAATACACGATCTACGGAATGCTGCCGTGAACACTGGATGTTACTGTTTCCAGTCCACGGTCTTTGAGGATCCTCGACGAGTGCTAACAGTGTAAGTAGTATCCAAGACATAGAGCTGGGTAAAAATTTACTATCTCTCGCCATAAAGGCTGCATTAAAATGTGACGTTTTGAGCGTGGCTAGTTTGTTTTAGATGTTTTGTGGATTCTGTCACCTAGTAAGCCAAATCAGTCCATAAAGAGGTGCTGTGCTCAGCAACCCAAACAGACCTCTGCTCTGACCGTATAGTCCTCCCCCCCGGTCCCTAGCAATGAAACAAGTGGCTATGGCTAATGAACGCCCATTTGAGTCAGCAATCGGGGTGTCGTGGGTTACCCGAATCGCTACGGCACCCAGCTGGAAGTGGGATGCGAAGTAATGTTAGAGGCAAAGGCAATTTCTACTGCCACTGGTCTCACTACCCGGTTTGTCGATGGTGCAATAGCAGACCACGAACTGTCATTCTAGACAGAATGTCAGAGAATGCCGATCTTAATATAAAAGTGATGAAGATTACTAGCTTCAACACCTAGAGAAAAAAAAGCAGAAATATCTCTTCATGGGGGGAGCTTCTGGACATTAATGAGAAGACTCACAGCAGACACACGATGCAAGTATTTCCAAGTATTTCATCTTCAACAACAGAGCTCTTTGGATCACACTAGTTGGCTCAACATCGAAAAAATATCTCAAACAGTTTTGGTTTAGTTTCTCCAACAGTATTGTCAGTCAATTAGGCGAAGAAATATATTGTTATAGAGACAGAATGACCATCCGTTCACACCAAAAAACAAATACTCACGTTGCATTTCTTAACGAACTAAATATTTCACGAAACTCTTAAATCCCGAAATAGTTACAAGAGCTTTGTATTTTACCCATTAGTTCGATAGAAAAAAAATGAAATTGGGCAATTGCTGGGATCAAATCCTAGCTTAAAATACACAAAAGTGATTTGCAATAATTCCATCACTCGACACGCATCCGGAGAATACCGCATGATTCTGCCATTTTCTGAAACTTGTTACAATTTTTCGTTATGCATACAAGATCAGCTGCAAGGCTGTTAGCTTCAAGTATTTGCAGAACCGGAGTAAATATCGAAAAAAAGAATTCGGCAAGTGAAAGTGAGCAAAGGTGTACAATCAACGCTTGTATATATATATATATGTATATATATATATATATATATATATATATATATATATATATTTCGAAGTATTGAAGCAGCAACATTTTTAAATAAAGCTATATTCTTGATTTAGGTACTGTTAATTGTGTAGCAAAGTATTCATTTGTAACAAACTAGAACCGGATTTCAGTATCACAATCCTTGCAAAAAATTTTTAGAGGGCACACCTAAGAAGGACCACCTTCTATATGGCTTAAATACAAAGGATGAGTGCTAAAAGCACAATACAGAAGCATCTGGGATATTTTTTGAATTGAACTAAATAGCACTGTAACTGTAATGGCTATTCTTGGCAAGAGCTAGACAGATAAATGAATGGAAAGCGTAATAATGAAATTCACCTGCTGTTTTTTCAATAGCGTTTTTATTTCTTTCGAAGCACAACGTGAGATGTTATCGAAGGACCTAAGTTGTGCTCTGGCGCGTTGACTTTGCAATTTAGGCCTTTTGATAACAACCAGAGCCCTGATGCTGATGTTGTGCTTCGAAAAAAATTTCAAACACTATCGAAATAAAAATTACGAATTTCATTTTTAAGTTTTCCGCAAACCAAACACTTCTTTTTAAGAGATTCGAGGTCCATCGACATGCGCCGTGTCTCAGTTGTCACTGAGGGTTTTTCTAAATATGCGAGCATCTTTTCACGGTAAATATCAGGAGGTAGGACGGACGTCGCACTACGATCGAAGTCATTACCTCCGTATTTAGCACAAAACCCGTTCTTTTTGCAAAACGTTTTGCCACTATGCGTAACAATTAGTATTATCACAATACTCCTCTCTTCAAAAGCTTTAAAAACTGACAAAATTACACAGCTATATTTATAAACGTTTTTGGCCACCCTGTGAAAGAGCGAAAAATTTCGTACAGCAGAAAAATTACGAAAACAGTTTACGTTTTTCGTTCGGTTTCTATTTTTATTTTTTACACTTTTGAACATTACGCCGCGTCGCACACACATTTAGTATGCGGATTCCGCAACGACAGACCTGGCGTAGTGACGTGCACAGACGAATCCAGCCGCACACGTTGTTTTCTTTTCTTTCGAATCTTTTTTTTTTAAAGTACAGCGAACGAATACGTGGCACAGATTCCCCACAGCGAGCGCAGCGGAGGGGAGTGGTTTATCTGCGGTGTGAGTGGTGGCAGTAATTCGGCGGCCGCTATCTCCGGAAAGAGGCGATAGGAGCAGCGCGACTCGCACACATAATACGTTTTCCGATTGGGCGGCGCGAAGTCGGCGCCGGCGCCGAGCTCTTTGGCACACGTCGGCAGGTCGGTGCGCATGCCCGCGGAAGCGGCGGCGGCACTTACATGCGAGTCGTCTGGGCCAGCAGCGGGCGGCTGGCGGCGTTGAGGCACTGCAGCGGACTGCGCCGCTGCCGCGCCGTGCCGCCGGGCTGCGAACCCGGGCCCCGCCCCGCGCCGCCGCCGCCGCCGCCTTGGCCTTCGCCGTCGCCGCCGCCTTCGCCCCCCGTCAGGCGGGAGGCGGGCCCGCGATGACTCGCGCGGGGATCGAACCGGGCGCCCGGCGCACACATTTGCAGAGCCGGCGCTGGCGGCTGCCGGCCACGCAATTAGCATACGTTACGGCCGAGGGGGAGCGCAACTCGTTCTGCCCTAGCGCTGCCTAGTCTCCGCCTAGGGGAGCACCCTTTCATTTCTAGATAGAGTTTTTTTCCTCGCAGAAAAATATATTCTCACATGTCCTATTCATCTCATTTCTCTATGCTCCGCCCTCATTCATTTCTAGATGTACAAAGAACGTTTCTTCCATCTCTCTCGTGTTATGGAAAACAGTACTTCCTAAGCACGTTTTGCAACTGAACACCACTTAACTTTGAATATTGGTCTCTCCTCGTATTTTTGGTGGCTGAGGTGCCACCGACACAAGTTTTTCACTAAACACTTGTCTTCATCGCCAAAATAATTTTATATCATTATCTCGTGGCGCATTTCGAGACAACCCGCAGATCGGATCTGTTCCGCGCAACATACGTAGGATATAATACAGGATATTGAAATGTCGTGTGGCTAGGGCCTCCCGCCTTGTAGACGGGTCGCCTGGTGCAAGTCTTTCAGTTGACGCCACTTCGGCGACTTGCGTGTCGATGGGGATGATATGATGATGAAAACAACACAACACCAAGTCCCTGAGCGGAGAGAATCCCCGACCCAGCCGGGAATCGAACCCGGGACCCTTTGCACAGCATTCGGCCGCGCCGACCACTCAACTATCGAGACGGACATACAGGATATTAAAAGGCATACATTATAGCGATACTGCTGCATATTCCTTCTCTGCTTCTTCTTTTTCTTCTTCCACCTAGGACCACAGCTCTCGTTTTGACTTATTACAAGGGTCTTCTCGTTCTTCTTAGCCCAGAAAGCTTTCATTTTGTCGCTGTGAGCAAGATTCTTCTCCTCTGTCCAATTCGATCTGTTGATTTTCCTGGAAAGGGACACTGGGAATACCCCCTGTACAGTGACCTGCCGGAATTTGGACAGGTCTGTATTGTTTCTAATGGAATTTTAAAGTTGCTCCAAGTCTGATTTCACTGTGGCGATCCATTTGTTCCTGAAGGATTTCTCTCTATCTGTGGTGAATCTGCAGGAGTTTATGTGGGACCAAATAAATGTCTATAGGAGACCAGTCGCCTTTACTTCAGAGATGCGATTATGCCAGCGTGGAGATGGTACAGCTCACTTTTGTGTCTGATCTTGTAGATGCCGTCATCTTCTCTTATTGACCCTAGTATTCCCCTCAGGATTTGACGTTCCTTGAACCCTAGTTTGCTGAGTGAACCCGTCCTGTTCATCAACAATCGTTGAGAGGCATACGGTACTGAGGGCCTTGCTAAGTTGTAATGTTTGAATTTAAGGTTATTGGAGAAGTACTTGGAGATGTAACTGCTTTTGCAGGAGTGGAAGACCCTTTCCAAATTGGAACACGTGATATCTACTGCCAAGTTCTCACACTCATTTGCTAAAATCCACTCTCCTAAATATTTGTCTGAAGGGAATTTACGAATGGTGGTCCTTCCTAATGAAATTTCACATGGGGCTCCCTTTATCTTAGTAATGAACTCAGTTTTTTGTATACCTACCTTCACACCGGTCTTACCTGCTATGCTGTAGAGGCTCTGTAGTTGCTGGGTGCCTTCCTCCACAGTGTTGACTAACAAGACTAGGTCATCTGCAAAGGCTAGGCAGGCTATATCAAGGCTATTTTCTCTTATCTAGTCTTCGTTCCACTTCCCGACTGTAGTATGCAAGTCCATTCCCTGATGATCTCCAGTACGCAGTTGAGGAGTACACACGAGAAGCCATCACACTGTCTAAATCTCACCTGAATGGGAAACTCTCAGTGAGCTAATCTCTAAATCTGACTTCGGAGGTGGTGTGGCCTGGACCGATCTGGTGGCCTTCTCATCTCGATCCGGTTCTTCCTCTTAATATCTTGTCTTTCGACCTATGGTTCATGCCACATATCTGGTGGTCGGATTCTCCCGAAACTTGTCATGAGGTGATAAAACAAAATTAACTTTGAGATAGAGACAAGTGCTTCATCATTTAGCGCCAATATGGTCGCGGATCTCCGATAAGGCGTTTTGTCTACAGCGATAACGTTAGAAAAATGTATACCAGTAAACATGCCAACATGGACATGTATCAATGTTTACAGAAAACTAGATGAATCCGCCTTTGTGGTTAAGGTTAACTTAGCTGTCTCCTTCGTGATAGGCCCTGCATCGTTTCTCGGTTATCACGTTATTGGTGGAAAGGACTGGAAAAGCGTCTTTTCAGCCTCGTAAGGACATTTGCGAAGGTGCTGGACGAATAACTAAAAAGAAATTAACACGTAAATAGCCGAAGGGATGACAAATCAAACTGCTTGCATCACGCTGGAAGCAGTACAATATTTTCTTTATTTTTTTTCTTTTTAACAAAATAAGCACGGACGACCGACACGAACCAGTGATCTTTGCCTAAGTGAGACACTGAAAGTAGTAGATGAGTTTTGATTTTGGGGCAGTAAAGTAACAGACGATGAACGAAGTAGAGAGAATATACACACTGAAGAGCCAAACAAACTGGTACAGTTGCCTAATACCGTGTAGGTCTTCTGCGAACACCCATAAGTGCCGCAATACGACATGGCATGGACTCGACTAATGTCTAAAGTAGTGCTGGAAGGAATTGACAACATGAATACTGCAGGGATGTCCATAAGGCCGTAAGAGTACGACGGGGGTAGAGATCTCTTCTGGACAGCACGTTGCAAGGTATCCCAGATATATGTCGGAGATTTGATGTTTTACCGAATTTCTGATATTTACAGTACACCCATGAAATGGTCCTACGGAAAAATCCTTACTGTCGCTAACTCGGAGATACTGTGTCCCACCCCTCGTGCGACGAATATAACACCACGTTCAAAATCACTTAAATCTTGAGAACATGTCACTATAGCAGCAGTAGCCGATCTAACAACTGCGCCAGACACTTGTTGTCTTATGTAGACGTTACCGACCGCAGCACCGTATTCTGCCCGTTTACATATCTCTATATTTGAATACTCATGCATATACCAGTTTCTTTGGCGCTTCAGCGTAAAATGCAAACAGAGAAAGCGATTCTGAAAAAGAGTAATTTGTTAATATCGAATATAAATTGTGTGTTAGGAAGTATGTTCTGAAGATAATTGTCTGGGGTGCGCCAATGTACGAAAATGAAACGAGGACGAGAAACATTTCAGACAAGAAGGGTGTAGAACCTTATGGAATATGATGCTACAGAAGAATGCTCAAAATTATACGAGCAGGTCGGTTAGCTAATTCAGAGTTACTTAACCGAGTTGGAGAGAAAAAAAGGAAGAAATTGATTAAAACAAGAGATCAGTTGACAGGACGTGTTCTGAGGTATCAAGGAATACTCAATTAAGGAACAGAGAGAAGTTTAGGAGAGTAATAATTGTAGACAAGCGAAGATTTGTTGTTGTAAACTGGTTGAAATGGATGTTGTATGCAGTAGTTATGTTGAGTTATGTAGAGATGAAGCATGGAGAGCTGCATCAAACCAGTCTCCGGACTGAAGGCAGAAAATTTCTCATACAGTATTAATAATGAAAAAAAGTGTCTACTAACTGAAAAAAGAGAAATTAAATTACTTCATAATGAAGAAATCTTCCCGGAAGAGATGTAATGTTCACATGAATAAGACGAAATCACTGTTACAATAGAGTGGTTTTGAAATGCTGTCATCAGCTTGCTGAAAGAGGGCTTCTGGCGCCGAGACACGCAATCGAAGATGCGTCTGTTGTGTTTGTAGGGCTGCTACCATAACTCTACTTGTCAAGAGAGATAGTCCAAAGTTCAGAGATAGAAGGGAAATTCGGCCACCGTCACAAACAGAAACAGAATCTCACAACCAGTCTCATTACATCGTTATCATGATTTGTCATTTGTCATCCGTGTAGGACCAAGAGCTCATCCTGATCTCCCCGTGTATTGTAGTCTTCATATACGTATCGGTTTTACTCATATATGCTTTGGAATGCTATCTATCCATCTTTCATTAGGTTGTCGTCTCGGCCTTTCCTCATTTCTTGGAATCTGTCAAAGAACTTCCATATCTATTCGGGTGGTTGCTCCTCCTGCACACCTCAATATCAATTTCATAACCTATTTGGTTTATCAAAATCAGCCCAGTCCGTTTATGCTCCTTCTTTGCTTCTTCCATTGTACATCCAGTCGTTGCCTTCAGCTGCCCTAGCCACTCATTCTATTAGAAACTTCCTTAACTCGGCTCAATTACACAAGGATAGAGAACTAAGTGCTATGGTCAACTGAAAGGAACTATCCCGGATTTCGCTTGAACGGATTCACAGGTACCACAGGAAATCTAAATCTGGGCAGGCAAACGGAAATTTGAGTCATGTTCCTCGTGAATGATACTACAGTGCCTGTTACCAAACTCAGTGAGCCGAGACTGAATACAGAATTCATATTCGGGAAGAGTGTTCTTCCAATCTCCATTCATAAAACCTGATCTAAGTTTTCCATCGTCTTTCTTACATCACCTGGAAACGTGTGAGAAGTTTTTAGAAGTTTTTTTAAAAAAGAAACAAGGTCCTGTCGATTACATTGCCGAGTGACTCTGTGCCGGACCGGGAAAGTGAAAGTATATGGCATCATCCTGAGCTCTTTTTTTTTAATCTACTGTCCTGTGGATTTCATGGAAGAACAGAGCGAAGATTCATAAGTTCTATGTTAGCGGAATCCACGGTGGTTAATACAGACAGATTTTCGCCCTCAACAGAGGTCAATTTCCTTTACATCGGTAACAGAGCACATCGTCAGACGAATTACTTATCTCTGGTTGCACAGAAATTGACATACAGTCTATATGTCAAATATCTCCGTGCATCCATCATGTTCATTCCAAATACACCAATTATATAACTAATCACACTGAGTGCTTCATTACACTGCTGTTAAAAAGTTACCTTTTTAAGTAAGGCTTACCAGTAAGTTTTGATAAACGGAAGGCGGAATCTGCTCGCTTTCCTCCAAAAGTATGGCCAACAGCTGTTACCCAGTTTTGGGAAAATTGATATAGCACGAACAGTTCACCCTAGTACATTTCATTGTTGTTCGTTGTTGTTCTTGGCTCTGTCGAGAAAATCTGTTTGATTTTCTTCAAACCAGTGTTCAGTGGTGTCTTATTCCTCGACAATAATACACATACAAGGATAAAATACAAGGTGCGAAATGACATCTGCAGTTTGTACAGTACCAGACTGAGGTTATAAGTCCAATGACATGAAAAGATAGCGGTAACTGAGAACGGGGTGAGACACGATTGTAGTCTATCTCTCCTGTTTTCACTATGTACAGTAAGCAAGCAGTAAAGGAAACCAAGGAGAAATTTGGAAAGGAAATTGGAGTTGAGGGAGAAGCAATAAAAATTTTAAAGTTTTCCGATGACATTTTAATTCTGGCAGAGACGGCAAAGGACTTCAAAGGTCAGTTGGGCGGAATGGACAGTGTCTCGAAAAGAAGTTGTACGAGGGTTGGAACTTAAATAGTGGCAACTATTTATTCACAACCGATACAAAAGAGTTACATATTTGCACCTGTTACTGTCCTTCAAAGTAGTCACCAACATTTTGTAGAACTCGTTGCCAGCGATGTGGAAGGCGTAATACACCGTTAACAGAGCTCGTTCTGTTGATGGTATGAATGGAGCTGTCTAAAGTTATGGTGATTCTCGTGTACGACTGCGATGGTGTTATCCTAACGCATTGACGCTCCTCCACGGCAGACCGTCAGTGCACAGTATTACTGTTTGTTTTTGGGGCATCACCTGCGACCAGCTTTGCGAAAGAAGCAGCGACACTTTCTGTGCAACCCACCCATCATTTTGCACGACAATGCGCTGGTGCACAAAGCGCAAACTGTGGCTGCTCTGTTCGGTCGAAGAGTCTGGGAAGTACTGTACAATCCACCATACTCCGAGGACTTAAGTCCTTGTGACTTTGATTTGATTCCGAAGATGAAGGAACCAGTTCGTGGCATTCGCTTTAGAACTGTTCCAGACATTCGACAGGCAGTAGACCGCTCCATTCGCATAATCAGCAAAACAGGTTCTGCTAACGGCATACTACGCCTTCCAAATCGCTGGCAACTGAAGGACAGTAACAGGTGCATGTAACTATTTTGTTTCGGTTGTGAATAAATAGTTGCCACTACTTAAGTTCTAACCCTCGTAAGATGAATATAAACAAAACTAAAACAAGCACAATGTAACGTAGTGGAATTAAATCGCTCGATTCTGAGGGAATTAGATTAGGAAATGAGCCACTGAAGGTAGTAGACTCGTGTTGCTATTCGAGAATCAAAGTAACAGAGTATGGTCGAGATAAAATGCAGCCTCGCAATAGCAGGGAACTGCTCTTCTGAGAAAGAGAAATATATTAATATATAAATTTATGTGTCAGGAAATATTTAATGGGAGTGTTTGTCAGGAGTGCAGCCTTATACCGAAGTGGAACGTGGACGATAAGTGTTACATGCAAGAAGAAAATTGAAGGGTTCGGTATGTAGTGCTACGGAAAGTTCGTGAAGATTGGATAACTATTGACGAAGTACTGAATCGAATTGGGAAGAAAAGACATGAGTGGTATAACTTGATTAAAAGAAAGTATCGGTTGATAAGACACACTCCGAGATAAAATGAAGAATTAATTTTGCACTGTGGTGTACGATTGTCCATTCTTCAGCAACAGCTGAAACCAGAAATGGTATTCGTAATCGACGATGGGGTCTCGAGCGAATTCGAGTTCTGTCTCATTCCAAAGCTGGGTTCATATCGAGACTCTGGGCATACCAGTCCATTTGAGCAATGTTACTGCCCGCAAACCACTGTCCCACAGATTATGCTCTGACAGGGCGCATTGTCGTGCTGATAACAGTCATCGTCTCCGAAATGTTCCTCCACTCTATTCACTGCTGCAAATATATTCACTCTTAAGCGCAATAAAGGGAACCACACCCAACCACGAAAAACTCCCTTGTGTCTTAACACCACCGCCTTCGTACTTCACTGTTGGCACTATATACACTCCTGGAAATGGAAAAAAGAACACATTGACGCCGGTGTGTTAGACCCGCCATACTTGCTCCGGACACTGCGAGAGGGCTGTACAAGCAATGATCACACGCACGGCACAGCGGACACACCAGGAACCGCGGTGTTGGCCGTCGAATGGCGCTAGCTGCGCAGCATTTGTGTACCGCCGCCGTCAGTGTCAGCCAGTTTGCCGTGGCATACGGAGCTCCATCGCAGTCTTTAACACTGGTAGCATGCCGCAACAGCGTGGACGTGAACCGTATGTGCAGTTGACGGACTTTGAGGGAGGGCGTATAGTGGGCATGCGGGAGGCCGGGTGGACGTAACGCCGAATTGCTCAACACGTGGGGCGTGAGGTCTCCACAGTACATCGATGTCGTCGCCAGTGGTCGGCGGAAGGTGCACGTGCCCGTCGACCTGGGACCGGACCGCATCGACGCACGGATGCACGCCAAGACCGTAGGATCCTACGCACTGCCGTAGGGGACCGCACCGCCACTTCCCAGCAAATTAGGGACACTGTTGCTCCTGGGGTATCGGCGAGGACCATTCGCAACCGTCTCCATGAAGCTGGGCTACGGTCCCGCACACCGTTAGGCCGTCTTCCGCTCACGCCCCAACATCGTGCAGCACGCCTCCAGTGGTGTCGTGACAGGCGTGAATGGAGGGACGAATGGAGACGTGTCGTCTTCAGCGATGAGAGTCGCTTCTGCCTTGGTGCCAATGATGGTCGTATGCGTGTTTGGCGCCGTGGAGGTTAGCGCCACAATCAGGACTGCATACGACCGAGGCACACAGGGCCAACACCCGGCATCATGGTGTGGGGAGCGATCTCCTACACTGGCCGTACACCTCTGGTGATCGTCGAGGGGACACTGAATAGTGCACGGTACATCCAAACCGTCATCGAACCCATCGTTCTACCGTTCCTAGACCGGCAAGGGAACTTGCTGTTCCAACAGGACAATGCACGTCCGCATGTATCCCGTGCCACCCAACGTGCTCTAGAGGGTGTAAGTCAACTACCCTGACCAGCAAGATCTCCGGATTTGTCCCCCATTGAGCATGTTTGGGACTGGATGAAGCGTCGTCTCGCGCGGTCTGCACGTCCAGCACGAACGCTGGTCCAACTGAGGCGCCAGGTGGAAATGGCATGGCAAGCCGTTCCACAGGACTACATCCAGCATCTCTACAATCGTCTCCATGGGAGAATAGCAGCCTGCATTGCTGCGAAAGGTGGATATACACTGTACTAGTGCCGACATTGTGCATGCTCTGTTGCCTGTGTCTATGTGCCTGTGGTTCTGTCAGTGTGATCATGTGATGTATCTGACCTCAGGAATGTGTCAATAAAGTTTCCCCTTCCTGGGACAATGAATTCACGGTGTTCTTATTTCAATTTCCAGGAGTGTATGATGGCAGGTAATGTTCTCTATGCATCTGCTAAACCTAAACCCTTCCATCGATTACCACAGGGTATAGAGTGACTTATTACTGCAAATCAATCGTTTCCAGTCTTCCACTGTCCAGTTACGTCTCTTCTTACACCACCTTAAGCGTTGCTTATCTTTAACTACAAAAATGTGTGCCTAATGAGGGGCTGCACGGCTATTGTACCCCCCCCCCCCCCCCGCACCACAATGCTCAGTGCTCGACTATTCCTGTCCTTCAGTTCATGAGGTCTTCTTGGTCTTGGTTAAACTACCGTTGTTCCTTCGCGTTTCCACGTCGGAGTTACTTCACCAACAGTCACCTTGGACATTTTTAGAAGGGTTGAAGTACAGCTGATGGATTTGTTTCCAGATAACATCCGATGACTAATCCACGTTCAAAGCCACTGAACTCTTCTGACCAACCCATTTTGCTGTTACTGCTTCTCGTCTGGTAACACAATACTCCCTGCTTTCTTTTACTGGCGGGATCGCCTCTCGTGACATCTAGTAATCAGTTCCGCGTTGCGTAGGGGTATCCGGGTACTTTTGATCAGATAGTGTATATATCTGTTTACATGTTGTTGTTGTTGCTGCTGCTGTGATCTTCATTCCGAAGACTGGTTTGGTACAGCTCTCCAGGCTATTCTCACCTATGCGAGGCTGCTCGTCTCCGAGTAACCTACAACCTTCTGAATCTGCTTACTGTATTCATCTCTTAGTCTCTGTCTACAGTTTTTGCTCCCCACACTTCCCTATAGTACTATATTGGTGATCTCTTGATGTCTCAGAATGTGTCCTATCAGCCAAACCCTCCTTCTACTCAAGTTGTGCCACAAATTTCTTTTCACTCCAGTTCTATTCAGTACCTCCGTATCAGTTATGTCCTCTACCCATATAATCTTCAGCATTCTGCTATAGCACGTAGCACCACATTTCTCTTTGTGTCTTCTCTGTTCACCGTCCATGTTTCACTTTCATACTAATCATTTCCACACAAACACCTTCAGGAAGGACTTCCTAACACTTAAATCTGTATCCGATGTTAACAAATTTGTCTTCCTCTGAAATGCTTTTCTTTCCATCACCAGTCTATATTTTATATTCTCCTTACTTTACATGTACATACAAGAATACTCAAAACAAAATGAAATTAAATATCGACGTCGGAGTCTTTTAGGTAGGTTCCTATGATGTGAAAGATCGTTGTATTATTTGTATTTAAAAGGAGAGTAATTGACGTAGGTGATGGTACCTTCAACTCGTTCGGTTTTCGGGATAATTTTATTTTCTGTGTTCGGTACTTAGTACATACCACTATCAAGTAATTTATTAGGCTTATTCTTCACTCTCATTACTGCACATAGAGAAGTCTAGTATTGTAGAAGTGACTGGTTAACTGTAGTAGCCAAACCACATTCATATTATGGAGCTCTGGAACCGTTTACTCATTCTGACTCCATGAAACCGTGGTTTTCTCGGTAGTTACGGCTGAATATGGACATAAAATCTTTCTTTGTTCCTTTGGATTATTTTCCACTTCCTGTTCCATAATTTCCTGTGCTGGTGGGAGCACTTTCCTCATAAATTCACAAAGTGAGAGTCTGTTTCTTTGGAATTTGCCTTCAGTAAAACCTTCTGTTCTCGTGCTTACAGCCTACTGTTCAGTCGGACAATCTTCTCGACCAACTGTTTTATTACTGACCTATATATTTGGGCTGCAGCGAAAGTGCCCTGCAGTACGTTAGAAGAACGTCTGACTATTATTTCGCGTAATGTATTTATCGGTCATTGCTACAATCACGCCAAGTTCCCAGTCCTTTCGTTTGACTCATGCCGACCAGAAGAATGTCTACGATGTGCTGCCTCTATACAGAGTATCCTAGCCCTCCAGTGTAAAAAAAATGGCTCTGAGCATTATGGGGCTTAACATCTATGGTCATCAGTCCCCTAGAACTACTTGAACCTAACTAACCTAAGGACATCACACAACACCCAGCCATCACGAGGCAGAGAAAATCCCTGACCCCGCCGGGAATCGAACCCGGGAACCCGGGCGTGGGAAGCGAGAACGCTACCGCACGACCACGAAATGCGAGCCTTTCAGTGTCAGCATTCTACGATGGTAACGGGGTTTTTAATTTAGGGAACTTACCGTCAGAAATGGAATGAATATTTAGCTTCTCACAGAATCAAATAACCTGTACCTTATAACAATAACTTGAACTCTTAGCATTTCTTTAAACTGAAGTCCACCAAGTTCCTTACATTCGTTACAACCACTGATAAAATTCTGCTTAACTTTCCTTTATAATGCAACGGGTTACAGAACACTAACAAGGAGAAACTCTTTATTTTATACTGCTGTTTCATATATTAAAACCTTTATTTATCCTCTTAGTAAAATCCATAGAAACGAGATCCGACGATTGCGCTAGCCATGGGACAGGACCTTGCCTTCTAATTCCGGTGATTGTGGACATAAATATGCTCACACCGTGTAATGAGCACCATTCAGGCAGGCTGGCAACAAATAAGATCCTATTAGTTTCTTGTAAAACTCCAGCCCTCAAGTTGATAGAGATTTGTTGTTGTTGATATTAGAGGTTCGTAGCGTATGACTTTTAAACACTACAGACATGGTTATTACGGCAAAAATTACTGTTGAAAGAGACCTCATTTGCGAACAAAGCAAACTTCAGCAAGTTGGGTACGAGAGTGCTTCGCTGGATAATCCACTGATGGAGCTGAACTCTGGGTTCAAAGTCATTTGGCACCAATGTTTGTACCCACTGAATGATATCGCTGTTAATCGTTGGAATGTGCATTTCGTATTTCATGGGTACGTTGATAAGTGATTATTGATGAACCTTCTCTCATGTTGTCCGTAATTCGTCCTCAATTTGTAATGGGAGGATATTCCTCTGCCGAGAACGTTGCTCTTGTCCTCTGTGAGTTCAGCAAATTTTCTATGAATGGCTATAAATTTATCCCTTTTATAGACTGAACATTTTACTCTGCAGCGGGGTATGCACTGTTTTGATGCTTCCTGACAGACTGAAAGTGATTGTTGTACCGCGACTCGAACACGGAACCGTAAAATGTTTAGGAACCCTCATCTGGACACCACGCAGCTCGTGGTCTTGGGTAGCGTCCTCGCTTCCTTCGCACGGGGTCCCGGGTTCGATTCCCGGCAGGGTCAGGGATTTTCCCTGAATCGAGATGTCTGGGTGTTGTTGTATCGTCTTCCTCATCATCATTCATCCTCATTATGGTCAGACGAAGGCAATGGCAAATCACTTCCGCTAGGACCTTGCCTAGTCGGCGGTGCGGGTCTCCCGCATCGTTCCCTACGCTCCTCGGAGTATGGGACCTCGTCATCATCTGGACACCACGAACGTGAAATGGGAGACTTTTCAACACAGACGTCAACCATCCCACGAAATCCTACTTACAAAGTTTCAGGCACTGGTATCAAGTGAAGAGTTATGAATGTACTACAGCCTCCAACGTTTCGCGAAGACAAGATCAGGCTATACTGCGCGAACAGATCATTTCAACAGCTATTTTTCTAGCGCTCCGTGTGTGAACGAGAAGAATTCCTAATATGTGGTACAGTGAGAAGTTTAAAAGGCAGGAGAAAGGAACTAGCGGAAGTATACATGTTATGGGATGTCGTGAGTCGTGCCTGCATGACTAACAAATCAGTGCCTGCAGCGGACCGCTCCAGTTTCAACGAAGTGGCCACAAGCAAAGTTCTTAATACAGAGAAACCGTTTTGGACTCCGCTTAACTACACCCCCATACAAAACACGTCCTGCGGTGGCATCCTTATCCTGTCGTTTTCTTTGTGTCAAGCAATCAATGCAATATCTGGAATGATATCCGGAAATAGCTTGTGTTATACCTACGTCAGCGCCACAAACGATATCGTGCAACTGTTCATTTCCAGACTTGAGTTTCTACCCAGCATCCGAACATAATGGCCACACATGGATAATAGGGCATTTTAGTTACTACACAAGACAGAGGTAAAGACTACTGCATCTGGAGCTGTAAACTCTACTTGGAGGTAAGTATAAGATAATATTTTAGACTTCGTTACAATCAAGAAGAGTGTATTCTCAGTTGTGATTATAAGGTGTAAGGAATGATAGATTGACACAGATTATAGGTCTGTAGCAATGTGGTAACTTCTTGAACTTTTATTTTAGTTTTTTCCGTGGTTTATTATTTTTATTATTAACTTACATAATTCACTGTGCCCAACCGATTATTTGTATTTTTGTGTTCCTGACGGGAAGATTATAAATGCAGAAGGTAGAGTAGCCTCATCCAAGATATAAATTTATCAGTGAAGTCTTCTGCATTCGCTCTTAGAAAAAACCATGAAATAAAAACATTTCAGTAAATCTTCTTGGGAATAGAATTTTTTCAGCCAAGAGTTAACGCTGAGAAGCCTATTATGGCGAGTGTAAACAGGGCTAAATTGGGAGGTTGAAGGGAAAAAGGAGGAAAAGTTCAGTCGGTAAGAGGGTTTATAGCGAAACACAAGGTTCTGGCTTCGAATACCGATCCGGCACAGAGTTTGAATTCAACAGACAGTTTGTTGTAATTAGTTTGTCGCCCGTTGCGAAACTTTTCTCTGAACATTCGTTCGACATTCCGGGTACAACACTACGCTACACCGTACATAAAATGCACGACCCGAAGTTCCTGAAACTAGTAATATTCTATTTACGACAACAAGTCCGTAACTGGAAACAACGTTAAACTACTACGAGAACGAATTACGCGTAGCTTTTCAAAGTGTCGCTATCAACGTCGAAGCGGCAGGCACGTGTTCGTAATGAAATATAAGCTGTTTACATGCACGCGTCACTCATTCGAGGCTTCGTACAGCCTCAGATTTTAATTTATTAATCTCAAAATATAAACTTTGGAGTCATACAGCCTCTGCAAAATTTTGGCTGTGCGTACCACGTGAAATCACACAGAGTCGGATCAATGGCGTGTCCCGTGAAGTTTCACTACGTAGAGGATGAAAGAGGAGCAATCCGTTTGCCCAATAATGCACGAACCGTATGAAATAGTACCATTCTGATCAAGTAACAGTGAACCAGACACTGACTTGATTTTCATGCCAATCTCATCAGTTTAGAAACATCAATACGGTGTTTGGAAAGGGTAGTCATTTTATGTAGTAAGGCGGGTTAGTCAGTGAAACAGAGTTGTGGTTGGTGTCCGACTTTTTTGAAAGCGTGCGTTGTAGACGACCCGGTTCTTCTTGAAGCAACAAGGAATTAGTTGACACTGCGATAAAAAGGGAGGCATGTGTACAATACTGCCGATAGACACCACCCACCGACTACCGTTCCGTCAAAGTCGCCAATAATGTTATCAACAACATTATATGTAGACGGTATTTGATTCCAATCTACAGCTAAATCTATGGTGATCCTGTACGTGTCATCCCGCTTAGCGCTCCAGTTCACTAGCGCTGCAGCCTTCCTTCAAGCAGTAACAGCAGCATCAGCAGTTCCCACCTACACTCACCAGGCCAGTTACATGTGAACTGTAACGGTCCCATTACTCTTCCCTAGGCTACATTTGAAGTTGTATTCATTTGTGAAGGTATCTTACCGTTAAGCATAGCCTGATGGATTCTGTCTGCTATTAAGTCCTCAGTCCAATCACAAAACAGGTTCGATATTCCGTAAGTTAGTATCCAGTTCTATAGGCAGCAATGAGGATGTCTGTCGAACGACTTCTGAAATTCAAGAAATACGGCTGCAACGGCATTTCTCACATATACTGGAAAAACAGGACTCATCATTCATTTTTGTAGTACTTTCGGTAGATGTGCATTCGCTGTGAGTTAGTTCTTACACCTCCCTGAGCGATGATTATTGTTTCTTTGACCGGTCTACTCCACAAACATATGTCTAACGGGTTGCCGTGAGCTTACAAGGCAGATGTGAAGTCTGTACGAAATTCTCGAAGTCCTCTGTCCTTACAGCCGTGCCACATCGAATCTCGTCCAGTTCTCTCCGTTGCCACATTCTGACGGTGTGCCTCTAACGATGGTAAACTGACTGTGAGTATAAACTTAAGTGCCCTGAGACAACACAGAAGCCACTCAGTGGGGATCCGGAGAGTATGCAATTTCGTTCATAGATGACGAATTAAAAGAATTTTCTGATTCTGGTTACAACACTACGAATTAAACCACCGCCGAGACGTGCGGGTTGTGAGTGCTTATTAATAATAATGTGTACAGTGGGACATAACGCAGAGTTCATTGTAATCAGCAATTTTCTATCTGTCTATGGTGAAGGCGGCATCGTATAATATCAGAAGCCGTCAAGCCATGTATCTTTTCTGACTGGAATCGTCAAGCACTAGTCAAAATACTTATTATCATTTGTAACCAACACGGATCTTGTTGCCTTGATCCAAGACACGTAGAAAGAAATACCATACGTCTCTTCTTTCGAATGAAAGCACTGTTCACTATTATAAAAAAGAAGAGCTACGGTTAAAATTAAGGATTCCATATACAGTGGCAGAGAATGAGGTACAGGAGGCTTCACCCAGGCTGAGGAGTTGTGAATGCACTAAACGTAATTTTCCCAATATCGCGTAAGAAAACCGTTGCTTTGTTCTACGCAGTCAAGAATAAATACACTCCTGGAAATGGAAAAAAAGAACACATTGATGAGGGTGAAATGATGATGAATACATCACAACAGCCAGTCCTCGAGCGGAGAATACCTCCGACCCGATCGGGAATCGAACCCGGCCCTCGCATGGCTTTCCGCAGCGTTGAACACTTTTTATTATTACAGTGGGCAACCGGCCCTCTGACCGAACACGCTGAGCTACCGTGCCGCTATGGGGGAGGACGGTAGCGCAATGAAAGTTATATACAATTCCAAAATAAAATCGTATTACAAAAAGCTACAATCGTTTACTGCCGACTTTGAATTCACAACCTGCTGTCGAAATTCATCCCAAAAGGTGGTGTTCTTTGTGGAAATCTAGGGTAAATTACCATCAGCAGTTAGTTGGAGATCTTTGATCTCGTAGTAACTGAAAGACAGGGACGTTTCGATTCAGCTAACGGACGAAATGGAAATCAGTGACAGTAAAGCTGTTGTAACATCCATGAATGCAAGTGGTAAAAGGAATGAATGTTCAGAACGGTTGTAGAATATCCCTGCGTAGCAAGTAAGGTAGAAAGATGATTGCTAATTTTCTGATCAGTCTATACAAAACATTCATGTAGACGAAAATGGAGATTAACAGTTGAAGAACGCCAGAAACCAAAACGAAAGCGTTCAATGAATTCGAAACCAAAATAGGGATTACCGATCAGATAAAAAATCGTAAGAAGTTTTGATGTTCTGTAAAGTCATTAAACAGACAAATATCGTCTGTACATTCGATATGCGATCGTAGTGATTGTATAGGTACCGAAATGATGATTATTATACGATTCCGCATCTAAAACAAACACGAACGACGAAATGATACTGAAATATGTGACTCTCGAATAGAAATTCAAAGTAGTGAACAGAGGAAAAGCAGTTGGACCTGATAGGTCACCTGGGCAATCCTACAGAGCTTATGCGGAACACATTTGTCAACTACTAGCAGTAGTTTATCGTAGCGTACATCGTTGAAGCAATAAAGCGTTTGGAAACATGCACAAACTTTTAGTGTTTTCAAGGCTATCGATGGACAGATAACTGCAATGAAGCAAGAAAAAATCGCAAGACCAAGAAAGAGCTGCGTGACATAAACGAAAGTTGGTAGACGTGTCTATTCAAATTTCGCGCCAGTAAGAGTGGCGCTAATGGCAGCACTATGAGGACGAAAGTCAGGATTGCCTCAAATATACACTGTAACGGTCGGGATCGTCAGCACGCGGTGAGCTGGTGTTAGTCAAGAATGCCTGTAAGGGGAGGTTTACTCTCGTTTGGTTCAACAAATAAATTGAATTTTTGGATCCATAAAAGTGTTTAGAATCCACCCCTGAAACGGGTTTTGCGAATCCGAAACGGAAATATTTGTTATTCGCGGTTGAACAAAAAAATTGCACCTGCCTGAAATCGGCATTTTTGACGTACCAGTGTTTTTCTTTTGGAGGACGAGTTATTCTATCGGTGCTTGGGATGAAGCACACAAAATTTGAAAGAAAGTTTGAACGTGTGTGTTTGGATGTCAGCCCCCAAGCATTTGCATTCTGGTGCGAAGACTGTGGAGATTGCGACTTCCCTGGCAGTGAGCAGCTTCAACGAAGGGTATTCAGCTATTCTGAAGACCATAACAACGATAGACGTCACCCTGGGACTCTATTCGACGCAATTCGCCAAGCATTCGGACGGCCATCGGATTCAGGCGGCCGAAAACCGCTTGTCACCGGCCGTACGTGCGGCTCTGGAGCAGCGCAGGATGGCTCAGATCGAGCAGAACGCCCTCTATGAGGAAGAGGAAGGACTAGTTTATGGACCCGGAATAGCAGATTGAACGTAAGTTGCATAATGTTGCATTTGTAGGTAGTCAAAACTTCAAACGCGTTTGTCTCGAAATGACTTCTTTTTATCGCGCGGTATGGTAACTTCAAATCTACTGAACCGATTGGCATGATTCTTTGTTTCCGAAGAAGCTAACTAAGTTGTCTAGTAGTTGTACTACTTGTATTCCGATCCATCAACTATAAATACTTTTTTTTAAATCTCATTTTGGTCGCTTTTGTTCTTTGCATCTGCTCGGGGCGGACGTCGTAAGACATCCATTTATGTTCGTTGTTGATCGATTGACTCAGTTTTTTTATTACATAGGGCACGTAAGCCTCTGACCGAATACGCTGAGCTACCGTGCCGTTCGCCTACATCAAACCACCACCATTTGCGACTACAGTGGTGTTCCACAAAAGCTCACCGAAGGGCAGAATTGAAGTCTGTTGCGTTTTCTGATGAAGATTGGTTCTATCTCGGTGACGTTGATGGCCGTGTTAGAAGGAGGCCAGTTCAGGGCCCGCAGCCAGACTGCCTGCATGCTAGGAGCACCCTCGTGTTTATCCCCAAGATCCTGCGGAAAATTTGTACATCAGTCTGATAATTCGACCTGTTGTGCTGTCATTCATGAACAGAATACCAGAGGGTGTTTTCCAACAGGATATCGCTTTCCCACTCACCGCTGTTGTAACCAACATGCTCTACAGAGTGTTGGCATATTGCCTTGGCCTGCTGGATCACCAGACGTATCTCAGATCGATCACATATGGGACATCATCGGACTATAGTTTCAGCGTCATCCACAAAACAACATTAACCGTCCCGGTAGCGACCGACCAAGTGCAACAGGAATGGCACTCCACCCAATCAACTGACATCCATCACATGAACAACACAATGCATGCAGCTTTGGGAACTTCCTATTCTGGCCGTTGCACCGGTTATTAATAGCCCAGTATTTAAAATTTGCAACGGTTTATCTCGAGCTTACATGAACCTGCGACCTTGCAATGTTAATCACTTAAATATATTACCTAGACAAATGTATTCCCGAAATTTCACTACTCTACATAAATAATTTTTTGGTGTTGCGACTTTTTTTTGTCAGTGTATATGCCTACATCGCAGATGTCCACGTGCAGTATAATTGTGGAACACATTTTATGACCTGCTTCCCACGACCAGCGAAACTGAGAAACTCACATTGTCTTTTCGTCGATGGGACAAAGGAGGTAGTAAATAATGGCGCAGAGACTGATGTTATGTAAATTCACTTCCGCGAGGCATTAGGATCATTTCAGAACTATACCGTACTGAGTATACGAAATATCCAACAAGTTTTGTGATTGGATTTATGATTTCCTAGCAGACGGAACATCAGGATAGCAATAGATAATGGTCGCACTTAGAGGCACCCTGCTATGTCAGCACAGCCCATAATAAACTAAGGCTGAAATGCTCGGGAAACTTAAACGGGAATCCTTAGGAAAACAAAAGACGTCTTTCACATGAAACATGCAAATTTGGAGAACCTACAGTATGTGATCAAAAGTATCGGGACACCGGGCTGAAAATGACTTACAAGTTCGTGGCGCCCTCCTTCGGTAATACTGGAATTCCATATGGTGTTGGCCATCCCTTAGCCTTGATGATAGCTTCCACTCTCGCAGGCATGCGTTCAATCTGGTGCTGCAAGGTTTCTTGGGGAAAGCGGCCAATTCTTCACCGAGTGCTGCACTGAGGAGAGGTGTCGATGTCGGTCGGTGAGGCCTGGCACGATGTCGGCGTTCCAAAACATCCCAGGGGTGTTCTGCGGGATTCAAGTCAGGGCTGTGTGCAGGCCAGTCCATTACTGGGATATTATTGTCGTGTAACCGCTCCGCCACAGACCGTGCATTATGAACAGGTGCTCGACCGTATTGAAAGATGCAATTGCCATCCCGGAACTGCTCTTCAACAGTGGGAAGCAAGAAGGTGCATAAAACATCAATGTAGGCCTGTGCTGTGATAGTGCCACGCAAAACAAGGGGTGCAAGTCCCTTCCATGAAAAACACGACCAACCATAACACCACCGCCCCCGAATTTTACTGTTGGCGCTACACACGCTGGGAGATAACGTTCATCGGGCATTCGCCATACCCACAAAAATGGTTCTGAGTACTATGAGACTTAACATCTGAGGTCATCAGTCGCCATACCCACACCCTGCCATCGGATTACCACATTGTGTACCGTGATTCGTCACTCTACACAACGTTTTTCCGCTGTTCCATCATCCAGTGTTTACGCTCCTTACCTTTAGCGGCACTGGCGTTTACCGGCGTGATGTGTGGCTTATGAGCAGCCGCTCGACCATGAAATCGAGGTTTTCTCACCTACCACCTGACTGTTATAGTGCTTGCAGTGGGTCCTGATGCAGTCTGGAATTCTTGTGTGTTGGTCTGGATAGATGTCTACACATTACACTTAGGATCCTCTTCAACTGTCGGCGGTCTCTGTCAGTCAGCAGACGAGGCCGGCCTGTACGCTTTTGTGCTGTACAAGTCCCTTCACTGTTTCCACTTCTGTATGAAATCGGTAACAATGGACCTAGGGATGTTTAGGAATGTGGAAATATCGCGTACAGACGTATGACACAAGCCACACCAGTCACCTGACCACGTTCGAAGTCCGTGAGTTCCGCGGAGCGTTGTATTCTTCTCTCTGACCCTGAGCTCACTGATATGGGGTACCTGGCAGTAGGTGGCGGCACAATGCACCTAATATGAAAAACGTATATTTTTGGGGGTGTCCGGATACTTTTGATCACATAGTGTATATTCGAAGGAGACTTAACCACAATGCTGCCGTATCGTTCATCTTGCATGGATACCATGAGAATAAGGCACAGTTAAAGACAATCAGAGGGATTCAGTATTTATAACTCTCGAGGAGCATTTGACTTCGTGTTTTACTTACGCTTATAAATGTAAGTACGGTAATTTGGGGCAATAAACGAAATTTATGACTGGACTGGGGATTTCTTAGTAAAGAGGACACTATGTGTAATCTTTCAAATATGTCACCTACTACACATAAATAAATGCAATGTATTGCACGTAAATAAGGAGAAAGACCCATTAGTAGTCGATTAATCTATTGGCAATCAAAAATTGGAATCAGTTATAAACATTAAATATCTAGGATCATGCATACAGAATAACTATAATGGCTCACCACCTAGAACTAGCTGTATGAGAAACAAATTTTATTATAAGATTCATTGAGAGTATCCTAAGGATATGTAACTCATCCAGGAAAGACATCGCTTACAGAACGTATGTTCGACCGATTCCTGAATATTTCTTACAGGTCTGCTAGCGTTACCAGCTATGATTAAAAGATGAGTTAGAGAAGATCCAAAGTTCCTTCTTCCGTTTCATAAATTTGAACATCAGTCTTAATGTGTTATTTTTGTTGAAGCGGTAAGAGTAAAAGCAGAATATCTTCAGTTTTTGTGGACGGTTCAAGTAGTTTGATGTTCTTAACTCATAAAGGACTGATGATGTAATAACGTGGAGAATAATCTAATCAAACTGGCGGTTTGTGCTGTCTGGCCTTATAATCCCTTCGGAGGACTAAGAATTGGAAGGTAACTTTAATTCCAAATAAATCGCGACTACTTTCTTATACAAAATTTCGCAGGACATGTTATTCTAGGGAAAACCGATATGTTTGACCTAGAAGTGTAATTTTTGGAGCGTGGGTGTGCTTGCGCACCCGTCCTTAGCATTGAGGCTGTTTGTCCGCAGCTGAGTGCGGCACCACGGGCGGACATAAATCAGGGCTTGCGGGCAGTTGGGTGTGGCTCGCTTCGAGGCCCGTGGAATCATTACAACAAGAAGAGAAGCAACCGCAAACCTCGAACGACGCAAACTGGCGTACAGTGAAACTCACACTATACTTGGCAGACGAAGACTCATACAAAGGACAAGGCTCATTTAATGCTGAAAACGAGGTTCCACATCTTGGTGAGCTTCACCTGCGACGAGAGAGGAAACAGACTGCAGTGTCAGGAAGCAGTTGAGACAAGAGCGCACTGAAAAGCAAGCAGGCAGCGATTAATGTCCACCGGGAAAGATTTGGGACAGATTCAAGTTGTTTACTTGTAAGGTACTCGAAATCAGACGCTTGCCTTTCGCTTGTGGATGTCTTCGATCAGAGTTGTTCAGCTAGCATCGATACTTCAACATGACTCTACTTTCTTAATTCTTTTGTACTCTCCAAAGCAGGTATTGTACCGGAGAGAAAAGATATAGCAATGACAATTTCCTTATATTAGCATTACTGTTTTTACTGAACCGATGTTTTTTTATTGAAAGCAGTTGCATATACGTGAGAAGTAAGCAATCAATTGTGGATCAGGACTTCAACACATGCAGATGCCTGTCTCAAAAAAACGGCTCTGAGCACTATGGGACTTAACTACTGAGGTCATCAGTCCCCTAGAACTTAGAACTACTTAAACCTAACTAACCTAAGGACATCACACACATCCATGCCCGAGGCAGGATTCCAGACTGTAGCACCTAGAACCGCTCGGCCACCCCAGCCGGCATGCCTGTCTCATTTAGTCTTCACCTGAGTAAGTCTCATAGACAGATCACACCTTTATCTCTATGTTTATCTGTACAGAGTTGAGTCACACAGACGGACTCACACCTATATCTACACTTTTATCTGTACAAAGTTAAGTCACACAGGTAGACTAGCATCGACGACCGTATGTAAAGGTTTATCTGTTAACTGACAGTCACGTGATAAAGGCTACTTCCGGTACTAAAATTATTTCCTGTTCCATTTTCGAATAGTGTGAGGGAAGAGTGCCTTCATATAAGCGTGAATGACTATGACTTTCTCATCACTGCAGTTTCATGACATGTATGTGCCAGAAAATCGTATTTTTCCCCACTCCTCTTGTAACATACGCTCGGGGAATTTTAAAAGTAAACCTCTCCGTGAAGCAGAATACCTCGTTGCCAACATCTAACATTGGAGCCTATTATTTTAGTGTTTCCTAAACAAACCAAAGGTAATTAATTGTGCTAGTTCGATAAATATGTCGGCTACGTGGCTGTTACTGGACTCTTTGCTGATGAGTGTGTATAAGCGGATTGTTGTGACAGAATAACAGAACTTGACATTTCAGAACAGTCGACTTCCTGAAATATGTTATGTATATGCCTATGAATAGCAAGGACAACAATCTGAGCACGCTTTCTTTAATCCGTGTCTCATTTATTACATCCACTTGAGAAATAAGCCAAGCCTTCTGCAGTTTCAATATATATAATTATTTTTGCATATGTAGCCGTCTTAGTGGCTCTTCTGGCAACCTCGAACCCAACGGGGATCTCTGGAGTGTAAAAATTGAATAATTTTTCAGCTGCAAATATTTATTATGAGCGTCGCAGAGATCAGCATCGTAAAAGAGATGTATTTCTATGGTTGTTAAGACGGCGACTGTTTCTGATAATCAGTATTATGGTTTCTCTTCTCTGCGGGGTTTATTGCAAGACACACAGCAATTTTTGCCCCTCAGAAAGAGAAATGGATTGATCTTACTGAATCTCTTCACCATTCCCATGTTCTTTCTCGCTATGGCTGTAAAGAGTGCAGCATGGAACCAGTTTTCTTGCAGATTGTACTACGTTAACGATATTCCTGATCATTTCACACATGAAGAATAAGATGATTGCTTATCGGTTTGTACGTAATGCATACTTAACTTTATGCTGTTTTCATGAGCCCTACCGAAAAGGTTCGAGAAATAACTGTGTAGTATTCGACTGACGGGCGGGAAGCCTTTGGAGGCAATCTTATCGTTCAAATATTTAGGGGAAATACACTAATGGCCATTAAAATTGTTTCACCAGGAAGATGACGTGCTACATAAGCGAAATTTAACCGACAGGAGGAAGATGCTGTGATATGCAAATGATTAGCTTTTCAGAGTATTCACATAAGGTTGGCGCCGGTGGCGACACCTACAGCGTGCTGACATGAGGAACGTTTCCAACCGATTTCTCATACACAAACAGCAGTTGACCGGCGTTGCCTGGTGAAACGTTGTTGTGATGCCTCGTGTGGGGAGAAATGCGTACCATCACGTTTCCGACTTTGATAAAGGTGGGATTGTAGCCTATCGCGATTGCGGTTTATCGTATCGCGACATTGCTGCTCGCGTTGGTCGAGACCCAATGACTGTTAGCAGAATATGGAATCAGTGGGTGCAGGAGGGTAATACGGAACGCCGTGCTGGATCTCAACGGCCTCGTATCACTAGCAGTCGAGATGACAGGCATCTTATCCGCATGGCTCTAACGGATCGTGCAGCCACGTCTCGATCCCTGAATCAACAGATGGGGACGTTTGCAAGACAACAACCAGCTGCACGAACAGTTCGATGACGTTTGCAGCAGCATGGACTATCAGCTCGGAGACCATGGCTGAGGTTACCCTTGACGCTGCATCACAGACAGGAGCACCTGCGATGATGTACTCCACAACGAACCTGGGTGCACGAATGGCAAAACGTCATTTTTTAGGATGAATCCAGGTTCTGTTTACAGCATCATGAAGGTCGCATCCGTGTTTGGCGACATCGCGGTGAACGCAAATTGGAAGCGTGCATTCGTCATCGCCATACTGGCGTATTAACCGGCGTGATGGTATGGGGTGCCATTGGTTACACGTCTCGGTCACCTCTTGTTCACATTGACGGCACTTTGAACAGTGGACGTTACATTTCAGATTTGTTACTACCCATGACTATACCTTTCATTCGATCCCTGCGAAACCTTACATTTCAGCAGGATAACGCACGACCGCATGTTGCAGGTCCTCTACGGGCCTTTCTGGATACAGAAAATGTTCAACTGCTGCCCTGGCCAGCACATTATCCAGATCTCGCACCAATTGAAAACGTCTGGTCAATGGTAGCCGAGCAACTGGCTCGTCACAATACGCCAGTCACTACTCTTGATGAACTTTGGTATCGTGTTGACGCTGCATGGACAGCTGTACCTGTGCACGCCATCCAAGCTCTGTTTGACTCAATGCCCAGGCGTATCAAGGCCGCTATTACGGCCACAGATGGTTGTTGCGGATACTGATTTCTCAGGATCTTTGCACCCAAATTGTGTGAACATGTAAGTTCTAGTATAATATATTTTTCCAATGAATACCCGTTAATCATCTTCATTTCTTCTTGGTGACATGAACATACAGAGTTTATCTGTCAATGGATCCTTAATATCCCTCTATACGCCCACATTTCAAATGCCTCCAGTTTCTTATCCAACAGTACGGTAAATGTACATGAGTCAACTACACTGAGTACGATACTGAACACATAGCAGCTAAGTAGCCGAATGGGAAGTAATACTTGTGTCACGACTAGTCAGCTTTTTCTTCACTTTCTGGAAAGAACTTCTAGTCTGTTCAGTTCTGCAGCGAATTTCTTGAGAAAAATTCTAATTATCATTGATATGACATACGAGATATTTGTATGAGGCTACCCTCTCGAGCCTATCATTACCAAATGCAAGAATGTCCTGAATTTCATCTCGGTTTCTGCTGACAAGTCTTCTTGACGCTTAAATGTAGCCCAGGAGTGTTGTTCCCTTCAGTAGCAGCGATTAGAACTTCTTCCAGAACTTCCAGCCTGGTTGCAAGTAAGAAACTTGGATCTGCATATCTGATGTTGTTGATGATAATTCCATTAACCATTAGCCTATCTGGCACTGTAGTTATGTAACTATACGTACTTCATATCGGGGGGGGGGGGGGGGGGGGGGAGATACTGAGGACATCAGTAATTGAAAAACTGATGACGAAAACAGAGTGTGCGAAAATGACGTGACTTATCTGGTCGCTTCTGTCTGAGCGTCAGAACTAATATGGTCAGATAACGAGAGGATACACATATACGTAACGTAAGCACTCATGAAAAATTCTAGTCGACAGACGTTTTCACTGTTTTGCACTGATGAACTACACTATCCAGTCACATTAATCTGACCACATGTCAAAAGCACGGACGGCTGTGAGGTGTGCATGGAGAGAGTCAATTAGATTTTGGAAAGTAACGACAGGGATGTGAAGGCGTGACGACTCGGGTGCGGTGGCCAGCTGCTCTAGGTTTAACGGCTGATGATACATTGTGCGAAAGCCCGATTGAGGTGACTCCACAGGTTATGGATTGGGTTTAAATCGGGGTAGCTTGGTGGCCGTGGAATAATCTGATCCGGGTGCTCTTCAGGCCACTCACATACACTGCGAGCTGTGTGACACTTTGCGTTGCCCTGCTGGTAGGTGCCATCTTGCCGAGGAAGAAAAGAACTGAATGTATGGGTGGACACGGTCCTCAATGATATACGGTTACTTATGTTGATTCATTGTGCGTTCGAGAATGACGAGATCATCCACAGAATGCTACGACAACATTTCCCAGATATTAACTGTTCCAAGCTATTTGCTTTCAGGCGTTTCACGCCGTACAGGTCAATGGCCATCTGTTCAAATGGTTCAAGTGGCTCTGGGGACTATGGGACTCAACATCTGAGGTCATCAGACCCCTAGAACTTAGAACTACTTAAACCTAACTAACGTAAGGACATCACACACATCCATGCCCGAGGCAGGATTCGAACCTGCGACCGTAACGGTCTCTCGGTTCTAGACTGAAGCGCCTAGAACCGCTCGGCCACAACGGCCGGCAACGGCCATCTGTCCGATAGTGATTCTTCTGAAAAGGGGAACTGTCGGCACTCACTTGACGTGCAGTTGCGGTGCTGGTGTGCAAATTCCAGCCTTCGTCGTGCATGAACAGCAGTCAGCATGGATGCATGAGCAAGAGGCATGCTGCGGAGACCCATACGTCCGCTGAACCGTCGTTGAGGACGCACTGTTGGTAGCCTCTTGGCTCATCAATCCATTCGCCCGTGCCACAGCCGTCGTTCAACCCTGTCATCTATGGCCGGATCTGCACCATAGTTGCCTCGGTGCCGGTTTGGGATTGCGCCATTTTGCCGTGCACGGTATCCTGGAACAGTTCACAAACTTAACTGTTTCTGAAATGCTTACATCGTTGGCCCGAAAGCCAATGTTCAAGCCCTTTTGGACGTCAGACAAATCGCTTCGTTCCCCCATTACGACAACGATTGCACTGTTTCCGCGTCCCATCGACACTGCTACTGCTTCATCTGCCGTCTGTGAGAAGCTATAGCACGTTGACGACGAACATAGCAGGTGGTCACATTAACGTGACTGAGGCGCGTATATTACAATAGTATGTTTCGTTTAAACAAACTTCTCTTAACTATGAGTGGAAATATTCCTCTAAAGTTTAGTAATGCAGCCTGGCGAAAGGGATGTTTCCTACGTGCACGTGACAACGTTTTCTTCCCAATTTGGATTCCATTATGCCGAGATTTTTTTACTGTTTTTGACAGGGTAACTGTATACCATTAAAGAATACAGAAAGAACTGTTGCACGAAAATGTTCGCTGATCAAGTTTCGTTTTGATGTAAGGATGGCCTATGACTTCTCATAGTTAGTTTAATACCCAGGTTTGCTATCCATCCAGGCGTGTAATTATAGGTCGTCAGTGATAATTTAGGAACAGCAATTATCTTAGGGTTGGCGCTCAGATACACCTGTCGTCAGAATATAAGTGATAGTTATAAAAATGTAGCACAGATGTCTGTGCTTCAGGAACTGTACCGAGTACAAGTTTACAGCGTTACCTCTCCAGCCCTAAGGTAAGCCATTGATAACTCATTTTGAGCTGGCTGTTGAAGGAAAGTATTTCACTTTTTCTGTTGTTTCATTTTAATAAGTAATATGTTTAAGTCAATAGTGTCAAGCCTGCCGAAATATAGCAGTGTTGAAATGGTCGCTTTACGTTTGCCTGTGGATCATTTTACCTCGTTAGTCCCTTTGTTTAACACAATTGGTGCTCTGGTGCTTTCGGAAGGCTGATTAACATTTGTTATGGATTTTATAAGTATTAAGGTAGTCCATCAGCTGTTCATGAACAATTACTGTAAGTCTGTAGTTGCTGTGGGCACTTTGCTGATTGGCGTATGGTCTACAAGTGTTTTGGGGTTACAGTTCTTGGGAATTCGGTGAATTAAGCATTGCTCAGTAGGTTTCATACCACCAACAAGAGAGAGATCGAAGATCTCTGTTAGAATAGTAATAATAATATCGCCAAAGTTTTTAATCATACTGATGATCACTCCTTCAATAAATACTGCCCAAGAAGATATGCTCATGATTGTTTTGCATATTGTTCAGTAAAAAACAACTTTAAGAAAAACGCATCCATAGTGAAGGTGCTACTTTGTGGCAGATAATTTATTGCAATTTTAGAGCTGAAATCTGTTGAGAGAAAGTCATTAATTCCTTTGCAGAGACTTAAAAACCAACATGTGATTATGCCTTTCTTATACCAAATCTTTGAAATGTTTTCCGTTGGACTGCATGAATCAAATCCCTGCATGCAACAAAATGGGATGCCTGATTTTGGCGATACATGTATTTTTCGTCGTTTTGATATGCAGCTTACTGTACATTTCATAAAGCACAGCTGTTGCATTTCTCTTGAATCATGCATTTTAGTTCCGTAGCGATGGAGCAAGCCATGAAGCAAGCCCTGAAACTGAATTCCTTTTCAACATTGCACTTTAGTTCTCGTTACTACTTGTTTACTGTACTGACTGAATACGAACGAGGATAGCTCTCTTCTTCACTACTGACTGGCTTTCATGTCTTTCGTCTCGTATAACTCACTGTGGTTTCTGTGCAAGTTGCAGATTATTTATTAGAAATTATTTATTATTTATTAGAAATACCAGCGTCATACCCCTGACACCTTCGGAATTTCTGAGAGTATATTTCAGTCAACATCGTCAAAATATCTCTTTAAATCCACGAATGCTGTAGTTGTTGGTTGAACTTCTGTGCTATGTTTCCGAAATCACTTGTGTTCCCACATTTCTCTGGGACTCAAACTGATACTCTTCAATATCGCTTTCTACCAGTCTTTCCGTTCTTCTATAAATAACTCATGTTAGTTGTTACATGGTAATTTCTGCCCAAATTGTGATGCAACCTTTTTTATAATACAATGTGCACATCCCAATAATCAGTATAGATGATTCTTTAATGCCACATGAGAACTGCATGTCAGTGATTGCACAGCTAATTACCTCTTATTTTCATTTCCTTTCAATGCAGTTTGAGGAACCTGTTATTTTCTCCAGCTTTGGGAACTTTCTTCCGCTGGGTCACAATAGGAAAGTTAACTTGGAAGGACTAGAGCACCATAAACTTGTTCAGCGCTGAAAGCAGCCTCCGAACAGGCAATATTGGAGAACGTCAGTTTGAGTTCCAGACAATATGACAAGGAAGTGACTGTGTCACATCTCTGCACAGGAGGCACATACGAGAAGGACCAGCATGCTGTAAAACTGCCCTTTATGAGACAATAGAAGGAAACCCTTTTGGTGAGATACAGATCTGAAAGCCAGGTATAGCACGCAGAACTTGGGACACTGGGATGTGCCATGGTCGTGCCACAAAGGAATATTCATTTAAATCCAGATAACAAGGACTTTGATGCCTCGCAATAATTATTTTGGTAGAAGTCGTATTTTCCCCGTACTTTTCTATGTGCAAGCCATTTGGTTGGCTGAGGTTGATACCTGTCAGGTATTGCAAGAGATTTTCCGCCTTCCTTCCTGTGCTACACCATTATTGGTTAACCAAGACAAAATCTAAGAGAGTAGGAATTTGTTAAACTTGTTTCTAAAATTGTTATTGGTCGGAACTGGCAAAGTCTGCTGCAGCTGGACAGTGAGATTCCTACACTGGGGGAACCAACTAAGTTTTGGAGAGAAATCAGGGGCACTTGTTGCCGGAAGATCAAAGGAGCCATTGCTTCAGGAATATAAGAGAAAAAGCACTTGTGGTAGAGAGGTTGAGATGAACACTTCCTCCAGATTGTTGCAGAGAACTGCAGAGAGGGATGTCTTCGACTTAGAGCAGAGTACAGAGATTAAACTGGACACAGGATTTCTAGCCCTTACTGCCACCGTCGTTCACATTCACACTATTTAAGAATGGTAAGAATGAGCTGGCGATGCAGTCACCGAGTCGAGGGGGATGCGAGGCTAGTTAATTTACGTCAGAGCTAATTATGCAGTTTTAACGTTTTCAGCCACTTAGTTGCTGCCTTGGTGCTCGTTGGGGAATGTGTTGGGATTCGTATTTTCTTTTCTAGGATTCTTCTTTAACTCACTAACTATTTTCCCAGTCATTGGCCATATCTGCTATTTAGTTTCATGTTATACTTTCATGTATCTACCCACATGTGTCAAGACTGTAGATCATAATTACACCCTTTTTTGTTATATTGACCGCTAGTTCCCTTTTGTAGTTGGATGAGCCCCATCGTTAATGTCCGTGTGATCAAGCAATTTTCATTCAATAAGAATTTATCCTTTGCTCCACATTGTTTCCTGGCAGATTAAAACTGTGTGCCGGACCGAGACTCGAACTCGGGATCTTTGCTTTTCGCTGGAAAGTGCTCTACCAGTGCTCTACTGGGATCGGCAGTTGAGATACCAGAAATATCCAAGTATATATACTTGAATATTTCTGGTATCTGAACTACTGATTTTTCAGCGCTCATTTAACTTTAGGACTCTGTATCTCACAATGAACAAAAATGGACTTGTTCCACTATTGAAATTAGCCCTTCATATGCACAACTGCCTTGAAATCATTCACAATGCAATGCTTTTTCCTTTACGATAACGGCCACAGGAAGCCAAGTGCAGTAATATCTTGGTCGCGTAAAATAAGGCATCGACTTCCGTGGCGCTACCTTGATGGACACTACCAGACCATCCACAATGTGGAGTTGATCATTGCCTTTGGCTTCTGACTGGGTGCCTAAGGTTATAGGAATGCTCAGATGTATAGTATAACAGAATGTAGTGTTCGGAAATCTGAACCGATGTAAAGAGAAAAGCTGCAGAATACGTGTCATAGTAACGAATGCGACGTGATGTTTACAAACTCCGTCTTCATCATCTGTTTCTTAGACAGGACTACTCTGCATTCAGGTGGAGATTAAAGCTATATCTGTTATCATCGGTGTAGCCTCCCTCTTGGCATACTTGAGCTCTCTTCCTTCCATCCAACAGCGAACCAATGTCAACACAATCCCTGCTTCCTTCATTTCCATCTTCCTTGCTTCCATCTCATCTGTTAACTTTAACGTATTGTTTCTCTCACGCGACCTCTGATCGGTAAATTTATTCTCCACATTTTACTCCTTCTGTATAGCTGCCATACATGTATGTTAGCTGTAATTACTCACTTTTGACGAAGACGTAAAATATACTTAACACAGTGCTAATTACACTGACGTTTCTTACATATGTTATATTCATTACTGTACCTATTGGTACTATTACTAACTTTATTTGTGATGTCAGTATCCTATGCATATTGCAATCAGTACTTTATCTGTCGTTATTGTGGTCTTCAGTTTGAAGATAGGTTTGATGCTGCTCTCCACGTTAGTATATCCTATGCAAACCTCTTGATCTCTGCCTGAAGTACTGTTACCGACACCCTTTTGCACCTGTTTACAATACTCAGGTCTTGGTCTTCTAAAATTTTTACCGTCCCTTCCTCCCCCAAGTTACTTCTATTACGAATGTGACTATTTCTCGATGGCGCAGGATATTTCTTATTAAACAATTCCTTCCTTTGGTCAAGTTGTGCCATACATTTCTTTTTACCACAGAATGATTCAGTACCACTTCATTAGTTATTCGATCTAATTTTCGACGTTCTTCTGCAACATCACATTTCAAAAGTTTCTACTCTCTTCTTGCCTGAACTGTTTGTTGTGTTAAAGCCTTTGACTGTATCGACCACAGTAAATTAATGGTAGTACTCAGAAACACGAGAGAACCATACCTCTTCGTCTCTCTCATAAAGAATTTATACTCTGACGAAGAAGCCACGGTGACAACCCTACATGAAGCAATTAAATGGGTCATGATTCAGAAAGGAATGCAGCAAGGTTGCATATTGTCACCTTATTTATTCAACCTATATGGAGAGCACACCATGAGGAATGCCAGGCTAGAAGAAGAAGAAATCGGAGTTAAAATAGCTGGGGCAAATATAAATAACGCTAGTTCTGCAGAGGGTCCCAGCCTGATGGCGGAAAGTGAAGAAGAGTTAATGCCCCTCTTACTGAAGGTGAAAGGAGAAAGTGTAAGACCTGGGATAAGAAAAATTGTCAAGACAACGACGATTATAATAACCTCACCTATCATTTCATTGCACGTAGGTGGAGGAACGATGGACTTAGTTTCTGTGTTCAGTTATGTCGGATCCCAGATTTCTGCTGATGGTGACTGAAGTCACCAAATCAGGGGACGCTTTTTACTTGGTAGAAAGGCAATGTTCAACCTTACCAACGTTTTAGTGAGTAGAGAGACAGCTGAAACAACAACGATAGGTATAGTATATGCTACGGACTTTCCAGTAATATTTTATGCATGTGAGGTCAGAACCATAAGAAAGGCTGAACGTCGCAGCTTTGAATTGTCTTGTTGGCAGGCTCCTTTGAACTATAGTGTTAGAGGAAACTACTTAACCAGAATAGGTCTATAATATATAAAAATATAACAGAATTGCTCCAGATGCTGAAACAAAGACTGTCCTACTTTGGACACGTCGTGAGAAGGCATGACTCTTTGGAAAAGACGTTAATACTGGGGAATACAGAAGACACAAGGAAGATAAGAAGGCAACAAAGGATGAGATGGAATGATGGCATAGCGGAAGTAATGGATTCCAAGTTGGAAAGTCTTCGGGAGGTAGCGAAGGCCAGAAGAAATTGGCATGCTTTAGTTTATGGGGTCTCGGAGAGTAGGAATCGATTAAACGTTGAGAGACAGAGAGAGAGAGAGAGAGAGAGAGAGAGAGAGAGAGAGATTTTGCATCATCTTTACTTCCGTTACTTTGCTACACAAGTAGCAAAATTCATCTATTTTAGGTGTCTCTTTTCTTAACATAATATTCTCAGCGTCACCGCATTTAATTTCGCTGCATTTCTGCTACCTTGTTTTAGTTCTGTTGAAGTTCATCTTATTATCTCTTCTCAAAACGTTATCCATTCCGTCCAACTGGTCTTCTAAGACCTTTGCCATCTCCGCCAGAAGACTCTTTATTACCTCTAATTTCTCGAATTTTCTCGTTGTGGTCATTCCGTGAGATGTATGTGGGAGAAAGTAATAGGTTGTCCGACTCTTCCCGGAAACGGTTCAATCGGAATTTCACTACGAAATATTTCAGTGATGCACAACACCTCTCTTGTTGCGTGTGCCACTCGAATTTGTTGAGCATCACTGTAACACCCTCACGCCGACTGAATGAAGCTGTGACGAAACGCGTCGCTCTCCGTTTGATCTTCTCTCTCTCTCTCTCTCTCTTTGTATATCTCTCTCCCTCTGTTCGTCTGCCTATGTATCTATCTATCTCCTCTATTAGTTCTATTTAGTAAGAGTCTTAGATTGATTAACGGTACTCTGATAAGTCTTAGAGTTTTTGTTTCGTCTCTTACAACCTTAATTCCTTTTTCAAATTTCTCCTTGGTTTCCATTACTGCACGCTCTACAGAAAAAACTGAATAACATCGGGGACAGGCTACAATCATGCACATTCCCTTCTCAACTACTGCTTCCATTAAATGTCCTTCAGTTCTTTATAACGGCAGTCTGGCTTCTACGCAGCTGGTATAAACATTCCCACTCCATGTATTTCATCACTGCTACCGTCAGAATTTCAAAGATATATCTTGTAAATACCATTCTTCTTCTTTGCGAATGGTTCGTTTAGTACCACTCGAAATCAGTACTTGTTGAGTTTTCTTTTAGTGCGGTTTTCTTTCATGAGCAACGAGTGATGGGATTTTCATTGCTCCATCCGTGTGCATTGTTTGGTCCTTCTCTGTTCTTACTCTAAACCATGCGTTTATGTGACTCCAAAAATCAAACTGGTTCAAATGGCTCTTTGCACTATGGGACTTAACATCTGAGGTCATCAGTCCCCTAGACTTAGAAACAACTTCAACTTAACTAACCTAAGAACATCACACACATCCATGCCCGAGGCAGGATTCGAACCTGCGACCGTAGCAGGTGCGCGGTTCCGGACTGAAGCGCCTAGAACCGCTCGGCCACAACGGCCGGCTATGCGACTTCTCTTGTTAAATTATCATTATTATTATTGTAATTGTGTACTGCTCTAGGACTACAGACACTTTAATGTTAACCTACTGATAAAACCTCTTTAGATGTAAGACAGGGCCTCAAAAACATAACCAGTCTGATCAGATGTAACAAATGCAGAAATAAATAAATAATTCCAAGAGGTTTTGCGTGGTTGACAGAAACTTATGAGAAGTTGGGTCTTTTATGCCAGAGAGAGTTGGCCATGTTTCTCGACAAAAATTGTCTTAGCAGACTCGTATTTGAAGGATGGTGTTGGATCTTGTGAGAGATCGTCAATAAGCAGCTGTCAGCTTCGCAGACCCTCTACCGTCTGTGTTACTTTCACCGTAAACAGTTGGGACTCTTTCTGCATTTCTTGTTTTAGACACCAGTTGCCAAACTTTGCACAAGACTTCCAACTCGAATATATTTGCATCTGTGTTCGCGAAGCTGACTAGGCTAACAGATTGTCATGCAGATCTTATTCGTGAGGCTAATAGGTTTAATAATGAATAGGAAAATAGGAATGCGGGTAAGCTACTACAAACAGCATAGTGATCGCATTATTGTGGCCAAGATATATACGAAGCCCACACCCACTACAGTAATACAAACTTATATGCCAAATAGCTCTGCAGATGAAGAAGAAATTGAAGAAATGTATGATCAAATAAAAGAAATTATTCAGATAGTGAAGGGAGACGAAAATTTAATAGTCATGGGTGACTGGAATTCGAGTGTAGGAAAAGGGAGAGAAGGAAACGTAGCAGGTGAATATGGATTGGGGCTAAGAAATGAAAGAGGAAGCCGTCTGGTAGAATTTTGCACAGAGCACAACTTAATCATAGCTAACACTTGGTTCAAGAACCATAAAAGAAGGCTGTATACATGGAAGAAGCCTGGAGATACTGACAGGTTTCAGACAGATTATACACCTCTGGAAATTGAAATAAGAACACCGTGAATTCATTGTCCCAGGAAGGGGAAACTTTATTGACACATTCCTGGGGTCAGATACATCACATGATCACACTGACAGAACCACAGGCACATAGACACAGGCAACAGAGCATGCACAATGTCGGCACTAGTACAGTGTATATCCACCTTTTGCAGCAATGCAGGCTGCTATTCTCCCATGGAGACGATCGTAGAGATGCTGGATGTAGTCCTGTGGAACGGCTTGCCATGCCATTTCCACCTGGCGCCTCAGTTGGACCAGCGTTCGTGCTGGACGTGCAGACCGCGTGAGACGACGCTTCATCCAGTCCCAAACATGCTCAATGGGGGACAGATCCGGAGATCTTGCTGGCCAGGGTAGTTGACTTTCACCTTCTAGAGCACGTTGGGTGGCACGGGATACATGCGGACGTGCATTGTCCTGTTGGAACAGCAAGTTCCCTGTCCGGTCTAGGAATGGTAGAACGATGGGTTCAATGACGGTTTGGATGTACCGTGCACTATTCAGTGTCCCCTCGACGATCACCAGAGGTGTACGGCCAGTTTAGGAGATCGCCCCCCACGCCATGATGCCGGGTGTTGGCCCTGTGTGCCTCGGTCGTATGCAGTCCTGATTGTGGCGCTCACCTGCACGGCGCCAAACACGCATACGACCATCATTGGCACCAAGGCAGAAGCGACTCTCATCGCTGAAGATGACACGTCTCCATTCGTCCCTCCATTCACGCCTGTCGCGACACCACTGGAGGCGGGCTGCACGATGTTGGGGCGTGAGCGGAAGACGGCCTAACGGTGTGCGGGACCGTACCCCAGCATCATGGAGACGGTTGCGAATGGTCCTCGCCGATACCCCACGAGCAACAGTGTCCCTAATTTGCTGGGAAGTGGCGGTGCGGTCCCCTACGGCACTGCGTAGGATCCTACGGTCTTGGCGTGCATCCGTGCGTCGCTGCGGTCCGGTCCCAGGTCGACGGGCACGTGCACCTTCCGCCGACCACTGGCGACAACATCGATGTACTGTGGAGACCTCACGCCCCACGTGTTGAGCAATTCGGCGGTACGTCCACCCGGTCTCCCGCATGCCCACTATACGCCCTCGCTCAAAGTCCGTCAACTGCACATACGGTTCACGTCCACGCTGTCGCGGCATCCTACCAGTGTTAAAGACTGCGATGGAGCTCCGTATGCCACGGCAAACTGGCTGACACTGACGGCGGCGGTGCACAAATGCTGCGCAGCTAGCGCCATTCGACGGCCAACACCGCGGTTCCTGGTGTGTCCGCTGTGCCGTGCGTGTGATCATTGCTTGTACAGCCTTCTCGCAGTGTCCAGAGCAAGTATGGTGGGACTGACACACCGGTGTTAATGTGTTCTTTTTTCCATTTCCCGAAGTGTATAATGGTAAGGCAGAGATTTAGGAACCAGGTTTTATATTGTAAGACATTTCCAGGGACAGATGTGGACTCTGGCCACCATCTATTGGTTATGACCTGTAGATTAAAACTAAAGAAACTGCAAAAAGGTGGGACCTGGATAAACTGAAAGAACCAGAGGTTGTACAGAGTTTCAGGGAGAGCATAAGGAACAATTGACAGGAATGGGGGAAAGAAATACAGTAGAAGAAGAATGGGTGACTCTGAGGAATGAAATAGTGAAGGCAACAGCGGATCAAGTAGGTAAAAAGACGAGGGCTAATAGCAATCCTTGGGTAACAGAAGAGATACTGAATTTCATTGATGAAAGGAGAAACTACAAAAATGCAGTAAATGAAGCAGGCGAATAGGAATACAAACGTCTCAAAAATTAGATCGTCAGGAAGTGCAAAATGGCTAAGAAGCGATGGCTAAAGGACAAATGTAAGGATGTAGAGGCTTATCTCACTACGCATAAGATAGATACTGCCTACAGGCAAATTAAAGAGACAATTGGAGAAAGGAGAACCACTTGCATGAATATCAAGAGCTTTGATGGAAACCAAGTTCTAAGCAAAGAAGGAAAAGCAGAAAGGTGGAAGGAGTATATAGAGGCTATATACAGGGGCGATGTTCTTGAGAACAATATCATGGAAATGGAAGAGGATGTAGATGAAGATGAAATGGGAGACATGATACTGCGTGAAGAGTTTGACAGAGCACTGAATGACTTAAGTCGAAAGAAGGCCCCGGGAGTAGACAGCATTCTATTAGAACTACTGACAACCTTGGGAGAGCCAGTCCTGACAAAACTCTACCATCTGGTGAGCAAGATGTATGAGACAGGCGAAATACCCTCAGACTTCAAGAAGAATATAATAATCTCAATCCCAAAGAAAGCAGGTGTTGACAGATGTGAAAATTACCGAACTATCAGTTTAATAAGTCACAGCTGCCAAATACTAACGCGAATTCTTTACAGACGAATGGAAAAACTGGTAGAAGCCAACCTCGGGGAAGATCAGTTTGGATTCCGTAGAAATGTTGGAACACGTGAGGCAATACTGACCCTACGACTTAACTTAGAAGAAAGATTAAGGAATGACAAACATACATTTCTAGCATTTGTAGACTTAGAGAAAGCTTTTGACAATGTTGACTGGAATACTCTCTTTCAAATTCTGAAGGGGGCAGGGGTAAAATACAGGGAGTGAAAGGCTATTTACAATTTGTACAGAAACCAGATGGCAGTTATGAGAGTCGAGGGACATGAAAGTGAAGCAGTGGTTGAGAAGGGAGTGAGACAGGGTTGTAGCCTCTCCCCGATGCTATTCAATC